>NC_083610.1:37641348-38266348 GCF_029168945.1 Cannabis sativa | reverse complement strand
TGATTAAAATCCATTGTGAGTTTAAACAAGTAATGGATTGTCAAGATAAGAAACTAAGAAGAAAGCCAATAGAACTATGGTTTAATCCATTCACATGGAATGACCTAAAGTTTTCTATTACAAGGACATAAAAGGAAATTTTCGTTAATAAGTCTATTCTATGGACTTAACAAAACTTCCCGTTCCTAGTATTATAGGCTCCGAGTTTATCTAAACCTATGGCTTCAGGGTATACCCGGTAATTACTTACTCTAATGCAAGCAACTTACTTTAGTAAGATGTCAAGCATTTTCTTTCTAATGGCAATCTATTAAGCTTCACAACTTCTTAGGTATAGATTTTATTTATCTAAGGAAAAGTCTTAACTATTCCAAAAGATAAAACCATGAAAGAATTTCTTACATCAACAAGTGAGAGGTCTTAGATATGCTTTTGTATGCCTTAGACCGTACACTCCGCCGTTGGAGTGGGAGTAATGAGTAGGTATCGATTAATCCAGAGAAGAACATTGGAAGACAATCAAGTAAATCCTAAGATAAAGAAGAGGAACTATATGTTAGTCAATAAGTGGTGTGTTTAAAACTCTTAGACTACACCATATCGATTTCGAAATTTGCCTATGTGCTAAGAATCTTTCTAATAAGATGGTGATTACTCGGGGGTGGAATAGTGATTTCTGAGAAGTGTAAAAACCTATCCGAAGTCTCTAGGTTCTACTCGCAGAGTAGACCGAATGTTAAAGTCAGCAGAAAGGTACTTATTCCGCCCAAGGAAAGTTCTATACATCTTTGGCACCATTCCAAATTGCCTTAAACTACTAGTGTTAATTTCCGATTAACCAAAAGTAGTTGCCAAAGGTATAGAATCCGTATCCCAAGAGAGTAGACATAAAGAGAGGAATTTCACATTATCAATGATTTTGTGATTAAGAAGAGTAATGGTGGAGAAAAGGTTGTGGTTAATTCAACCTTTCGCATCCTATTATGAGGAGTTTACTACTACTACACTTGATTTGTATATCAAGGTGTCGAGATTATTTGAAACGCACTTTTTGTTTTATATTAGTGCAAAAGTGGGAGTTTGTTGGGTTTTATGCCCTAAATAAAACTCATTTCAATATAATCGATTTACTTATTAATATAGATCGAAATAACATTTAATGTTGCATGGTTCACATGATTTATTTCATGATTATATGTACATAATGTATAAATTCATCCGAAACCCTTTTCACATACTTGATCCCGTTTATCGTGCCGTCAACACATTGGAAAGTAAACATGACTATGTGAATAAAGTTTCCTAGATTTATCGTACACAGTGGTTTTACCGATATGATAATCTACAACAAGAGTTTACTTGCATTTGGAGAAGTGCTATGTTCTTTCCAGCATTGGTTAAAGTAAAGTCTCAGGTTGGATGCATGGAGTATGCATCATGGACCGATATTGAACTTTGACTTAGATTTATTAAACTTACCGTAATATCTATTCAAGTCAATATCGCCTAGTTGATCCTAGATCAAATGATCTTAATCCCGATATGATTAAAGCTCAATCTTGAAAGGCTATTCGTGTTCTTTGATTTGTTAGTTAAGCCTACTTTTAGGTCGTGGTGATACGTACATTTTGGGAACACATCGTAAAGTGCACCGAGTGGGAGCGCTTATCATAAACATGGAATCTATAGTTTCTATCCGGCGAATAGTAAGCAAAGGATGATCTCCTTCGAGCTTGACCAAACGAACATAAATGGTGGAGTACTCATTTCACATTAGCCGAAATATCATTTATACTGGGTCAAGTTGTTTTAAGGAATAAATACATTGTAGGTGTAATCGTAATTTAATCCCTTTACAAGAACATCATTCATATAGAGGATCATTGATCACATTAGGATTATAACAATGGATAACTAATGATGTGTCTATATGGTGGAACATATAGAGCATTCTATATACTGAGAGTGCAATTCTAAGTTCTATGCGTGGATTCAACGAAGAATTAATAAGTTAGTGAATTTTAGTGCTAAATTCTCGATCTACTTATTGGAAGCCTTGCTATATAGCACCCATGGTCCCCCCACTAGTCGAGATAATATCGCTTGTAAGACTCATGTAATTGGTTTTGATTAATCAATTATAATTCTCAAATTAGACTATGTCTATTTGTGAATTTTTCACTAAGTAAGGGCGAAATTGTAAAGAAAGAGTTTATAGGCATATTTGTTAATTATGATACTTTGTATGGTTCAATTAATAAATATGATAAATGACAATATTATTTAATAATTATTTATAGTTATTAAATAGTTAGAATTGGCATTTAAATGGTTGAATTAGGAAATTGGTATTTTTGAGAAAATCAGATACAAAAGGTGTTAAAATTGCAAAATTGCAAAAAGCAAGGCCCAATCCACTAAGTGTAGGGCCAGCCACTTTTGTAGGAAATTTAAACTGATTTTTTCATTATTTTAATGCCAAATAATTCAAACCTAACCCTAGTGGAATGCTATAAATAGATAGTGAAGGCTTCAGGAAATTTACACTTAAATTTTCTATTTTTCCTTCAGAGAAAAACCTGAGCCTTCTCTCTCCCTATCTTTAGCTGTCACTTCTTCTCTTCCCTCTTGAGAATTTCGAAATCCTGGATTACGTAGCGTGCCCACACACATCGTTGATACCTCAATCATAGTGAGGAAGATCGTGAAGAAAGATCATCAAAGAAGCGAGTTTCAAAGATAAAAGATTCGTAGAAAGAGATCCAAAGTTCGTATATTGATAATGCTCGCTACGTAAAGGAATCAAGTGGCTAGATATCCGAATCGAAGGAGTCATATTATTCCGCTGCACCCAATGTAAGGTTTCTTAAACTTTATATGTGTTTAATTTATCGTTTTAGAAAGTTCTTATTTAGGATGTTAATAAACATACTTGTGAGTAGATCTAAGATCCTGGTAAAATAAATTCCAACATATCCCTAGTTATAATTGAGCATAAAGTGATCAACATTAACACTACATAAAATGACAACGAATTATCTGTATTATAATTTATTTTAGTGTTAGACATCTTAAATTAAAAATAAAATAATATCTTACATGATATTGGGCACCAATTCAAAAATTAGATAGCTTTCTTAATTCAAAGTAAACTAATATTATTATATTAAATTATACCAATATTATAAGAAGTCTACTTAATAATCCACTCTCTAAATATGAAGAATATATTCAAAGGTGAAAGAATATGTAGCAGAATCAAAATTAACATTATACTAAATATTCAGATTATACTTAATGTGCAAAATTAACATTATGACCCAAATATTGAAATTCGATAGGCAGGGTCATGCTTCCTTAACATTCTCAAAATCAACAAATGTAGAAAAAATAAAATGTTAACAAATAACTAAAAATCATTTCCTTGTTTTTCCTTCTTTCTTTGGCTGTACATTTTCTTCCTATAGCATATTTGATTAACCTGAATAATCAAAATACTGCTGGGAGCAAGGATTAGAAAAACTCCCAAAATAGCAAATATTAAACATTTATTTTGCTGAAGCATTTTCTTTCTGAATCCACTGCTGCGCCGGTTTTCTTGTGTTATGCTTTGCTCTATGGTTCCTCATGCCACCTCGGTATCTATGATCGCTTTTGTTAGGCCTCTGGGATGAAGCACCACTATGCACTCTAGAGGCCACTGGGGGGTCTGCATTATGTTGTTGCTCGTTGGATTCCGCTGTGGGAGGTGTTACTGGTTGTGGAAGAAACATACCTGGTAAAACCCTTACTTCTTTTTTAGGTTCAATTAGACCGCTGTTTTCTTGCTGTAACTTAAATGTTGCCTCAAATCTTTGTCTTCTGATGTTCTCTTGATCAGAATGAAGGATCTTCTCACTATCTTCTATATCATTTTCAGCAATGTTCTACAACAACCCAATCACAGATAGTCAAGAAAGCTTTCGCAACTTCAAATGTAGGATAGAAGAGAATCGATGCGAATAGCAATATAAAACAAACACTAATCAATAGGTGCTTTTTTTTTGTGAAAGGGAATCTATAGGTGCTTCATATACAATAAATAGTAATGTCACAATGATATATAAATAAAAAATAAGACACAGAGTAGTATCTCCAAATCATAGTTGGTTAAAATTAACAGCTACTCAGTTAAATGTCATAGTAAATGGACCAAATGAAAAATGTAGAAAAGGCAATAATAGCAGAGCTATCAAATTCATCATTCTTTGTTTGAACAAGTTGGATATATGGTATTCATATACCCATAACCAAATAACAGGGTATCAATGCGTTCATAGGTCTGTATGAAAAACTAATAACAGCTTATCAATGATGCCATGCACTTGATCAATTGGAACTATGTATCTTACCCAGAAATTTAATCTATACAACTATAAGCATACTAACATAATGCAAGGATGATAGATTCTATACCAATTGGGTAGGAAGGGAGTCAACCAAGTTGAGTACATGTTCAAAGTCCTTGGTGTGAAAAACCATGCGACAAACAGGGCAATTTCCCATACTATCTTCTGCATCCCCATCTGCATTCAACGACAGCTAATCAATCAGTCTTTAAATTTAGTTTATAGCAAAAAGTTGTGCTGAAAAAACTAAAACCATAAAATGGTATAGCAACAAGAATTTTCTATCATAATTATCCTCGAGCAAATTAACCTCACTAATGTCTAGCCATGTATAAAACATAATGCTACAGCCACATTAAGTTGTGATCCAAGAGTACCTTTTCTATTTTCATTTTTTCTTACAGGATGCCCAGAGGAACTTGATGAATTACTAGGATTGGTTTTTTGTTCTGTTTGAAGCCATGTCCACCACCTAATAATGCACTCACTGCCAAAGTACTAGAAATATATAAATGAATATTGAGGTGGAAAATAAATTTATGCACCAAAAGCTGGTAACTATAAGATTTCAATTAGAGAATAAACCAACCAGTGAAAGCAATGAAAACATGACATCAACTTCATAAATGGCAAAATCTTATTCTTCTCATCTTGGTGGACTAAAGGATCCAAACACAATGGACAATCACCATCTGGGTGATTCATTAGAGAGAGCTTCTCCACAGCTTCCTAGAAAATTTTGAAAACCCAATCGACTGTTAGAAGGGACAAAAAATAAATATAGAAGACACAGAAAAGAAAGAAACCAGAAGTTAAGCGTGTCTTTCATTCTACAATATTATCATAACCAACATATACATTTTTCAAAAATGGAGAAAATAAGGAATCATGAGAAATAACTTCAACAGAACAATAGAACTGTAGATAAACAAAACTAAATGAATCAATCCTTATCAACAAGGATGCACTGTATTGCAAGTAATTGTAGGGAAAGACACAAGTAGACAGCATCTTCTATCAGCTAAAGCTTGATGAAAATAAAATAAAAAATCAGCTGAAGCTCGATGTCATGTATGGAATCCAGAAATGCTTACAATCTAACAAAACCCGATTCAAATTTTAAGCTAATAATCATATTGAAATTCAAGTTGTTCCACAAGCAAGGTGAAATTCATTCAAAAGAAAAATCACCTATCTTCATAGTTCTAAAGGAAAGAGTTGGGCTATATTCCCTTTCCACCAAATCCATAAACAAGTTGGGATGTTATTCAGTTGGAGTAGCTCACAAGGTTTTGATTAATGACAAATGCGGATCACTATAATTAAGTAACATCCATAACCCAGAACAATTTTTGATAATCGTCAAAACAAAAAACAAAAAAGTTACCTCACAAAGAGCTACCAACATTAAGCAAGAAGAGAGCTCAGTAGCTTTGGCTCGAATACAAGTCAATAGATGTTTTTTCCTTTCTTCATCAAGACCCTTTGAATCTAAAAGATCAATCTGAGGCAGCTCTTTCGGATACTATCACAACAAACAAAAAGCAAAAAGCCCCTATTAACATCAAATTAAATGAAAAAAAAAAATAAGAACTTTTATATGATCAAGTAATACCTGTGAACCAGCTCTTATCCCAATAACAGCTTCCACAAACTACAACGAACAAAGAATAATAAAAATCAAAATCACCAAAATAGATAAATGAATCATAGAAACGAATACTAATATCCTTAATTAAAATCAAAAACTACACACACAAACTAGGCAATTGAATGAATCATAGTTTGTTTGGTTTCTGATTGTGTCCTACCTTTTCCGAGGAACCAAACAATGAAATAAATCAGAAGAAGAAGAAGAAGAAGAGGACCTGCTCGGAAGTAATATCAGCGGTGCGAGGCTTTATGTGGAGATGAAGATGAGGAGGGAAGGAATCGAAGACCACGCAATCGTCGGCGTAGACTGCTTGAACAGCCTCGAGCTCCGCAGCGATTTCCTCTTCTTCGGCGGCCATTGTTACTCTCACTTGCAGGCAAAGCTCCGACTGAGAAGGAATTTTTTTTTATATACTTATTTGTAATTTTGATTTCTTATTAGCATTTCTGTGGCAAAACTCTAATTTATATAAATGGAGAAAGAAAAAAAAAAGATAAAATCAAAGATTTCCTTTTCTCATCAAAATTTATATTTTTAGAAAAATTAATATAATTTTATAAAATTTATATAAATTATAATTTAAGTTAAAAAAAAAAAATCTCGTAGAAAACATATCTATTTTTTTTTTCTTACTACAGTAGAACCTCTATTTAAGAATACTCTATTTAAGAATAACCTCTAATTTGTTATAAAAAAATCAAGTCCCGATTTGGGCCAGTTATAAATAAGAATAACCTCTAAATTGTAATTTGTTATACATTTTCTAAGTCCCGTATTAACAAAGTATACCTCTATATAAGAATAATTACATCTTAATAAAATATATACTTGTATTTTATAAATTTATTTATGTAAAATTAATAATTTTATTTTAAATTATAATACATGTATGAAATTATATTTACTTTAAAATATTTCTATTATGATATATTATTAATGATTATTTATTGTTATTATTGTTACATTGATATTTTTTAGTTTTTTAATTTTTTTTTTCTAGTGTAACTCTATTTAGTTATAACCTCCCAATTAGAATATAATTTACTTAGTCCCAAGTGTATTCTTGGATAGAGGTTCTACTGTATCTTCCATCATTTTTATTTTATTATCTTTTTTTTTTTTGTAAGATTATATCATTTTTAGTTTACTCCTTAAATAACAAGATATATTTTTTAAAAAAACTTCTAAAATTAAAGACTTTGTAACAAAATATGTTCATTGGTTAGTTTTGTACTTAAAACAAACTATTGAGATCTAAAATAATTTTAAATTTAAAAATTAAGTTAGTAAATATTTTTTAAAAAAAATAACAAAATGATCAAATATAATAAATTAATTAATAAAAATTATAATATATTTACTTATATTAATTATTTAAAAAATATATATAATAATTAAATTAAATTATATAATTTTTTTAGTATTGTATATTAATATATTATAACAAAAACGAATAAATATATTAGATCATTAAATATATACGACATTGTTTGATATATTGTATCACTGAAAATTAATATATCTTAGTAATAAAATTATATACCAAAAAAAAAATTAATACTCAAATTATATACCACAATTAAAATATATATAGATATATCATGACAACAAAATTATATACCACCACTATATATAATAAAATAGAAACTAATTAAATATTATTTAAAATAAATAGAATAATTAGTACTTTTACCCTTTGAACTTTCGACAATACTAATTTTGGCCCCTAAAATATACAGATTGTTAAAAATCCCCTGAACTTTTACATTTACAGAAATTTAGTCTTTCTATTAGGTTCTGTTCCATTATTCCGTTTAAACGATTACGTGTCTTTGTCAATTAGCAACTTTACCCTCTAAACTTTGACAACTATCAAATTGTACCATCTTAAAATAAAAATGAGAAAGATTGAACATTTTTTTTAGTAAATCTTAAAAAATTGATATAAATCTTAAGAAAAAATAAATGATTAAAAAATTAAAATTTTAAAACTAATTAAGCGATATAAAAAATTATTTATTTTTTATTAGAAAATTTATTTAAATATTAAAAATTTAATTTTTGTAAAAACTAAATTTTACTGGAACAAACTTGAGTATATTTTGTTTAAGTAACATTTTTTTTAGTTTAATTTATAACTTTTTTTAAAATAATTTTATAGTTTTATGAATTTTTAATTATTTTTCTTTATTTGTTAAGATATGAGTTTATAAATATAAATAAGTTTAATTTTTTCTTTAAAAATTTTAATTTATTTAAATTATTTATTAAATTCTCAATAATTTTGTTTGGATTTTTTAAAATACGTTTTTATAAATAAAATAAAGTTTAAATATTTTTTTAGAAATAATTTAAGTTTTTTAAGTAAAATTAATATTTTTATTCAATTTTTTTATAATTTTTATTATTTTTTTCTGAATTGATATTATAATTGCTTTTAAAAAAATAGAATATTATAATTTTAAAAATTATTTTTTTAATAAAATGGGGTAAAATTTTGTATTGGTCAAAATTTAGGGGATAAAAATACTAATTTTTAACGGTAAAAGAAACGGAACCTAAGAGAAAGGGCATAATTATGTAACTGCTATATTTTAGGGAGAATTTTTAACAAGCCGTATATTTTAAGGGGCAAAATCAGGTAGTGCCGAAAGTTCAGGGGGCAAAAATATTAATTATTCAAATAAATAATATATCATATAATTAAAATATATAAAAATAATAATTAAATATATGTAGCATGCCAATAAAATTATATATACATTAAAATATTTGTATTATGCTAACAAAATTATATACCACTATTTTTTTGAATTAATTATATACCACCATTGTACATAGCAAAATAAAAAATAAATATCATCAAAGAATAATAATATATCATCCAATAAAATAGAAATATATTGTACAACAAAATTTATATACCAACAAATGACAACAATAAAAAATTAAAAAAAATCGACATAACTTTCAAATAAAAAAGATTTTAACAAAACTAATAAAAATATACTATAATCTTTAAGTAATTTGATTCTAATTCTAAAAAAAAAATATATGAAAAAAAATTATTAATTTTTTATACGGCAAAAGACAATATAAATAATAAATAGTCTAAAATGATCATTTCTCTACAAGTTTTGAAATAAAAATATTTACTAACATAGTCTTATGATTTGGAATTATTTAATATAATTTCTTTAGAAAATGAATAAAATTAAATCTACCATATTTAAATAAAAAAACTTTTAAAATTCATGTAAATTGTACAATCTTATTTCTAAAATAATAATTTTCCCATATTTAAAAATAGAAAAACTTCAAACCAAACATGATAATATAAAAAAGAGATATTAGGATTTTTGCCCCTCGAATTTTCACATGTATCAAATCATGTCCTCTAAACTTTTAAGGTCATTAAAAATGCCACTAAACTATTGAGATTGTTGGATTTAAGGACTTTTGTCCAATTTTAGTAAAAAAAAAAGGTCTAACATGGATAAAAATTCAGGGGGCATGATTTAGTACATATCAAAGTTCGAGGGGCATGATTTGGTAAATATCAAAGTCTGGAGAACATGGTTTAGTACATAAACAATCATTAAAATAGTAAAATTTAATAAAATTAGACAAAAGTCCTTAAATCTAAAAATCTCAATAGTTCATGGGGAATTTTTAATGACCAGAAAAGTTCAAGTAACATGATTTGGTACATGTTAAAATTCAGGGAGTAAAAATCTTAATGTATAAAAAATTACAATTGTTATAAAAAAGATTATGTCATACCAAACAACCATTAAAACGGAGAAAAATGGACCTAATTCCGAATCCAATACATCATGAGAAATTTTTAACAAACACAAGAGTTTAGGAAGCATATTTGAGAATGGTAATACTTCGGATAAAAACCTATTTATTCATATAATGAAATTATATGCGTAAATATTATTTTGGACTTTGTGTTTTGCAAAAGTTACCAATTGGACTTTCTATTTTGTTAAATGACAAAATGAACCCTGTATTTTCTTAAATGATACAAATAGGACCCTGAATTGATTTTTTGTCAAAATAAAATTTAATTATAATCCGATCTAAAAGTGTTATGACAAAATTATTTATATTTTCTGTATCTGTTCGTTAGAAATTATCTTCAAGTTAGTTATATTAAAAAAAAAAATTGTATAAAATTAAGCTCAAGATTCTATTTTTACCATTTTAAAATAGTCTATTTTATTATTTAATAAAATACAAATCCAACCAATAACTTTTGCAAAACATTACTTTAGTAAAGAAAGCATAAACATAGTCATAACTCATAAACCATATAAATAGGCATTCTAGATGACGAGTCACGCTCAATCTAGGACCAAAATTTTCAGGCTAAGGTTTTCTCAGTTTGAGTTACCAGCCATGGCTATACTGGCCTTTCCCTTAGTCATTTCCTTTCTCAAACCCCAACCATCTCGCATTTCCTTCCACCTCTACGCTGCTAAGTCCTTCCCTACTCGCTTCCCCAACCCCTTCACCGCTACACGCCGCTTCACCGGAACTCCAGTATCTGCAATTACTACCTCCTCTGCCACCGCCGAGGCTCCGCAGCTTTCGAATTCGGAGCCACCTAAATCCTCTGTTCTTACTTTCCAGCAAGCCATTCAACGTCTCCAGGTTTGTTTGTAATGTCTAATTGCCTTTTACAGCATGAACAATTATTCATTGTATGAATTGCACTTGTGATACATTACTCGTCAAAATTTTGTAGTGTTTGTTTATCTGGAAATTTGAAAACTTATCAAATGTAGCCAAAACATGAAAACTTATCAAATTGTTGGTAGTGTTTTTTTTAGTAGCTGAATTGAATTGCTTTAAATAGTAGCAAATGAGTATTTGAAGTAGAATATGGTTTTTAATTTCCTTTAGTTAACAAATGGATATAATGCTATGCCTGCTTTGGGTTATCTGCAGGAATACTGGGCCTCCGTTGGATGTGCCATTATGCAATGTAGCAACACTGAGGTAAATATCATTCTTGTCCACATTCTTGGCCATCTTTTTTTTATGTATACCCTTTTTAAACTGTTGACTTTTTTCTCAGTGTTACAACTTATTACGTGTGTAGTGTTATTGTTATTTTCACTTGTTGATGCATGTTAATGAAACTTTATCATTCATGATACTGTTTATGCTATTGTCTATGCAGAGGACCTGCATTGTGTGTAATTTTTTTTTCACTGCTTATTTATTGTTTTTGGTAGTTGAACCTGTGAATTTCTGTTTTCCATCTATTTATATCAGTGCTTCTTACTGTTCGCTTCTTACCAAGCTCTGGTTCTATTGATCAGGTTGGTGCTGGGACTATGAATCCTTTGACTTTCTTAAGAGTTCTTGGTCCAGAACCGTGGAATGTTGCGTAAGTGTGCGTAAGTTTATAATAACTAGTTCATTGGTAATACAATTACTAAGCTGTTTAGTAATAAACCTAAAATGAAGCAATACACGCTTTTGCAGTGTTTGCATTTTGTCACTTATAAACCACTGCTTTGAAATTTATGTGCTAACATTTCCTGATTGTTCTAAGCAAAACAAAGTTCCAAGTCGTGTGCTGATAACGAAAGAAAATAGAATGATAACTATTGTTGTTATTATTATTATTTATTTGGAAATTTCCCTTGTTCTTCTGTGTAACATGACATGAGCAGATCAAAGTTTAAAGCTGTTGTTTCTTACAAAAAAGACCATACATTTATAAACATATTGGAAACGATGCACTCAAATCTTAATTAACATGTTTCTCTTCTGACAAATTATTACATGTGCAGTTTAGTGTCAAATAATGCATGTACTCAAATTATTTTTATTGTGGCGATGCATGTACTCAAATATGATTGCCTTGCATATGTAAAAAATATTAAAAAAAATACTTCCGGGCGCTGTAAATTATTTCAAATGAATGGATCTTAGCTTTTTGCTTAATATGTCCTTCTTGGGTTGTTTTTGTAATCTTCTGACTATTAAAACAAAAGTTACCTTGTACAAGCACCTCCTATAAATGACATGAAGGTGTTTCTTTCAAGTCTTGGTTAATTTGTTGCTTTGGTCTAAATTCTTCAAACATAATTTGTTGAGCTAATTTTAGTTTGTATTTGTCAACTTTCTATGATTATGGGGTTTTTGTTCTTGTTTCACTTATTTCCATTTTAATTTTTGAACTTACTATGGTATTTAAATTGATGGTTACATTGATGGAGTAGCTAGACTCTAGAGGACTTGTTTGGAACGTCGTATTAAGTCATATTGTATTGTATTGTATTATATTGAATTGGATTATATATCGTATTTTTATATAATACTATGTTAAACTTTAATTTATATTAAAATATTATATATTTAGGTGTCCATAAAAGTTAATGCCACATATAATTTTATATAAAAATATTGCATAAAATACAATTTAATATAATACTATACAATACAATACGGTGTAATACGGCGTACCAAACGAACCCAAAAAGTTCTTAGTGTAAGTGGTTAAATGCAATAATGATGACCTTCTATTGACAGATATGTTGAGCCTAGTATCAGACCAGATGATAGTCGCTACGGGGAAAACCCCAACAGGCTCCAAAGACACACTCAATTTCAGGTAAGTTGGACTCTATATATTGACCAAGATTTCTTAGATCTTAGTGATTTATGAATTCTTTATATAACCTTTGTTCTAATGAATGTCAGGTTATATTAAAGCCTGATCCAGGAAATTCACAAGACCTTTTTATTGGAAGCCTTTCAGCTTTAGGTTGATACTGCACACTTTTATTTGTTGAATTAATAATCATCATAATAAACCTTATAGTAATGTTTGATAAGGTGCACCTATCATGACGGCTAATTGAATGATTGCATAGAACTTTCTTGATGTGTTTCTTTTCTGATCTAGCAATTCAACTTCTTGA
Organism: Cannabis sativa; assembly: GCF_029168945.1. NCBI lineage: Eukaryota > Viridiplantae > Streptophyta > Magnoliopsida > Rosales > Cannabaceae > Cannabis > Cannabis sativa. The sequence continues at coordinate 38,253,359 of NC_083610.1, read as the reverse complement.
TGAAACATTTTATATACATGACAGGTATTGATGTTCGTGCACATGATATAAGGTTTGTAGAGGACAACTGGGAGAGTCCGGTAATATATTGTTATTTTTCCCTTTTATGCCAAAATTTATCATTTCTTGATATGGATTTTAACTTAATTCTGAACCCAAATTGCTTGTTTTTTTTTTTTGATTAAAAAAATTGCTTGTTTTTTGTGAATGCTTAACCTTAACAATCAAGTCTTTTACTACATAGGACTATTTGCTAAAAAATCATCGGTGCATTACTGGATTTTTTTAGCCTGATTACTCTATTGATGCTGATGGGAAACTCTTTTAGGTGCTTGGTGCTTGGGGTTTGGGCTGGGAAATATGGATGGATGGGATGGAGATCACCCAATTCACTTACTTCCAGCAGGTTCTTTCTTCTATATTGAACTAACATGTGCTGTACATAAAATATTTTTTCTTTTCTGAGGTAAGAGTTATATTTTGCTAGTTTCCACACCTTCACATCTGTATGTCTCTGTCTTTATCTTTTCAGGCCGGAAGTCTTCAATTGTCACCAATATCTGTTGAAATTACTTACGGCCTTGAGCGTATCCTCATGTTACTACAGGTTAGTGCTGGTAGCTCCTCTTAATATTTGTTTAGTTATCGCTTGCTATTAATCTAATTCGGCTAATTACTCCATTGCAGGGAGTTGACCATTTTAAGAAAATTCAGTATGCTGATGGAATTACTTATGGGGAACTATTCATGGAGAATGAGTAAATTAGCTATTTATCTTCTGTTTCTTTTTGTTTTTGCTTTTGCTTTTAAACGAAGTATGAAAAAGTATTATTTCTTACTTGATTCTTGCTGTTCTTATATTGCTATGTCAAGGGGTGGACTAGAAAATCAGAATTTACTATATGTGCTCTTTTCATTAACACCTATATTACAAACTTCCACCACACTTGATGATTCTGTTTCCCATTCCTCTTTATGTGCGTGTACTATAATGCTTTGAAGATTAAATTATTAATGGAACTTGCCTATTATCATAACTCTTGTTATTATTATTTAAAGACATGGGTTCATATTTTTTGGGCTCGTGTTTTTCTGTTAGAGCTTTTAGTAGCTTCTGTCTTTTTACCTTTTGGATGCTTACTTCTTTCATGCCACTCCTCAAAGTTGATTGTTACTGGAACTTTCTAGCCATAGAGAGTAAAGTATGATATTTTTCGAATATCTTTTTCAGGAAAGAAATGAGTGCATATTTTTTAGAGCATGCCAGTGTGGAACATCTTCAGAAACACTTTGACTTTTTTGAGGAAGAATCTCGTTTCTTGCTTGCTTCTGGTCTACCGATCCCTGCGTAAGTTTAAGCTTTTATTTCTATATTTTGTTTATTTACAATGCAGGAGTTGGTATGTTTTAATATGCTGTTTTTTTTTTTGAGTGGTTCTTTCCTTACATGCTAGGTATGATCAGCTTCTGAAAACATCTCATACTTTTAACATCCTAGACTCTAGAGGCTTTGTTGGGGTGACAGAGCGTGCTCGATATTTTGGTCGGATGCGCAGGTAATATATCTTGATTTATGCTATATAAAAATTACACCAAGAAGTTTGTATGTCAAATCTAGCATTCAAAGAATCTTGTTTCTTGCTTGCTTCTGTTCTTTCCTTACATGCTAGGTATGATCAACTTCTGAAAACATCTCATACTTTTAACATCCTAGAAGTATTTTTAGAATTCGATAGTAAATGAAAGTTAAAAGTTCCAACTTCCAAGTGTAGTATGTTTGTTACATTATTTACTTTCTCAACTTTGATGGTCATCATTTTTAAGGCGGTGCCTATGGAATATAGACACAACTATGCTTTAGCAATAAGTAGTAATGCTTATTCAATGAGAATAATTTCTTGGCATACATTCATTAACGCTCTTAACTTTTGTGCATATGCTTACGCTTCTTGTTCTCTCAGTTTAGCTCGTCAGTGTGCACAATTATGGTTGAAGACTAGGGAGACGCTTGAACATCCATTGGGTGTAGTTTCTGAACCTGTTAATCTTGTATGTCCTAAGGAGCTTTTGGAGGCAGCTGTCAAAAGGGCCAGTCTATATACATTAGATATATAATAGGTTTTTGGCTGTATCATAAGATGGTCATATAAGTCAACATGGTTTCTCTGTATTGTCTTAGGTAATTTTTGGCCCCCCTGACTTATTAAAAATCAATAGGACATGGGTTTTTCGACCATAATTATTATAGCCCAAGCATTGTGTGATATTGTGACGCACCAGGCTAATTATGTAGCATTTTAGCTAAGTGTATATGCATGGACATGTGTGGTTATATCTATGTAAGCATCCTTGAACTGTTTACCATGTCAAAGTTGTGTCCAATATGATATTCAAATGTCACTTGGCATAATATTCACATTGCTCAAGGTGTTTCTTTTTAATTACTTAGGTTGGTGATAATTCACGGTTATTTGTACTTGAAATTGGGACTGAAGAGATACCACCTCAAGATGTTGTTGATGCAAGCCAACAAGTATTACTCTTTTTTCTTTTTCTAAATGAATTATCTAATTTTCTTTCTATTGTGTCCTCCATTTTTGTTTTTATTTTGTAGCATGGTCAGACGTGAATGCTATTAATTGTTTTGAGTTTGTCTTTACAGCTAAAAGATCAAATGCGACAATTGCTGGATAAGCAAAGATTGAGTCATGGAGAAGTGCAAGCCTTTGGCACACCTCGTAGACTGGTGGTATGGTTGCCTTTATTATAGTCTCACTTAGGTTGAAATTGAATGTCATGTTTAGGTTGACTTCCGGTATCTTTATCTGTGTGAATTATAACTTGACATTTCTGGGACCTTATCACACAAACCTTTTTATGTATCATTAGACTTTTCTTAGTAAGTATTAGAATATTAGTTGTATATTAGTTGTAAAAAATTAAGATAACTTGTATTTAGTAGTTTCTTATTTGTATTTAGTAGTTTCCCATTTAGTCTTCTAACTTTGTATATATATAACTATTCTATGAAATACAACACACAATTCTATTCACCATTCTCTATATGGTATCAGAGCAATGCTTAAAACTGTGATTCGAAATTCGAAATTAGAGTTTATAAAAAAAATAATAAATAAAATAAGATTAGGGTTTGAGTTTAGGGTTCCTTTTTCAGAAACCCTAGTTGGAGTGCAAGTTTTTTCTCACCACCCACATAGACGGATAGCCTAGCTGCCGATCTCAAAAACCCAAAAGTTTGATCACTGGAGTCTCTGCGCGTGGGGCTCACGCGCTGCTTGAAGCTTCTGCGCACATCCCCACACGTCGGTGCGTGGAGGCACGTGTGATAGCGTCTTTGACAGCGTTCTTTTGTCGGTTCTTTACTGGGTTCTTCTAAGCCTACTCGCATCTTCCTCAGGTTGTAATTTGGTATTTTTTGCCTTCTTCGTGTTTGGGTGTTCTCTTTCTTCCTTTTCTCTTCAATGGTTTCTGCTTTCGAGATTATGGTAGAGATAAAATCAGATTCGAAATCAGTGGTTGTTTCTGATGCGGTTCCCGTGATGTCTAAAATCACGAACCATAAATTGATTGGTTCGAATTATTTAGAATGGTGTAGCAGAACGTAAACACAGACATCTTCTTGAAACTGCACTTGCCTTCTTGTTTCAAATGAAAGTTCCTAAAACTTTTTGGGCCGATGCAGTTTCCACAACATGCTTTCTTATTAATCGCATGCCATCCTATGTACTTAATGGTGAGATCCCATTTAAAATTCTTTTTCTTAGTAAGTCATTGTTTCCAATTGCTCCTGGAGTATTTGGCAGTGTTTGTTTTGCTCGTGATGTTCGTCCACATGTCACCAAATTAGACCCTAAGGCATTAAAGTGCGCCTTTCTTGGTTATTCTCGTCTTCAGAAAAGGTATAGGTGTTATTATCCTGATCTCAACAAATATCTTGTTTCTATTGATGTTACCTTTGTGGAAAATACACCTTATTTTTCATCTTCAACTACTTTACTCGTCAGGGGTAGGATGATGATTTGTTGGTATATCCTGTCACATACTTTGCGCCTGATACATGTTCTGACAAGTCCCTTGTTTCTTCACCTGCCTCAGTCATACCTCTCACAATGCTTACATCTCCACCACCTCCACCACTTCCTCGACCTCCTATAGTGTACACCAGGCGTCCCCCTCCTCCACCTCATGTTTCATGTCCTGCACCTGCATCTTCGTCATCAGATCCGAAACTTAAAGATGATCTTTTTATTGCATTACGTAAAGGTAAACGCCAATGTACTTTTCCTATTTCTTCTTTTGTATCTTATAATCATCTCTCCTCTTCTTCTTGCTTTTTTATTGCTTCTCTTAATTCTATTACTATTCATAAAACTGTCTGTGAAGCAATGTCTCATCCTGGTTGGCTTGCTGCAATGATAGAAGAGATGAATGCTTTAGTTGCAAATAGTACTTGGGACTTGGTTAATTTACTTTCAAGAAAACGGGTCATAGGGTGCAAATGGGTGTTTACGGTTAAATTCAATCAAGATGGAACAATTGCTCGCTTAAAGGTTCGTCTTGTTGCCAAGGGTTATGCTCAAACCTATGGAGTGGAGTATTGTAATACTTTTTCTCCTATTGCTAAACTCACATCTGTTCGACTGTTCACTTCCATGGCAGCTACTCATCATTGGTCTTTGCATCAACTTGATATTAAAAATGCTTTTCTTCATGGAGATCTTGAGGAAGAAATATATATGGAGCAACCTCCTTTGTTTGTTGCTTAGGGGGAATTAGGGCGAGTTTGTCGTCTTCGCAAATCTTTATATGGATTGAAACAAAGTCCATGAGCTTGGTTTGATAAATTCAGTCAGGCTATTGAGAAATTTAGTTTGTTGAAAAGTAAGTCAGATCATTTTGTGTTCTATAAAGGATCAATTGTTGGTGTCATTTTGTTAATGGTGTATGTTGATGACATCGTTATTACGGAAAATGATACTGAAGGCATCTCATCCCTTAAATCTTTCATTCATACCCAGTTTCACACGAAGCATTGAGGGGTGCTCAAGTATTTCTTGGGTGTTGAAGTTACTCGGAGTAAACAAGGTATTTTTCTGTCTCAAAGGAAGTGTGTACTTGATTTGTTAACTGAGACAGAAAAATTGGGAGCAAAACCTGTGCATCTTACACGTGATGGAGAACCATTTGAAGATCCTGAGAAATATTGCAAATTGGTTGAAAAGTTGAATTATCTAACTGTGACTCGTCCAAATATTGCTTTTCTAGTTAGTGTCATTAGTCAGTTTATGTTTTCTCCAACAGTTCATCATTGTGCAGCATTAGAGCAAATTTTATGTTACTTGAAAGGAGCTTCAGGACGAGGTATAGTTTACAAGGATCATGGACATACCCAGATTGAGTATTTCTCTTATGCACATTGGGCAGGCTCCAAGGTAGATAGACTATCCACTTCAGGATATTGTGTATTTGTTAGGGGCAATTTGATCTCTTGGAAGAGTAAGAAACAAAATGTTGTGTCTCGATCCAGTGCTGAATCAGAATATAGAGTTATGGCACAGTCTGTGTGTGAGGTAATATGGATTTATCAGCTTTTGATTGAATTCGGGTTTAAGACTTCTATTCCGGCAAAATTGTAAGTGATAATCAAGTTGCTCTTCATATTGCCTCAAATCTCGTGTTCCATGAGCGAACTAAACACATTGAGATTGATTGTCATTTTGTTCGTGAGAAAATTCAACAAGGCTTGATCTCCACAGGATATGTGAAGACCGGAGAACAATTAGGAGATATTTTTACAAAGGCTTTGAATGGGGTGCAGGTTGATTATCTTTGTAACAAGCTGGACATGATTAACATTTATGCTCCAACTTGAGAGGGAGTGTTAGAATATTAATTGTAAAAAATTAAGGTAACTTGTATTTAGTAGTTTCCTATTTGTATTTAGTAGTGTAGGATATCAAGCTAGCTGTAAATTAGGTGTAAATTTACATTTAATGTTTTTTCATTTACTCTAGTGTTTTAGGTGTTCACATTGTATTATATATACCTTTTGTATATACTAAAATTGATCATCAGAAAATAAAAATCATTTCTCTCATTTTCTACATGGTATCAGAGCATGTAAAAGCTTCTCAAATAATTTTTTCATTCCTTCCCTTCTTAAAATTAGGGTTTGGAGGCTCTATCTTAGAAAACTAATCAAAAGGAGTTTTCTATTCTCACCTCTGACCCAAGAAGTTTCTCCCACCTCCGATCGGCAAAACCCAAAAATTCGGCGACCATCTGAGCTGCGCGTGGGCCCCACGCGCCACCTCCATCCGCGACGACTATCTCCAAGCGTCGGCGCGTGGGCGCGCGTGGCAGCCTCCAACGACGTTTTTCCAGCGTCGCCTCTCTCAAGTTTCTCCATCTCTGGCTCTTCTCCGACTCCAGCGACGTTTTTCCAGCGTTATCTCTCTTTGTTTCTATACTTGTTTGTTTTGTCTTGGTGTCTTTCTCCATGGCAGAACAAAACTCGTTAAGATTCATGTCTTTAGTCGCAAGACAGTGCAATATTCATGCACTTCAGGTTATGCAAATCCCTCGTGACCCTTGGATTGTGGATTCTGGTGCTTCTGACCATATGACAGGTGATAGATCACTATTTTCTTTATTAAGTAAGTGCTCTCATGAAAGGACTGTTCGCATAGCTGATGGTTCGTGTTCAAGAATTGATGGAATTGGAACTATAACAATCTCATCAAGTCTTGTCTTAAATTCTGTCCTTTACGTTCCAAAACTTGATTGCAATTTACTTTCTGTAAGCAAATTGAGTAGTGATCTTAATTGTGAAGTTAAGTTTGCTGCTAAGTTTTGTGTTTTTCAGGATGTGGAATCAGGGAAGATGATTGGCTATGCTGAGTTTAGTAAGGACTTGTATCTGCTAAAAATCGACAACCCCATGTTTAACCATGGAAATCGTTGTTGTTTCTCCCAAGGTCAATCTCTTTCCTCAGTAAATCAGTCTAATAAAATCAGTACTATCATGTTATGGCATTACCGTCTAGGTCATCTAAATTTTGTATATCTTAAACACTTATTCCCATCCTTATTTGTCAATATAAATCCTCAGTCTCTCAGGTGTGATATTTGTCAATTATCTAAGCATTCTCGCTACTCTTTCATTCCAAGACCTCATCAACCCGCTCATCCATTCTCACTTATTCACGGGTATATATGGGGACCATCCAAAATTCAAAATATCAGTGGGGCACGTTAGTTTTTATTACTAGTTGACGATCACAGCTGCCTAAGTTGGACATTCCTCATGAAAGAAAAATCTGAAACAAGTCATATTTTTCAAAATTTCCACAAAATGATCCAAACTCAATTCCAAACAAACATCCAAGTGTAAAAACCGACGATGCCTGTGACTTCTTCAATTCTGTACTTGGATCTTATTTGCAATCCAATGGGATTGTTCATCAAAGTTCTTGTGTAGACACACCTCAACAAAATGGTGTGGCCGAACGCAAAAATCGTCATTTACTAGAGGTAGCCCAATCTTTACTCTTTTTATCCCATGTTCCAAAAAGATTTTGGTGTGAAGCTGTTCTCACAGCTACCTATCTCATAAATAGAATGCCATCACGTGTATTAAAATTCAAAAATCCACTGCAAATGTTCTTTGAAACATATCCCCACTCACATCTTGTGTCTCAAATTCCTTTTCGTGTTTTTGGTTGCGTTGCATTTGTCCATGTTCACTCCTCACATCGTAGCAAACTTGATGCTCGAGCCACGAAATGTATCCTTCTTGGCTACTCATCTAATAAAAAAGGATACAAATGCTACTGTCCTGTTTCACAAAGAGTGTTCAACTCCATGGATGTCACTTTCTTTGAGGAACAATCTTATTATCCCAAATTTGCAGTTCAGGGGGAGAATCATAATCAAGAACTACAAAATTGGGACTTTGTTTCACTCATTGATCCTCATCCTTCTTCCCCTAACAACACCCTTGCTCCAAAAACTACTCATCCTCCTGTTTCACTCATTGATCCTCATTCTTCTTCTTCTGACAACACCATTACTTTAAAAACTCCTCATCCGTCTGTTACTCATACTCCAAACCATTCAGCCAATTCACACGAGCCAAAAACTCCTCATCCAACCTTTTCAAATCCAATCCACATCCCAAACACAGAAATTCGGGTCTACTCAAGGAAAAAGAAGAATCTAGCAAACATTGAACAAGCTACTACTCACAGTCAGCAAAGTCAAGAATATAATCCGATTCCATTCATTCTTGAACAAACACAGGAAGATGCTCAAGCTGAACCTATTGTGGAAGAAGATGTGTCTGAAGATCTAAGCATTCCCATTGCTCTCAAGAAAGGGGTTCGCTCTTGCACTCAACATCCCATTCACAACTATTTGAGTTACTCAAGCTTATCTCCTACCTATAGAGCTTTTATCACCACTCCGTATCAAGTTCAGATTCCAAATTCGGTCCAGGAAGCTCTACAGGATCTCAATTGGAATGCTGCCACAATGGAGGAAATAAAAGCACTTGAAAAGAATAAAGCATGGATCATCACAGCTCTGTCTGATGGCAAATGTACAGTTGGTTGTAAATGGATCTTCTTGGTCAAGTATAAGGCTGATGGGAGCATTGAAAGATTCAAAGCCCGATTAGTGGCTAAAGGATTAACCCAATCATATGGCATTGATTATTAAGAGAGATTTGCTCCTGTTGCTAAGTTGAACACCATCCGAGTTCTCTTATCTATTGCAGTCAACAACGAATGGCCTTTATTCCAACTTGATGTGAAGAATGCTTTTCTTAACGGCGATCTTGTAGAAGAAGTATACATGGACATTCCTCTTGGATTTGAGGATCGATTCTCAAAGGGAAAAGTGTGCAAACTAAAAAAATCTCTCTACGACCTCAAGCAATCCCCTCGAGCCTGGTTTGACAGGTTTACAAAAGTGTTGAAAGGAGATGGTTACACTCAGTGCCAATCAGATCATACTTTGTTTATAAAACACTCAGTTGGTGGAATTTTTACAACATTGATCGTTTATGTCGATGATATTGTGGTTACAGGTAATTTCATGGAAGAAATTTCTCATCTCAAGCAGCTTCTCTCCAGTGAATTTGAGATTAAAGATCTAGGCCAATTAAGATATTTTCTGGGAATGGAAGTTGCAAGATCCAGTCAAGGTATCTCAGTCACTCAGCGGAAATATGTCCTTGATCTCTTACAGGAAACTGGGATGATGGGATGCAAGCCTATGGACCCTAATACCAAACTTGAAGTACAGACAGACGGAACAAAAGTTGATCGAGGAAGGTATCAACGTCTTGTGGGAAAGTTAATATACCTAACTCACACTCGGCCTGACATAAGCTTCGCTTCGCTGTGAGTGTTGTTAGCCAATTTCTCAATAATCCTTTTGAGGAACACATGGATGCTGTCTACCGAATTCTTAGGTACCTCAAGGGAAAACCAGGAAAAGGGTTAATGTTCAGGAAAACTCTCAACAAAGATCTTAAAATATACACAGATGCAGATTGGGCTGGTTCTCAACTGACCGAAGATCAACTTCTGGGTACTGCTCCTACGTTTGGGGAATTCTCGTATCTTGGCGCAGCAAGAAGCAACAAGTTGTTGCTCGTAGCTGTGCAGAAGCAGAATTTCGTGCCTTAGCACATGGAATTTGTGAAGGAATGTGGTTGAAACGTCTTCTCGATGAACTCGGAATCAAACTTGAAGGCCCAATAGATGTTCTCTGTAATAATCAATCAACCATAGCAATAGCAAAGAATCCAGTTCATCATGATAGGACCAAACATGTTGAAATTGATCGTCACTTCATGAATGAGAAGATTGAAAACAAGATCATCACCTTGAAGCATATTCCCTCGAGACAACAAGCAGCTGATATCTTAACCAAAGCTCTCCATCGTCCTAATTTTCGGGAACTAAGTTCAAAATTAAGAATGTTTAGTATATATCTAGCTTGAGGGGGAGTGTAGGAAATCAAGCTAGCTGTAAATTAAGTGTAAATTTACATTTAATGTTTTTTCATTTACTCTAGTGTTTTAGGTGTCACATTGTATTATATATACCCTTTGTATATACTAAAATTGATCATCAGAAAATAAAAATCATTTCTCTCATTTTTTACAAGTAGTTTCTCATTTAGTCTCCTAGTTTGGTATATAAATATATACTATTCTATGAAATACAACACACAATTCTATTCACCATTCTCTACAGTAAGAAACAATGTGATTAGAGGAAATGTTGTTTTTCTTTCTTGGGAGCATACTATGATAATTTATGGTGCATGTGATAAGATGATGCTTCAGGACTTTTAATGCAGTTCTTGCCGTACTAGCCCTAATATGTAGTCTGCTTTTACCCTTGTACGTTTTAAATACTTCTTTTTCACATTTTTCAGGTTTTTGTTGAGGATCTTTGTACCAAACAAGAGGATAATGAGGTTGAGGTTCGAGGACCTCCTGCTTCAAAAGCATTTGATGATCAAGGAAATCTTACTAAGGTATTTGCTTGATAAGGTTTTCCTTTCATTCAACTATTTGACTGCTAGTATGCTACAACTAAATTCAGTAGCCTTATTAGCATTTTTACTACATTTCACTTTAGGATTGTAGGGTTAGTGCGCACAAACACTAGTATATATAGTGTTTCCTCGTTTCCTGTATCTATTTTTGATCCCTATGTTTCATTTCCAAACTTTTGGTTGTACTTTGATAAAATTCACCCTTTTGTGGTGCTATTTAGAGTAGTAACTGAATTTTTAACCCGCCATTTTATGTCAGGCTGGTGAGGGCTTTTGTCGTAGGTATTCTGTACCACTCGATGCATTGTATAGAAAGGTTGATGGTAAGTCTATGCAGACGATTCATAAGTACTTGGTTTTAAATCTAACTGATGTGTACTTGTTTAAAAAAAGCTCTTTAAAAAACCTTGAATGTATACTATACCTACATTTAATACCTGAACATTAGTTTATCTAATACTATATGCTTGTCGAGCCAGACTTGATAATGGATTCTGATTGTTGTCTATTGCAGGAAAAACAGAATACCTTTATGCTCGTATTACGGAGTCTTCAAGACATGCTGTGGAGGTTTAAATGCTTTTCCTTTTGTATGTTCTGCTGCTAAAATTGGATTTCTGTTTGAGCTCAGAAGTTTTTCTTTAAACTCATTGAAATATTACCAAATTAGGCGTTATTGATCATTAGAATTGTCTGAATTTTTGAGTTTCGAACCTAATGATTGGTGACTTTCTAACACTTAATATCCACTACAATATTCGGTTTCCTGTAATAACTATGTTCTTTCACATCTTATTTGCTCATGATAACAAAATTACACACCTTAAGAATAAGAACTGAAAGACCACTTTAGTCTAGATGAGCTAATCAAGTGGTTGGGTGTGCATTGTGTATAAGAGGTCTGGGGTTCAAACCCCAGCTGGGCAATTAACAAAATAGGTAATTACTAATGGTTAAATAAAGGGCTGAAAACCAATGCAGAAAACTTTAAAGGGCATTATTCTGCTTGTTTATGTTCTGTGGCTACAGAGTTTGATGAATACCATTTTATATGTTATTAGAGAAAACTATAAAGTAATGTTTTGGAGGAAGTTTTCATAATTTAGCAATTAAATTTATTTTTTATATTTTAGCTCAGTAGTGATGGTGGAAAGGGGCCTGGGTTCGAACTTTGGACCTCTTTGTTTCTGGTTTTTTATGTGTACAAAGTGTGCTAGTTGTAAACTTGTATACAGAAAAATATTTTGCACATGGGCTGTAAACCATTCGAGCCAATCACGAACTAAACAATTTCTATCTATTAATGTTCTTCAGGGTAAGAAAATTTGTTGTATGCTTGATTTTTGATTGTATCATATTCATGTTATTGTTCTTTGTAGGACTCTGTATACTCCTTTTCTCCGTTATATGGTTTGTTTATTAATTAACCCCATTTTGTTCTTTCACAAACTCACACATACACTTTAGAGTTTGATTATGCTGACGGCTAGCTTGTTTTGAAACTAGATGGGTTTTCACTGTATTCTGGATGTAAACTGCTGTGTAAAATAAATGTCAATCTTATTATTCTTCAATATAATTCACTAATGTTTTCCTCCTCTGTCCACTCTTTTTCTCAATAAAGGTTTTGTCTGAAGATTTGCCCATTGCTATTGCTAAAATATCCTTCCCCAAGTCAATGCGCTGGAATTCTCAGGTTTGTACAATTTAGTTTCAAGTTGCTTAGTGAAAACATGAATGTTGAGGTGTAAGTTTCATTATATATATAATTAAGCTAACTACTTGACTTAGCTTTCACATGAATATATTACAGGGATGGAGGGGTTTGGGTTTGTTTTGGTTTCTTGGGCTTTAAGTATCATCATGATTTTTTGGATGTTGTACGTAACTTTTTTTTGTTCTTCTCTATTAATCAATTTTTAATATTATAAATTATAAAATATTGAATTAAATGCCTATTAGGCATTAGCTACTACTGATTTGAGGATACGAATTCAGAAGCTCAAGAAGTCTATTTTGTTGTTAGACAAATTTTAGATGTCGTCATTGGTTTGCTAATGAACCAGTTGAAGATTACAGGGATAAATAGTTTAGATTTTAAAATTCATTTCGAGAAAGCATTATGAACCAGTTGAAGATTACAGGGATAAATAGTTTAGATTTCTTGGATTTTGTATTAAAGAAGAAGGGTTTTGGAGTTTGATGGGGAAACTAGATAAATGGCTGTTAAAGGTTTAAATAAAGAAGGGGAAGATAATCTGGAATTGTGGAGTATTGGCTATTATGTGAACAATTTGATTGGGAAAAAAATATGATCGTATCAAGAAAAAGAGAACTCGCTAGATAATATGAAAAATTATAAAACATTGGGTTACTGTTCTGCTCAAGAATGTAAAAGAGTTTGATTCCTTCTCTCCCTCCCTCTCTTGTTTTTTCTTTGGCTGGTTTGTTGAGAGAAGGGAAGGCTTTGTTTTATCTTATTGCTTTTTTAGAGTTTTGGATCACGAGTAATCATTAATTATCAGTAAATTTGTTAACATAGTTGGCAAATGCTTATATAATAAATATATATCTATATATATATTTATATACTTGCAGGTGAAATTTGTTTTATTTTCAGATATTGAAGGTTTTAGAAATGCGTAGATTGGTTTCCTTTTGCTCTACTTTAATTTGATAAATAACAGGTGGCTTATGTGTACTTCTGCTTTTATGTAGGTTATCTTTAGCAGACCCATTAGATGGATATTGGCTCTCCACGGAGATGTAGTTGTGCCGTTTACATTTGCTGGAATTTTAAGGTAAAATATAGCTCAAGATTTTATTTATTTATGCATTTTAGTTTTCCAACCTTTCTTTCTCTTTTTGTAATTTTTTTTTTTCATCACATTGCACTTGCAATGAATGCTATCTGTCAAGTCATTGGTGATCTTTCTTGTTTGCTTAATTGAGTCTCACCTCATTGCGTGTGAAGATGCATTCAATCTACAAAATAATTGCAGGCTAAGCCCATTATGGTAAATGCATAGCAGATTTCACCTCAGTTAAGGAAACATGTTGCGGATTCAGTAGTCATGAATATTATTTTTGCTTTTGTGCTTATTACAGAGTATTCACTTGATCTATCTTATTTCTTATTAGTTGACAATGTTTTGATGTTTAGTGTTCAAATATTGCTTAACTATGCATGCATGTTGTCTGTTTTGGTGTATTTATACATGAAGATACAATGCTTATCTACAAATTTGTTTATGCTATAACAGCGGGAACAAGTCCTTTGGTCTTCGCAACTCTCCTTCTGCTACATTTATGGTATGTGAGAACTTCCCATTATATTCATTTTCTTTTACTGTAGTCATTGACCTGCTGTTTGTTTTTCTCTGATTTCATATTACTCCATTTGTTTCACATTACTTTGACAAATGGTAATATGAAACTACAGTATTAAGAACAATATCAGTACTCAGCCACCTGTATGAAAATTGCTGCCTCTACCTAATATACTTGGATGAACATTATTGCAGGTAGAAACGGCAGAATCTTATGTGGATCAGATAAAAAATACTGGAATAAATATTGAAACTGAGGTACCAGATTGTGATTTTGGCCTTGTAACCTTCTACTGTTTACTTTCTCTTGTCCCAAAATTTTGTTTTGTCAGCGATTATACATTGAAATCATTTTTCTCAGAAACGGAAGAAAACAATTTTGGAGCAGTCCAATGCACTAGCCAAAAGTGTAGAGGGATGTGTGGTTTTTCAGGAAGGTTTACTTAACGAGGTAAGCGAGCTTTTCATGTTGATGGAACTTTGTTTGGAATGGTTTTTTAAAAAGGAATTATGCAGATAAGGCTTCGGGTTGTACTTTTGTCGTAAAAATGAAAAATAACAAGAAAACATATTTTAGGTTGCAAATCTGGTTGAGGCCCCTGTTCCCGTCCTTGGAGAATTCAAAGAGTCCTTCCTAGAGCTTCCAAGTGATCTTCTGACTATGGTAAGTTAGAATTTAACTAATTGATTTTCCTCACCATGTGACAAAATGCTTTGTTTCTCTTGTATTACAGTTTGCTTTTCTATGTACCATATTTAATGTAGTAATTGCTTGTATCATTATGCGTAGTTTTACAATTCAAATAATCTGTTAACATGATGCAGGTTATGCAGAAACATCAAAAGTATTTTGCCTTAACTGATGCAAATGGAAAGCTTTTGCCTTACTTCATTGCTGTGAGACTTACTCACCCATTGTATATGAGTCAACCTAATGTCTTTATTGTTGCCTTTGTGGTGGTAAAAGCTTTACATTTTCTCACAGGTGGCAAATGGAGTAATTGATGAAAAGGTAGTGAGAAAAGGAAATGAAGCTGTACTAAGGTAAACAGTGTGTCATAACATCTTTTGTTTGTCCCAATATTAAAAGAAGTTTCATATTTCAGCCAAAAGTTTTGGACCTCATAAAAGCATTTAATTTGCTTATTTAAAAGATTGAAATGTTTCACTATGTTAATTCTGTTTTGGGTCATTGAGAAGCTGGATTACTTATTGAAATGGATTGGCTTGCATCATTAACTTTCAACATTATTGGATTATATGGCTGAGTAATCCATGAGGTGTTACCAATAAACCGCGATCAATAACTGTGTGCAGAGCGCGCTACGAAGATGCAAAATTTTTTTACGAGTTAGACACGCGAAAAAGATTTTCAGAATTCCGAAGTCAACTTAAGGGGATTCTTTTCCATGTAAAGCTATTTTCCTAAGTGAAAACATATTTTCTTATAGCTTAATTGTTGAATGAATATTAAAACAAAGAACAAAGGTATCTAACTTCTCGTATTATATTCCAAAATGTGATATTAAACAGGAGAAGCTAGGTACAATGCTGGACAAGATGTTTCGTGTACAAAACATGGTTGAGAAACTAAGTTTGGCCCTGAAAATTGATAACAATATGCTTCAAGTTGCCAAAGATGCAGCATCACTTGCTATGTCTGATCTTGCTACTGCAGTCGTTACAGAGTTTACGTCTCTTTCTGGAATAATGGCCCGTCATTATGCTCTTAGAGATGGCTATTCGGAGCAGGTTGTTTATCACTAATGTTCTTGTTTATATGTATTTAATGTATATCTGTAGCCAAGGATTAATCCTCTTTGATTTTGCATTTCATAATTGCAGATATCAGAGGCTTTGTTTGAGATCACTCTTCCTAGATTCTCAGGAGATCTACTTCCTAAGACTGATGTTGGGATTGTTCTGTCTATTGCTGACAGGTAATACCTACTTGATAGGTTCCTTCTCTAATCTTTGATTTTTGCAGTTCATTGTTTACAAAACATGTTTTATTGTAAACTTTAGTGATCGCTCGCATGTCTTACAAGCTTTTGGTTCTATTTATTCCTGATAAAATCAGTTTATAAGCTGATTATTTAAATACTTATTTGTGGTTTTGCTTGGATAAATTATTGGAGTGAAAAATGCCAATTTTGTGAATCACACATGAGATGCTTGCTAATCTTAACGTGGAATACCTGTGCAGATTAGATAGTCTAGTTGGTCTATTTGCTGCTGGCTGTCAGCCTAGCTCTAGCAATGACCCATTTAGCCTGCGAAGAATCTCATATGGCCTTGTAAGTAGTTATGATATTCATATTCGAGTGGGGGCCAGTCTAAGCCAAGCGGTCCCTTTCTCTTTTTTCAAAAAAAGTAGTTATGATATTCATGATATTTTGATATTTTGGGTGTAAACTAATTAAACACTTTACAAATCCTTTGCCTTTTGCTCCAGGTCCAGGTGTTGGTTGAAAAAGATAAAGATCTGGACTTGAAAGAAGCTTTGCAACTTGCTGCAGATGTGCAGTCCTTTAAAGTAGAAGCTGATATTGTAGATAATGTGAGAAATGGACTATTGTAGATACTTTGTGAAACCCAATATTGTTAGTTTTAATTTCAATGCTTTCGGCAACTATATTTTAGAAAGAAGTAGGACAGAGGTAGGCACTACTCTGCCTATTAGAAATTGTCTTCTCGATGAATCCATTTTGATTAGTTTTTAAAATATGATGGTCATTGCTTCTCAGCCTGTCATTGTAGGAGATTAGTTTCACCCTAAGTTTAAGCGGTATGCCTAAATTTATTGTTCTTGCTTATTACTGTGTTTATTTGTCATGCTTCATGCTGTTCAATTCCAATGATTGCTCACTCATTGTTTTTTCCTATTTTCTTGCAGGCGCATCAATTTGTCATCCGAAGATTAGAGCAATTTTTGGTGTGTAAAAACTCTCACTTTTTAACCACTGCTGTGTTTTCCATTTTAGAGCCCCATTATTAATATCTAAACATAATGCATTTTTTTTAAAATTACATATTAATTATTTAAGATTTGTTTCTTAAAACAAAAAAATCTTATCATAGTACTGGAGTGGCTGATCTAAAGTCTGGTTTTTGGAGCTCAGAATTTTTTTTTTTGTTGCTTTCGATAGGCTACCTCATTTCAAACCAAAACCAAATAATATTATTCCCCAATTGTTTAATGATGTGTCTCAAAGCTGAAAAACTCAAGTTTCTCCTATACATCTACAAAAACATGGAGTTGAAATCTTATGAGTGAAAATTAAATGAATTTTTTTAAGCTATTGTGTATATAATAAAGGAAGCATAAAGATATATCTATAATACCAATCTTCTGTTACCTCTGTCTGATTTCCCCCCCAGCATCCGTCCCCCTCAATCTAAAATGGATATAAACCATGAAGTATTTTTCAAATTGTGATTTATAATTGGAAAGCTGCCTCTATTCACTCTCTAATTTAGTGTATAGATGCATTCTGAGTGGGGAGACGTCTATTTGGACCATGATATGATTTACATGTACATTGGTTACCTTTTGGATACAGGTTGATAAGGGTATAAGTTCTGAAGTGGTTCGTTCCATCCTCGCAGAGCGAGCAAACATTCCTTCTCTGGCAGCGAAGTCTGCAATTAAAGTAAGTGACTATGTTTGCTTCCTCTTTTTTTTCGTAATTAGTTGCTTGATGCAAGTTTTCTAAGGTTAAGTATTTGATAGGAACGACCTATCCAAATTAGTTGAATAGCAGAGAAAAGAGAGAGCAGTAGTGTTTGGATAAAAAATAGCAGAATGCCTTTCATTAATTCCCAGGATTTTGAGAGCCTGGTTCTCTCCCAAAACAGTTACAAAACAAACTCAAATTCTTCACACTTTTTTCCTTTCCTACTCACTTATATATACTCCCAATACCCGATGACAATTACCATTCTACCCCTTTTATTTATCCCAAGGCCTATCAGTATTCTATAATGGTGACATCTGCATTGCACCACACTTAATGGGCTTCTTAAACTCCTTGGGTGTTGAATTTCTATTGTTCATAGGTCCTTGTCTGAATTATTAAGTTCCCCACTGGGAGAGTTTTAGAGCCCCATTAGTATCTGATGGGATTGATGCCATGCATTTCTTCATTAGTATCAGAAGGGACTGATGCCATGCATTTCTGCAAGAGATTATGTTTTCTTAACTTTAAATGAAGACTGGGGCAAAGATCATAGTGTAGGATCAGATTTTGGGGTGCACTAAATCATTGAATACTATCATTGACAAATTCATTCGCTAACAATTTTTAATCTGATATAATCCAAATGATTGGTTGTAGATGGACACCTTGTCAAAAGGGAAGCTTTTTCCTAAGGTAATAGAAGCATATTCTCGCCCCACCAGAATTGTTCGTGGAAAGAATGTTGACACTGAAATTGAGGTACCATTTCTGATTTTATTGTGTTTAAAAGTTATGCACGTGCATGTCTTTAGCTTGTTCTTGGTTTTTTTTTTTCATTTGATTAAAAGCAACCTTGCTCTCTAGAAATGTGATTAGAAAGTGTTGCTAAAATGACACATCATCCCAAGCATATTTGGATCTCCTAGTTCTATTAAAGTTTTAGAACGAGTCTACAATCTTGTTTTCTTTTATGCTGCTCCACAAGTTATCTAAATTGTGCCGAAAGAAAAGCAAAATATGGTTACTATTTGCTCATCTAGTTTCAACAAATACTGCCATGAGTCACAGTTCTGTTTATGCTTTTTGGTTTGTTAATTCAGGTGGATGAGGCTATCTTTGAGACAAAAGAGGAGAAAGCTCTATGGAGTGCTTTCTTGTCAGTTAGAAGCAAAATAAATACAGGTACTTGTAATTTACATTTTCAACTTTTTGCAGAGCAATTTTATTTCAAAGCTCATCAGGTAACAAAATAATGTTTGGCGAATTGAACTAATCTTAATACATCACCTCTCTTGTCTAACAGGTGTTGATGTTGATGACTTTATTGATGCATCGTCAGAGCTTCTTCAACCGCTTGAGGATTTCTTCAATAATGTCTTTGTAATGGTGGTACGTCTTCTTCACTGTCAACTCATTTGTTTTGTATGTATTCGAGGGAGAGAATAGAAGATCATAACCTACTATTTCAAGATAAATACTTAAAATTCAAAGGAATCCTAAACTCCACTTGGGTAGCTAGGTCCCTTTTAACTTTCATCACCCCTCTACGGCATATTAGCAAGGAGAAAGTACTAAGATTCACACTGATTTTGAAGTACAAGATTCAAAGCTTAGATTGTGCATCTCGTGTCGATTTTACAAAATTATGCATATGGGATTTTAATAGTACAAGAGTACTTGTAATTAGAGCTTACACTTATCTTTCTAGCTAAAACACTGACATCATTCTTATATAAATGAAAAGAAAGATAAAATGAGTATACAATTATGATTTCTATTTTTTCATTCTCTTACGAAATTTTTATGCAATTCTAATTTTAATCAACTTTACTTTTGTCACCCTAAGACCTAAGTTGTAGATAGAAGAATTATATCCTTGCCTTGCCTGTAAGTAATAAATTGTCCAAGTAAAAGGTTACACATTTTAACAAGTTGTCTTGCAAATTAAGACCCAACCGGCATGGCATCATTTAATTAGTCAGAATTTGTTGCAAAAATAAACTTGTGGCCGATCACTTAGAGAGTTGCATGTTGCAAGTTATGATTGAAAATGAAATGAAAGAGTTTTAACATATTTTATGAACAGGAGGACGAAAGAATTCGGAATAACAGGCTTGCTCTGCTCAACAAAATTGCTGACCTTCCTAGAGGCATTGCTGACCTTTCAGTGTTGCCTGGCTTTTAGGTTATTCTAAAGAGGTGAGCTCCTTTTTGTTTTATTTCTCAAGTTTCATTTTTTATTTTTATTTTTTGGAAAATAAGAATGTAGGAAGAGAAATTATATGTTAAATTATCATGTCTTCTATTTTGCTGGCTTACTTGTAAATGTAATGTTTTCTATTTAACAAATGAAAACGTATTCAATTGTGATATAAATATTTATGATCTCTCATTATTATTTGACCCTTTGATTGATTTTAATTGAAACAGTATTTCTCTTTGATTTTTTCACAATTTCTTAGAGTACTATAGTAGGAATTTCAAATTATGTTATTAGCTTTGTTCGGATGAGAATGTTATAGTTAACAGAGTGACCTTTTTCCCAACTGATGATAAAACATTACAATTGTAAAAATATGGTTCAATTATTTAGGCTTATCAAGTCTTGAGGGATTCAGTTTTTGATACGGTTTGAATTTGAATAATTAATTAATGGACAGGTTTTATTGATGATGTTATTACTTTATTAGATGTGGTTCTTGTAATCTTATTTTGTGTTAAGTTCTTTAGAATAGTATTTGGATTGATGCTTTTAAGTTATTTTGTAACACTGGATTTGGTATGGGATAAAAGTGGAGCATTGTGATCGCTTTTAAAAAAATGATATATACTTTTTAAAGGGCCAAATAATAATATTGAAACATAATATTTTTATTGACTTATAATGTGGTCACTGGTCATAGTCTGTGATATTATCTCCTCACATGCAACATCTCAATATGTTATAATGCCTTGGTACAGAAAGAATAATATCTTAGAAGATTTTTTTTGCAAATAACATCTTTTAAGGAATTTTTAATCTATGAACTTTTTTTAGACATAAAATCTCCCCATAGTTTTTTTTTTTTTTTTTTGAATAAAAGTAGAAACTTCATTAATTCAAATCTTCCGAAACCAAAGAAGAAATTACAAAAGGTAAAGATAAACTATTAAAAATACGATCAGCCTCAAGAAGAGAGGACTGCGCCAAACAATGCGCAACCCTATTAGCAGACCGCTTAACAAAACTCACAGAGATGTTGCCAATCTCGGCACAAAGAGCCTTACATTCTAAAATGATATGGCCATAAGGAGAGACTATACTTTTATTACTTTGAACATCAGAAATCACTCGCAAACAATCCGATTCCAAAATGACCCCCTCCCAATTGTTGGACTTTATCCAACTCAAAGCTTCCTTAATCCCAAAAGCCTCCACCTCATGCGGCTGCAGCAATCCAGTTTTAAGCACAGTCTTGGCTTGAAGAACCAAACCAGCCGCACTTCTAGCCACCATTCTCGCCCCAAACTGCCCTTCGGAAGCAAATAAAGCACCATCAACGTTTACTTTAATGTTTGGAAAAGAAGGAGGGCACCATTTCTCGCTTGCAACCATTGAATGACCAGGAAGAGCTTCTTTTTCGAACTGTTGTGCTTTGCACCTGTTTAACGCCCAAATGTGACTTCCACTAGCGGTGGTTGTAGTATAGATCGGGCGGTCGATTCCACAGGAAGGTGATTATGGACAAAAGCGTTAGTAGAAAAATAAAAACAAAAGGTTAATAATAAGTGATAATAGTAACCAATGATTTTGTGATTTTTAATTTGATAATAAATATTAAAAGAAAGCAAATAGATGTGTAATCAATAGTAAAAGAGAGAAAGGCTTCAAGAATCATCCATATGCTTGTTTAGCTATTTTGTACCTTTGATTCACTAAGTTGACACAAATGATGTAACATTAAAGTTCATTTTATTTTGAGTATACAAGTTCTTAAAAATAAAAGAAATAATTTAATCTTATGTAGAACCTAGAAATGACATTATACATCAAGCAATAATGCAATAAAAGATTAAATATAAAACTAAACATCAATATTATTTTTACTAAATAGTAACACATAGAAAGAGCATGACTAATCCTATATATTTTTAGTAAAAATAATGACAAAGAGATAGAGATGGAGATGGAGGTGATAGTGAAGGAAGTGTACATTAATATTACTTTTATTAATTTTTAGACACATAGGGAGAGCATGACTAAACCTATATATCATTTAACAAAAAGTAAATAAAAATGAACATAAAAGATAGAAATGAACAATACTACCATTACTATAATCACTAAATAAAAATATATAGAAAGAGCATGACTAAGTCTATATATATATTTGGTATATAATAGCATAGATAGTATAGATGGAAGAAGAACATAAAAATAAAAGTGGAATATGAACTTGCATTACTCAAATAAATATTACAACAAAAAGTGAATCAAAGATACAAAATAACCTCACTTTGCATATGGAATCATCCCTAACCTTCCAAGGAAGATTAGGCCATTATGCTAATCATTCTCATAAAATTTCTAAAGAGAAAAGATGAGAAGAAAAGTTGAGAGAATTTTGCTATAGTTTTTCTACACTAAAAATTACACTCTCCAAATTACTAAAATGAGCTCCTATTTATAGAGCCATAAAAGGACTAAAAATAAATAAATAAAAATTTGGGATTATAAAATAAATATTAAGATTAAATTTGACATTTCAAATCAAAAATAAAATTAATATTATTTTTGTTATCATTGTGATTTTGACTTCTACTCTTTGGATGAAGGTTGAGTGTGGAAGAGGAAAATAGGGTTGATGATGACCTGACTTATCATCGTTGCATCACATGCTTTGGAAGAGACAAAATTGATGATGAGCTTCATGGGCTAGGCTTAACCTTTTTGGGTTGGGTTGCTTTGGACTTCAACAAAAATGCCATTTTTTTCTTCATTTCTTTTCAACTTTGCTCCTTCCTCTTTCTTTCAACAAAAATACACTTTAATTCCTACAAGAAAGACATAAATTGAATCAAAATCAAATATTTTCATTTATAAAATATATTACAATAATTTCATGAAAATATCAATTAAAACTCAATTTATTTTATCATTTAAAATAAATAAAAGTGTATTTTTAACCACTAATCACAACCCCAACTAGCTTATTGCTAGTCCCTAGCAATTCAAGCGGAGAAAAAGAATAATCGAGTTGAATAAACAAGTCAAATCACGCAAAAATATCCAAGCATTTTCAAAATATTAGTAGAGAGTTAAAGATTCTTTATCGAGTGTTATTTCGGTTGTAACAACGAGTTGTGTGTGTGTGCACCAATTGTATTTATTTTATTTCAAGTCTTAACACAAATAGTATCGAAAAATCTCAAAAGTGTAAAGGTCTCAACTCCAATTTTTTTTCACGGGTATTGAAAGTATTTATATTAGAAGGGTGACACTCTTTGGAGTTAGAAATGTGACAATTAATGCACAAAATGAGAGAGGATAAACTTTTTAGGACAAGCAATTTGAACAAATATTGATCACAGGATAGACATATCAAACCAATAGAATTCAAATGACAAACAACCTTTGGGATTTACATGAAAAACTCACAAAATAAACAGCCAACTACCTAACTAATAAATAAAGAAATATAATAACAATTTTTTTTAGAGAGACATGTGATGCTTCTCCTTTTTTTTTTAATTAAAATAAACTAACATGATTTTTTTTTTTTTTTTTTTTTTAGATATGGAAAGAATGGAGGTAAATAGAAATAAAATGATATTACTTTTGCTATTTTTATTTTTTTAAAGATGGAGACTACTTGAAAATCAAAATAAAATGATGTTGCTCTTGTTCTTTTTTTTTTTTTTTCATTATATATATTTTTTTGATGATTTTTTTTTTTTACTTTTTTTTTTTCTTCTTCTCTTTTTTTTTTTTTTGACAAGAGACAACATATAAAAATAAAGATATAAAGAAATACAATAAAGTTACAAAGAAATAAACACAAAGGCTCTTTTGACAATAAATTAATCCCTCTAGTAAATGTCATGTTTGAAATTCCAAAAGTTTAACTTTACCAACTCAAATGATCAATAAAAGTTCAAAAAGTTATTTTCTCAACTCTCACAACTCACAAAAAATGAAAAACTTTACACTCAAAATTTTTCTTAACTATATGTGTTTACAACCATTTTACCACATGTTTGGAAAGTGCACAAAAGAACTCTGAAAATCACAACTTGGTAACATAATATAGCAAATATTGACTCAAGCTTGTAATTTTACTATCATGCTTGGATAATTTTGAAAAAATTTGACTTAAAAAATTCAACAAGACAATTATAATTCTCTAAATGAACGCTCACGAGAGCTCACCACCCCCAAACTCAAAATTAGACAGTGTCCTCAATGTCACAAAAAATATGAAATGAAAAAGATAGGGAAAAGAGTACACCTGATCGACGATAAGATGCACGGGGTGAGAGTGGAGATAACCTGATAACAGTAACCCAAAACAAACATAGAAAATACAAAAATACAAAAACACAAAACAAAAATAAAAATAAAATAAAATACTATAATATATAGATAGGGAAAATAAACATTTTAGAGTGTATAATGCGGGTCCTCGAAGGACCTCTTCAACAAGGCTCACACTCTCAATGTAATGTTTCGATCTACGGCCATTGACTCGAAAAATTCTCCCATCGGTTGGGTCCTTGACTTCAACGAGCTAGTTGGGGAATACTTGTTTAACCACATATGGACCGGTCCACCTCGATCTCCAACTTACGGGTGGAGATGCAAACGAGAATCGTACAAATGTACTTTTTGATTCGGCTCGAAAATGTTTTCTTAGGATGTTTATCGTGAGCAACTTTCGGCTTTGCTTTGTAGATCCTAGAATTATCGTAAGCATCATTTCTCAACTCCTCCAATTTCGGACAATTGAAGTTTTCGGTTCATACTGCGCATACTTAGATCGAAGTTCGGGGCCTTAATAGCCCGATAAGCTTTGTGCTCAAGTTCGACGGGTAAATGACATGCTTTCCCATAGACAAGCCGATAGGGAGACATCCCGAAGGGGACTTGTAAACGGTGCGATATGCCCAAAGTGCATCTTGAAGACGTGTTGACCAATCTTTGCGGTCGGGATTTACGCGTCTTTTCAAGAATGTTTTTGATCTCCCCTGATTAGCTAGCTCGGCTTGACCATTGGTTTGTGGATGATAGGCATTGGCAACTTTGTGAAGTACCGTACTTTCGCATAAGAGCCTCGAAAAGATCGGTTGCAAAAATGAGTGCCTTGATCACTAATGATAGCGCGAGGGTACCAAACCTCGATAACACATTTTCTTTTAAGAATTTCACAACGAGTTGCGTTATCATTATTTCGACAAGGTACTTGCCTCGACCCATTTTGAAACATAATCCACGGCGAAGGATGTAAAGGTAACCAAAAGAAGGGGAAATGGTCCCATAAAGTCTATCTGACAATCAAATACTTGATGACAAGAATTGGGTTCAAGAGGGCATCATGTGCCGACGGGACAAGGAGCCTAACTTTTGGCACCTAACACAAGAGCGACAAAAATCATTGGTGTCTTTGAACAAAGTGGGCCGATAAAGACCGCATTGTAAGATTTTTGCGGCGGTTTTCTTCACGGAAGAAGTGACCACCACAAGCATCATTGTGGCAAAAATTTAGCACACTAGACACCTCATCATCGGGAATGCATTTTCGCATAATCTGGTCGGGACAATACTTGAATAAGTATGGATCATCCCAAAAGAAATTTCGCACCTCGACCAAGAATTTGCGTTTGTCTTGTGAACTCCACTCAGAAGGAGCTCACCGGTTACTAAGTAGTTAACAATGTGCGCATACCACGGTAACTTAGTAACAACGAATAATTGTTCATCGGGGAAATCATCATGAATAGGTGGGCCATCAGCGGGATCACTAAATTCAAGTCGGGACAAGTGATCCGCGACTACATTTTCAACACCTTTCTTATCTTTGATTGTTATGTCAAATTCTTGCAAGAGAAGGATCCACCTTATTAAGCGTGCCTTAGCATCCTTTTTGGAAAGGAGGTACTTAAGGGCAGAGTGATCGGTGAAGATCGTAATAGGTGATCCAATCAGGTAAGCTCGAAATTTGTCAAGAGCAAAGACAACGGCAAGCAACTCTTTTTCGGTTGTGGAATAGTTCATTTGAGCACTATTAAGAGTTCTACTTGCATAGTAGACAACAAAAGGTTTCCCCTCCCTTCGTTGTCCAAGAACGGCTCAACGACAAAATTGCGGCATCACACATGATTTCAAAAGGAAGACTCCAATCGGGTGATTGAATAATGGGAGCAGAAGTGAGTGAATTCACAAGTGTTTGGAAGGACTCCTCACACTTTGGGGTCCACTCAAAAGTAGCATCTTTGGCTAGGAGGTTGCATAATGGACGAGAAATCATTGAAAAATTCTTTATGAACCTCCTATAAAAACCAGCATGGCCAAGAAATGACCGAATGTCTTTGACAGTCTTAGGGGTAGGAAGTTTAGAGATGAGGTCAATTTTAGATTGATCAACCTCAATCCCTTTTTCAGAAACAATGTGGCCTAAGACAATTCCAGAAGATACCATAAAATGACACTTTTCCCAATTAAGCACAAGACCTTTCTCGATGCAACGTTGTAAAACGACCTCGAAGATTGAGAAGGCATGCGTCAAAAGATTTTCCAAAGACGGTTAAGTCATCCATATAAACTTCCATGGTGTTTTCAATCATGTCAACGAAAATACTCATCATGCATCTTTGGAAAGTAGTGGTGCATTACACGGTCCAAATGGCATACGCGGAAAGCATATGTTCCAAAAGGACAAGTGAAAGTGGTCTTCTCTTGGTCCTCTAATGCAATCTCAATTTGATAGTAACCCGAATAACCATCGAGAAAGCAGTAGAAAGGATGACCAGCTACGCGCTCAAGAATTTGATCAATGAATGGGAGTGGGAAATGATCTTTACGGGAGGCGGCATTCAATTTTCGATAATCAATGCACATGCGCCAACCGTCACGGTTTGGTGGGAACAAGGGCCCCTTTTTCATTTTGGACAACGGTAACACTGATTTCTTAGGTACTACTGAAATTGGGATGACCCATTTGCTATCGGCCCATAGGGTAAAATGATAGCGGCATCAAGAAGTTTTAACACTTCATTTTTCACCACTTCTTTCATTGGTGGGTTCAGTCTTCTTTGAGGGTCCCTTCGTGGGATAGCTTCTTCTTCTAGATTAATTCGGTGGGTGCAAATTCGAGGGCTAATACCTTTGATATCAGCAAACGTCCAACCTATCGCAAGTTTGTATTTTCGCAGTAGCTCGAGTAACTGCAATTCTTGAGAAAGTTGAAGGTCGGACGAGATGATAACTGGAAAGGTTTGGCCATCTCCCGAGAAAAACATGTTTCAAACCCTTTGGAAGTTGGTTCAGTTGAACATTGGGAGGTTCTTCGGCAGAAGCTTTTAGCGTTTCCCTCTCACGAGGTAATGCTTCAAAGTGTGGCTTCCAAAATTTCTTCCCTCTATTTTGTGTGTCCAATTGATCAACGGTAGCAAGAGCGGACTCAACAAACTTGGGATTTTCATTTTCAAGGCGAGAAAGGAGTTCATCAAGATTAACGAAATTTCTTTGCAATTGAATCTCTTCAGAAACAAGATTGTCAATCATGAATGTTTGATGACATTCTTCATCCTCTTGAAGTTGTTTCCCAATGTGAAAAATGTTGACCTCAAGTGTCATATTTCCAAATGATATTTTCATTAGACCATTACGACAATTGATCAAAGCATTTGCAGTGGCAAGGAATGGTCTTCCAAGGATGATGGGAATTTTGGATTCCATGTTGACCACGGATTGAGTATCCGAACAAGGAAGTCCACGGGATAATAGAATTTCTCAATTTGAACAAGAACATCCTCAACGATACCCGAGGCTTTTTGATAGAGCGGTCGGCAAGGCGCGGCACAACAGATGTTGGCTTCATTTCTCCAAGACCAAGTTGCGAGTACACAGAGTAAGGCATGAGATTCACACTCGCGCCAAGGTCAAGCAAAGCTTGGCTGACTTCATGAGTCCCAATTTGGCATGAAATGGTGGGACAACCAGGATCTTTGTATTTTGGCGGTGTCTTTTGTTCGATCACCACACTCATTTGTTCGGTCGAAAACGATCTTCTTGACATGGTGCTTTCTCTTAGCGGTGCACAAGTCCTTGATGATTTTGGCATAAGGCTGGCACTTGTTTTATGATATGAAGCAAAGGAAGATTAATCTTCACTTGTGTCAAGTGCTCAAGGAGTTCGGCTCGGTTTTCGGGAATTTTTCCAACGAATGCAGAGCACGGGAAATGGTACTTTTGCTTGAGCATTTATCGGTGCACTGTCAGGGGAAACTTTTGAATTTGAAGTAGTGGTTTTGATGGATGGATCTTCCAAAGCTTTACCACTTCTTGTTGTGATGGCGTTAACCCCTTTAACGATGGGATCATTAGAGGTGGGGGTTTCAGCCATATGTTGCCCTTGTGCATTGAATTGAGGTTGGGAAGGAAGTACGCCTTTCTCGAAATAGCTAAGGATGTGTTCAATTTTGAAAATTGACTTTTTATTTCTTGGACATCTTCCTTTAATTGGCGATTGATTTTCGTTTGTTCCTCAATGAATGCATGAATGGTATTTTCAAGGGAGTTTCCTTGTTGTTGAGCATGGTATTGAGGTGCATGATATGCCTTTGGAGGTTGAGCTTGATTCTCATTTCTCCATTGTCCTCCAGACGTTTGAGCTTGGTTAGAGTTATCTCTCCAACTGAAATTCGGGTGGTTTCTCCAACCAGGGTTGTACGTATGGGAGAATGGCTTGTTATATTGCCCTAAGGCATTGCATTGCTCCTCATGAACCCCCTTCATTTCTTTGTAAACTAAGCAGTCCTTAGCTAAATGCCCATTTTCTCCACAAACGAAACAAGGTTCGAGTGGTGCAGCGGATTGTGCTTGGGCAACCATGCACCCTTTTTGGCCATCTTTAGTCGTAAGGATTTCAATTTGCTTTTTAAAGATTCGACTTGGGCCTTTAAGGCTATCCTCTTCCCGAAGTTGGTAAATCCCGACCGGTCGATTTACATTGGTGCTTTCGGCGGCAACTTGGACCGATCCATGTGTGAGATTTTTCGGCAAGCTCAATGAGAAACTCAAGAGCTTCTTCGGGTTCCTTTTGAAGGAACTCACCGTTGCACATCATTTCTACGGGCGGCGCTCACGACTTGTGAGGCCTTCATAGAAGTAGTGACGATGCGCCAACTCTCGTACCCGTGGTGTGGACAACGACTTAAGAGATCTTTAAATCTCTCCCGGACTTGATAGAACGTTTCATTGTCTTTTTGGGAAAATGTTGAGATTTGTCTTTTCAAGCATTGGTCTTATGGACGGGGAAATATTTAACAAAAAATGTTTTGGTCATTTCTTCCCATGTTCGAATAGAGCCTAGATCTCGAAGAATACAACCAACTTTTAGCTTTATCCTTCAAGGAGAAGGGAAAAAACTTTAAGCGTGCAGCATCATTGATGGTTGCTCGGTCATAAAAAGTGTCAACAACTTCCTCAAATTCCCTAATATGCACATATGGATTTTCATTTTCTATTCCATGAAAAGTTGGCAAAAGTTGAATAATGCGGGTTTGACACCAAGACTTGGCATATTAGGTGGAAATATGAAGCATGATGGTATTGAAGTTTGGGTGGGGTGAAGGTAATCATTAAGTGTTCTACATGTTGTATTTCATTATTATTATTCATTGCGAAAGGATTACCGATTATCGTGTGAATGGGAGAAGGAGTAGTGGATGGATTGGATGAAGTTTCACTAGAAGTGGTTTCGTCAGAAGAAGAGTTACTCATCCACTCTTGTGTGCTTTTTTTTTTTTTTTTTTTTTTTTAAATATATTTAATTTTTTTGTTCAACTTGTTCCCCGAGGTTACTTTGGAGGTTTTTAGAATGGTCCTTCACAACTTACTAGAACTCCCTAGGGGTTACCGAGTAAGTGTGAAGGGTTCACTATCCTTTTCGACCAAAGACCTTTCTAAGCAAAAATGAGGTTCTTATTTTTGATAAAACAAGGTTGTTTTTGTTATAGTCAATAGCACAAAAATGTAATATTACAATGATTAACACAAAAATGTTCCCAGGCCAATTGGAAAGGTTGCCAAGGTACGCTTCGTCCCAACCTTGCCTAGACAACCGAGGTTCCCGGGTAAGGTGGAGGGTACACTAACACAAACCTTATTTAAAAACCAATCTTTCTAGACAGAACAATCTTGGTTTGTGTCATATACAATATTACACCGTTGTACCAAATACTAAGCGTTTTATGAAGAAGTTTTTATAACTTACTTTTTTTTTTTGTATTTTATGATTTTTTTAGAGGACTTAAATGCTATGAGTACTAAGAAAAAGACAAATAAAACACTAATGAAAAAAAGAAAACAATAACTAAAAGATAGTATAAACAATCACACTAAACAAAAATTAAAGTAAAAAAAAAAAATAAAGGAAATAGACTTTTTTTTTTTTTCAAGAAATCATTTCTGATAAGGAAGATCGGATAAAACCGCAACCTTAGAGCATACTTTGAATTCTTGGTAAAAAAAATTTTTACAAATATTTACACAACATAAGACAATATTCACAAGAAAATAAAATGTAACAAAAAAAAAAAAAGTTACTAACCTCTTGATTGTAGATTTCACTAGCTTTCGAAAAATTACCTCCCCGGCAACGGCGCCAAAATTTGTTTAACGCCCAAATGTGACTTCCACTAGCGGTGGTTGTAGTATAGATCGGGCGGTCGATTCCACAGGAAGGTGATTATGGACAAAAGCGTTAGTAGAAAAATAAAAACAAAAGGTTAATAATAAGTGATAATAGTAACCAATGATTTTGTGATTTTTAATTTGATAATAAATATTAAAAGAAAGCAAATAGATGTGTAATCAATAGTAAAAGAGAGAAAGGCTTCAAGAATCATCCATATGCTTGTTTAGCTATTTTGTACCTTTGATTCACTAAG
The DNA here is from genome assembly GCF_029168945.1 of Cannabis sativa. Lineage (NCBI taxonomy): Eukaryota > Viridiplantae > Streptophyta > Magnoliopsida > Rosales > Cannabaceae > Cannabis > Cannabis sativa. Next base: position 38,222,608 of record NC_083610.1, on the reverse strand, counting down.
TTGACACAAATGATGTAACATTAAAGTTCATTTTATTTTGAGTATACAAGTTCTTAAAAATAAAAGAAATAATTTAATCTTATGTAGAACCTAGAAATGACATTATACATCAAGCAATAATGCAATAAAAGATTAAATATAAAACTAAACATCAATATTATTTTTACTAAATAGTAACACATAGAAAGAGCATGACTAATCCTATATATTTTTAGTAAAAATAATGACAAAGAGATAGAGATGGAGATGGAGGTGATAGTGAAGGAAGTGTACATTAATATTACTTTTATTAATTTTTAGACACATAGGGAGAGCATGACTAAACCTATATATCATTTAACAAAAAGTAAATAAAAATGAACATAAAAGATAGAAATGAACAATACTACCATTACTATAATCACTAAATAAAAATATATAGAAAGAGCATGACTAAGTCTATATATATATTTGGTATATAATAGCATAGATAGTATAGATGGAAGAAGAACATAAAAATAAAAGTGGAATATGAACTTGCATTACTCAAATAAATATTACAACAAAAAGTGAATCAAAGATACAAAATAACCTCACTTTGCATATGGAATCATCCCTAACCTTCCAAGGAAGATTAGGCCATTATGCTAATCATTCTCATAAAATTTCTAAAGAGAAAAGATGAGAAGAAAAGTTGAGAGAATTTTGCTATAGTTTTTCTACACTAAAAATTACACTTTCCAAATTACTAAAATGAGCTCCTATTTATAGAGCCATAAAAGGACTAAAAATAAATAAATAAAAATTTGGGATTATAAAATAAATATTAAGATTAAATTTGACATTTCAAATCAAAAATAAAATTAATATTATTTTTGTTATCATTGTGATTTTGAAACACTACTCTTTGGATGAAGGTTGAGTGTGGAAGAGGAAAATAGGGTTGATGATGACCTAGACTTATCATCATTGCATCACATGCTTTGGAAGAGACAAAATTGATGATGAGCTTCATGGGCTAGGCTTAACCTTTTTGGGTTGGGTTGCTTTGGACTTCAACAAAAATGCCATTTTTTTCTTCATTTCTTTTCAACTTTGCTCCTTCCTCTTTCTTTCAACAAAAATACACTTTAATTCCTACAAGAAAGACATAAATTGAATCAAAATCAAATATTTTCATTTATAAAATATATTACAATAATTTCATGAAAATATCAATTAAAACTCAATTTATTTTATCATTTAAAATAAATAAAAGTGTATTTTTAACCACTAATCAGCACCAGTCCGAATAATTCATCTTAGCAACATGAATTACCTCTTCACTCGACGGAGAAATAGAGTTCCAAACTACATCGTTACGCACCTTCCACACTGCCCAAAGAGTCATGGCCGCTTCAATACTCTCAACCTCATTCCATTTCGACAAACCTTCCTTAAACCAGCTCCTAAAAAGCATTGCAGCAGGAGCTACAATCGGCACCTTACACTGCTGCCAGCATGAACGCGCAAAATTACACCGCACCAGCACATGGAGAGCGGTCTTAGGAGCAGCCGAACAAAAGGGACACAAACTATCAACTTGCACATGTCTAATAGCCAAAAGAAATCTCGTCGGAAGGCAATTCGCACTCACCCGCCAGAGAAAATTAAGTACCTTTGAGATTCCACTAGTGTTGCGAGTCTTCTTCTTCTTCTTCGATTTTAGTTGTAAAAATCAAGATTACTTCTGTATGTAAGTTTAGACAGAGAAAGTCTTAGTGTTGAGGCTATCGGGATATGGGTTGTTGGGCACAAGCAGGTGGTGAGGCCTAACATTTTATGGGAAAATGGCAAAAGGAGAAACTTTCTAAGAAATTCAACGAACCAAATACAAAGATCATAAGAATTCCAAGGTGATGAAGATAATCACTCAATTCTGATGCACCAATACCAGTCAATATTGTTGGAATTTGGAATAAACTTAATGGGGTTTCCTCTCAAAACTAGTTAGCAATGGAAGGAGTAGCCTGTTCATCTTATATATGGTAATTTATTTCTACACATTAGTAATGTGAGACTAACTCTAATAGTAGGAAATTTGTGGGTGTACATGTCGAGAATTTTGTGGATTTTGAAACAAGTCAAAGACCCAACACGGTTAAAGGGGAAACAACGGAAGTTTTTTAGTTTGGCTCGTCTTTTTGGACCAGCGGCACTTTGGACTCACAACGAATCACAAGCAGCTTTGATACCATGAGAATTTAGAATAAGGTGAATGAGATTCTATCTCAAAACTTATTGGCAATGAGAGGAATAGCTCATTCATCTTTTATATGGTAATTTATTTTCACACATTAGCAATGTGGGACTAATTTCAATAAATATTTCTACGAAATTGAAAAATAAAATTAGTAAAATATAAAGATCAAACATTTCACTAATGATTATAAACAGAACTATATAGATGCTAAATGGCAAGACATACTAAACAAAGATACATAAAAAAAAATAGAGTTTGGTAAATCCCCTAATCTTCACATTCTATAACAACTAACCCCTCAAACTTATTTTTTTGGTGGCTAAACCTGCCAAATTATAATTTTGTTAACAAATTTTGTTTGGCTATTAAATTTTCTTGCTATGTGCCATGTTGGACTGTTCATGTAAAAACTCATATACACGTAACACATTTACATTGGTCCATATAATTTATTTATTTAAAAATGATAAAAATTATTTAAAAATTAAAAAATATAAAAATTAAGAGATAAATCATTTTAAAAATAAAAATTATTATTAAACTATAAATTTTAATTTCATTCCCTTTTTTATTTAGTTCTGTTCGTTCCCCTTTTTTTTTTTTTAAGAAGCTTCTTCATCAACACTCAACCCCAAATCATTATAAAATCATTACCATACATAAAAATTCAAATAGTTCAAATCTTTCTCTTTTATCTCAACTCAAATTCTATTAACACACAAAAATTCTCCTAACTTCTCATCAAATCAACATATGTATTTATATGTACATATTGAACCATTGGAATACCTATTTTTCCAAACACTAAAATTACATTCACTTAATAACTCTTAAATATATAAATAGAAAAGCTTAACCAAAAACCAAGTCTAAACATCACAAAAAAATCAGATCTAAACATAATCACAAATACAAAACAAACCAGATCTGGTTTTTGAGTTGAGAAGCCCGTGTCGCTAGTCTGGGGATTCAAAAAACCCAAGTTGCTGGTCTGTCGAGTCAAGGAGCCCACGTTGTTGGTCAGATGGTTCGCTGGCAAGAGAGAGAAAGAATGCGAGGGAAAGGGAGAGATTGAGTTCGAGAAATGGAGTTTAAGGGTTTTGGTATTTGAGGGCTAACAAGTTTGGCGGCAAGGTTTATTTGGATCATTGACGGCTTGTCGTAGTTGAGTTGGCAAAATAGGCTTTATGAAAACTTTTATTAGGAAAATGACTTTTCAAATATTTTAATTAGCAAAATAGCCTTCTTTTAAAATTGATATTATAATTAATATAATAAATACAATTAATATTAATTTTTCTTTATCATTAAAAAAAATAGATTTGGTTGGACTCCCATGACCTCTCTTCATCTTCATCTTCATCTTCAATTGAGTTCTTCATTACCATATGAGTTTTTATCTTCATCTTCATAGCACTACTCAAGTATTTCTTCTTCAATGGTATTCATACACATTTGACCTAAAAAATTCAAGAAACCCTTAAAGAAGAAGTGAAAATTCCATCCAATAATTGTAAAGGTTAGTAACTAACTTTACTCTCAAGTTTAATGATTGGGTATTTGTTATTTTACACTTATATAACAATATAAAGCATAAATTTAGGTTATTCTAAAAAAAATTGGTGTGAAAATAACTCCAGTTCGAGGTTGAAGATGACCTGTGATATGCGACCATGTGCGACCAATTTTGGTCGCCTTTGGTCGCATATGGTCGTTTAGTGAAAACAAAAAAAATACTATGCGACCATGCGCCACAGTGTAATTAGAAAACTACACTATGCGACCATGTAGGTCGTTCAAACATGGTCGCTCGATGTAACTAGAAAATTATACTATGCGACCATGTAGGTCGTACATGGTCGTACATGGTCGCACATGGTCTAACATGGTCGCTTTCTACTAATTTTTGGATTCCAACATGTATTTCTAAATGCATCTAAATGGCTTCAAAACAACTATAAGATAAGTGATTTGATATTCTTACTTTACACTTGTTAATTTGAAGCTTTAACTTTATGACAAGTATGGATCATATCTTTATATACATGGACTATAATGGTGAGTGGAAGATTACCGATAATTGTATTTGGGAATGGTTTGGTACTGGTTGCAACAAGGGATTTGTGGTTGATCGTAGTATCAAGTTTCATTAACTAGTGAATAAAGTCTATGAAAAAATAAGTGTTGATCGAAATTTGTATGAAATTGAAATAACTCATAAGGTGGCAGGTAAAACATTCAACAAGATGGCACCAAGTAAGATTTGTGGTGATTCTGATGTGGAGGATCTATTGAAGGAGTTGTACAGAGTTAAAGAAGTGATTCCTTTAAATTGTGTGCGTAAAAAAGAATAAATGATAAAGGAAAGGCAAAGTTTGTCAATGATGATGATGGTGATGGTAATGAACTCACTGGTAATGATGTTGAATTTGATCGTGATGATGATGTTTTTGATAATGGAAGCTTTTACGATAATTATTTTGGGTGTCATATAATAGATCAAGTTCCGAATGATCCAAGTTATGTCCCGAATGAAGATATACCTCAGAGTGGTGAAGACATCATTGGTTCCAATCCCACACCAGATGATATTGTACATGAGAGCGATAACAATGAACTTCAGGAATGTGATAAAGTAGTTGACGAAAATAATGATGTAATTGAGAATGACATTGTAGTCGGAGGAGGTCAAATTATCCCTTATCAACATTATGATATGTTTGTGGGAATATTGGTTGTTAGCATATGCTGAAACTATTTATCATGTACCTCCAAACCACAATGGACTGACATTCCTGAAGATATTCTTGCAATACAAGTGATAGCACCTCCTGAAGACAAGACTATAGGAAGACCAAGAACCAATCCCATAGCTTCCAAAGGTGAATTTCTTAAGAAACAATATAATTGTGGAGCATGTGGACAGTCAGGACATAATTCGCAAACATGTCCACAAGTGCCATCAGAAGGTAGAAGCACAACTCATGTGTGATTTATTATTATTTAGTTCTCTAAATTATATATTTAATGTTTCTTGTGTTTGATATATGCAAACTTTTATTTATATCTATTTGTAAAATTTATGCTAATTAAAGTACTTATTATGGATCTTGTGCGACTCTATGCAACTATGTGCGACCAAGTATATTTCAAAGTATATCCTAATATGTGTTTATGCGACCCTGTGTGACTATGTACGACCATAGTATATTTAAAACTGTATTCTAATATTGGTCTATGCGACCATAGTATATTTCAAAATATATTCAAATATTGGTCTGTGCGACCATGTGCGACTATGTGCGACCATAGTATATTTCAAAATATATCATAATATTGGTCTATGTGACCCTGTACGACCATGTGCGACTATGTACGACCATAGTATATTTCAAAATATATCCTAATATTGGTCTATGCGACTATGTGAAACTATAGTATATTTCAATATAATCATTTAATACATTATATATATGACAATAAATTATTTAACTATATTTTCTAAGTTATTTCATTAAGTATGTATGTGTATAATCATTTAGTATAATTTATAAATTATAATTAAAGTATGTTATATAATTGTATAAGTCTATGTGATTATTTAATTACATTATTTATATATATATATATGAGATTCAATATATAAATTAAATTATTTTATAAAATATGTATGTATAACCATTTAAGTATAATCTATAGATTATAAATAAAGTATATTTTATAATTGTATAGTAATTCACTATTAAAGTACATTGTGTAAGTCTAGATGACTATTTTATTACATTATATATATAAAATTCAATATATAAATAAAATTATTTTATAAAATATGTATGTCTAACCATTTAAGTATAGTCTATAGATTATAATTAAAGTATATTTTATAATTGTATAGGGATTTCACCATTAAAGTACATTGTATAAGTCTTGGTGACTATATAGTTACATATTTTAAATAACTCAATCATTGAATTACATGGTATAAGTTAATTTTTAACTATTTAAAGAATTAGAGTACACAATATACAAGTATAAATTCAAGGTTGTTCATGGTCGTTGAGAGCAAAGTTATGTTTTTTATCGAGGAACATAAGAAACCATGATAGTCGCATAGTATAAATTCAAGGTCGTTTATGGTCGTTCAGAGCAAATTCAAGTTCTTTAAAGTTTGTTGAAGAACATAAAAGACCATAATGGTCGCATAGTGTAAATTCAAGGTCGTTTATGGTCGTTCAGAGCAAATTTAAGTTCTTTAAAGTTTGTTGAAGGACATAAAAGACCATAATAGTCGCATAGTGTAAATTTAAGGTTGTTTATGGTCGTTCAGAGCAAATTTAAGTTCTTTAAAGTTTGTTGAAGAACATAAAAGACCATGAAGGTCGCATAGTATAAATTCAAGGTCATTTATGGTCGTTCAGAGCAAATATAAGTTCTTTAAAGTTTGTTGAAGAACATAAAAGACCATAATGGTCGCATAGTATAAAATCAAGGTCATTTATAGTCGTTTAGAGTAAATTCAAGTTCTTTAAAGTTTGTTGAAGAACATAAAAGACCATGATGGCGCATAGTATAAATTCAAGGTCGTTTGCGGTCGTTCAGAATAAATTCAAGTTTATCCACAAAATTACAAAATTCAGAATTATAAACAAGGACACGGTTAATTAAGGATCTGCACTACCCACATATAATTGAACTGCATATGCCTTCCTGAATGTATCTATGTTGTCGTCGTTGAGCAACATTGTAGTTGACTCGTTGCACTTACCAGCAATGTGCATTTCCATTGTCTTAAGCATGAATATACAACAATCTCCGCTATAAAGACAAATTTAACTACGTTAGCATTAATGTTAACAGTTTGGATTTAAAGGCAGATATATTAAATAAAACTTATGTTCTCTTGTTCAGAGGAACAATATTAGCAGGAGCTACTTTTATACTCATGAGATCACTACACTGATGATGGAGGCTCTCAATATGGCAACTGTTTTTAAGTAAAAAAGGAAAATATGCTGCAAGTGGCTCCACAGATTTTTTTCGTTGCCTCTATGGAGATCCAGTGATCTGGAATCGAGTCATAAATGAATATTGTCTAACTATGTCTGTCAACTACCGCTAACATCCAGTGTGTATCATCATTCCAAGGCACATAGAAGTAATTGACTTCCGACCAAATTCTTTCTCTAATTGGTCTGGTACCTTTGACAAACATCATCATCTCTTCATTGGTCTTACATACATTATTGTTTTCCTCTCGAGATTCTTTGTACAGAGCATGCACACACTGTCCAAACTCATCTGTCAATATGCATATATCTTTTGGAAAGATATTATGAAACTTATCCATTCTTTTCCTAAATAAATAGGTAATTTCATCTACATGCCGCCAAAAAATTATTTTCTCATTGTTAGTTATGATGATAATATGATATAATTATTATGATCTATTTGAATGATAAAGCTTACCTCACTATCAATATATCGTTGCTTTGCCAACAATATCTCAAGAGACGACCCAATTGGGAGTAATGTTTAAAAACATCCGGGTCAAACTTTGTGAGCCAATTCTTTATTTGGCCTATTACACTTAGCGGGGATTTGATGGTAACTTTAGATTTTGCAGCTGTATTAGTAGTAATGGCACGAGGTATACATGGAAGCTCTGTTGTTAATATAGTTTTGGGCATCTACAATAATAATGTGTGAAATGAATAAAAAATATATAAACGATAAGAACATAAATATAAAAGTATAAAAAAAATTACAAATTTAACTAAATGAATAAGGTCACACGTGGTATGAATATAGATAGTGCGACCATGTGCGACCCTATGCGACCTGTGCGACTGTGTGCGACCTTAGTGGTCGTTTATGGTTGTTCAGAGAAAATTCAAGTTACATAGTGTAAATTCAAGGTCGTTCATAGTCGTTCAGAGCAAATTAAAGTTTTTTAAAATTGGTTGAAGAACATAAAAGACCATTATGGTCGCATAGTGTAATTCAAGATCGTTTATGATCGTTTAGATCAAATTCAAGTTCTTTAAAATTGGTTAAAGACCATAAAAGACCATGATGGTCGCATAATATAAATTCAAGGTCGTTTATGGTCGTTCAGAGCAAATTCAAGTTTTTAAAATTAGTTGAAGGACATAAAAGACTATTATGGTCGCATAGTGTAAATTCAAGGTCGTTTATGGTCGTTCAGATCAAATTCAAGTTCTTTAAAATTGGTTGAAGATCATAAAAGACCATGATGGTCGCTTAATGTAAATTCAAGGTCGTTTATGGTCGTTCAGATTAAATTTTAGTTCTTTAAAATTGGTTGAAGACCATAAAAGACCATGATGGCTGCATAATGTAAGTTCAAAGTCGTTTATGGTCGTTCTATGCAAATTCAAGTTCTTTAAATAGTTGAAAAACATAAAAGACCATGATCCTCGCATAATGTAAATTTAAGGTTGTTTATAGTCGTTCAGAGAAAATTCAAGTTCTTTAAAGTTAGTTAAAGAACATAAAAGACCATGATGGTCGCATAGTGTAAATTTAAGGTTGTTTAATGTTTATGGTTATTCAGAGCAAATTCAAGGTCTTTTATCCATAAATTACAAAAATCAAAATTATAGCCCAAAAGACTCTAATAAAATATATATGTTAGCTGTTCATGTTCATTGGGTTGCGTGGGTATTGTGGTTGATGCATCACTTGTTGATTCCATTATAATTCTGAATGATTAGTTATTGCAATAAGAGATTGAGAGAAGAAAAATATTAATGGCTACAACTGAAAAAAAAATTAAAGAAAAGAAATAAAATGAGAAGAGACAAGAAAATTATTAGGGTTTACCTTTGTTAGAATGAATTTCAAATTCTTTTATCTATGGCTGCCACCACTTGCCACCATTCATGAATAATGAGTGGTCTTTTTGGTCTTACCAGCAAGAAGAAGAAAAAGGATAAGAAGAGGAAGAGAAGAAGAAGAATAGTTCACTTGTGAGCATTCATGGTCTTTTTAGTCTTATTAGCAAGAAGAAGGAGTGACTTGGGTGAGGAGAAGAGGAGAAGAAGAACAAAAAGAAAGAGGAGGCTGTAAAAAAAAAAAAAATTAGGGTTAGTATTTTGTTTTATGAGGTTTTAATTAATTTTGTTTAATTATATAAGTGTATACATGTATAGTCCAATTTGGCTCATAATGAAGATAATTGGATGGGAAACCAAATTTGCAAAGGAAAATGTAGTTTGAGAGGCTTAACCACAAAAAAAAAAATAGTTTAGATGGTTAGTTGTTATAAAAGGTAAAGTTTAAGGAGTTTAGTTGTAAATAATTCAAAAATATGTAGCACATGCAATAGTTTCATCTTAAAATATTATTTTTTCTTTTCTCTCTCATTCATATAAGATTTATTACTTTTTCTTAAAAAGAAATACTCGAATGATTAACAATTCTAGAAGTGATTCACTTTTACAATCTATCTATCTATATATATTTAAATAATGTTGCTGTTTGGAGAAATAATATGGCGACATATATGAACTCTCCTCACACCTCTTTATTTTCTTATTTTTTTTTTCTAATTTTTCAAATATTATTTAACTTTTATTTTTTTTCACATTTAATTATACTTAAAAAAATGTAACAGCCCATAACCGTATTTTTTGTATTTACTTTTCTTTTTGGTACAATTATTACTATTTATTTTTTTTCAACTTCTTTCTACTCCTTTCCTTCTTCCCCCACTCTCCATGTGTCTCCAATAAGAAGTGGGCTTGAAGTGAAATATAGTTTGAAGTGAGTTTTTGGTAAAATATATTTTGAAGTGGGTGTTTTGTAAAACAAATTTCAAGGAAGAAGATAATAGAGTTGAGGCGTAGTGTAGTGAAGGACTTCGAAATAGTATGGGAGTCCATCTTCATCTTCTTCTCTTTCTATGTATGACAAAAACTCATATCTTCGTCATCTTCTTTATTTATTTTTATTCTAATTTCAAGGAAAAAGATAATAGATTCAGGAACTCGTCACAATGACAAGCTTTGAAATGGTAAGAATGTTTCTTTTCATCATCTTCTTCTATCTATATGTGACAAAATAAGAGGGGTTCCTATTCTATTCCCGAAATAAGGACTTTTCACTTCATTTTTTTTGACGCGGTGATCAAAATCACACATGATTAACAACGCGGCTATCCATAATAGGCGGCGGCACCTCCTCGAACCAGCTCATCGTCTAACCGAAGGGCATGCTTTGCCAAACTATGAGCTGCAGAATTTCTTATCGCAAGCCACATGGGATAAAACTGCCCCTGGAAATTTAGACAATAAAGCTATAACATCCTCAAACAGCACCCACAACTCATTTAAACACCCTTCCTCTGTTGATAGCTGAAAAAATAAACAACACCAAGCAACAACAGGTATTAGAAGAGACAATCCTTGATTTAATAAAAAAAAATAATCAAATTTATACATTTTCTTTTTTTTATATAATTTTTTTTTGTATTTTTTTATGATTTGATTGTATTTAAACTATAATTCACTGACTTATGAAAAAATATTAGTTAAATTTATAGCTTTGATAATCTATTTAAATTTTTTTCCTTTTACTTCTCTAAGATTTGTTGTATATATTGTTGTTAACTTTAATAAATTTATTGTTTTATATATGCTCATTTTTTTTAATTTTTTCCTTTTACTTTTCAAAAATTTTGAAATTACTACTTCCTACGAATCTGAATCAAATGGGCACAATCAATTTTGTAAAAACCTTGCATCATCACTCTCAGTTGTCTTGATAACATCATTCCTCCATTGTTTAGTTTGGTAAATGATTATTTAATAGCAAGAATAAAAAGAGAGGAGCATGAAAGGTATGTGAATTGATCCATAATTTATGTTGGGACCAGATTTTGTCCCGTTATTGTACGGACACGGATTGCAATACGTGATGTACTGTAACCGTCGGATGGGCAGTTACTTTGATCCAAAGGCTGGGGTTCATGTAGGGGTTTATGTAGGGGTATGTAGGATTAAAAAAATGGGTACCGGTTACTTTTTTGAAATTTAAATTTATTAAAAATGGAAAAGTGAAAAGTGACATCCATCAATCAAGTCTAATCAACCGTCGTACTCCTCCACTCCTCCACTTCTTCACTTTCATTTTCTTTTATTTTTCATTTTGTCATTCGTTTTTCCATTTTCGTCTCTGCTAGGGCAAAGTTCTTCCTTTTCCATTTTCTTTTTCATTTTCCATTTTGTTTTTCCATTTTCTATTTTCGTTTGAGGTTGTAGAACCCATATTGTACATTTTGTTCACTGTGGTGTACATTACTCGGAGTTCCATTGTTGGAGTTGTTACAGGGGGGTGTCGACGGTGGGTTGTACATTACTCCGTTCTACTTTACATACATTTTCTTATTCACAGAAAAAGAAATATATTTTTGAAGGAAATGTGGTGTTTTTCCATTTTCGTGTACTTAATAGTTCCATTTTGTCTCAGGTGTGGAGGGTGAGGTGGTGAAGGGAGTTTGCATATCTTTGTCGAGGTATTTCTTTGTCTCTCTCTCTATCTCTCTGTCTCTCTCTCTCTCTCTCTCTCTCTCTCTCTATCTATCTATCTCTCTGTCTCTAGTTCTGTGTTTAAGGGAGTTTGCATTTCTTTCTCTGTCTCCCCCCGTGCATGTGTTGTGGTTCTTAGTGTGGAATGTACTGTAATGTGTTATGAGCTTTTTCGTTTTAGTTTTTTATGAATCTGTGATTTGGTATTTTGATTGAGGTTGTTGCAATAAAGAGTTGCATTGTTTAAATTGAATTAGTTGCATTGTACTGTAATTTAGGGGTTTTGATTTGGGTATTTTGATTTATGTATTTTTGGAATGTGTTAGTTGATTTGGTTGGATTTTGAATATTTGGGGATTGGATAAATGGAGATTTTTTGAGCAATATGAAAAAAAAAAATTCATGAGTTCTATAATATTAGGTTGGATGGTCTTTTAGTGATCTTATGATTGTGGAAATGATTTGGCTTTATTTTTTGTTTTTGGGATAAAATATGAAATCATCAAGTATTGGTAAGTATGGTACCGATTTTAGAGGCACTATACTCATTGCAATGATAACTTTATTGATAATGAGCATAATGTCATACAATTTAAATATCGTAATAGAAGTAGGAGATTAATAGAAATAGGAGATATTATCAAACCAAACGAGTTGTATCAAACCAAACGAGTTGTATCAAACCAAACAAGTTGTGTATTGAACTAAAAACTTAACACACATAAATTAGGAATGCTATTAAAAATTCGGATAACAATAACTGAAAAAAATATCTGTTTTAAATTTTTGCAACCCCATCAAAGCTTAATGTGCATACTTGAGGGTATTGTAATCCAGTTCCTGGTCTTACAAATTAAATCTAAGACAGTTCCTTCTCAATTATTTTTTTCTTTTTTCATGAGTGTACAGATCAAACTCCTAAACACCAATTATTGACCTTCGCATTGCCTATAAACACAAATTTTGTATAATCTTTTGGCTATGCAAAAATCCTTAATAAATGCTTGTCCTCTTTCAATTACAAATTTTGTATAATCCTTTGGCCATACAAGAAACTATATTTTACAGCTTGTAAGAAAGATGTGATTCGAATTCAGTTTAATGGCTTGAGAGGATCAAATTCTAGGTTGCTACTTGTATTTATAAAACAAAATACTTTGACAACTTTCTTTCTTAGATCTTTGTAGAGAATGGGGAAGTTTTCTGTACTAATTATGCTTCTTCTTTTTTCTGTGCCTTTACTGCATTTTGTATAAGTTTGGTACTGTACTTTGTTGGTGTTTTGTGTCCACGGATTTCCTCCACCATCAGTGAGAGGTCTCAATATATTTGGGAGGAGGTCACCCGTGGACATGTGAACCTTTTTGTCTCTTTTCCAAAAAATCAGAAATTGTTGTAATCTTTTTGACCATTGGCAAACTTCATGCTTAATTGAGGCCCTAAGAACCTCAAGATCTAGAGTTCCAAGATTTAATTGAGAAGGTCAATAATTTTTTCTAAATTTTATGTTACATATGTTGGCATCATTGTATGTTAAAAGTGAATATTGTATAACTGACTTTGCTGTGATGGTATTGTAATAGTAAATTATCTTAGGAAAATATGATTACTTGGAAGCAAATGGAGACTATTTTGCAACAAGATGTGATTTTTATTGTTATTATTACTAGTTTATTTTATTAATTGTTTGTGAACTGCTGTACTTGGCAGTTGTTCCAATCAGTAACTGGAGTTCTTGGTTTGGTACAGCCCACTCGATTTTGGGAAATTTACATTGCTTTTAATTGCATTTTAATCTTATTTCAATTTTCCTTTTGGGAAATTATAATTATAACAAAACTAACAAGTTACAGAATCCATTATTTAGGCATATTGGTACATTGTACTTAACAGTTTCCATATAATACATATAATGAAATTATGTTATATAGGAAGAGATGCTGACCTGTTATTGTACAGATATAGGAAATTAAGTGTCGGGATGTCATGAATACACTGAAATGTTAGACGATTGCAATGAATTATTCAAAGTCTTTGTCTTCCAACATTTTAGTGTTTTGAATGTTTGTTAATTTAAGTTATTTTGTCTTGTGTAATAGGTTTCTAAAATGGTATATAAACGGAAGAGGGGGGCTGTTGCAGACAAAAAGAATGCAGCAGAGATAAAGAAGAAGGATCCGAAGGAAGCTTGGGCGAAGTACTAGTGAGTTATTTGTGGCAGTTATTTTAGTGGTAATATTTTTTGGTTTTGAAAATAATATTTGTAATTCCATTCCTTTATTTAATGATGCAGCCAAGCCAATTCCTATGCTTATGCTGATGCACACAAGGAAAAATCTAAAGCAGATGTGAGTGACTTGGAGTGTGTGATGGATCTTTTATTTTTTATCTTTTATTTAGCGTACTTTACTTAATAATCGAGAGTCTTAATATTGCATGTGCTTCGTAGTTTTAAGGAGCAATTCAAGCTTCTTAGCGAGGAAGAGATTGACAATTGGGCTTCATATGAAGTCGAGGCTTCCCCCTCCAAGGTCGGTGGTAGAGGGAAAGGGAAGAAGTTGAAAGAGACATTATCTGCTGAGCCAGGGATTGACAACAAGAAGGTGTGGGGGACGTTCAAGTTTCTGGCCGTTGCTCCTTCGAGCATTTGGGGAGAATAGTCCCACTGCTCAACGAGGCTCAAAAAGAAATGGTGAGAAATGTCGGTTTCTCAACATTCTTAAGGGAGGATGCCCCGTAGATAGACGCTAAGATAGTTAGTTGGCTGATCGATCACGTGGATCCAACCACTTCTCGGCTGGAGATATTTGGAAGAACGATCCAACTATTGTCCAAGCTGTTTGAGGATGTCATGGGAATCTGGGATGGCGGAGAACCCGTGGCAACCGAAAGTGAGCGTGACCTGGTTGAGTTTGACCTCCTCTTTAAGGCCAAGGACTATAGGTATTCCCTGACTTTGCTGGAGAATGAGCTCAAGGAAACCAGCGACAGTGACTACCTGTTTCTCATTAAATTTCTCCTTGTCTGTATTGGAACTGTGTTGCTGCCGAAGAATGGTACTGAGGTCAGCACTAGCTACATGCATTCTTAGTTGACACAAGGTCAATTAAGAAGAAGAATTGGGCGACTGCCGGGTTTCGATATCTAATGAGCTCTCTACACCGGTACAAGACAAAGAACACCAAAAATGTCTCCGGTTGCACGATATTTTTACAGGTAAGTTTTGGAATTATTGTGATGGTAGTAATTTTATTCTCTCGTGTACTGCTGTGGTAATATATGTATGCACTTTTGTTTGGTGGCAGCTTGTATATTTGACGCACGTTGACTGGACTGCTAGTCACGTGGACCGCATTGTGGCTCCAATTGACTTTTGGACCACAAAACAGTGCAAGTCAGTGTACAAGTGGATTTGAGACCACGGTGGTCACACAAGTGGAAAGGTACATTTAGTACTTCAATTTTCTGATGCGTTAGAATTTTATTTGGGAGATATGCTAACTAGTTTTTTTGGTGTACTAAGCAGGTGAAATTGACTAACACATATGTGTTACTACCAAGTTTTGAATCCGCTGCAGTTGGGCAACCCACAAATGACGCAATATACAAAGCTGTGTGTGAGTTGAAAGATGAGGTCTTCCGGCTTGATTTGAAGGTGAACAGCGCAAAAGAGCTGAACCTAAAGGTACTCTCGACTTACCTTGGGAAGGGGACTATGAATGAAGTGTTGGAGATACCTGAGACGAGCAAAGTTTAGCGCTCGCTTTCTTTCAACGGGGAGACCGAGAAGAAGGATGACGTGGGTGTCGAGCAAAAGGATGGTGAAGGGACGAAGGATAAATCGGAAGAGGATGTTGATGATGTACAGAGTGTCCCTTCACTTAATCTATCAGAAGACAAGGTCGTTGTTCCAACTGAGGTGGTTGTTTCTGATGAGTCGTTTGAGGTTATGAACTTTTGGGGAGAAGAACTCCCAGCTATTGTAAAAGAGGAAGTTGAGCAGACTGTGAAATATGATTTTGATGATGCTGCGTTCGAAAGATTCAAAGAATCTGGAGGGAAGGTGATTGGTCCGTTCACTGTGAAGAAGGGTTACTCAAATCAGCAGTACGAGTTCTTCCGTTACATTTTTTCTAGCGCCAATGATCCGAGGTAATCTCATGTTTCATGAAAACTGTGTACGTATTTGATATTAGTACATTTGTTTCGTTGTTTATTATTTGTTTTGTATTTCAGTGAAGTGTTAGCCCATTTTGGGAAGGTTGAGGTCGAGCGGAGGTATTTCAAATGCATGAAACCGGAGTCCGATATATCAAACAGTGTACGTAGAAGTTCCCATTTGGTTGCTTTGAAATTTGTAGTTCATTATTTTAGTTAATGCCATTTAGAAATTGTATGAATGACAACATAACGGATATTGTTTATGTAAATGTCAGATCATTGATTGCTTTGCTCAAATCATGAATTTTCGAGAGAAGAACCGCAACGGCATTGGAACAAAGAGAACTTGGTTTATGCCCACCAGACTTTCGGTACGAAATTTGATATTTAAAAGTGGACATGAATCTTTTGTATTTGTGCTATAAACTTTGTTAAATCTATGTTTTTATTTTAAATGTAATCTATTATGTGTGCTTATTGTGCAGAGCAAGTTACTTGGAAGAACGATGACTGTGGAGAGGATGGCGAAGCAGCAAGAGTGGTCCACTCTTTATTACGATGCAGATTTGAGTTTATGTCACACTGTAGTTTGCATTTTCTTGAAACTTTTGTGTTGTATCAAATGTGTTGAGTTCAATTTTCCGATGACGTTGTTTGTTTTACTTTGTCGCAGATGGTGATACCCTTACTGGATACCGAGAGTGCTCCGCACTGGTTTGCGGCAAATCTGAGCATGGATAATACAACAGTGGAAATTAGGGACTCGTTGTCTTCTGCAATGCATAAGAGGTCACGTCGGAGCACCTGCGTAGAGATGGTATGCACGTGTGTACATGGTTTGCTGTTGTATTAGTGTAATTGCAATAATCTCAAATGTGATTGTTTTAATTTTTTTGCAGCTCCAGACTTTGGACCAATTGTTTGCCCCTGTCAAGTCGGGAGACCTGAATTTCAGCGAATTTGTAATTATTTCTTCAAGCAAGGACTACCCACAACAACAAAATGGCCACAATTGTGGAATGTTTGTAATGAAGTACATGGAATCACTATTCGAGGAAAATGAAATAATGGAAGAGGTAATTTAATGTTGATTTCTTTAGTTTAAGTTTTCATCCAGTTAACTAAGTGTTTATAACGAAATTGATGTGTCAATCTATTTTTTGATGGATTTGTTTCTATGGATTTGGTTGTCATGTGTATTACTGAATTGGTTTCCTAATGTACAATGCAGTTTGATCCTATTGAAGTCAGACTAGAATGTGTTGGGAAAATTGTCACCCACGAAAGTAACAAGGCTAAACATACTGTGATGGAGGGAGTTAAGAAGCAATTTGGATTGAGCAAAACCAAAGTTCTTCCATCAGCATCCACAACTTTACCAGTACGTAGTCCATCAAGGTCTCCTCGAGACCCCCGATTCAGCACAGCGAAGGCCAGGTCCGACAACATGTGGACTGGCAAGAGCAAGTCCCCAAAAACCCGTCATTCTAAAAGGCTGACCATAAGTAACAAGTAGTATATTCAGTACAATGGCTACGTTATTTATATATTTAGTATATTTAGTACAATGGTTACAAAAGTTAGGTTTTAGGTCATAAATTATATTTAGTCATGTTATATATTTGCATCATACTACTGTTAGGTGATTTGGAATTTCACTAATGTTGGTGATTTTATAATTTACTATAGGGTAAGACTTGTGGTAGTTTTTGGAATTTGGTGGAAGAGATTATTATTACTGTATGGTGATTATTATTGTGAATATTATTAGTGTTGTTATATTTTGCCATTACTATTAGGTTTTCGAAATTTTTTTACCATAACAATATGTGAAGTACATTATTCTGAAAATGAAATTAACCAATTTTACCTTCTTTTTCACACTATCTGTTTTAGTCAAATCATGTCCATAGCCAAAATAATAAAAATACCTATACTTATGTACTTTCCCATTATTATTGTGAATATTATTACTGTTGTTATATTTTGCCATTACTATTAGGTTTTCGAAAATTTGTTACCATAACAATATGTGAAGTACATTATTTTAAAAATGAAATTGACCAATTTTACCTTCTTTTTCACACTATCCGTTTTAGTCCAATTATGTCCATAGCCAAAATAATAAAAATACCTACACTTATGTACTTTCTCATTGTAGAGATGAAGGCATTAATTCTGGCCTTGGACATAAATTTGGATCAAAAAGAGTAAGTACAGTACAATAATGAAAAATAATAACTCTGGCCTTCACACAATTTTCTTCGTAACAATTTTACCACTTGTAAATAATGTAATTAAAAGCTATCAAAAAAAAAGAAAGAAAGGTTACTGTTTTTCAAAAATGCAATGTATTGAACATCAAGGTTTACAACAATTATATGGATACCTCCAACATATTAAAAATTATAAACAATGGTACCAATCTATTAAACATTAAACTCATAGCTAAAGTACAGTACAATAATGAGAAATAATAACTCTGGCCTTCACACAATTTCCTTCATAACAATTTCACCATTTCTAAATAATGCAATTAAAAGCTATCAAAAGAAAGAAAGGTTACTGTTTTTCAAAAATGCAGTGTATTGAGCATCAACGTTTGAAAATGGTACCAATCTATTAAACATTAAACTCATAGCTAAGTAAATCATGTAATTTAAAACTTTAAAAAAAAGTTGAAGTATTTTTAAAATGCAATATAGTGAAACACAACAATATTGACTAAGTTACTATGAGACTTTTTGGATTATATTGTGAAAATTACTGATATTTATCTTTAAATCCTAGTATTTCACACTAGATTAATTAGTGTACTACGCACATATTGACATTCACAATCAATGACCAAATAGTACTTAAGAAATTTTTAATAGAACCAACTTAAATACTTACCTTTCCTTTGACAACATACTTAAAAAACATAAAATAAACATCATACCACATACAATATCTCTAACGAAATGAAAGTTGGCAAATGATGAAAAGGCAAATAAATATAATGAAATATAATTTTTTAATAATGTTTTCATGGTGCATCTTCTCTTTCTCCAAACTCCTTATTTGGTTTTGCAATCCGAGAGTAGTGTCTGTAGCTTTTTTAGGATGAGCTTGATCGATCCAACAAAAGTAATCACATCCTCGACTTTCATTGTTCTCCTGAAGTTAAAATAAGTACATTACCATATTTACAAAGCCTAGTTTAAAATATTATTAAGGCGTTCGAAGTCTTACATAGTGCGGACATCCAAAGAAGCGACGACCAGGATTTGCTCTACTACTAGAAGTCCAAACATAAGCTAGATCACCACAGTAGCAATGGGGGTGTCCCCCAAGTGAATTTTTCCATGAAGGGAAATCCCTCTCGAACCCGTAGGGGTCCTCTCCAGAACCAGCCACCATGTTTTTTTTTAACAAACCAAATTAGGGTGTTAGTGAGGCTTGAAAGGAGTGTTTCCCTCGTTCTTATGGTGGAAATAGGCTTGTGAAAATAAATTTAGGGGGGAAACCGAATTTCTTTGAAAACGTTAGAAAGTATATTAAAATTGGGAAGCATATTTCGTGCTGCCTTTAAATTTTTTGCTTCAAAGTCTTTGGTCCACTATACTTATATACAAAAAAGTAGTGTCAATCACAAGCAGTCCAATCAAATTAAAATAATATTTTATGTCAACTCTATGAACAGTTAAAAGTACAACACATAAATATTTCTCCCCACATGAATAAACCACACATACAGCCGGTTTAGTTTGGTTTAATGGAATTGTATGAACTTTCTTATATTTTATGTTATGTCCAAATACACATGTCGGCCCAAATTAATAAACAGACTATGCAATACTTTTTCTCTATTAATTGAGTTTGCAATTTGTATGTTTATTTCTTTTAATCATATGACAACATGTATGTTAATTATAATAATTCTTGACGATACCGGAGTCACTACTCTCCTAACGAACTCATTGAACCCAGTTCGACCTAGTGTTGGGCCCGGTGACACACAGTATGTAGTCAAGTTAGTTGTGGGGTACCGGAGTCACTACTCTCCTAACGAACTCACCGAATCCAGTTCGACCTAGGGTTGTACGGAGTGACACTCAACCATTCGTAGTACTCACACTGTGACTTGCGGTGTTTACGGGCCCGGTGACACACAGTATGTAGTCAAGTTAGCTGTGGGGTACCGGAGTCACTACTCTCCTAACGAACTCACCGAATCCAGTTCGACCTAGGGTTGTACAGAGTAACACTCAACCATTCGACCTAGTGTTGTACGGAGTGACACACAGTATGTAGTGAAGTTAGCTGTGGGGTACCGGAGTCACTACTCTCCTAACGAACTCACCGAATCCAGTTCGACCTAGGGTTGTACGGAGTGACACTCAACCATTCGTAGTACTCACACTGTGACTTGCGGTGTTTACGGGCCCGGTGACACACAGTATGTAGTCAAGTTAGCTGTGGGGTACCAGAGTCACTACTCTCCTAACGAACTCACCGAATCCAGTTCGACCTAGGGTTGTACAGAGTGACACTCAACCATTCGACCTAGTGTTGTACGGAGTGACACACAGTATGTAGTGAAGTTAGCTGTGGGGTACCGGAGTCACTACTCTCCTAACGAACTCACCGAATCCAGTTCGACCTAGGGTTGTACGGAGTGACACTCAACCATTCGTAGTACTCACACTGTGACTTGTGGTGTTTACGGGCCCGGTGACACACAGTATGTAGTCAAGTTAGCTGTGGGGTACCGGAGTCACTACTCTCCCAACAAACTCACCAAATCCAGTTCGACCTAGGGTTGTACAGAGTGACACTCAACCATTCGTAGTACTCACACTGTGACTTGCAGTGTTTACGGGCCCGGTGACACACAGTATGTAGTCAAGTTAGCTGTGGGGTACCAGAGTCACTACTCTCCTAACGAACTCACCGAATCCAGTTCGACCTAGGGTTGTACAGAGTGACACTCAACCATTCGACCTAGTGTTATATGGAGTGACACACAGTACGTTGTCAAGTTAGCTGTGGGGTACCGAAGTCACTACTCTCCTAACGAACTCACCGAATCCAGTTCGACCTAGGGTTGTACAGAGTGACACTCAACCATTCGTAGTACTTACACTGTGACTTGCGGTGTTTACGGGCCCAATGACACACAGTATGTAGTCAAGTTAGCTGTGGGGTACCGGAGTCACTACTCTCCTAACGAACTCACCGAATCCAGTTCGAGCTAGGGTTGTACGGAGTGACACTCAACCATTCGACCTAGTGTTGTACGGGCCCGGTGACACACAGTACGTAGTCAAGTTAGCTGTGGGGTACCGGAGTCACTACTCTCCTAACGAACTCACCGAATCCAGTTCGACCTAGGGTTGTACAGAGTGACACTCAACCATTCGTAGTACTCACACTGTGACTTGCGGTGTTTACGGGCCCGGTGACACACAGTATGTAGTCAAGTTAGCTGTGGGGTACCGGAGTCACTACTCTCCTAACGAACTCACTGAATCCAGTTCGACCTAGGGTTAACTCGGTGGTACCGATGCACTATGGCAGAAGTCGCACTATGAATTTAGGTTGTTTGGGCTGAGTATATACTCAGTTCATAATGAAGCGTACCAGAGTCACTATTCTCCTGACTTTATTACTAGAGTCACTTTTTGTCTCAAACTACTATTGTATTCATAACATTAAACTGTTTTTTATTAAATATCTATATTTGTATAGTATTCAAAAAATTATCATAACCTTGATTCCAACGATTAATACGATAATATAATCTTACAAAAATTATTGTAATATTTATTCCAACGAATAATATTTTAATGAAATATTAAAATCGTATTAAAAAAAACATTGAGTTTTCATTATTAGTAAACATCCTAATTTAATTTCTTATTCATTTGGCCACACATGTTTATTTGGACATAATATTAGGATATTTGTTGCTACATGTGAGAAGTTTATGTGACCATTATTGTTGTTAACGGATGGGAACAATGGGAACAACATTTACCTTATTTAAATACATAATTTTTCTAACCACATTCAACCAAACCAAAACAAAACCGAGCATTTCGTTGGTTCGAATTACGTCTTCCAAGGAAAAGTTAATAGGGGGTTGGGTTTGTTGAAATTACGTTTTTCAAGGGATTGAAAATATCAAATTTATCTTGGGGTTATACCACCCCCTTTTTTAGCCATACCTAGGGTTATATTAATTATTATTTTTTAATTTTTGACAAGACTACACTCAACAATCACATCCACAAGTACTATATATACCCCTCTACCTCTCCTTACTCCTTCACATCTCAATTTAGTATTGTTTTCTTTCCTAGAGAACTCACTCTCTATCTGTAGACGTATGTATAGGGATAATATATATAAAAAAAAAAATTATGTATTGTTGTTGCACCGAAGTGAAGATGTGTAAACAGAAGGATTGGTATGCACTACAACCGTGTGTTGTAGGTGCATCAAGGGAATTTCAGCAATTCAATCAATCATCTCATAACAAATTTCGGTAATAACTGAACTCTTTATGTCTATTTATTTCAATAGTATATTATTACAAATTGTTTCTTAAAAATTGTATGTATGTGCTACATGTATATTTAGGAAATGTTGACGAAGGTTTCGGATGGGTGGAGTAGGGTGGACGGAACTACTTCCAAGACGCCCACCCAAATATGCCATCCTACCGAACCTCAACCTCCCGAGTCGACAAGGCCACCGTGGAATGAGTGTTATCATATTTGACACAACGGTGCGCCAGACTCTCGAACAAAATGATACGCGGGAGGCAAATGTCAGCGTTTTTTACATTCTTAGGTCAAATTGCTTCCTCATGTAATAAGAGTCTCGATGTTATAGTATATGTACAAATTCATCTCAATACAATGTATATTTACAGTATCAAATAATAATGATAATTAATCAATTTACGTACTAAAATAATAATGATAATTAATTGGTTCCATAATTTTTCTATTATTTGACGGTCAAACTCAAATCCGAGGATGTACATGGTTAACTGGTTTATATTATATCCACTAATAAACTATACCAAAAATTAAACAACCGTATTTTACGATATCTTGTCCCAATCAATCAGATATTAATTAATTATTAAAATCTTTTTTTTTAAAGAAAACTGTACTAAAAAACTATACATACAATATTTGACTTAGATCAAAAAAATAAATACTACTATATTACTTGATTTTCTTTTTAATAAATTCTGTAATTTTATTAAGAACAGAATTAGCAAAATAAGTGAAATAATCTATTTAATTTGACAAAAAAAGATAAAAATATAATGAGATGAAAAAAATTAGAGCAAAAATACGTTAAGAATATCAAATGTAATTAAATAGATAACTAATTTTGAAAATTGCTAAACTATTAATGCAGTACTAAATTCGCAACACACTAAGTTATTTCAAATTTACGTACACAAAAAATATCAACTAACTTTGCACCCTTCGGTACACAAAAAATATACATGTATCATTTAAAAAATGGTTTATCATAATTAATTAACAAATAATGAAGGTATCTTTATAGTAATAACATATTTCTACGTAATTATTTTTTTTAGGTTATTCAAGTAGATAGTACAACCTACTGATTTGACCGTATATGGATTGATGGAAAAATATTACTAAAATGTTTATTATTTTAAAATACAAAAAAGGTCCTCCTCATTTATTTATAATCGTTCTTTAGGGTTTTCAAGGATTTGCTATTTACTTTAAGTGTTCAAATTATTGTTTTATTATAAAAACGTACTTGGCTGAGTTTTAAATATATATATGTCACATCATATGTATTGTAGGAGTTTTTATTAACAAAAGATAAAAAATAAACAATGGTAAATTAAGTTTCATTGATATTAACCCAGTCAAAATGTATATTTAAATTAAAACATTATTTTCTTTCATATTGACTTCAAAGGTTTGTGTTATAATAATATCCCTAAATTTATATTTTTTATGTTTTTAAAGAAGGTAGTACATCCTACAGATGTCAACTAATTATTGGAAATTAGTATTCCAATACAAACTAATAACAATTATTTTTCTCACAAATTGTACTAATTTCTTACACGTACACATTATTAACTGAGCTGGTTCGTAGTACTCACATGCTCACTGACGGTGTTTTATGGGTCCCGTGACACACAGTAAGTACTCAGGTTACCATTGGTGTACCGGAGTCACTATCCTCCAAACGAACTCATTGAACCCAGTCGGGCTAGGGTTCTACTGAGCGGGAGTCAACCGTTCGCAGTACTCACACCCTCACTGGCGGTGTTTATGGGTCCCGTGACACACACTAAGTACTCAGATTTCCATTGGTGTACCGGAGTCACTATCCTCCTAACGAACTCACTGAACCCAGTCGCGCTAGGGTTCTACTGAGCGGGACTCAACCGTTCCTAGTACTCACACTCTCACTGGCGGTGTTTATGGGTCCTGTATGTACTCAGTTCATCAGTAGTATACCGGAGTCAATATTCTCCTGACTTCAATACCGGAGTCACTTTCTGTCTCAAACTACTACTGTATTCATAACATTGAACTGTTTTTTATTAAATATCTATATTTGTATAGTATTGACAAAATTATTATAATCTTTATTCCAACGATTAATACGTTAATGTAATCTTAAAAAAATTATTCTAATATTTATTCCAACGAATAATATTTTAATGGAAAATTAAAATCATATTTAATAACAATATTGAGTTTTTATTATTAGTAAACATCATAATTTAATTTCTTATTCATTTGACCACACATGTTTATTTGGACATAATATGGGCATATTTGTTGCTACATGTGACAATTGTAGGGATGGGACAACATTTCACTTATTTAAATACATAATTTTTCTAACCAAACTCAACCAAACCATAACAAAGCTGGTCATTAGGTTGGTTCAAATTACTTTTTTCAAGGAAAATTTATTAGTTGGTTGGGTATGTTGAAGTTACAGTTTTCAAGGGATTGAAAAAATCAGATTTATATTGGTGTTATATCACCCCATCTTTAGCCGTACCAGTTTGTATTAATTATTATTTTTTAATTTTTGACAAGACTACACAACACAATCACATCCATAAGTACTATATATAGCCCTCTACCTCTCCTTACTCCTTCACACCTCAACTTAGTATTGTTCTCTTTGCTAAAGAAGTCACTCTCTTTCTGTAGACG
Organism: Cannabis sativa; assembly: GCF_029168945.1. Taxonomy (NCBI): domain Eukaryota; kingdom Viridiplantae; phylum Streptophyta; class Magnoliopsida; order Rosales; family Cannabaceae; genus Cannabis; species Cannabis sativa. Next base: position 38,197,448 of record NC_083610.1, on the reverse strand, counting down.
TATGTGTAGGGATAATATATAAAAAAAATAAATTATGTATTGTTGTTGCACCGAAGTGAAGATATGTAAACAGAAGGATTGGTATGCACTACAACGGTGTGTTGTAGGTGCATCAATGGAATTTTAGCAATTCAATCAATCATCTCATAACAAATCTGGGTAATAACTCAACTCTTTATGTCTATTTATTTCAATAGTATATTATTACAAATTGTTTCTTAGAAATTTTATGTATGTACTACATGTATATTCAGGTAATGTTGACGAAGGGTTCGGATGGGTGGATTAGGCTGGACGGAACTACTTGAGACGCTGCCAAATATGCCATCCAACTGAACCTCACCCAACCTCTTGCAGTCCACAAGGCCATCGAGGGATGAGTGTTATCATATTTGACACAACCGTCGGTGCGCCAGACACTGGAAAAAAATCGAGACGCGGGGAGGAAAACGTCAACGTTTTTAAAGTCTTAGGTTAGATAAAGCATCATGTAATAATAGTACCGATATTATAGTATATCTCACTACAATCTATATTTACAGTGTAAAATAAAGCATCCTAATTAAATTTATTTTGGGATAGAACTATGTTATGTACAAATTGTGTTAAATTCGGTATGTCTTTGTAACTGTAAACTTAAATTTTATTTAGAATGGAGCTATGTTGACCGAATATGTGCCATTGAGTTTCACTATTTCCAATAAGTTATCAACAACACTTGCAATGTCAGATTTTATAAAATAATTCCATAATAAAATAAGTGGATGACATGTCACCTAACTTTGTACCCTTCATTACTCACAAAAATAACTTCCATCTTTATAGCGAAAGTGGTTCCTACAAATTAATTACCAAATATAAATGATTTATTACATATTCTAATAACGTATTTCTACGTAAGTTCTCACATTCACAACGTATTTGAATATGTTCAAAGTTTTTAAAATACGTACGTCAAAGTCTGTACACAGTACGTCACAATCAAATTTCAATAATGCGTGACATGCGGAGCATATTTGGGTTTGATGAGAACAAATGAAAAAATATTTTCAATTTAAAAATCTTATTGGGATATTTTTGCATGTTCTGCTCTTGTTTTAATATTTGATATGGTATGAGCTAGGATTTTGAAAGTAGATCGTACACCATATTGATGTGACCTTATACGGATTGATGGTAAAATACTATTAAAATAATTACATATAAACATCAAGTAATTAGTAATATCATGGAAATGAACATGTTTTGTTTTTTAATTTTTCATTGGAAATTTGAATAATCCGCCCATTTGGTTGGGTTTATCGAAATGCATTTTTCCAATGCATTGACAAAATCATCTTCATTGATAGGTTGTACAGTCTAGTCAAATCAGGTTTTAAATGTAAATATTTAATATTAATTTGACCATATCGAAAACGCCACACATCAAATCAACAAGTACTATATATATAGCCCTCCATCGTTCACAAGTTAAGTCATTTTTTCTTCCCTACAAAATTTATAGATATATGTATAGAGTAAAAATTATAAGATATTAAAATATGTATTATTGGAAAATTTTAATGTTGAATACTTTATTCTAATCAAGATGTGAAAAATTGTAATGTGGTTCCTACAAATTAATTAGCAAATATAAAAGATTTCTTTATTCTAGTAACGTATTTCTACGTATGTCTTTCCAACCCTAAAATCAATTTTCATTTGGAATAGTACTTTCAATATTGAACCTCCTACAGCCAGAGAAATAAATTATATGAAAATATGTTTGGAACGTATTTCAATTTACGTCAGAAGCTGGATCTCCCATATCTCAATAAGTTCAAGTTTAAAAATAACGTGCATCAATATATGTGTAGAGTACTTCACATCGTAAATACAATATGGTGCAATTATGTTTACTCAATATTTGAATATAATGAGATAATAAGATTTATTTTCAAATGCAAACTATAATTCCGGACATATTTATTCGTACAATATTTTATTTTAATACAGTTTAAACCATTTCCTATTTAGGAGTTGTACTAATTTTGGACTACTACCCATTCTTAATAGTCCCTGTTCTTAAGTTGTTGGGAATTATTTAAAAATTGTCCAAATAATGTAATCTTCTTAACCAAGTATGGACTATTTCCTGTAATTTTTAATTGTAGATACTCACTAAAAAAACCAATTGTTGTCTTATCAATATTTAATTTTCTGTGTACGTCCCACTGTGTACTCACTGACGTTAAATGGAGTATTTCCTATACTTTAAATAACGTACGTCAGCGATTTCGTAGTGTAAAGTCAAATCAAACTCAGTACATTATGACATGCAGATCTCATGGGATTCCCTGATTTGAGTTAATTAAGATACTATATCAAAACACGAAACCTACCTATATTACTTAAGGAGATTTAATATTTGTTGGGTTCTAATATACTAATATGACATTTTTCTTATTAAAAATTGGAAAATCAATTAGGTCAGATTTAATACGATAGTAGTCCCTATGATAGTATTACCCAACAAAATTAACAAAACTAAGTTAATTAACTATGATAGTAGTACCAACAACGATTATTATGTCAAATTTATTAAATTATTCACTACTGAAATGAGTGGATGTCATATCACATTTTTAATTTCACCATTTCAACCATGTACTTATTATTTGAAGATGGTGACGTGACATTTTTATACGGCCGTAATAAATCAATTGACTTCATTCATTATGTCTTCCATGTGTACTAATACTTTAAAGCATTTTATTTTTACTTTAAATCTGGAAATTATTATTTAAATCATAAAACCGTAGGTATATTTATTTTTAATATAAAAATGTCACATCACATAGTACTTTCCCGATATTGCTTAGATTTTGTTTGTGGGATTTGATTCACATTCTCCTTGTATTAAAATTGGTTAACTAATAAATGGGTAAATTGGATTTTTCAGATTGTCGTAAGTGGATATTACCATTGTGAAAATTTATTAACTATTAAATGGTAAAATTGGGAAAAAAAAATCCATTATTATTACATGAACCCAATCACGTGTACATTAACCCACCAAACCACTATATAAGTAAAGGTTAGGTTATCCAAACAAAGCATTTCTTTCAAACCCCGTTTTACTATTACCTAAATCAAATGGACCCTTACCAAAACTTCAACCCTTTTGAAACAAGTCCTCAAAAATCCCCACCGCATCCTTTTTCTTCCACAAGACCCGTAGGTACACCGTCACGGAGTCCAAGACTCTGTTCAGCCTCCATTTCAGGATGTCCTAACTGTGCAAGGCTCGAGAGTGTTCTCCACGAACACGAAAAAACTTATAAGGAAGGCACATTTAAGAGCCACGGAGGCCAAGCAGGAGTCATACAAACTGGCCGAATACCTCTACCATTTAGCCCATGCCATGCAAGAAGCCAACACTTCAAGAGAAAAATTAGAGGGTATCATGGATGACATTCTCGACTACACCGAGGTGTCCATACCCCATTACCCACTTCATCCAAAACAAGAATCACCAAACACTACTCCAAGACAAAGTCCTTCACGACCAAAGTCCCCATTCAGAGACAATAGCCCTCCGTCTCAACGGAAGTTACCTCAAGTTATAGAACTTGATTGAACATCCGTTCCGTTTCAATTGTGGTATTTTATATATATATAGTGTACTTTTGTTACAACTCATCTCATATGGCCGTTGAATCAACTTTTTGTTAGGCCATTTAATGAGATTGAAGCACTTACCTCCATTATATATATAGTTGTATGTAACTCTACTATATTATTTTAAGTCTATTTTCTTTCTGTTTGCAGTTGTGATTTCACAATGATTCACTTCACTTTTAATTCCACAATTAATTAATGAGGAAAGTGACATTAATACTCCAAAATAAACCAAAGTACAGATTTCATAACAAATACTCATAGTACATTATAGCTTCAAAATATAAAATAACATAACTTGGACACTAACACAGTGCATCATTTACTGTTTTTGGGAGAAGTATCCACTCCTCCTTTGTCCCCAACTTCTATATCATCTCCATTTCGGTCATCACCTTTGTCAGTCGAATCTTTCACATTGTCCTGTTCGGGTGATTTATTTGCACCAGAGCATTCACCCTCATCAAACAATGAGCAAACAGAATTAAGGATAGCATCTTCATCATTATCATCATCAGAATCCCACATGCAGGGAAACTCATTAACACAGCAAAGTTCTCTAACTTGCTGCCCAGTGAAGCATTGTCCCGTCTCTCCATGTAGACATAAAGCAGAAAAAGCTTCTATGAAAGATTCATAACGAATTATTTTTATGGACGCATCAGAAGTAGTGTTTTTGCTTACAGCATCTTCGTACCTACTATAGATAACTTCATTTGGTCCATTGAAAATAACCCAGTGTGGACCTGAACTCATACTTGATATATTGTAATGCTAATAACTAAATTACAAGTTAATTTCTCTATAAACTTGATGCTGGATTGGAAAACGTCTCAAGTGTGTTATATAAGTCGTGGAGAATAACCCTATAGTACGTTTTTTATTTAGTTGTACTCCATTGGGAAGTACTCCATTGGGCACATCTGATGTGTCAAAAGAGGGGTGGTTAAATCTCTGAATTACACAATTAAATACACGTGTAAGCGTACGTAGTATGGTCAAATGTCAACATTATTCATCAATCTCGTTTTTCCAAAAAACCTAATGTACTACGGTACTGTTCTAATGTACGGCGATGGTTTGATTCATAAGAAGATGTAGGTGAAGGGCCCATTAATATCAGCCCAACATATATAAATGCCCAACATATATAAATGGGAGAAACTCCATTCTACTAAAAAATGTCATCACTTTAATACACGTGTACACGCAATGGGTTTTCATAATAGTACTGCGTTATCTTTGTAAAGTACAGAAATGGTTGAATTCATTAAAAGATGTTGGTATAGGCCCATTAATATAAGCCCAATGGATTTAAATAGGAACAACTACCCATTTATTAAAATTTTCTTCTTTTCTTAACATATTTTTTTTCAAAAACAAAAAAAGTACAATGTTTCATTTCGGACGTACGAAAATGGTTCAACTCATTGAAAAACTTAGGTGAAGGCCCATTAACATAAGGCCAATCTATTTAAATGCCACCACCAACCCTTTCAACTCAATAACATCACCCCTTTAAATTTTTCGTCAAATAACCTTATTTTACAATTACACGTGGAATGAAATTAAAACAATCTGTACTATTATACTGTTCTGACGTACGAGAGGAGTTGAATTCAAATTGTAATATTGTAGAGGCCCATTAATATCAGCCCAATAGCTTTAAATGTGATCACCAAATGTGATCACCAACTCCACACAACCCTATTATCTCAGCCCTTTAAACTCACAAAATCTAATTTCAATCCCCTCAGCACCCTCTAAACCTTACTCCTCATCTACAATTCTTACAAATCAATAACAAGCCAACATGAATGACGAACACACTTATGAATGGGAAACCATCACAGCAGAGCTAAACATCATAAAACCAGTGAATGAGATTGAAATACAGGACGTGCTAGGCAAGAGTCTCGACAAACTAGAAAAATGGGAAGCATTCTACGAAATGTACGCGAAACGGATGGGTTTCGGCACAAGGAAAGACGATGTACGACGTTCTCATGGGGTCATTGTAATGCAGAGGTGGGTTTGTTGTTCCGAGGGTTCGAAAAAAATCGCATCACCGGACACACCAAGAAAAAAAAGACCTCATGATGTCACTAGAACCGGATGTCAGACAGCATTGCGTATTTTACTCACACAACCGTGTAACACTTGGAAATGCAAAGAGTTCAACACAATACACAATCACGAGCTGGCTTCATCAAGTGAGGTACAATTTTTGAGATCATATAGAGTTGTGTCCGATGGGTTGCTTGCCCAAGTTAGGTCGATGAACTCCGTAGGAATTAAAACTGCCAACATAATGTCTCATGTTGCTTTGCAAAGTGGAGGTTACGAGAAAATGCCATGTCAACTTTGAGATGTGTACAACAGGGTTGCTGGTGCGAAGCGAGAAGAGAAGATAGAGACGGACTCAGAAGGGGCTCTGGGATTTCTTGATTGTCTCGCAGAGAAGGATCCTAATTTCTTCGTTGTCTATCAGATTGATGACGAGAATCGCTTGGCTAACTTATTCTGGGCAGATGGAAACTCACGCGTGGACTATGTGGCTTTTGGGGACGTACTAGGATTTGACACAACCTACATGACAAATGAGTACAATAAGCCTCTCACTGTTCTCATTGGCATCAACCACCATTTCAACACATGCATCTTCGGCTTTGCTCTCCTCCTCCACGAGAAGCTTCCATCATATTCTTGGCTACTTCAAAAATTTCTAGAATGCCATGGAGATAAGAAGCCAAATGTTGTAGTTACTGACCCAGATGCGGCCATGAAACAGGCTATCGTTGAACACATGCCCGATGTTACGCACCGTCTCTGCGCTTGGCATCTCAATACAAATGCTTCAAAAAAGGTTAAAGATCCGATCTTCTTAAAAACATTTAAGGATCTCATGTACAACTACTACGAGGAGGAAGAATTTGAAGCAAGATGGTTAGACGTCATCCAAACCTAACAACTAACAGATAATGAATGGTGTCAAACAACATTCGAGTCAAGACAACAATGGGCAGAAACTTATTTAAGGGGTTCATTCGTTGCAGGAATGAGAACCACACAACGTTGCGAATCCATCAACTCTGCTCTAAAAATTTTTTTAGAGAAGAATTATTACTTGCGTGAATTTGTAACAACCATAGATATGATAGTCTCAAAGCTCAGACACAACGAGACTACAAATGACTTCAAAAGTAGATGCACTCGACCTCACCCACCTAATCCTACATGCTTGACCACTTACTACAACCAATGTACTGAATTCTACACAAAAACTATGTACCACAAGGTTGCTGAGCAGCTTGATTTAGAGAATAATTATTTTGTCATAAGTCAGGAGCAAGAAGGAGAGTGGCAGATATTCACCATTGGAAAGTTTCAGCATCCGGACGTCCAATACCGAGTTCATTACTGTGAAGGCCGACGAGCACTACACTGTAGTTGCTTGCTCTATGAAAGTCAGGGGTACCCTTGTAGACATTTATGGGCTATAATGAAAATATTAAACATGAGAAGAATACCTAATTCTCTTCTCATGAAGCGATGGAGCAAATCCGCAAAGATAAATCTCCACCTACATTTTTACCTGCCAGCACAACCACAACAGCACATTTACGAGATGGCTAGGTTTGGATCTCTCAGTTCACTGACTTATAACTTCACTTTCTATGCATCAAAATCAGAGGATTCGTACAACCGTGCAAAGGAAGAGCTTGAACGGCTAACTCTAATGTTCAAGGAAGAATTTGACTTGAATTCCAATCCGGAAGGAGAGACGCCACAACCTGGAAGATATCGTAGCAACCCCAACATTATTAAAGACCCCGAAGTTGTGAGAACAAAGGGTACGGGAAATACAAGGGAAGGACCAAACGGGGAGCAGATCCCAAGAAACTCAAGACATTGTCGCATTTGTCGCTCATCAGACCATGATTATCGACGGTGCCCAAATCGTCAACATAATACTAGATCTCAGGGGCAACAACCTCCAAACAAACAACCAACATCTGACTCATTCAATGACCACTCCAACGCGTATTTCCCGGAACCGCCTTCCTCCACACAAGAGTCTTACTATGGTCATTCTTATAACTAGCTACTTTTAGCCATTGTTGTTTAACGTTTACTTATTGCTTCAAAAATTCTACATTTATATACTTCTTGTTATGTTTGGCATGTTTAAGGTAATTTTCTCATCTTCACCAAATCTCAAAATTATTATTGACGAACAACTAAATTATGCCTAGGAAAAAAAACTCAATCTTATAAGGTGAAAAAATACATTTTTGTGGTAATTTTTAATATACGAAATATTTACAACTAAAAAATTACACCAACTAAAAACTCAATGTATAACAACAAATAATTTCATCACTTAAAACAAAATTTTCTAAACAATATACTACGAAACGTAAATGAACGTACTCAGTACGTGAAATTTTGTACTCGGTATGTACACTAATTTTACTAAACATCACGCAGAAACAAGTAATGTACACGGTACTCGATATAATGTACTTAATTACCATCCCACAAATACATATGATCCTATGAATAAAGGAAAATACCAAAATAGCCTCAATCCGACAACATGGACCCACTGGCTACAGTGTTTTCGTACCATCAACTGCCAGGAACAGTGAAGACTGCTGTACCTTTTTGTACTCTAACTAACACACACAGTACTATTTTGTACCTTTTTTGTACCTAACTATTTTTTCATTAAAAAAATAAACTCCCAACCGGTAACTTCACCTACAACAACCGGTTACCACCAAAATTTAAAAAATTAAAAAACATTTAAAAGTACGGTGGGACCCACCTGCCGTACAACGGATTGCAATCCGTGTTTTGCACATATGGGCACAAAATCAGCTGCCAATTTATGTTATTTAGTTTAATACTAAATACTTTATGTGGATATGAATATTCATCTTTTTATAAAAAAAAAAAAAGGAAAAACATTTTCAATGGTAGATATATAGTAGCTTTATGAATATTAGTTGGTGTCTATGTTATTGATCCATGTTTCTTTTATTAGTTGCATTTTTATCCCAACTTATAATTGGTCATGTACAATATTTTTGTCTGAACTTTTAATTGTTAATTTACATGTTATTCTCTCTTTGATATTAATTTTACAGTGTAATGGTTTTGAATTACTATGATTTTGGTATATAAGTTATTGTTTGATATTTTTTTAAGGTTAAGTAAGAATTTTATTCCCTGGACTTTGACATGTACCAAATCATGCCCCCTGAACTATTAAAGTCGTTAAAAATGCCCCATGAACTATTGAGATTGTTGGATTTAAGGACTTTGGTCCAATTTTAGTAAAAAAGTCTAACATAGATGAAAGTTTAGAGGGTATGATTTGTTGGGTTTTATGCCCTAAATAAAACTCATTTCAATATAATCAGATTTACTTATTAATAAAGATCAGAAATAACATTTTATGTTGCATGGTTCACATGATTTATTTCATGATTATATGTATATAATGTATGAATTCTTTTTAAGTCCAGAACATATGAATTTGTTAAAGATTATAGTGTTGTCAGCACAGTGGAATATAATCTTTATTATATGTTCAAAAGTTTATTCCCTGATTTGTCAGAACACTGGATTTAGACTGACATGGTATAATCAGCGATAGGTATTCTTACACCTTGGAAAAGTGTTATGTCCTTTCCAGGACATTGGCAAAGTTTACCAGTATCGGATGTATGGAGTATACATCGGAAGGGACCGATATTGAACTTTGATTAGATATATTAAAATTTACCGTAATATCTATTCAATTCAATATCACATGTTGATCCTAGATCAAATGATCTTAATCCTGATATGGTTAGGTTCAATCTCAAGAGTGTTATTTGTGTTCTTTGATTTGTTAGTTAAGTCTACTTTTGGGTCAGGGTGATACATACATTTTGGGAACACGGTAATGCAATTGAGTGGGAGCGCTAACATAAATATGGAATCTATAGCTTTTATTTGGCAAATAAAAAGTAAAGGATGATTTCCTTCGAGCTTAACCAAACGAAGATAAATGGTGGAGATCTCATTTCACTTAGCTGAAATATTATTTATACAGGGTTAAGTGTTTTAAGGATAAAATACATTGAAGGTGTAGCGGTAACAGTAGTACCTTTTCAGTGTAAATCATCTATATAGAGGATCATTGATCACATTAGGGTTATAACAATGGATAACTAATGACGTGTCTATATCGTGGAACATATAGAGCGTTCTATATGACTGAGAGTGCAATTCCAAGTTCTAAGTGTGGATTCAATGAGGAATTAATAAGTTAGGGAATTTACTTGGTAAATTCGGTTCAACTTATTGGAAGCTCGGTTATATAGACCCATGGTCCCCATACTAGTTGAGACCATACTGCTTGTAAGACTCAGTTAATTGATTTTAATTAATCAATTATAATTCTAAAAGTTAGACTATGTCTAATTTGTGAATTCTCACAGTTTAAGGATGAAATTGTAAATAAAAGGGTTTCTAGGTTTAATTATTAATTAAGAGACTCTGTATGTCTAATTAATAATTATTTTAAATGACAATATTATTTAATAATCTATTTTAGTTATTAAATAATTAGTTTTGGCATTTAAATGATTAGAATTGGAAAAATGGCATTTTTGGAGAAATAGAAATAAAATTGAGGAAACTGCAAAATCCAAGTGAGACCCATTTCACCCTATGGCCGGCCACCTCTTTGTGTGTTTCCCAATTATGGTTTTCAATTTTAATTGCCATGTAATTGCTAATCAAATCCTAGCAATAATAGGAAAGTGGTGGATCACATAAATAAGGCAGTTAATCAATTACACAGTAAAAGAGGAAACTGCTTATTTGGAAAGTTGTGCTCTCCCTTTTCCCTATATATAGCAGCTCTTGTTCTCTTCTCTTCATGCTTCAAACCCACGAAATTAAGAGAGAAAAAGAGAGAAATTTTTTGAAATCCTTGTGAGATGAGTAGTGCCCACACACATCAAGTGGTACCTCAATCATAGTATGTAAGACTATGGAAATTCTGCATCAAAGAAGGAGAAAAAAAGATCCAGGTTCAGATCTTGGTGATGCTCTGCTACAGAAAGGAATCAAGGGCTAGAGATCTGAACGGAAGGAGTCATAATATTCCACTGCACCCACTATAAGGTTTTCTAACTTTATATGTGTTTATTTTCATTGTTTTAGAATTCATATTAGGTTGTTAATCCAACATACATGATAGTAAATAGATCTTGGTAAAATAATTTCCAACAACTGGTATCAGAGCCATGGTAATGATTTACTTTCATGTAATATGAATTAAAACGATGATTGATATGTTTTTGTGTTGATTTGGATGGTTTCATGTTGGTTTATGTGTTAGTTGATGAATGTATATGTTGTACAGTACGTTTTTTCCATGAAAAATATTTTTTCGATTTTTGAATATATTTTATTTGGATTCCTTGTAAAAAATTAAGCAATTTTATTTTTTACGGAACTTGATTCCGATAAAAATTGAGAAAGATATGAATTTTGGAAGATTGGAAATCATGGCTGCTGCATGCAGCCTATCTTGGCAGCCCCTACAAATTGCGAATTTTGTAGGTTTTTCCCCAAAAATCCAATTTTTTCATGGGATTGTTTCCCAAAATTCAGGTTTCCCTTTTTAAATATCTCTAAATTGAAATGTTTCAAATTTTAAATATTTTCAATTTGGAATTTTTCCAATTTTTAAATATTTCTATTTTGGAATGTTTCCAATTTTAAATATTTCGTATTATGTTCAGATTTAAAAATTTGTTAACTTCTTTAATATTTATTTATTATTTAATTATAAGATTAAATATTTTGATATTTAACATATTTTAAATTAAAAGATAACGTTGTCTTTTTATTTAAAATATTATATTAAAATTATCTTATATGACAAATTAAATAATTAATAAATTTGAAATTAACATAGATATTTTTATAGATATACTTACCATAATGTTTTTCAAATTCAAAAATTTGTTATTTTGTTAAATATTTAATTATTTATAAATTATAAGTTTAAAAATGATATTTTTTCTATATATATATCATTTTTTTCCTTATTAGAAATTTATAAATCATATTTTAAATATTTAAATAACATAGATATTTTTGTAGAGATTTGAATATTGCTTAATTTGAGATATTTTGACATATAATTATGGTAATTATTATTTATTTATTATTTTATTCCTAAAATAATAATTATCTAACCAAATCTATTTTAAAATTGGTTTATTTTATTAAATTATAAGATCTGAAAGCGATATTGAAGATTCTTTCCTTTTAAATCATTGATCTTATTAGATATTTAATTTAATTTGATTCAAATAAACCTAGATATTTTAAAATTAGTTTCCTTTATTTGGTTAGTTTAAGAATAATAATTTAATTATATTAATATCTTATTTTCACATCTCTTACATGGACAATGTTTGTTTATTAATATTGTTTATTCAAATTTTTTTTAACAAACTTATTATTTATTTGATCTAAATTCCTATGATTAACTTGTTGACAGATCCAATGATCTGATTTTAATCATAGTCTAATTGACGATAGATCTTATAAATAATTTGTAACAGGTAAATTTTGTACTTCTTTCATCTGTGTAAACCTAGTAACATGATAGGGCCCATCCAAATCATTTTACCTGTGTGAGCCTATATGTTTGCTTTTGGGCTTAGATGCATATAGGAAGCCCATTTAAGTTTTTACTAAGTAAATGGACTAGGTTGCTAAAATAAATTTTGACATAAGTAAATTTATTTAGGCCCAATTAGATTTGGGCTTATTCAATGAATAACAATTGTTTATTTAAAGGTTAAATTCCTCTCTTTTGGATCTTGTGTGAGAGTTGGGGGCCAATAGAAGTGGGTACGACATACTGAACCCAGCTCCCCCTCACATGAACTACCCCAATTGTGAAGGCTCATTTGCCTTATTTAAATAATTGTATTAGGTTAATTATATTAGTCTAACCTAATTAAAATTGAATTAGCAACATAATTAACTTTTAAAATATATGAAATTTATTTTTCATCTAACATTTTAAAGTTAATTTTAGAAAAACACTTAGTTAATGATATATTCTAGATAGTTATTTCTAGTACTAATTATTATTTCTAATATTAAATAGGAAAATATCATTGATTGTGAAATTAATTGTTTAATAATTAATTTTGGTACAATCTAAGTTTAGTATATTTTCCTAATATTAAACTAGAATTAATAATTAAGTTTCCTCTATACTTAATTATTTATTTCTTGAATTTAATACATTTAATTAAATTGAAAATTCAATATCTAAGTTGATTTTCATCATGATACTCAAATATTGTTATTTTCATGTTCTTTAATTAAAGTTGAAAACTATCTTAAGTTTGGAATCTTATTTCAGAATAACTTAAAGCTGAATAATTTTCAAAATATATTTTATTTTATTTTATTAATCTTTTTCCCAAAATTTCAAAATTGCATTTCTTTAATGCAGAAATTTCGAATTTTATTTGAAAAATAGATTAAAGTTGAAAATTATTTATTTAATTTTGGACCAACTTAAATCAATAATTTTTTCATTTAATGATTAATTAAAATAAACGACCTAAAATATATTATAATTAGAAATTGAATTAATTAGTCTATGAAAGTCTAGATAGATATTATCTGTTTTACTTGAAGTATTTTTCTAGTGTATTTAATTAAATAGAAAATTAATATTTAAGTTGATTTTTAATCATGATACTTAATGTTGACCGAGGTTTTCGGCAACTAATAAAATATTATAAGTTTATAGAGCTGTAAGAAAATTAGAGAAGGATTTTTACGTGGTTGGGGCGTTAATGAGCCTTAGTCCACGAGTCTATCGCATTTATGGATGTATTTAATACAGAGAATGTATTTGGTGAGTGTTTCACTCTTATAAATACAGAGAATGTTCTTGGTGAGTAATTACTCTTCTTGCTCTTATGCAGCCCAAGATTCTCCATCCCCCATTTAATGATCTTTGAGGGGGTATTTATAGTATTTTTGGTGGGGTGATCCCCAGAACTATTGTACAAGTGTATCTGTAAGTGTCCATAAAGTTGGGCATTCCCAATGAATATACCATGAGTAATGCATGGTCAAATCCCTAGGTGTTGTAGGGCTTTTATGTGGAATGTCCTTATTGTCTTTTGACTGATGTGACTCTTCACAGTGTAGCCGTCGATAGACTTAAATGATCATTACTTTGTAGCTGCTGGTTGGAGGTTGTGCCGTCAGACTTGATTGCGTGTAGCAGTCCCAACACGTTTCCTCCCATGCGGCATTAAATGCGACTTGATTGCTCAGGGGAAACCTGACACCCCGCGGAGATGCCTTAACGTTACTTAGGCTTCCGGGAGCATATGGGGTTCCATATGCCTTCTCTGGGAGATATGTCCCGGATGCTGCTTCATTGCATAAAGACTTAGCAAATAGTTTGGATTATAAGTTGCTTGATCCACGTGTCCTTGTCTGGTTGGTCCGTGTATATTGGGCAAAATCAGGGGCAACATTTACCCCCCAAGCCTTGTTTATTTGAAAAATAAAACAAGGCTTGCTCAAGTGCTTCCGGTTGACTCCTCGGTTTCCTGGCACGAGCTTTAAGCGCGTGAGGGTGTATTTAATGATGGCCTTTAATGCAGCGATTCACTTTTTGCAGGGGTCGATTCGTTTCACGCCCATTGATTGATACGGCGCATTAATGGTGTCAGACGGACACTCAAACGTTTCCACCGCCTTAATTACAAGTCAATCTGATCCGTTGATCTTTGAGAATTCGAATCGTGCGTTTCCCCCACCATTCGATTGGTAGGTGATAGTGCCTGTTCCTCATGCAGTTTTGCCTATAAAAGCCACCACCTTTCCTTCATTTCGGTTACTTCCCATTTCTTGCCAACTTTGCTCAAATTTCCCAGAGAGAAAAAATTCTCAGACCAAGAAAACACTGTTGAACACTTTGCAATTCCTCCCAGTCCATCTTCGTTCACTACTATCAATCCTTCTTATCTTCGTTTGATCTACAGCAGGACCCCCAGTCTCAACACTTCACTGTAAGTTTCTTGCACCCCTTGCTTTACTGTTAATGTACATGGCATGCTTTTACTTATCTGCTCGTTTTTCCTGGGTTTTGTATTTGAAGTTTCTGGGAATGCAATCTTTTAGATTTTTCACGTAACAGGTCTAGATTCACCATTTCTGGTGTTAGATTTACTCTTGTCACGTATTTGTTACTATTTTCTGCAAAAGACCATATGTTCTTCGTATACTGGTCGTTTAGGGCATAGGAGAGATTGCTTTCTTTCGATTTTCTGCCCTTTCTTTTTCTCTGGTGCGCAATGTCGTCTTCTGTGAATTTATTGCACCCGACTCTTGTCCAGGGAATCCTTCTAGGGTTTCCTGTTTGACAGACGTCGGGAGGGGGCGTCTTTCCAGCGGTTAGGGGACCCCCAGTCCCTTTTTCTTGGTTTAGGGTTTGGTATGGGGCTAACTGCTGGAATCTTAATTCTTTCTACAGAAACGAAACATGTCTGCTTCTGGTTCAAAGTCATCCAAGAAGAGTGGTAAGCGTCTGGCTACCCTCGAAGATGTCTCGCTGGGTCCCGTTGCTCAGGAGGGGTACAAGTCTCGGGCCACCGGATGGGAAGCGGCAGAGCTTCACTCTACTCTAACTTGCCCCCATCAGTTGGAGAACATCGTGGAGGTAGCTGAATCAAGCCTTCCACATCCGGGACGTACCACCGGCCACCTCGTGATGCGGAGACGCCCAACCACAACTACGGCGGCTTCGGGGCTTGGAGCCAGACGCACTTGATGGCCGGGGCCATGCTTCCTCTCCAGGACTACTTTATTAATTTTTTAGTTTTTGTCGGCCTTGCGCCATACCAACTTATTCCTCAAGCATACCGCCTGCTCTCAGGCTTATTTATTTTTTACTCCGCCTGGGGATGGGGCTCTCCCAGCCCGGCAGAGATATTGTATTTTTATGAACTTGTTTCCGTCCCCAAGAAGGGGGACAAACTTAAAGACGGTTTTTATGGATTCCGGGCCCACCCTGCCAATGATGGGGTGGTCCCTTATAATTCCCTTATAATAGGCAAACTCATGTTAAGGAGTATCGCCATCGTTTTTTCTTCTCTTCCGGGTTCCGAGCGGTGGAACATCCGGAGCTCCTCACGGAGTGGGTTAGGATTCCCCCTTATGAGCGGACCGCGCCTACTCAGGTCTTTCTTCGGAGAGCCCAGGCCTTCGCCACTTATGACTGGGCGGACCTCGACGTCGGGGGCCTGGTTACGACGGAGAATTGCCGGAAGGCCAAGCTCATCCTGCCGCACCAATCTGTGGAGGACTCTAACCTTTCCAGGGTTATCTGTCCCAATGTGAGGGCGCCTGCCGCGGAGAAGATCTTCCGGGACGAGATCATCGCCACTGCCGAGAAGAAGTACCAGGACTATCTCTACCGGAAGGCTCAGGAGAAAGCTTACTCCAAGGCTCAAGCAGCTTCCGGGAGGCCACTTCGTGTGGGGAGCCCGGTCGAGAGGAGAAGCCAGGCGATCGCTGGGAAGCCCCTTCATATTGGGGACTCGGCGGAGAGAAGGGCTCCCAGGCCAAAGCCTTCGGCTCAGGAGCCGAACACTGGGGCTCCTGGCGCCAGCACTTCCGGCTCCGGTAAGTCTCCTTTAGCAGTACATTACGTCCCTTCTGTTGGCGAATATGCCAGTCTTAGGCCTGTAGGGTTCGATGAGCGTCTTTATAGGTTTAGGATGCCCTCGACCCGGTGGGGAGACCATATGAAGGAGTTTTATTTTTCCAACTTAGGAGATTTCCTAGGTCGGTCCCGGATGGGTTCTGGTCCTCCGGAGCCCGTCCCCTTAGACCCTTCGGCTTATATTTCATCCAGCTGGTTCCAGCCTTCGGACAGCTATCTATTAGACGATGCTGCCAGCGTTAAGATTCGGAACTTTGCTAGGGCCGAATTAGAGAGTCAGGGTAGGACTAGCTTGATTGCTATATCTGAGTGTTTGTTGTTTCCCATGGATGTTCTAACACTTGCCTTCTTTCTTTTGTTGTAGCAAGCGTTTCCATGGACGCCATATTGGCCGAATTTGCCGGGGTTCACACTCCTGAAGCTCCCCCTCCCTTTACTTCTTCCCAGATGGCCCCCCCTTTAAAGGATTCTTCCAGTGCCCCTCCAGACACTATTGACTTAGTGGATGAGGAGGTGCTCCCGGGAGAAGGTCAAGAAAAGCAATGGGGCTTTTCTGAGGAAGTTGAAGAAGGTGAAGAAGGGCACCGGGCTCTTCCTGAGGAAGTTGAAGAAAGTGAAGAAGAGCAAGAAGTTGCTCTGATTCGCAAACGCAAGGGCAAAATGGTTGCCCAGGAGGAGCCCAAACGGCAACGGAGAGCTGATACTTTGGCCCACGGTCTTGATGGCGGGGTCTCTCCCGAGATGGAGGAACACACTGCCCCTCCCAATATTGTGCTGACTCCGGTTCCTGGAGATGAGGCGAGATAGGAGCTCCAGATAGCTAAACACAACTACGCCATGGATGAATACTCCTGGGGGTATGCGGAGGTGGAGGCCCTTAAGAGGATCTTACGAGTTGAGATGCAAAATACTCTCAACAACCCGGAATACCAGAATCCGTGGGATTTAAATTTGGATCCCTTGTCGGACTGGTTCGGTCGTTTCCTCGAGCCCACATTAGCTCCCTTCGCCGCGGAGATGACTAGCGAGTTTGCGTCCCAGCTTACCCGGTGTGCACCTAGGCAGTTCGCTGCTTGTGCATCCTTGAACTCCATCTTCCAAGTCCAGGATCTCAGCCACTCCCTCACTGTGGTAAGTATTTTGTAGTTTACTTTTCTCCTTATTATTTTTTCTTGGAGATTCTTACTTATACTTGTATCCTTTCCCTGCTTGCTGCTAAGGCCGGCCGCCTTTCCAAGAACATAATTAATCATGGCTTCGTCCTGTCTGATTTTGGGGACATGGATGAAGTTAGGAAGATCCTTCAGGACCTCGCTGTTGAAAGGCGGCTTTATCAGGAGGATGCTGAGCGCCGGGAGGCCCTTGCCAAGGCCAGTGAGGAAGAGGCCAAGCGAAGGGAAGTGCAGGCAGAGGCAATGATCCGGGAGGAGGCCCTTCAGAGAGATAGGTTGGAGGCCAGGCACCAAGAGGAGCTGAGGACGGAGGGTGAAGCCACTGCTAAGGCCAGGCGAGAGCTTCGGGAGGCCAGGGAAGCCTTGGATGAAATGGCTGCCAAGGTGAGGTCCTTAGAGGAAACTCACCGGGCAAACTTGGAATCCAGGGCCAACCTGGTCGCGGAGCTGAAGGAGCTCAGAGACTTCAAAGACCAAGCCTCAAAGAAGGTAAAAAGAGATGAGCTTCTTTCTAATGTCTCCTGCAGCTGGTGCGCCAAGCATTTTGCTGACGGCGTCTTCATGGCCTGGTCTACAAATGATCAAAACATCAAGCTTACCTTCTACCCCAAACCCGAGGAGATGATCACAAAGTTCTGGGAGAAGAAGAAAAAGCTTGATGCCATGGTGGAGGCGTGCATCGGTCCTCGCCTTCCTCCTCGCATTGATTAGGCCGCTTCGAGTTTGACCCATTACAACCAGGATTTCACTTTTTTTTTATTTACAGCTAATTTTCTTGTATTTAAGACAATATTTACATAGCTGTTTCTTTTTTATTTAAAGGGGAGACAATATCTAAGGCCTGTCCCCGGGCCATTTGTATATATTTTGACCTGCCCTTAGGGCTAGGATTTTTATTTTTATATATGATCTTTTTTGATGCACATATCTTTCTTTTAGACCTGTCATTTGGATCGGGATGTTTATACTTATGCTTTTCATTTTTCTTTTTTGTGCATGCTCTTTTTTGACCTGCCCTTTGGGTCAGGATATTTTACTTAGTTTGTTTTTTGTCTGTCCATGTGGTATACCTTAGTACCCCCCTGAGTGGCATAGAAACTTTGTTTTTAAGGCACTCAGTTTTACTTAACATGCGGAGGTTGTATACATTTAGACGGTACAAACTCTTTAAACAAAATCTAAGTTACATTTTTGGCTATTGGTAATATTTTCTGAGGTGATCGGCATTCCAGGCTCTTGGCACAATGGTTCCGTCCATCCTTTTTAGCTTGTAAGTGCCTGAACCGATTTCGTCCTCGATTTCATATGGTCCTTCCCAATTTGGTCCAAGTACCCCCACTCCGGGTTCTTGGGTGGCTGGGAAGACTCTTCTCAAGACCATATCCCCAATAGCAAATTTTCTATTTTTAACTTTGGAGTTAAAATACTGGGCCACCTTCTTTTGATAAGCTGCCATCCGTATTTGAGATTCGTCCCGGAGTTCTTCAACTTGATCCAGAGCTTCTTGAAGCAAAGCCTGATTCGTGGCTGGATCGTAAGTCGTTCTCCTGTGGGACGGGAATAACGTTTCTACCGGGACCATCTCTTCGCAACCGTACGCCATTGAAAAAGGAGAGTGGTCGGTCGTGGTTCTGGGGGTCGTCCGGTAGGCCCATAACACTCTTGGCAACTCTTCGGGCCAGTTGTTTTTGCAGGCCAGCAGCTTTTTATTCAGGGTGACCTTTAAGATTTTATTGACTGCTTCTGCTTGACCGTTTGTTTGCGGTCTGGCCACCGCGGAGAAGCTTTTCACTACTCCGTGTTGGTTGCAGAAGTCAGTAAATTCTTCGCAATCAAATTGCTTTCCATTGTCAGAGACTATTTTGTGAGGCAGGCCATATCGACACACTATGTTTTTGATAACAAAGTCTAGTGCTTTTTTAGCAGTTATAGTCTTCATGGGCTCAGCCTCCGTCCATTTGGTGAAGTAGTCTACTGCTACTATTGCATACTTTACTCCTCCCTTTCCTGTTGGCAAGGACCCAATAAGATCTATTCCCCAAACCGCGAAGGGCCAGGGACTAGTCATCAGGGTGATTTCATTGGGAGGAGCTTTCGGTATGTTCGCGAACTTTTGGCACGAATCACACTTTTGGACGTAGTCTATACAATCTTTTTTCATTGTTGGCCAGAAGTATCCCTGTCTCAGAATTTTCTTTGAGAGACTGGGTCCTCCCGTATGATCTCCACAGAACCCTTCGTGGACCTCTAGCATGATTTGTCTAGCTTCAGGGTCCGATACACACCTTAAATAAGCCATGCTGAGTCCTCTTCGGTAGAGATTTTGATCCATCATTACATAACGATGAGCCTGATACTGAATCTTTCGAGACAGTGCCCTTTCTTGGGGCAACTCACCTTTTGTTATGTATTCTATGATGGGGACCATCCAGCTGGGTTCTTGCCCAACCGTTGTTATGGCCTCTTTTATTTTGATGCTTGGCTCTGCCAAGCGTTCCACTGGTACTACCCCCAGCCCTTCGATTTCACTATCTGAAGCTAACTTAGCCAGACAGTCCGCGTGAGCGTTCTTTTCTCGGGGGATTCTTTCTACTTTGTAGTTCGTGAACTCGTGGAGCAGTTCTCGGACTATGGTTACATATGCGGCCATTCGCTCGCCGCGTGTTTGGTACTCTCCCGATATCTGATTTACGACCAGCTGGGAATCACTGTAGACTTCCACTCTTTTGGCTCCTACGGCTTTTGCTAATTTCAGCCCTGCTATTAGGGCTTCATATTCGGCCTCATTGTTCGAAGCTGGGAAGTCGAACCGTAGGGCCGCCTGGAGTCGTAGTCCGGTCGGGGATATCATTCCCACTCCTGCTCCGGATCCATTTTCATTGGAGGCTCCGTCCACAAACACTCTCCATGTGGGGACCGATGGTACTGGAATATTTGCGGTTGCCTCGGCTTCGTTGCATTCGGTAATGAAGTCTGCCAAGGCTTGGCCTTTTATGAAGATTTGGGGAATGTAGTGTAAGTCGAATTGACTTAACTCCATTGCCCACTTGAGCAGCCTTCCGGATGCTTCAGGTTTTTGGAGGACTTGCCGGAGTGGGTGGTTGGTTAGTACCTTGATCGGATGTGCTTGGAAGTATGGCCTTAATTTTCTCGAGGCCATTAGGAGGCAAAAGACCAACTTTTCGATGATGGGGTACCTCGTTTCTGCTCCTATCGTGCGCTTGCTAACATAGTACACGGGATGTTGAGTTTTCTCTTCTTCCCGGACTAGGGCAGCGCTGACCGCGTGCTCGGAGACAGCCAAGTATAGAAATAGGTCTTCTCCCAGAACAGGTTTTGACAGGATAGGGGGCTTGGCCATATGTTCTTTTAGTTTCTTGAATGCCTCCTCGCATTCGTCCGACCACTCAAACTTTTGACACTTCTTTAGTATGTTGAAGAAGGGGATGCATTTGTCTGTAGACCGTGAGATGAAACGGCTCAGGGCAGCAACCTTTCTAGTTAGGCTCTGCACATCTTTATGCTTTTTGGGGGATGGCATACTCAGGAGTGCTTGGATTTTTTCCGGGTTTGCCTCAATTCCCCTCTGACTGACGATGAAGCCCAGGAACTTACCTGATTTGACCCCAAAGGTGCATTTCTTTGGGTTGAGCTTCATTCCGTATCTCCGGACTACCGCGAAACACTCCTCTAAGTCGTCTGCATGGCTATTGCATGCTTTGGACTTGACGAGCATATCATCTACATAAACCTCCATGTTTCGTCCCAGGAGGCCTTTGAACATCCGGTTGACCATTCTTTGGTAGGTCGCTCTGGCGTTCTTCAGTCTGAAGGGCATAACTAGGTAACAGTATGTTGGAAATTATTTTACCAGGATCTAGATTTACTAACAAGTATGTTGGATTAACAACCTAATATGAATTCTAAAACAATGAAAATAAACACATATAAAGTTAGAAAACCTTACAGTGGGTGCAGCGGAATAATATGACTCCTTCCGTTCAAATCTCTAGCCCTTGATTCCTTTCTGTAGCAGAGCATCACCAAGATCTGAACCTGGATCTTCTTTGATGCAGAAATTCCATAGTCTTCCATACTATGATTGAGATACCACTTGATGTGTGTGGGCACTACTCATCTCACAAGGATTTCGAAAATTCTCTCTCATTTCTCTCTTAATTTCGTGGCTGATCATTCATACAAGAGAAGAGAGCAAGGTTCCTTTATATAGGGGAAAGGGAGAGCACAACTTTCTAAATAAACAGTTTCCTTAATTACTGTGTAATCAATTAACTGCCTTATTTAGTGTGATCCACCACTTTCCTATTATAGCTAGGCTTTGATTAGCAATTACATGACAATTAAAATTGAAAATAATAATTGGGAAACAAGCAAAGAGGTGTCGGCCATAGGGGGAATATGGGCCTCACTTGGATTTTGCAGTTTCCTCAATTTTATTTCAATTTCTCCAAAAATGTCATTTTTCCAATTCTAATCATTTAAATGCCAAAACTAATTATTTAATAACTAAAATAGATTATTAAATAATATTGTCATTTAAAATAATTATTAATTAGACATACAAAGTCTCTTAATTAATAATTAAACCTAGAAACCCTTTTCTTTACGATTTCATCCTTAAACTGTGAGAATTCATAAAGTAGACATAGTCTAACTTTTAGAATTATAATTGATTAATTAAAATCAATTAACTGAGTCTTACAAGCAGTATGGCCTCAACTAGTATGGGGACCATGGGTCTATATAACCGAGCTTCCAATAAGTCGAACCGAATCTACCAAGTAAATTCCCTAACTTATTAATTCCTCATTGAATCCACACTTAGAACTTGGAATTGCACTCTCAGTCATATAGAAACGCTCTATATGTTCCACGATATAGACACGTCATTAGTTATCCATTGTTATAACCCTAATGTAATCAATGATCCTCTATATAGATGATTTACACTGTACAGGATTAAATTACCGTAACACCCTACAATGTATTTTATCCTTAAAACACTTAACCCTGTATAAATGATATTTCACCTAAGTGAAATGAGATCTCCACCATTTATCTTCGTTTGGTTAAGCTCGAAGGAAATCATCCTTTACTTCTATTTGCCAAATAGAAGCTATAGATTCCATATTTATGTTAGCGCTCCCCCACTCAATTGTACTACCGTGTTCCCAAAATGTAAGTATCACCCTGACCCAAAAGTAGGCTTAACTAACAAATCAAAGAACACGAGTAACACTCTTGAAATTGAGCCTAACCATATCAGGATTTCGATCATGTGATCTAGGATCAACTTATGATATTGAATTGAATAGATGTTTACGGTAAGTTTCAAAATCTAATTCAAAGTTCAATATCGGTCCATTCCAATGCATACTCCATGCATCCGATACTGGTAAACTTTGCCAATGTCCTGGAAAGGACATAACACTTTTCCAAGGTGTAAGAATACCTATCGCTGATTATACCATGTCAGTCTAAATCCAGTGTTCTGACAAATCAGGGAATCTACTTTTGAACATATAATAAAGATTATATTCCACTGTGCTGACAACACTATAATCTTTAACCAACCCATATGTTCTGGACTTAAAAAGAATTCATACATTATATACATATAATCATGAAATAAATCATGTGAACCATGCAACATAAAATGTTATTTCTGATCTTTATTAATAAGTAAATCTGATTATATGAAATGAGTTTTATTTAGGGCATAAAACCCAACACAGTATACCCCCTTATCGATCCTGAAGCTAGTGCACTCTTGGTCTGCCGTATGCATCTTTATTTTATTATACCCGGCATAGGCATCCATGAAGGATAGTAATTTGAATCCAGAAGTGGCGTCTACCATCTGGTCGATCCTGGGCAACGGGAAGCAGTCCTTCAGAAAAGCTTTGTTTAGGTCAGTGAAATTTATACAAACTCGCCAAGTTCCATTCGGCTTGGGCACCAGGACCGGATTGGCTAGCCATTCCGGATAGTATACGTCGCGGATCATGCTGTTGGTCAAAAGCTTATCGACCTCTTTCTCCAGAGCTTCGGCTTTCACCGAGTCGAGAGGGCGTCGCTTTTGTTGGACTGGCGGCATGTCCGGATTGACGTTTAGGACGTGGGTGATGACGTGGGGACTTATGCCAGTCTTGTCCTCTTGGCGCCATGCAAAGATGTCGATGGCGCCCTTCAGTGTTTTTATTATTTTTTCTTTTTCCTCTGGATCTAGGCTCTTTCCCAGCCGGAGTACTTTGGTGGAGTCGAGGTTGCACACTGATAGTTCCTCGACATCCTCCATTGGTTCCACAATTTTTTTGGACCTCACCCGGGGGTCCAACTCATCTTCCTCAGCCATTTCTGGCTCAATGGTTTCTCGAACCATCAGTACGGGCAGGTGGGTTGTAACATTGTAACATTGCCTTGCTTCCCCCTGGTTTCCTCTCACCGTCCCAATCCCAGCTTCCTGGGTAGGGAACTTTAGGCACAGGTGCCGAATGGACGTGACCGCGCCGAAATCTACCAAGCCCGGTCGGCCGAGGATCGCGTTGTAAGCGGTCGGACAGTCCACCACCACAAAAGTGCAGTACTTGAATGTGCTCTGGGGGGTGTCCGGACACAAGGTGATTGGAAATCTTACTTTTCCCATTGGGATAAGCGTCGTCCCATTAAACCCTGTGAGTTGGGACCCACTGGGCGAAAGGTCTCGGTCCGTCAGGCCTATTGCAGTGAAGGCCTCCTTGAAGAGTAGGTATACGGAACTTCCATTGTCAATCAAGACTTTGGCCACCACTTTATTAGCGATGGGGGTCTCTATGACCAACGGGTCATGATGAGGGAAGCGCACCGTCTTGGCGTCTTCTTCCGTGAATGTGATGGGTTGATCCATCAGCCGGGGCCTTTGAGCTGGGAGTTGAGTAACCTCCCAAACCTCATTATGTTTCACGGCCCCCGTGTACCGTTTTAGCTCCTTGCGAGTAGTTCCTCCGATATGGGGACCTCCGGAGATCATGGCTACCCTCCCGTTGGGTCTGGGCGGCAGACCGGGGATGTGCTGGGCATCGCCCGCGGGAGCAGCTGGAGCCAACGCTCCTGCTGTACCCCCCGGTGTTCCCTGGGGCACACCCCCTGTCGCCTGGCCCGGATTGAGGTGAGGCAGCCTATTCTTGATCCACTCATAGAGGTGGCCCAATCGGATCAGGTTTTCAATCTCGTCCTTGAGATTCTTGCATTCATTAGTACTATGACCAATGTCGTTGTGGTACTCGCATCCTTTGCTCGGATCTCTCCGGGAGCTATCTTTGTACAACGGGTGCGGTCTCCGGTAGTGCGTATTTTGCCTAGTAGCAAAGTACGCACGCTCTTGGGAGTCCGTCAGCTCTGTGTACTGGGTGTACTGGGGAGTGTACCCCCTTTTCTGGCGCTTCTCCCCCGTCCGGGTGCTGCCTTTGGAGGATCTCTTACTCCTCGAGCCCTGGGAAGGGCTGTCAGGCTAGCGATCGGAGCAGAGTGCGAGGGAGCTTGTCCATTCATCCCTAAGGGGTTTCCAAAATGGGATGATGCTGGCGCCAAAGCCTGGCCCTGACTATACCCGGGGGTGGCAGAGAATTGTATGCCGCTTATCGGTGGAGCCGCGGTCGGGGCAGTACCCGAGGTCGGTACTCCGGGCATGTACCCTGCTATCCCGGTGGGATAGTATCCTCCATAGGCCACTATTTGGGCTTCTTCAAGGTTGATATATTTTTGGACTCTCTTCTGGAAGTCCTGAAGGCTAGCAGCCCCCTCTTGTTGTAGTTCATTCCAGAAAGGAGTCCCTGTACAGATGCCTGCCTGGAGAAGCGCAAGCTGTTATCCGTCATCAACTTTCTTAGTTTTTGAGGCCTCCTCTCGGAACCTCTTTATATAGTTTTTCAAGGTCTCGGTGGGCAGTTGCTTGATGTTAGTCAAGGCACTGACCTCCAGGTTGACCTTTCTTGCGGCGACAAACTGTCTCCGGAAATTGGTCTATAACTTGTTCCAACAGCCCACGGATCCTGGTTCCAGTTTCTTGAACCATTCCTCCGCGGACCCACTTAAAGTAAGTGGGAAGCACAGACATTTTGCGTCATTGCTGACTCTCATGACCGTCATGACACGGTTGAACCGTGACAAGTGGTCGCTTGGATTAGAGTTCCCGGTATAAGCGGCCATTTCGGGCATCTTAAAGTTCTTGGGAAGCTCTGCCTCCAGGATGTGCTTAGCACACGGCTCCCGGTCCTCGCAATCTGAGTCGGAGTCATCCCCTTTTTGCCTTCGGGAGACTCGGGCAATGTCTTTTCGAAGTATGGCAAGTTCTGCCATAATTCCTTCATTCAACGTACCCGTGGAGACTGCGGGCCCGTATCTTTTTTGGTCAAGGTGATCCCGGAGGTCACCTTGGTTCCCATTGATTTGATTTCTCAGATCAACGGGAGGACACCTTGGTTCCCATTTCTGTCCTCTTCTTCCTCTACCTCCGGGCTCTTGGTGCACAGAAATGCTTTTTCGGTCCTCTCGATCCTGAGGGCCAAGACTCCCTTTTTGGAGCTTGCCCCTCTGCGGACCTTTCCCTTTAGGGAAATCTGAGCGGACCTTTCGCGGATCCTGCTCCTTTTTCTTTCGCCCTGGAGTAGAGGTAGGGTTTTTCTTTTGGTTCCCTTTAGCAGGATACCTTATGGGGCTAGGCTCCCTAGACTTCTGTTGTTGGGTACTAGGTGAGGATTCCTCTGGTTCCTTGCCAAGTCAAGCAGTCACTGCCTTGGGATGCACGTGAATGCCAGCCGCCTCCATGGCCTTTTGCATGGCCAGCATCACTTCTTGCATTTTTTGGTTTTGTGCTTTCTGGGCTTCGATCTCGGCTTCGTGATCGATAGCTTTTTGCCTGAGAAGCACCAACTCTGAGTAGCTACCTTCGTCGTAGGCATACTCATCGAGGTTTCCCTCGTAGTCATCATCGGGAATTCCTTCTTCTTCCTCAGAACCCTCAGCTGCTCTTGAGGCTACATCTTCCTCATTTGGATCCTGAGCATCTTCTAATGGGCGAGGTTGACGAGTACTTCTAGTCTCCACCATTTTTGTGAAGCGAAGTGTATGATTGCAGTGGCTTTCTTCAACTCTCAATGAAAGCACCAAAATGTTGACCGAGGTTTTCGGCAACTAATAAAATATTATAAGTTTATAGAGCTGTAAGAAAATTAGAGAAGGATTTTTACGTGGTTGGGGCGTTAATGAGCCTTAGTCCACGAGTCTATCGCATTTATGGATGTATTTAATACAGAGAATGTATTTGGTGAGTGTTTCACTCTTATAAATACAGAGAATGTTCTTGGTGAGTATTTACTCTTCTTGCTCTTATGCAGCCCAAGATTCTCTATCCCCCATTTAATGAGCTTTGAGGGGGTATTTATATTGTTTTTGGTGGGGTGATCCCCAGAACTATTGTACAAGTGTATCTGTAAGTTTCCATAAAGTTAGGCATTCCTAATGAATATACCATGAGTAATGCATGGTCAAATCCCTAGGTGCTGTAGGGCTTTTATGTGGAATGTCCTTATTGTCTTTTAACTGATGTGACTCTTCACAGTGTAGCCGTCGATAGACTTAAATGATCATTACTTTGTAGCTGCTGGTTGGAGGTTGTGCCGTCAGACTTTATTGCGTGTAGCAGTCCCAACACGTTTCCTCCCATGCGGCATTAAATGCGACTTGATTGCTCAGGGGAAACCTGACACCCCGCGGAGATGCCTTAACGTTACTTAGGCTTCCGGGAGCATATGGGGTTCCATATGCCTTCTCTTGGAGATATGTCCCGGATGCTGCTTCATTGCATAAAGACTTAGCAAATAGTTTGGATTATAAGTTGCTTGATCCACGTGTCCTTGTCTGGTTGGTTCGCGTATATTGGGCAAAATCAGGGGCAACACTTAAATATTTGAAATTTTTCTTAGATATTTAATTAAATAGGAAAATTATATTTTTTGTTGAAAAATAATTTTTATTAATTTTGGGCCAACATAAAATTAGAGTAATTTTCCAGGATTTATTTTTATTTTATTTTAGAGCATTTTCGAAAGTAGTATTGTTATACACTTCTTTTTTCGAAATGCAATATATATTTATAGAAAATTAAATTTGAGTTGTAAATTAATTTAAATTAATTTTGAAACAACTTAAATTGAATAATTTTCTAAATCTTTATGGAAATTATTACAAAGATGGAAATAATTCACGTTATTTTCATATCCATCTATGTATAATTTATAAATATTAAATTAAAATTTATATCTGGAATTTTTCATTCTAAATTGGAAATTTTAATTAAATAAATATATATTTAAAATAAATTGATTAAAATAAATATTAGAAGAAAATACAACCTTCATTAAATAATGAGCTTTCTTATTAGGATATTCGATCTCCATTGTTGGTTTTACATAGCTATTGTTTTAGTGAGTAATCCTCCCTAATGGAGGAACATTCATTAGCAAGTTAGCACCGTTTAATCTCGAAAGATAAGTGATCTTGTAAGTTTTTTATATAGTTTATGATCACCCTAATGGTGGCGACTGTATAAGACTTGCAAGAATATGAAATAATGGTGGAAGCTCATAAGATAGAATAACCTTGACTCTCGCCTTAACGGGACAACGCGGATTCCAATCTTGATCGAATAAAGGGTTGCTAGAATGTTGATCATTTTAGATGAGCTGACAACTCTATTCAATGAATGGTAGTTTTGACTCTCGCCTAAACGGGACACTGATATCAGTTTGTTGAAAACCTTGGAAATTATTTAGGATTGTATGTTTTAGTATTTTCACTTGTCATTCCTACTTGCTATGTGCTTCATAATTTCTGAATTGTGTATGAATTTGTATTGAACCATGTTATTTTCTGTTATTAAATTGTAGTTTAATTTCGAATCTTCATTGTTGGTCTAACTTGGTTTGTTTTTCTAATGAGATAAATCCCTAATGGATTTTCACCATTAGACTAACATAATAGTGTTAGATCTCGAAAGATAAATATTGTATATGCAACATCTAGCTGTTCATCAATTGATGACACCGTAGACTAGTATTTTACAATATGAAACAAGAAGATTGTATAAATAAGATTACTTTGACTCTCGCTAATCGGAGCATCGATGTATTCTTATTTAAAACGAAATTATCCTAATTCCTCTTAGCTTATTCATTTCGAATCAGCTTAATAACATATCATTGGATGAATAGTCTATAAATCATTTCATGTCATTTTATATTTTCTCTTAAGAAATTAAATGACGAACTTGATTATATTCCCGAAATTATATCCCAAAATGATATAAATCCTCAATCTTAGAAATCTCCTACTTGTATAGGCAAATCATAGAGTTAGATTAGTAGTGGTGGTCCAAGAAAGAATTACTAATTATACAGTTACACTTTCACAAGTGTTTCATAACCATTTTCTTTCAATGGATTCAAACTGTATGAGTTTAGTATTCTGTGACCAGAATCCACTTGCACTATTCTAAGAACTCTTTGATGTAGCTAAACTTAAGTCATCAAAAGATTCAACCACATATTTTATAAATCTATGGTATTTGTATCTTGTTCATAGTGGTTTTGACAAGATCATTCTCTGCAAAGAGTTAATATGCCTATATCCACTGAAATTAAGTTCATCTCATTCGCAAATGGATGTACATTCAGGGGTGGATATGAGTTTTCGTTATATTCTTAAAACGATCACTCTAGATTTTACCTTATGCAAAAGAAATTAGAAATGTTTGAAAAATTTCATGAATTTCTAGCAATGGTAAGTGGTTAAAGATCTTGCGAACCGATAGGGGTGGAGAAAAAGTTAGTAGATATGCAGTTCAAAGATCATTAATTTGATTTTGAATTATATCCAAACTTACCTCCCCAGAAATTCGAGTTGAATATTGATGATTAGTTACTAGTCGTTGCCTAAATCCTTCTATGGTAATAAAATTTCAGAATGATGCAATGGTTGTATACTTAATGTAAATCATTACTAGATTCATGGATGACCTAATCAAAATCTTAAGAAAAGCTAGAACTGCTAACCCTGGTTTGCATGTTTGTTAGCTATTCCAAGTGATTAGGGGTGGAACATCCCATAGTCATTAGATAAGAAAGTGTTTGTTTAAACAAATACTATTTCTCTAAGAAAATGACTAAGTCTGAAAATAAAGTAGCAAATAAAGGAGATATTTTTTTCTTGATTCCATAAGTGTTCTATCATCTTATTCGTTACAAGATGATCCCACTGCCTCTGTTGTCTTAACACAGCCGAAGAGGTCAATACCATTTAGTTTTCTTAGACATAGTTCACGGTACCTTGTCGTAGTGGGAGAGTTTCTAGGAACTCACTCTTCTTATGACTTGGAAGACACTAGTGATTAAAATCCATTGTGAGTTTAGACAAGTAATGGATTGTCAAGATAAGAAACTAAGAAGAAAGCCAATAGAACTATGGTTTGATCCATTCACATGGAGTAACCTAAAGTTTTCTGTTACAAGGACATGAAAGGAAATTTTCGTTCATAAGTCTATTCAATGGACTTAACAAAACTTCATGTTCCTAGTATTATAGGTTTGAGTTTATCTAAACCTATGGCTTGTGGTATACCTGGTAATTACTTACTCTAATGCAAGCATAAGATGCTGAAGCATTTTCCTTTTAATGGCAATCTATAGAAGCTTCACAACTTCTTAGATATAGATTTTATTTATCTAAGGAAAAGTCTCAACTATTCCAGAAAAGATAAAAGCCATGAAAGAATTTCTTAAATCAACAGTGAGAGGTCTTAGATATGCTTTTGTATGCCTTAGACCAGACACCTGATGTTGAGTGGGAGTAATGAGTAAGTATCAGATTAATCCAGGAGAGGAATATTGGAAGACAATCAAGTAAATTTTAAGATTAAGAAGAGGAACTATATGTTAGTCGATAAGGGTGTGTTTAAAACTCTTAGACTACACCACATCAGATTTCGAGACTTGCCTTTGTGCTAGAAAGTCTGCTGATAAGATGGTGATTACTCTGGGGGTGGAGTAGTGATTTTGGAGAAGTGTAAAAACCTATCAGAAATCTCTTAGTCTACCAGAAAGAGACTGAATGTTAAAGTTGCAGGAAAGGTACTTATTCAGTCTAAGGAAAGTTCTATACATTTGTGGCACTGTTCCAACTTGCCTTAACTACTAGGGTTACTTCTTGAATAACCAAAGAGTAGTTGCCAAAAGTATAGAATCCAGTATCCCAAGAGAGTAGACATATAGAGAGGAATTTCACATTATCAAGGATTTTGTGATTAAGGAAGAGTAATGGTGGAGAAGAGGTTGTGTTTAATTCAACCTGTCAGATCCTATCACGAGGAGTTTACTACTATTACACTTGATTGGTATATCAAGGTGTTAATGATTATTTGAAATGCACATTTTGTTTTATATTAGTGCATGTGGGAGTTTGTTGGGTTTTATGCCCTAAATAAAACTCATTTCAATATAATAGAATTTACTTATTAATAAAGATCAGAATTAACATTTTATGTTGCATGGTTCACATGATTTATTTCATGATTATATGTATATAATGTATGAATTCTTTTTAAGTCCAGAACATATGAATTTGTTAAAGATTATAGTGTTGTCAGCACAGTGGAATATAATCTTTATTATATGTTCAAAAGTTTATTCCCTGATTTGTCAGAACACTGGATTTAGACTGACATGGTATAATCAGCAATAGGTATTCTTACACCTTGGAAAAGTGTTATGTCCTTTCCAGGACATTGGCAAAGTTTACCAGTAGCGGATGTATGGAGTATACATCGGAAGGGACCGATATTGAACTTTGATTAGATATATTAAAATTTACCGTAATATCTATTCAATTCAATATCACCTGTTGATCCTAGATCAAATGATCTTAATCCTGATATGGTTAGGTTCAATATCAAGAGTGTTATTCGTGTTCTTTGATTTGTTAGTTAAGCCTACTTTTGGGTCAGGGTGATACGTACATTTTGGGAACACGGTAATGCAATTGAGTGGGAGCGCTAACATAAATATGGAATCTATAGCTTCTATTTGGCAAATAGAAAGTAAAGGATGATTTCCTTCGAGCTTAACCAAACGAAGATAAATGGTGGAGATCTCATTTCACTTAGCTGAAATATCATTTATATAGGGTTAAGTGTTTTAAGGATAAAATACATTGAAGGTGTAGCGGTAACAGTAGTGCCTTTTCAGTGTAAATCATCTATATAGAGGATCATTGATCACATTAGGGTTATAACAATGGATAACTAATGACGTGTCTATATCGTGGAACATATAGAGCGTTCTATATGACTGAGAGTGCAATTCCAAGTTCTAAGTGTGGATTCAATGAGGAATTAATAAGTTAGGGAATTTACTTGGTAAATTCGGTTCAACTTATTGGAAGCTCGGTTATATAGACCCATGGTCCCCATACTAGTTGAGACCATACTGCTTGTAAGACTCAGTTAATTGATTTTAATTAATCAATTATAATTCTAAAAGTTAGACTATGTCTAATTTGTGAATTCTCACAGTTTAAGGATGAAATTGTAAATAAAAGGGTTTTTAGGTTTAATTATTAATTAAGAGACTCTGTATGTCTAATTAATAATTATTTTAAATGACAATATTATTTAATAATCTATTTTAGTTATTAAATAATTAGTTTTGGTATTTAAATGATTAGAATTGGAAAAATGACATTTTTGGAGAAATAGAAATAAAATTGAGGAAACTGCGCCCATTTCACCCTATGGCCGGCCACCTCTTTGTGTGTTTCCCAATTATTGTTTTCAATTTTAATTGCCATGTAATTGCTAATCAAAGCCTAGCAATAATAGGAAAGTGGTGGATCACACTAAATAAGACAGTTAATCAATTACACAGTAAAAGAGGAAACTGCTTATTTGGAAAGTTGTGATCTCCCTTTTTCCTATATATAGCAGCCCTTGTTCTCTTCTCTTCATGCTTCAAACCCATGAAATTAAGAGAGAAAAAGAGAGAAAAAGAGAGAAATCCTAGTGAGATGAGTAGTGCCCACACACATCAAGTGGTACCTCAATCATAGTATGTAAGACTATGGAAATTCTGCATCAAAGAAGGAGAAAAGAAGATCGAGGTTCAGATCTTGGTGATGCTCTGCTACAGAAAGGAATCAAGGGCTAGAGATCTGAACGGAAGGAGTCATAATATTCCGCTACACCCACTGTAAGGTTTTCTAACTTTATATGTGTTTATTTTCATTGTTTTAGAATTCATATTAGGTTGTTAATCCAACATACATGATAGTAAATAGATCCTGGTAAAATAATTTCCAACATGATTTAGTACATTTCAAAGTTCGAAAGGCATAATTTGGTATATATCAAAATTTGGAGAGCATGGTTTAGTACATAAACAATCACTGAAATATTAAAATTGAATAAAATTAGACAAAAGTCCTTAAATCCAACAATCTCAATAGTTAAGGGGACATTTTTAACGACCTTAAAAGTTCAGGGAGCATGATTTGGTATATGTAAAAGTTCAGTGGCAAAAATCATAATTAGCCTTTTTTTTAATTATTGTAAGGATAAACAAGGCATGATATTGCTTGCAAACTCACTTGTGGTCATGTTAGAGTCTCTTCACCTTACCATGCCATAATTGCCATTAATATGATTTAATGTGTTTATACTAATAATATAAAGTTATTATTATTGGTAAGTAATAATTATTTGGCTGTTTTATATATATACCAAAATAGGAAAAATATTATACAAATATATTTGGCCGAGTACTTTATAAACATTTATACAGCCTAACAAAAAAAACTACAAAAATATCTCGTGCTCTAACCATTCAGTCGCACGAACTACCTTCTTCAACAACAACAGCATCCAACAACCAAACCAGCAGGCCAACTAAAAAGAAACCAAGCCAGATGGATAATCACCATAAATTTTGGCGACTGCACCTGAGAAAAGGAGCGTAAGAAATCCAAACACATTTAATTTTGGACTTATGCAAAATCGGGCAAAAAAATTGGTTCAAAACTAAAATTCAACATTGAATTACGATTAAAATTGAAGAAAACCAATCATTCTAATATTAATTTTTGAAGTTCCTGATCAATCCAAATCAGGTATAAAAAAAAATGTATTAACAAACTAGCTAATGTTTCTCCTGTTTCATGAACGTTGTTTTCTAAATTTTTAATGGTAGATTTATTCACATCAAATCACGAATAACAAAGAAAATTTAAACTCATCTTAAGCCACATATATAGATACATTGTTCTAGTTTCTAAGTTTCTAAGTTTCTGCGTAGTTGCATTGCAGTTGCATTAATATTTTACTAACGCTCTAAAACTAGACATATCAATGATTACAAAATGATAACGATACAATAATTTTTATGATATTTGCATGTGTTTCGTATCGACAATCCAACACAAAGCTCTTTAAAAAAAATTATAACATGGTTAGTTTTATTAATATATTCATTTAGTTATTATAAAGTTGGTTTACAGAATTCTAATAGTTGTTTCTCCACATAATATTATTAAGGTACAATTGATTGTTGATCAGTGACAAAAAAAATACTGACAAATTTTTTCATGACGATGTCCATTCAAATTTTCTATTTTTAGTTGCGTTTAAGTTGTATATTAGTTGAATAATAGTTGTGCTACTACAATATTATTATTTTAAAAAATATGGTTTGGAATTGGCAATACACGACTCGTACAGAGAAAACTGGATTGTGTTAAGTTTTGTTTGTATTACATATGGGCATTATTAGTTGTTTTAAGGTTTAATATTAGTTGCCTCATATCAAATATAATTGTTGCATTACAGTTTCATGACAGTTATCCCATAGTTGACTTACAATGCTTAAATTTTCAAACTGTCAAGAAAAAGACGCAATTCTATTTCTCATATTTTGCAATGGACACTTTGATCAATGAACGAGTTCTGTAAATTACAAAGTTGAAACAGGTGCTGGAATGCAACCAAGAAAATATTCGACTGCAATTGAAATACCAAATGAAAGAAGGATACCAACCATTGAGGATAAATGACGATCCAAGCCTATTCTTCTACATACAACTAAAATTGAAAGAACCTTACTTCACAAGGTATCCATTGTGTGTGAAGATGGTCGGCAACACAACAACAACCAACAACACCTCCTTCTTTGTAATGAGCAACTCATTAGTTACACAACAGTTATTTTAAGGTTGTATGTCATATCCAAAATATTAGAAGAAACATAAAGCATTATCAATATCATATTTGACACATTAATGTGAAATTCTAAAATGTTTCTTATTACATTGACTATTCTATTGAATCTTTAAAAGTTTTTTATTACTAAAATAGCGCAATTTTTAAGGCCTAAGATAAGTGTTACCATGAGGACTCGAACTCCAAAGAACAATCAAATAAGGAACCTTATGCAAAGCATTCCAGCCAATTACATCACACACTCGGTGGTACAATTAATCAGTCATTTAAAAAATAAAAACTAATCAGTACTTTGTATTAAAAAAAACTTATAATAAGATATTTAAAAATAGAATAAATATGATTTTTACTTCCTAAAGAAACTAGTAATAAGAAAAGTTAGGGTAATATTAAGGAAAAACGATAAAAAAACTAGAAAGAAACCATCGGACTCTCATAAACTTAGTTCTTACCTTTCTTAACTTCAGGGAGAGAAATATTTTCAGCAACATTAACCTTCGATTTCTTCTTAACAGGGCGGCGGTCACTTTTTTGGGTAGGCGAAGCAAAGTCTAATCATCATCTTTAACAACAGGCCGTTTGTCTTTAAATTTTTTTGGCAAGAGATTTAACACCTAGTTTTGAAAGATTTTTTCAGCAATGGTGATGGGAAAGATGAAGACCAAGTAATGACCATTTATAGAACAGAAAAAAGAAGAAAAAATTGGAAAAACGTGGTCAGATGATGGAGGAAGGCAGTTGAAGAAGATGGACAAAATCAATTTTTTTTTTTTGGATAAAAAATGGTTTTGATCGTGGGAAAAGTTTTCAAACAGAAAGCTACATTGAAAAATGTAATGAAACTGAAAAAAAAAAAAAGATGATAGAAAATGAGAGAAAATAAATAGTATGTGAAGGTGGTATAATGACATCATACATGTGTAAAATGTATTAGTGTAAATAAAATAATATCAAAGGTAAAAATATAAGAGTAGCCTTGTCAATGTATAGAGATAATATTGTTAAGTTTTTGTATTTTTCATGTAAATTTTCTATAATTATTTTTATTGTCTTTAAATATGTCTTTTAAAATTCTATCATTATTTTGAATTATCCTTGAAACTAAACGTTTTATTTGATGCATATAAAGTTTGTGATTGTTTCAAGATATATAAAACCTTCACTAATTACTACACCATCTAATAGCTTTGATTATTATTATTAATTTAGTACTATTTGATGTATTACTTCAATATGTTCCAAGAAATTCTATAATAGTTAACATATCATAAACTTATCGTAATATATTTTCTAAGCAAATATCACTTAGTTAATCTTAGATCAATGATCTCAATTATGAGATGGTTAAGCTCTGGTTTAAGTGTATTACTTGTATTCTTTGACTTATTTGTTAAAGCTAACTAATTGGATTGGCCCAATACTTACATCTTGAGAACACGGTAGTACAATTGAGTGAGAACACTAATCATAGATACAGAATCTATAAATTCTATAAATATATATATATATAAAAGTGAAATGATAATTTCCTTCGAGCTTAGCTAAACGATTTTAAATGGTAGAGTACTCATTTCAGTAATTATATTAGTTTACTGAAATATTAAGTACAAGTAGCTAAGTATTTTAAGGATAAAATATATTAAAGGGTAAAACGGTAAATTTTTCCCTACTCAATGGAGATCATCAATAGAGGATCATTAATTATTTAGATTAAAATAATAGATAACTTATAGCGTATCTATAATTGGTATAAAACGTTCTATATAATCAGGAGTGCAATTTTGAATCTATAGTGGAGTTAGGAAGAATTAAAGATAGTAAATTTACTCAGTAAATTCTAAAACTACTTATTGGGAGCTTGATTATATAGACCCATAGTCCTCACACTAGTTGTGATAATATTATCTTGTAGACTCAGTTAATTAATTTTAATTAATCGATTAGACTTCTAAATGAGACTACATCTTATTTATGAGTTTTCACTAAGCAAGAGCTTATTTGAAAAGAAAAGAGATTTTAGGGTTTGTTTATTAATTAACAGACTTTGAAAGGTCTAATTAATAAATAAGTTAAATGGTAATTTTATTTAATAATCAATTATAATTATTAAATAAATATAATTGATATTTATAGAGTTAGAATTAAAAGATGCCATTTGTGAAAAAGATTAGTTTCAATAAAATGACAAAATTGAAAGCCAATAGGCCCACTAAGGAATTTGGCCATAGGGTTTTAAATAAAGCCAATTTATCTTTCTTTTTTTTTTTTATTTTTTTTATTTCATTTAAATTCTAAGCCTAACCCTAATAGCTATCACTAAATAGAAACTTATAGCTCTTGTTTTCATAACCTTTTGCCAGACAAATTAGAAAATAAAAAGAGCTCTTCTATTTTCGAATTCCTTGCTTCTTCTTTTCATAATTTTGTGCCCTATAGTGTATGAGTATTTACCCACACACTTCAAGTTAATACTCAAGATAGTGTGGAAGATTGTGTAGTGTTTTTGTCACCTAAGGGAGAAACCAAGTTCAGATCTTGATCATACTCTACGACAGAAAGGATCAAGAGTTAGAGATCTGAACGGAATGAGTCATATTATTTTGCTGCCATAAATGTAAGGTTTTTTGTAACTTTATATGTGTTTAATTCATTGTTTTAGAGAATTCATATTTAGGATGTTAGATTAAAAATTTATAATCAAACATACATGCTAGTAAATTTAGATCCTGGTACAAAATTTTCAACAACAGAAGCATCATGTCGGACATGAGCTGTGCTTGTCTCCATGCCCCAAACTCTCCATGGTTATTATTGGGGGTTTCAGTCTCCCTGGCCACACGGTGGAAAACCTCTGGTCCTGGGGCATGATTCCATTCTCAGTCACAATGGCTCCTAAGTGGTGAACACAACCCATGGATGAGTGCAACTCTTTTGCCTCCCAAGCAGTAGCTCGGTGCACATAGTTTGGAACCAGGACTGGACCCTGCATCACGATAGATAGTGTCACTACAGGGTACCGCAATACCATGACTTGAGAAGAAGTTTGGGCAAAAGCTTCAAGATTCGACATTCTAATTGTTGAGTGAAGTTCTAAGTTTTTTTTTTTTGTCAAAAGTGCAAAATTTGTGTTTACAAAGATCCCTCAAGATGTCACTCATCTGAAAAGGTAAGAATTAACCCAATAGTTAGTCCCATATCAAACCCTAAACACAAAAAGGGAATGTGGGTCCCCCTAACTGCTAAGAAGAGACCCCTTCTAGATGCAAGAATATCAAGAAATAAAGAAATTTCATATGCCATGCATAAGGTGCAGACTGCACCATGGTGAAAAACAATGGTGCAAATGATGCGAAGAAAAAGGAAAATGGCAAATCCTACTAACCCTGACATATAAACCTCTTGCCTAAAAGATGAAAGTTAAAAACTACTTGGGGAAAATACCCCAAAAATCACAGATACAGTGTCAATAAAACGTTCATGTAAGCATATCACCAAATGAAGTTACAGAAATAAAATAAGGAAGAGAAAAAGTTCTTGTGGTTAGAAACTTACAAATAGAAGAAAATCGAGTAGTTGCAGATGCTGGTGCAAAACGTCAGTAAAATCGAGCTTGACAACGTCAAAGAAAGAGTAAAAGAAAGTTTGGGCTGCTTGGAATTTTAACTGGTTTGAGGATTCTTAAAAATATGAGGGTAAAAATCTTGAAGAAGGAAAATGAGGGGTTTTTATAGACCATCCAAAGGCGATATGGATCATCGACCATCCAACGATCCTAGCTCAAAGATTAAAAACCCCAAGATCCAAGGGCCAGGGGGCAGTTGGCATACATACAAGCATAAAAGGACAGTTACACTACTCAAATGTCCATCTGACGTCCAGTAACTAATGACATCCGAATTGAGTAAGAAATCAAATCGTTGTTATCAATAACGAGGGAAAATAATGAACAACATCTAAAATGATCACGTGCAGCATGACGCCAACACTCCAGGAGGCACATCGCAAGTCTCATCTTGCAAAATTATAAGAAAGGACTTGAGGGGTAAATGCTGTCTATAATTTTTCCCAAAATACGTGGCAGTCTCAGAGCGATCCAGATGACAGTAGGACCCACCTAACAAGACACATCACATTCATTACTGTTGGTGCTCAATATTTCAGGAGAGTATGACAAAAATAGTCATCTCCGAGAGGGTCTTGCTGGACAATGAGTATCTCTTGTCTTTTCCTCTCTGCGAGTGAAGTCTACCCGGAAAAAGGTACAAGAGGATTGATGAAACATGACATGTCACTCAAGGATCAAGACACTATATACGAATTTAATGCGGCATGGGAAAGAACATCTGATGACTTACTCTGACAAGCGTGTTTAAGGGTTTAAACCCATCATTCTTTGATTTGATGAGACCCTATACATCAATTGACGACTGCATAAATAAGCCGTCAAGTCATAAGTAAGGGATAAGTCAAATCCCACCAAACACCTATAAACAACCTAAAATTCATCATAAAAGTAGGCAATGCCCTAAAATTAGATTTGAGAAATTGTGCAAAGTATGGTGCACACAAACACGATAATAATGGCCTTTTTACCACCATTATAAGCCTATAAATATTCCCAATGATGTATATCAAGGGGAATCGATCGGAGAAACTCTGTGATAAATACTCTAATAAGTACAGTGACTCGTGGACTAAGGCTTATTAATGCCAAAATCACGTAAAAATCTTATCTTCTAACACTCATTAATTATTTCATACAACTTTATTTATTGGATGTCGAAAACCTTAGTTAACACTAACAAAAATATTATAGGATAAAATTTAACAAAAGTCTTATACTTAATCACTGTGAATAATTCTAAGAAATTTTTAACAAACAAAAAATTTAAGAAAGTACAATTTACTAGCGTTAATAGTTTAAAAGCAAAAATTTCAAAATAACCTAAAACTAATAATAAAATTAAAATTCTCATAGCAAAATATGATGAAAACAATATATTGTGTAAATTTTAATTTACAAAAGTGGTAATGGACAGCGCAAAGCGTGATTTTCTTCATAACTAAGTTGTTTAATTATTCGAGTAGAATAATAATTATAGAATATGTTTTAAATACATTCTAATTATGTTACAATAATAATTCAAATATAATTATTATCAAAACGCACAATATATATTATAAAATCTAATATAATTATTAAGTTGTATAATTATTAACATACTATATACTAACTTTCATATTAAGCATAAGTTTCCCGAGTAAATGCTTCTACAATTCATTGACCAAATTGAGTTCTTTTTTTCTCTGTTAGCATGATCGAAAGTTCAATCCAAAAAGATTTTTAAAAGAAATGCTACTTTTGGTTAATTTTGTGATTATGGATTTATGTCCCTCAAATCAAATTGAGTGGTGGATATAAGTATATTTTTTTGAAGAAGTTACTTCATTAGGAGCCGTCGTTGAGGAATAAACTCTACTAATAAATATGAAGACACACTATTAATGCACTTAAAATACGTAGTATATTTTTCACACAAAATAAAGAAAAAAAAAAAAAAAAATACGCGGTATGCGTCGTTATCCTTAAAATTAACATTACAATATTTAACTTTCCATAATTGATTTACATACACTTTATATTTTCTTAAGATGATATTCAAACTTGAAGAATAAAATGTAGTCAACTCTACTATACATCCATATGCAACATAGATAATCACATACATAATTTACCCAACATAATATATTTGATCACAACATACCCATAACACAATTGAATGAAGGCCAAAGATAGAATTGGGTGAAAATATTAGCCAATGTAAAATTATTGCAAAATGAGAATTAATTTCTCATTGTACAAAATAGAAAGTGGACAAATTAATACGAACAAAAAAATATTGAAAAAGACAATGACAACTTTATCATGGTATTACAATTCCTTCCCCCACTTGTGGATTAAAAACAAATTCCCCTCAAAATCTCAAAATAAAAATAAAAAATAAGGACATTTATCAACGGCTTAAATCCATCCACGTGGCAAACAGATCAACCATTCGAGACCGATAAGCCCAAACCAAAGCCCTCTCCCCCGTCATCTCGTCTCATCTTAATGGCACAATCGTAATTACATCAAAACCTCAAACCCAATTTCGTAATTTCACATTTTCCGTATCTTGAAAAATAAATAAATAAATAATTAAACATATATAAATACCGCACGAGTCGAAGTCCGTAGAAGAAAAAAAAAATCGAGAATAATAAATATTATTTTGTTATTTATTTAGATTGGGTTTTCACTCTTCACTTCTGTTCTAGCCGCTAGGGTTTTTCTCTCTCTTCAAACACACTGAAAAAGTTTCACTCTTTCAGATCTATATTTACACAGTGAAGTGCGAATATATATATATATATTTATATAAAATTTTGATGGAGTTGTTTTTAAGCTAGGGTTGCGTGGTCGCCCTTCACTGTGAGATTCTCTTCTCAGCGATTTTTTTGGTTTTTTTGTTCTTTTTGGTTGTTGAGCTTTTTCTTAGTATTGGGGAATGGCGACTGCAAACCCCTTTGATTTGTTGGGGGATGACGATGCTGAGGACCCATCACAGTTGATCGCTGCTCAGAAGCAGGCTGCTGCGGCTGCTGCTGCTATTGCTGCGTCGGCGCCGTCGAAGAAAGGGTCAGCTCAGGGAAAGCCGGCGGCTTCTCCTGCTCTGCAGAATAAGGCGGCTAATCTGCCTTCCAAGCCTCTTCCTCCTGCTCAGGCTGGTGAGTTTTTTTTCTCTTTAGTAGCTTTTTTGCTCTGAATATATCTATTTGTTGTGTCTTTATTTGTTTTATAAGTTTCTTTGAATATTTGTTGCTGTTTGTTATGGATTTGGCTGTGAGGGAAGTATTTTCTGTGAGCTTAATGATTTTATTGTATTTTGGCATGTATGTTTATATTTTATTGAGTGACTATATACTTTATTTGGGATGAGCTTCAGCCAATGTTTGTTTATAGTTTTCTTGCAGTGTAGAATGGTAAGTATTGGGTTCTTACATATTTCCATATATGCATATGAATGACGTTGCTTTTCTTATTTATACGTGTCTGTCTATGTGGTAGTTTATGGTTAGGAAATATAAAATTTGTATTTTTACATCAAGTTTAAATAAATAATGACAACATGATAGTGGTTATGTAATATAGATGGGAAACATGCTAAGTATCAGCTACCGTTCTCTTCAATTGGTATTTCTTCACAAAAAGCAAATATGGGATAACAAATTCAGTCTTTCACTAAGATTTGTGGCTTTACCTTTACTGCAAAATAAGTGTATTTTCTAAGAGGCAGCAGTTTCAAATATCAAGTCTTTATACTTCAATTGGACAGACTTCTAATGAATTTGGTCTACTTCCATCCAAAAAGAAAAAAAAAATTGGACTTGAGTTTTCTTTTGTACTTTGTTTGGGATTTTTTTTTACTGATATGCTTTTGAAGAAATATTTGATGTCAAAGCTGAATAATTTTGTTAATGTCTCTTACGACAAGTGATAGTATTTAAAAAATCTTTGTAGCTGTACTATTTTCCATGCTAGGAAGGCGTTTCTAATAATTTTTTCAGGAGAACGGCCTTGTAAAATGGCTGTGGGTGCTGGCTTAATGAGTGAAAGTGCTGTTGGATTTATTTTTTATAATAATTTTTTTCCTGTGTCCCATATATACAATCTTTGCTCTTTTGCGCTATTTCTGTATCATTGAGTACCTTTTTCTTTTCAGTGGTGATTTATATTTGTTTCTTTATCTTCTTCCACCACACTAGCTATGAATTGTTGCCTGTGTATGCCACTCAACTAATTTTGTTATTTTGCTTTATTTCGACTAGTGAGAGAGTCCAAGAATGAACCTGGTCGTGGTGGCCGTGGGGGTGGCCGTGGTTATGGCCGTGGTCGTGGCGGCAGTGGTGGGTTCAATCGTGGGTTTTCGAACAGTGAACAAAGCCCTGCTGGTCAGGGTGCTGTTGAGGAGGGAGACTCTGGGAGAGAAAGGCGTGGCTATGGAGGACCTCGTGGTGGCTACCGTGGTGGTCGTCGTGGTGATTTCAGTAATGGAGAAGGTGGTGAGGGAGAACGCTCTCGCAGGCCATTTGAACGCCGTAGTGGAACTGGGCGAGGGTGAGCCTTTTTAAATTGGCCACCTGATTACCAAAGTACATTAGCTGTATATTCAAAGGCATTTAATATGAATATTTCATGTTTGCAGTAGTGAATTTAAACGTGAAGGGGCTGGCCGCGGGAACTGGGGAACAGACACTGATGCATTTGCTCCGTAAGTATCTACTTTCAATTTGCGTATTCGCTTGGTATGAAATGAATTCCTTGCTACTACATGCTTGAGTGTATTTGCCTATTAAGCTGACCCTTTTTGTTCATGATTGTCCCACACTCTAGAGTAACTGAAGAAGCCATCAATGAGACCGAGAAGAACTTCGGGGACGAGAATCCTGCAGGAGAAGGTGCTGCTGCAGATGGAAACAAGGAGGCTCCTCCTACTGAACAAGAAGAAAAAGAACCTGAGGATAAGGTGAATGGTTTTCTAGTAATTTAACATCATTTGGTTAACTGGATAAGAATTCATTACTTTTCAAATGAGATGGTTAAGAATGAGGCTAAACTAATCCTTAGTGGGCTATTGTTTTATTTTTTCCTTTTCTCCCAGTGTTCTATGATTTCATAAAGAGGTTCTTGTTTGCCTATTTTCTTTTAATCAATTCTGTATTGTAGTTTAAGACTTGCACTTTGTAC
This sequence comes from Cannabis sativa, assembly GCF_029168945.1. Taxonomy (NCBI): domain Eukaryota; kingdom Viridiplantae; phylum Streptophyta; class Magnoliopsida; order Rosales; family Cannabaceae; genus Cannabis; species Cannabis sativa. The sequence continues at coordinate 38,153,727 of NC_083610.1, read as the reverse complement.
TTGTTTAACGAATATTTGAGTTCCTAGGTATTTGCCCTACAAATAATTTTACTGAAGTTGAATGCTACTGTGGCATAACTTGCCTTTTCTGATTGATTAGTGCTTCTTACGTGATGAATATACGGCACATTCTGATAAATATTATTTATGTTTGGTCAATAGGAGATGACTCTGGAGGAGTATGAAAAGGTGCTGGAGGAAAAGAGGAAGGCCCTGCAGGCACTAAAGGCTGAAGAGAGAAAGGTGGATACTAAAGAGTTTGCATCCATGCAACAGATTTCAAGCAAGAAAGAGAATCAGGACATCTTTATCAAATTGGTGATTACACTGAGCCCTTTGGTTATGATTTTATAGGAGCCCTTTGGTTATGATTTTATGAATCAGAATCGAATTTGATGATAACTGTCTAAATCACTTGAATTGTTGATTTGTTTAGGGCTCTGAGAAGGACAAGAAGAAGGAGGCTGCTGAAAGGGAGGAAAGGGCGAAGAAGGTTGTATTTGCTATTCTCTTTCTTTTTGGTTTTGTATATGGTGCTACTGATTGATTTTGAATTAGTTTATATTTATTTTTTGTTCTCCAGGTTCTCATTTCTTTTTTTTTTTTGATGGAAAAACAGTTTTACTTCCCCTTCCCCACTTTTCCTTACAGTTCAAACTTGTAATGAAAATGAATTCTTGTTTTTACCCATTTTACTTTTCTTGCTATTTTATATCACTTTTTGAGCTGGCTATTTAGGCAGTTGGCCTGATCCATGCCAGTGTCAAAATGGTTTTCGCTAATGAAAATTTTCGTATGTATACTGTTCATTAAGCTCTTTTGATTTAGAGTGGGAAGAGTTGACAAGTAAGCATGCAAAGATCTTGTTTTTATTTTGCAATCCTTGCTTTTATGTTTTATAGTTTAGTGAGTAATATTTTGTTGATATATAACTTGCTGGATCAGGAAAGGTATTTCTACTTGAACCCCTTGTTAGTCTTGCATATGTCATGATACAAATTCTTGCTACTATTTTTTTTTTCTGCTCTCCCCTACTTGTTGCTACCATTTTTCTTGGTTGATGACTGACTATTCTACTTTGGTGGTTTACTGTTCTTTTTAGTCTGTTAGCATCAATGAGTTCTTAAAGCCTGCTGAGGGAGAAAGGTACTTCACTCCAGGTGGTCGAGGCCGAGGCAGGGGCCGTGGTGGTTCAAGAGGAGGAGGGTCTGCTGGAAACTACCAGAGCAGCAATGTGTCTGCTCCATCCATTGAAGATCCTGGGCACTTCCCAACCTTGGGTGGAAAGTGAGACCCTTGAGAACCCTAATTTACATAATGCTCTATTTTAGATTTTGGGTTATTTTCTTTAATTTAAAGCAGGAAATTGACATGAATAATTGGATTTTGTTTCCATTAATAGTTTTTTCTTGTCCTTTCTTTTTTGCTCACTGTTGTGCCTTAGATGTAAATTTCAGGCAATTCCTATGCTCCCCCTCTAGTTTTCTTTTCTCTTTTCTTCTTTTACTTTTTAATGGGACTTGGGGGCATAAGAAAAGGGATTTATTTATGGATAAAAATCTCATGATGACCACTTTTGTTTTGAAATAGATATATCTAGGACATTTTCAATTTTACCTGAAAAGTGTTGTGGGAGACCTCTGTATGTCTTGTTCTTTTTGTACTTGGTTTGAAATGTCTATCCTTATATCCTCTTTTTTTTTGGGTGAGATAAAATGCAAATTATAACCTGATAAAAATCGATTTTTGGATGATAAAATGTTTTTTTTTACATGTTTCTGTTTTAATTATCCCCAAGTGTATTTTTGTACTTTTTGAGTTTGTGATTTATTAACATGTCCAAGGCTTTTGCTGCAATTAAAATGAATCAAAAGTGGGATGCATTATTTGCATATCTTAAAATCAATCAAATCTTTTTATACAATATGATTTAGTAGTCTTTTTTGCTCGAGTTTTAGTCGACTATTTCTTTTTTCAGTTTTAAACTAAGTTTAATTTTCCTGATATTTGAGTCGAAATGTTATATTTTATTCTCGTTCTTCTCTTTATTATTTCAACTATTAAATCAATAATATTATTAGTTTTGTTAAGATTAATACGGTTAGATTAATTAATTAATTTTAAATATTTAAATTTATTATTTGAATATAATTCTTTTATAAATAAATTTAGGGTAAATACTATTTTGGACTCTCTGTTTTATAAAAGTTACTAATTGGACACTGTGTTTTGGTAAATGACAAAATGGATTCTGTATTTTTTAAAATAGTATAAATAGGACTCTAAATAGATTTTGTCAAAATAAAGTTTAATTATAATCCGATCTAAAAGTGTTATGACAAAACTGTTTTTATTTTTTGTATTTGTTCGTATTAGGCATTGTCTTTGGTTGTATTAAAAAAAAAGTTTTCAAAAAATAAGGGTCTTATTTTTACTATTTTAGAAAATACAGGGTCTATTTTGTCATTTAACAAAATACAGGGTCCAATCTGTAATTTTTGTAAAACACAAGGTCCAAAATGGTATTTACCCATAAATTTATGACTACATTAAATTTTATATATTTAAAAAATATAATTAATTTGTATTAGATTTAATTTTATTATTATTCTTTAAATTAATAAGTATGTAATTTAAGTAAATGTTACTAATATATATATTATAGGAAAATTCTATAATACACTCTTAAAATAAGTGTATTGATGCAACCTCTAACTGTTACGGTATTTATAAGAATTTTTTAATCTAAATTTTTTTTATAGTCGTGTAGATTATAGTTATTTAAGACATCTTGTAAAATTTTAAGAAATTTAGGAAAATTTAACACGTTAAAAACAGTGTTCAAAGAGTTTGTTGCACTCGTGATTTTTTTTATTTTATAAAATAGAGCGTGTGAAATAGACGGTTTATACATTTATTTTTATATTGTAAATTATTTCGAATTTTTCAAAATTTTGTTGAATGTTTTAAATAATTATAAAGTACACGATTATGAAAAAATACACTCATTTTAATGGGGTGTATTGTAAAAGTTCCATAATTATAATACTAATAGTATATATAATTCGTTAGCCAAGCCTACTCAAGTTATATATAGAAGAAAATTTCATCATCAAAATCTATATTTGGAAAAACGAAATATACGACTGACTTTGGAGTATACGACTGACTTTGGAGTTTTTGAGTGGGTGGTAATTTACTAATTTTCTTTTGAATATCTACTTGTTTTTTTTTTCTCCTACTTCACGTGACGAGGCACAAACACATAATGTTCGTTATGTTATATATGGTTTTAAAAATTATTAGTGAACATTCTACAGGTTTCTTTAGAGAAGAAATTTAAAAGAACAGAAAAGGAAAAATAATTCATTCATTGCAAACAATACACCAAATACAATGAAGGCTAACATATTAGATCTCTTTGATCCTATTAGGGAACAAGAAACCAATAAATTTTCGAGAAGGGATTAAAGATAACAATGATTTTTGGGGAACTTGTTTATGGAAAGCTCACTCAGAGGTATTTGTCATCGTAAGCAGCCATTCTTAGGCCAGCACGAGTTAAGTCCCCAGTTGAACACCAATAGCATTATTAATCTTAATAATTCTTAGGGGAGTCAATTAGGTATGATTAATGCTAAAAGCCACCAGTAATGTCTAATATTCTTTTAAGTGTTGTACTGTATTAAGTATCGGATCTTATATATTTTATAATAATAAAAAAAGTATTGAGTCCCATATAAATAAATAACTTTTAAAAAATATATCTAACCAATTGCAATGTGCCACATCTAGGTGGTGCTACCCAATATCACCGTCATTTAAGTATTGATCTTAATGCCTTCATATCTTTATTATTTCTCACAAAAATCACTCATGCTTGATAAATTAACAAACTATGTAAAAAAAACATTGCATATTAGGCTAGCGTGAACACGAGTAATGTTACATTTTATGTCATAAATAAAACACTATTTCAATATAATCTTATCAATAAAAGTAAAGAGATATTTGACTATTGTCTATTGTATGGTTTACATGTTTATTTCATGATTAATTATTTAATATATAAATTCTGTTAGAACTCGAATATAGATATGTTAATCTGGAAACTTACCCTGGTGACGTGGACATCAATGGTGGTAAGAAAGAGAATATCTTGGAGTTGAGCAGTCTTGAGTCATAATAGTTGACCTGGGAGGGGTCCCTAGCCCTGTTCCCAGGTTGACTTTGGGAACTCCAGAATGGGTGTTTGGATACCACCAAGTTGTTTCCAACTCACTATCTTTCAGTATTCTGTACCATAAAAACATGGAACATTCAAGTCCAAGATCTGGGAGTTGAAAATACATGAAACAACACCACGAGAATCAACCCGGGTGCCTAGGGTTTCACTCAGTGTCCAAGTTGACAACCCAATTACGGTTTAAGTTTCTAGGACCATCTTAGTGCAAGTGGGTCAAACTTAGTACTGGGACATGAATTAGACATGTCACGAACATATTTGAGACATCAGAATCAAATTCAGAGAACTTTTGTTTTTGAGCACCCGGAGCACTAGGTGCCCCAACGCTCAGGTTGACATTTTGTCAACTTGGGTCACTTCCAAGCATCAAACTAAAAATTCGTCTTGGACATCTTCTTCTCTTCATCAAAAATGGGGAAACAAGTGTTTTCAGGGAAGAAACAGACAAAACTTGGAGGCCGAAACAAGGGACCAGTGTCCAGATTGACACCTGGTGCTGGCCCAACACCCATGTTGGTATTTTTTCAACATGGGCCAATTCCGAGTAAGTCACCTTGCCAAAAAAGTGAAATATGAAGTTGTAAATTTGACTCTTCGAACTTCATAACTCTCAGTGTTGACGCGGAAAAGTGGTCAATACCAGCTTGCTAGATTGACGAGAAGAATAATGAATATAAGTATATAATTTAGAGAGACACAAAATTTATAGTAGTTCACTCCCCATGTCGCGATGGTAATGGAGCTACTTCTACTTCGAGTTTTTATTTCTCACGAGTTAGTATTACAGAAAAGGCTAAGTGTTTAAGCTCCAGTTTCTAGAGAGAGAAACTAGAGAGAGATGCATTGACCTCGTGGGTAGTTTTTTGAATATGAAAAATAAGTTAAGGGAGCTCTCCTTTTATAGTTGAAGAAGGCCCAAGAAAATAGGAAAAAAAAATCCATATTAGATATTTTTGACTGTAGATGATGATCTAACGGTCAAAATTAGCTTCTGATAGTGATAGTCATTTTCGGAGCCTAGCGGGGCTCGTTGCAGGTAACCCGGAGCATATTTTTGTAACTCTCTTGGGGGTGAAATTTGAGGTCAATAATTTCATAATTGTGATTGAAGTATGAGACATGACTTTATAAATCATTGAATTATCTTCGAAACACAAGTTGAATTGCTTCAATCAGATCAGTATTGAGTGACTTATGGCTATTTTACTAAAGGCAGTTCATGACCTAACACCTAGGTTAACATCCCAGCGCCTAGGTTGACATCTCAGCGCCCAGGTTGACATATGACGTCAACTTGGACACTGGGCAAGTGAAAAAAAATGTCCAAGGGGTGTACTTTAAGATGCCTAAGTGATATTTTGACATCACTTAGTTTGTTTTTGTCTTCTGGCGAAGTTGGTCACCATTTCTCGGAGATATGTCGTTCTGTAGAATGAGAGACTTAAAACTCTTCATTTCCGAGTGAGTTTTCCATGTTGAAAATGAGAAAGGCAAAGTTGTGAAGTTGACTTCTCTAACTTCATCAATCTTAGTTATTATGAAAAACTAGATGGACGTGTTGGAAATTTATTTTACCAGGATCTTAGATCTACTCACAAGTATGTTTATTAACACCCTAAATATGAACTTTCTAAAACGATAAAATAAACACATATAAAGTTTAAGAAACCTTACATTGGGTGCAGCGGAATTAAATGACCCATTCCGTTTAGATATCTAGCCCTTGATTCCTTTCTGTAGCAGAGCATTATCAATATCTGAACCTGGATCTCTTTCTCTGAATCTTTGATGCTGAAACTCCTTTGCTGATGATCTTTCTTCACGATCTTCCTCACTATGATTGAGGTATCACTTGCTGTGTGTGGGAACTATCTTACACTAAGAATTTCGAAATCTCAATGAGGAAGAGAGAGAGAGTGGGTTCAGCCAAAGATAGGGAGAGAGAAGGCTCAGGTTTTTCTCTGAAGGAAAAATAGAAAATTTAAGTGTAATTTTCCTGAAGCCTTCACTATCTATTTATAGCATTCCACTAGGGTTAGGTTTGAATTATTTGGCATTAAAATAATGAAAATATCAGTTTAAATTTCCTACAAAAGTGGCAGGCCCCTATACTAGTGGATTTGGGCCTCACTTTTTGCAATTTTGCAATTTTACCTTTTCTGCATCTGATTTTCTCAAAAATGCCAATTTTCTAATTCAACCATTTAAATGCCAATTCTAACTATTTAATAACTATAAATAATTATTAAATAATATTGTCATTTATCATATTTATTAATTGAACCATACAAAGTATCATAATTAACAAATATGCCCCTAAAACTCTTTTTTTACAATTTCGCCCTTACTTAGTGAAAAATTCACAAATAGACATAGTCTAATTTGAGAATTATAATTGATTAATCAAAACCAATTACATGAGTCTTACAAGCAATATTATCTCAACTAGTGGGGGGACCATGGGTCTATATAACCGAGCTTCCAATAAGTAGATCAAGAATTTATTACTAAAATTCACTAACTTATTAATTCTTCGTTGAATCCACGCATAGAACTTAGAATTGCACTCTCAGTATATAGAATGCTCTATATGTTCCACCATATAGACACATCATTAGTTATCCATTGTTATAATCCTAATGTGATCAATGATCCTCTATATGAATGATCTACACTATAAAGGGATTAGATTACCGTTACACCCTACAATGTATTTATTCCTTAAAACACTTGACCCCGTATAAATGATATTTCAGCTTATGTGAAATGAGTACTCCACCATTTATGTTCGTTTGGTCAAGCTCGAAGGAGATCATCCTTTGCTTACTATTCGCCAGATAGAAGCTATAGATTCCATGTTTATGATAGCGCTCCCACTCAATTGCACTACCGTGTTCCCAAAATGTACGTATCACCCTGACCTAAAAGTAGGCTTAACTAACAAATCAAAGAACACGAATAGCCTTTCAAGATTGAGCCTAATCATAACAGGATTAAGATCATTTGATCTAGGATCAACTAGGCGATATTGACTTGAATAGATTTTACGGTAAGTTTAATAAATCTAAGTCAAAGTTCAATATCTGTCCCTTCCGATGCATACTCCATGCATCCAACCTGAGCTTTACTTTAACCAATGCTCTGGAAAGAACATAGCACTTCTCCAAATGCAAGTAAACTCTGTTGTAGATTATCATATCAGTAAAACCCTATGTCTGATAAATCTAGGAAACTTTATTCACATAGTCATGTTTACTTTCCAATGTGTTGACGACACAATAAACAGGATCAAGTATGTGAAAAGGGTTTCAGATGAATTTATACATTATGTACATATAATCATGAAATAAATCATGTGAACCATGCAACATTAAATGTTATTTCTGATCTATATTAATAAGTAAATCTGATTATATTGAAAAGAGTTTTATTTAGGGCATAAAACCCAACAGGACGGTCAAAACAGAATCAGAATCGGATAAGCAGAACCCATCACACCAGGCCATTTGTCAACCTAGGTGCTGGGTATCCTGTTTCCAAGCTCCCGGGTTGTTCTTTTGATACTTCCAAGGTTCTTGAACTTGAGGACAATGTCTCTCACCCTATTTTTGACTATTCTGGATTCAATGGTCAAATCAGATTTGACAATTGAGCAATCAAAACTAGCGCACCAGGTTAATTATCAACCTGGGCGCTAGGCCTAGCACTAGGTGAACATGGGCGCTAGGCCCTATTTCTAGGGGCTCGAGTCTGTGGTTTTCTCCCTGAGTTTGCTTGAATCTTCATTATTTCTGATGACAAAACAAATGCCCAGAAAACTTTTTCGAGAACTTGATTGGAAACAGCCATGTTGACAATATGTCAACTTGGGCGCTGGACCCAGTGCCAGGTGTCAACTTGGGCGCAGGGTCCCAGTTATGGCCATTCAGAACATCTGTTTGGTCCCCAGAAGTAGTTGAACCTTAATCTTTTCTAAAAACAGAGAAGATGCTTAGAAGAGTTTTCAGACATCATCGGAATCAGCCCAGGTTGACATTCACCATGCCATGCTTTTAGCACCCAGGAAGTGTTATTTCTTCCCTGAAAGTACCTATTTCCCAATTTTTGGTGAAGACAAAGATGATCCGAAAGTCAGATCATCGATCTGATACTTGGAAGGCACCTAGATTGACAAATTATCAACCTAGGCGCTGGGGTGCCTGGGCACCAGGTGCTCCAGGTGCTTAAAAATGAACTTGCTCCGAATCTAATTATGATGCCTTAAATATATATGTGGTATGTCTATTTGATGTACCAATACAAAGTTTGACCCATTTGCGCTAAGACATTCGTAAAAACTAAACCCTAGTTGGGAATGTCAACTTGGACGTCAGGTTTCGTGTAATTTTAACTCTCGGGGCCTGGATTTAGTTGCTCCATGTCTTCATGGTACAGAATACTAAAATATAGTGAGTTGGAAACAAGTTGTTGAAGTCCGAACTTCCATTCTAGAGTTCTCGAAGTTAACCTAGGCACTGGGCTAGGGACTCCTCCTAGGTCGACTTGCTATAACTTAGGGCTACTCAACTTCGAGTTGTCATCTTTCTTATCACCTGTCAAACATTGATGTCCATGTAAATACTCAGTTACTATGGAAAAATATATGAACAGTCGAGATAGAATTAGAATCAGATAAGGAAGACCTAGTGCACCATGCCATATGTCAACCTGGGCATTAGTTGCTCTTTTCGGAGCTTCCGAGATGTTATTTTGATTCTTCCAAGGTTCTTGAAATCGGGGACGAGTTCTCCTACCCAATTTTTGACCATTTTTGAGAGAATGCTCGGAGTATAACTTACATTTGGATGATCAAAACCAGCACACCAGGTTGATTGTCAACCTGGGCGCTAGGCCCAACACTAAGTCAACTTGGGCGTTAGGATCAATTTTGATGCCCCTGTGATTGTCGTTTTCTCCCCGAGTTTAGTTGTATCTTTGTTATTTCTAATGGCAGAAAAAATGCTCGGAACACTTTTGAAGAAATAAGATTGGAAACAATCTAGGTTGACAATATGTCAACTTTGGTTCTGAGACTAGTGCTAGGTGTCAACCTGGGTGTTGGGTCCACTTTCATGCCCTTAGACAGTTTCGTTTGCTCCTCCGAATACTTAAATCTTACTCTTTGATGAAAAAAAAGAATATGCACGGAAGACTTTTTGGAAAAACTCATCGAAATCGGTCCATGTCAACTTGGGCACTAAGCCACCACCTGGTGTCAAACTGAGCGCTGGTCCCTTATTTTGGCCTCCAGGTTGGTCTGTTTCTTCCCCAAAAACACTTGGTTCCTCATTTTTGATGAAGACAAAGAAGATGACCGAGGAGGATTTTCATTTTGATGCTTGGAACTGGCTTAGGTTGACAAAATGTCAACCTGGGCGCTGGGTGCCTAGGGCACTTGGTGCTTCGGGTGCTCAAAAATAGAAGTTCTCCGAATCTGATTCTAATGCTTCAAATATATTTGTGACATGTCTAGTTCATGTCCTAGTACCAAATTTGATCCATTTTCACTAAGACGGTCCCAAAAATTGAAACCCTAGTTAGGTTTTCAACCTAGGGGCTTGGTGAAACCCTAAGTGCCTAGGTTGATTTTCGTGGTGCTGTTTCGTGTGTTTTCAGTCCTTGTGCCTTAGACTTGAATGTTTCATGTCTTCATGGCACAAAACACTGAAAGATAGTGAGTTGGAAACAACTTGGTGTGCTCCAAACACCCATTTCGGATTTCCCGAAGTCAACCTGGGCGTAGGGCTAGGGACCCTTCCTAGGTTGACTGCTATGACTCAGGATTACTCAGCTTTGACATATTTTCTTTCTTGCCACGTGTTAAATATTGACGTCCACATCATCAAGGTAAGTTTCTGGGTTAACATTTGCCCCCAAGTCAACTTCATACTTTTGTGAGGTTGACTTGATGACGTGAACTGAGCCTGTTTCTCTCGAAACTACCAGGGTAGGCATCAATTTCGAACATCTTGAGAAATTATCTCTACTCTTCAAGCATTCATAAGAGGATTAGTGCTTCGAATTCCCTTTGCTCTTATGTTTGGGAATTTTCAAAAAAAAATTAGTAAAGGAAAAGAGGAAAAATCTTATCATTAAAATTTTTCATGTATTCCTCATGGCTTTAGGATTAATTGAGTTTAAATTCTACTCCCTTTTGTATGTGCCATTCAAAATTTGAAGAGTAAAAGGAGAAGAGAAAAGATAATTATCTTTTACTTGTCATTTATTTTTTCTTTTTAAATTTTAAATTTGCTTAAATCTTAATTGCATTATGAGTTGTTGTAGCTTTTAAATTTTTGATTCCTATTCCTTTTACAATATGGAATTCAAAATTTAAGTTTAAAAAGGGAGAAGAGAAAAGATGGTTATCTTTTGCTTATCATTTATCTTTTTTCTTTTAAACTTTAAATTTAAAAGACTCCCAATTGATTTAGGATTTAGATACTTGGAACACTATAAATAAGAGAGGTCTTTTTTGAATTTCTGTCCAATTCTTTTCTTCACTTCTCCACGCCTACAATTGCTTTGTGAGTCTGAGTGATTTCATCTTCATCAGTTTTTCGAGCGTTCCTCAATTTCTCAAGTAGACTTTTTTTTTTTTTGATTTTTTATTTCTTTTCTTCTTCTTTTGTTTAATTTGATTTAAGGATTCTAGAACTAATTACAAATCCTTAAACTCCTTCGACAAGTCCTCCAAAAATCAAAAATATAATTTTTTATGAGCTGTTTGAGCTGAAATCTCCCTTTCCTACCTAATGCAGTCACCTTGATCTTGCCCTTACAAGGTTAAAAAGAGTTGTCTTGAATTGATATTCAACTGTTCTGAGTTGAAACAATTGATCTCTTCAGGCCATCATGCCTCGTATGAAGGGAAGTTGAAGAATGTCTAATGAGTATGATCCACACGTGGCCCAGTACATTAGGGCCAAGCTCACAGTGCCTAAATTCAAGAATCTAGACAAAGCACGTTGTAAAAAAGTGATGGCAACTGAGCTTATTAAGACTGCCATTAAGAGTGATAACTCGAGAGATCGATCTTTTCAATTGAGACCTCTTGTCTTCAACACCATCTCTGAACGCTAAGTTAAGGTAATCAGAGATGACTATCTTCTTCCAGAGACTGTTGTCTAGAAACCACGATCTAGATGTCCTAATTGTTCCCATAATTCTTATTGTAGTGCTTGGTCTCGGTTTCACATGAATGTGGGTGTTTACGTACCTTTACACTTGTGGTTTATTTTGATTGTGGATTACTTTGGAGTTTTCCCCTACCAAATAAATCTAAATAGATACAAAATACTCTGAACTTTCTTCAAGGAATTGGCCTGTTCTAACTCCCCATAAAATCTCCTTTGTGACTTGAAAAGAAGTCCTACTCGAAAAAAGGAAGGATTTTACCACTGGATTTTCTTGACAAGGTTTTTACAAGGCAACTTGCAAATAATTATGAATATGAAATATAGATTGCACTCTTTTTTCCTTAGCTCAAGTTTTCTCTCACTGGATTTTCTTGACAAGGTTTTTAACAAGGCAATTTTAAATCATGCTAACATACTTGCACTCTATGTAGCAAGTAGAGAATGTGTGGGAGTGATATCATGACATAACATATTCGAGAAACATATGGATTACACTCAATAAAATAGTATCAACTTCAGCAGTTCTCTATGAAGATAATATTGTTTGCATCACTCAACTTAAAGGAGGGTACATTGAAGGATATATATAATTAAAACACATTTCATCAAAATTCTTCTTTACACACGATCTATGATATATCGACTGATGTTCAACAAATTTGATCAAGTGATAATCTTGTAAATGTATTCACAAAGTTATTACTAACATCAACATTTGAGAAGACGACATATAAGATCAGAATTCGTCGATTAGAAGATCTCTACGAATGCCTAAATAAGGAAGAGTTAATTCATACTATACTTTTTTTCTCTTGACCGAGTTTTTGTCTAACTAAATTTTCTGGTAAGATTTTTAATGAGACAGTTATTATAGACATCTAAGGAAGAGTTATGAAATATTATATATATGGATTTCTAATTCACCCAAATCTTTTCTATTAATTATCATTAATTGTAATTACTATTCCCCTCAGTTTTTTAATCTATAACTCATATTTGTATAAATAAAAGATTACTCCATTAAAATAAAATACTGAAAAATTCTCATTCAGTTTATATTTCTCTCTTCATCTTCTTCTCTTCTTATTTATTTTATATTATTCATAATAATTTATAATAAATAATAAATTATTTTAACATTGAAGTGGAAATTGAAGAAATAAGATGGCTGGCCATACAAATATCCATTTTATATTTGTACACTTAGGATGGAAATTAGAATATGGCGGCTGCCGCCCTTTCAATTCATAACCTAAATTATTCCTCAAATTACACTCACTTTCTTTTTTTAAATTGCACTACCAAATTCCTTTATCCTTTCCTTGCATGTATTACAACTTCTTAACAAATATATAAATACCTCTAAATTTTTTTACAGTAAGATATCAATTTGTCCAACAAGATTCCACTCCTTTTTGTTTGTTTTTTTTTTTTTTTTTTTTTTTTAAATATATATATATATATATATATATATGTATATGTATAATAAAAAAGAAGAAGACAGAAGAAGATGTTTTTGTTTTGGAATAAGATGTCATTATAGCTTGAACATAAATTATTGACTGTCAATGTGATTTCCTTTTAAAATTATTTCAAAGTTTGAATGCAAATGCATAGCTTGAAATAGCATTACATACACATGACATTTTTACTTAAAATTGAAGACATCCTTCTTGGAAAAAGATAAACATAAGAAAGAATGGGAAAAAGAATATTATATATATATATGCATGATTGTCAAAACTATAGTTTGAAATGGCAAGCAATTATTTAATTGAAGTTGAAGGAACCATATAGAGCAATATCTTTTACTCGTTCATTGGATTTTAGGTTTAGTTAATATTTATATATATATATAAACAACAATTATTAATTAATCCCTAGTTATTAGCTACAAATATGAATACAAATACTTTTTCTCATGTCCAATGAATTAATAAATGACATGTTTTTTTTAGCTAAATGACCTTGACATATAATATTTTACTTTTTGTAGTACATATAATTTTTCTTTGATTGAATAGAAAGCATCTTTTATTTATTTATTATTTTATAAGAGTTTTTTTTTTTTTTGAAACCAGTGAAAAGACTTATTCATTAGAGTTAATAATTCTTCAATGCATATAATTAGTGCCTTAATTTACTCAATAATTTGACAAATTTAATACATATTACAAATGTAGGGGGATATTTTTAATATTATTTTGATTATTCATGTGAAATTTAATTCTTTTTTAACAATTTCACCAATTTTTATTGTGACAGAGTTCACGTAGGTGATTTTATTTTTCCAAATATTACTAAAATATAAATATATAGGAAACTCCTTAGGTGAGAGTATTATTTTAGCTCTCATTTATAAAAGCATTTTTTTTGGTATTTTTAATTGGTTAAATAATGGAAGTGCATATAATTAAAATAGATTATTGTACATACAAATATATATACTGTTAGTTATATTAGCATTTTTAAAATTGAATTTTTGGTTTTTAATCAAATTATGAAAATGACTTTTGAAAGTGTGTTCGGTGAATTATTTTATATAAAAAAAGTATGTTAGGTAATTGAATTTTATTTTCTATTTTTTTTTATAATTTAAAATCAAAATTTTGAAAACATAATTTTGATGTTTTTAAAATTTTTATAAACTTTTTTTTTCTCTCCCATATTTTTCTCTCATCTTCTTCGTATGTCTGGGATTTCGTGTTGTGGTTGTTAATTTTAACCTCAAATATTGGGAGCAAAAATTTATTGTCTTTGTTTACTAAATATAAATCTAAGCAAATACCAAAGGGATTTTTTCTATAATAAATTAAAAATGGAACAAGTTTACATTTATGACCCCAAAAAGTGAAATAAACAAAAATAGAAACTAAAAGTTGTTAATTACAAAAATACCAGCCAAGGAAAATGGAACCCTCCATCTTGTTCGTGACCCAGCGGACGAATCCCCCAACCCATTCTCAACCATTTTCCTTCCAAAACCAGGAAAATCAGATCTAAAAAAAAATGTAGATCTCAAGGGAAAACAATTTAAATCCCGAAAATCCAAATACAAAAACAGAAAGAAAAAAAATCATCCAACCTCCATTGTTGTACAAAAAAAACTCAAAAACAACATTCAGTCAAAAAAGCAAATCACGTTCAGAGATGAAGAATCAAATAGAAGGAGATCTGGAAATCATTGAAACTCACCCATGATTGAATCAGAGAAAGAATTGAAGGTAATAAAATATGAAAAAATAAACATCATCTAAGCTTTCAGAAAAAAAAACCAGAAAGCAACCACAAAACAACATTTTAAAAACACCCAGACATAAACAGCCTAAAAGATGAACAATTGGGAAAAAACATATTAACAACAATCTGCAAAACATGAAATTACTAAAAAAATTGTTCACTGTGAAATAAAATTAAACAACACTAAAACTACTAAAACTAAACATTAAAACAACTGTTTAGAAAAGGCCAATAGAACACTAAAATAACAATCAAACAACGAATTAAAAATAAAGAGAAAATGTTATGAAAACTTAAAACCTTCGTACAAAAAATGAGAACAAAAACAACAATAATCCCTAAAAAAATACATTTAAAACTTAAAAACAACTAATAAGAAAACCCAAACTGACAAAAAGAAAAATAGTGTAGTTTGGTTAAATGATGCTAAAAACTATTTAATAGCAAAGAATAAAACCAAAAAAAAAAACTAAGAAAACAAAAATGAGAACAAAAATAAAATAAAAAATAACGGTTGATTAAAAATTTCAACTTAAAAAAATAAAAAAAAATTCAAGGTAAACAACTCTTGGGTTTAACTTTAGGCTTCACTTCCAAATCAGAAACTTCATCCTCGAAGTCAAAATCAGAGAGAACCTAAAACGTTATGGAGAAAAAAAATTGAAACACAAAACAGCAAACGAAAAACAAAACAACAAGAAAAAAACTAAAAAAAAATCAAAAAACAACCCAACTTACATCCTTGACAAATCTCAAAGATTTGGTTCTCTTTGCCTTACAAGATTCAATCTTAGCTGGAAAAATCTTTTTTTAGAACCAGATGGCTCTGCAACATCACTCATTCCTTTCTTCGCAATGCGCTTCAAACTCATCTTAGGATCAACTTTAGATGAATTTGTAGGAGGTTTCTTAGAAATTTTAGAAATTTTTTTAGCTGGAGAAGGTAACTTCGAACCCGACTTAGTGGTGGCCATTTATAGAAGAAGAGAAGACAATATGTGGGAGGAACAACTTACAGAGCTTATGGAAGATAATGGAGATAGTGACATAGATGAAAGGTTGAAAAATCGTGGGTTAGGGCTTTGGACGGGATGATCGTGGGTTGTGGTAATGAAGAACCAAGGAAAGAGAAACAGAAAATAAAAAAAAAAGAAAAAAAGAAAAAAAAAAGAAAGGAGGAGTTATGGAAGTGGTGGAGTGTAAGAAGAGAGAAAACCATGACATAAGCATAGGGATAGGTATATTTGTAATTATGAAACTTTTGAAAATGTAAAATTGAAAAATAAAAGTTGTATAAAAGTTTAAATAACCCAGCATTGACAAAAAAGTAAAAAAAGGACAAAAAAGGACACCAAGTGTAAAAATCTCAATACCAAATGTGAAATGACTTAGCAAATCATTATATTTATTATTTAAAATTAGCTTATAAGCTATATTGTGATAATTATATTGTGACAAATCATGATTCTCATGAGAAAACTAAAGTTTGGAGTTGTAGATATTTGTAATGAGCAATCTGGAAGAGAATTTAAAGTGAATGAGCAGCGTCTAAAGAATTATTTGGCTGGTGAGGTCGATCGAGTAATGACATCAATCACTTTGGAGGATGCATGTAGTGGAAGGTGGTTGGATTGCCTTGTGCTTGGATTGCCAATTCCTTTTTGAGACAACCCAATGTTGGAAGAAGAAAAAATTTTGTAAATATTTTTGTTAAAAAAAATAATAAAATATTGAAGTTAAAATTACAAATAGGCCCCGTTTGGGGTGGCTTTTAGAAAAGTTGAAAGTACTTTTTGAGAAAGCTATTGCTTAAAAAGTGTTTGGCAAAATATAAAAAAATAGTTTTTTTAAAAATTTAAGCTAAAATTATAGCTTTTAACTAAAGTTGGCCCACACCAACTTCTAGATTTTAGCTTTTACGGGAAGCGGAAATTTGAGTTTAATGATTTTTTTAGTTGACCCAATTACCCTTATTCAAATTAAAAAATTGTCATTTTACTTAGGGTTTTTTTTCTCATTCGTAAAAATCAACCCAGAGGCAGAGACATCGTAGTACGGCTCCTCACCTTCAATCGCAGGCGTCTTCTCTGTCATCGATCACTACGCTGCCGTTCGCCAACACCGTTGTTAATAGTTCTTGCACAATCAAGGTTTATCTCTTAACTCTTCTTTTGAATGCCATGAAAATATTTTTTTAATTTTTTTTCACTTATGTTGATCGCAGGAGTCTTCCTTTTTTTTTTTTTTTTTTTTAATTTTCTTTTGATTTGCAATAGAGAAATAGTATAACAGAGAAACGATTCAATGACAAAAAAATCACTCAAATTTTCACATTGAATGGCTGCGCCATTACACGCTATCAAATTCTTACAACAACAGATTTCATATACCTTACTAGTCCAAAGGCATTCCAAACATCTTGTTAATATCATTCAGGGCCTCCTTGGTAACCACAGTAGGCTCAAACAAGTCAGAACCTCTTGGCTTTCCTGATAACATAGGCACTTGCTTAATTGGGGGTTCATTTTTCAAGACTTCATCAGGATGAATTGAAAAGCCACCAAAGTCATTCATTGATTTATGAGTTTTGTACTATTTTATTGATCTCATTGTCCTCACAAAATCCATGGGCTTCCCAAACATGTTATTGATATCATCCATGACCTCCTTCAAGTTAATTGTGGGGTCAACCAAGCCACGGTGACATGAATTTTCCACCTCTGGTTCATCCAAAATAGCAGAACCAACAAACCGACAAACAACTGTATCCTCTCCAAACCTTGGTCGATGTGAGTCTTCTACATCCATATCTTCAGAACGATTCAATGGAGGCAATCCCATCTGCTGATCTTGAGCTCTTCTCCTTTTAAATCATTTTCTAGCAAAACTAAAGGGAAAGATTGTTGTTTTTTCTCAGACCCATTATCACAGTTCTCACTCTTTTCTTCTTCTTCTTCTTCTTCTTCTTCTTCTTCTTCTTCTTCTTCTTCTTCTTCTTCTTCTTCTTCTTCTTCGTCTTCTTCTTCTTCGTCTTCTTCTTCTTCTTCTTCTTCTCCTCAAACTCATCTTCAAAACCTTCTTCCTCACAGAACAAGGCATCAAGAACCATTGGAGGGTTTTGTAGGTCTTGAACCTCATCAAATAAGGTCATTTTTTCTTCTTCAAAGAAAAATAAACTAGAATAAAATTCAAAACTTTACTCTAGTATGCCATGAAACTAAAAATTTAAAGCTTTAATGGGATGATGACTTTATTTCATGAGTGTGTAATTATTACTTCAAAAAATATCATTATGTAGTATATTCCACAAAAAACTCAATTTCATTTCTTCAATTGACCAATTTTCTATATACTTCACCACCATATATATAGGTCTTACTATAATAGTTACTTTTCAAGAAAGGGAGGGCATTACTGCATATTTACAATAAGCACCTATGGAGACCCAGAAACTATTAGAAAGTATTAGAAGTCTATTTACTACTTATTAGTACTGGTCTTGGGAATTGATGAGCACATGGTGTTTTCAGTTGCAAGGGTTCGATTCCTTTCTTTGTTTTGTTTTTGCTATTCTCTTCTCTCTTTAGCAAAACTTGTGCTGCCTCTCTAACATATTTGGGTACCCCTGACAGTGGTTCCTCACTAATAAGGCGAAAAAATTTCATGGGAATGTGCTTTTTGAATTATTTTTCTTCTAATATGCAACACCCTTATCTACAGTGTAGTCATCAACTTTTTAGGATTAAGACATTTATTTCAATTTAATTTTGTTAGACCCTAATTTACCTCTTTTGTCTCCTCCTCCGTGTGGTTGCTTGAGTTATTAGTAATTAGTCATCAATGCATTATGGCTGTTGCATCTTAATGCAATCTTTATTTATGATAAAATTGTTCCTTATTTATGATAAAATTTTTAGGTACCCAAGTAAAATAGGATGATGATGATGCTTTCATCATAGTTATTATGTATTTTTGGTGTTGGATTAGTCTTTAGCTTTATGACTCATTATTATACTTTTTAGTTTTTTGATAAAACTTATTATTTTAATTTAATTAGATGGAGAAAGAAAAAAATATTTGTACTAAAAGTGATGTAGCAGTACCACGAGGTAAAGCAATATGGAATTCTGAGAGTGAGAATTTTTTCTTGGAATTCTGTATCAAAGAGGTTTATGATGGGCATCGTCCTACTACTTATTTAGATAAAATTGGATATCAAAACTTGATTACAAATATGAAAAAAGTAACTAAAAGAGATTACACTAGAGCCCAGCTGAAAAATAAGTGGGATGGATTGAAAAATGAATGGAAGCTTTGGAAGCAACTCAATGGAAAAGAAACTAGTTTAGGATGGAGTATGTAAAAGAATACAATTGATGCAACTGAAGATTGGTGGAATAACAAACTACAGGTACATTATAATCTTGTTAAATATTTACATAAAACTAAAAGACTTTTTTATGAATGGTACATTTAATTAACAAAATTCCTTTTGTAGACTCATCCTGATGCTACAAAGTTTCGCATTCGGGGAATTGAACCAGAAGTAAAGGAAAAATTAGATAAGATTTTTATGAAAACTGTTGCTACAGAAGAGCATGCTTGGACATCTTCATCTGGAATAATTCCATCTGAGTCTGAAAAGTCTTTTAATGATACTGAAACCTTACATGAACAACTTGAGAGTAGTGATGATGATTTGGAGACGTCTAATATTGATAGATTTTCTAAAGAGAAAATTAGCAAGAGATTAAATCCCAGAAGTTGAAGCAAATCCTAGTCGATATGATGTTTGCCTCCCCAAAACTCACCAGGGTTCATCTACAAAAGGTAGGAGACAAGAAAGTGAGAGTTGGTCAGAGCAATGAATGAAAAACAGGTTATATATATCGACCAGGTTCGACTAAGAAATCAAAAGCGGAGGTTTCACCCAGAAATAGAATTTTCAAACCCAGAAGTTCGAAACTTCAAATTGGAATCTGATTTTCACTAAAACCATGTGGACGAGTGGAAATGAATGTTGTAAGGAGAAATTTGAAGCGCAGTCAGATAATCAGATGTT
The DNA here is from genome assembly GCF_029168945.1 of Cannabis sativa. Lineage (NCBI taxonomy): Eukaryota > Viridiplantae > Streptophyta > Magnoliopsida > Rosales > Cannabaceae > Cannabis > Cannabis sativa. The sequence continues at coordinate 38,134,001 of NC_083610.1, read as the reverse complement.
ATGATTAAAAATAAGTGAGATTTTCAAGCCCTAAACCTAGGTATTCTATGGTTAACCTAGAACAGTTCAAGAACAGGAAAGATTCATATAAAAAAATCCAGAAATCATACAGGCATTTCATTGTAAATGTGTAAAAGGAAGAAATGAAAAACTTACTCACTGATTTGAAGCTTTCTTGCTCAACTCGGATGAAATCGTCAGAAGTTTTTTTGAGAATTCTTCGATGAATCTGGGAGGAAATTTTTGCTCTTGTGTTTAAGATTTGAAATGGCTAAAACTATTGCTAGAGATCCTTAATCCTATTTATAAGCAATCTGAAAAGAGAAGCAATCAGTTTAAAATTTGAATTTCTTGAATTTTCTCCCAAAAGTGAACGTTACGTACTCATTACAGAGAGTATAACTGTCAGACACACACAAGCTTCAAACCGTGATTCGAGATAAAACCGTCAATTAGCATTAAATGGGCATAAGTTGAAGAGATTCCTAGTCAGGATCACATTGGTTCGACATCCGACATCTAGGACACGCGTCACCCATCCAAACAAGACTCTGGGCTGAGTGAAGTCCATGTGCGACTACGAAGGTCCTGCACAGACTTGGGGCAAATATTATCCTATTTTTTGTACCATGACGTGACAATAGGAGTGGATGACACGTGTCTTATGTTTTCAATACCTGGGCAGAGGAAGATACGCCTAGCAGCCCAGTTATGGTTGATCAATATTTGTAACGCTCAGATGCCCGCGCAAGTTGGTGAGGTAGATGTTCGACCAAGATGCAAATATGCTTATGCTGAGCAAAGCGTGGAAGATGGCAATTTCAAAGATCAACCTCGTTGTGTCCAGACAAGAAGAAAATCCCTATAATCACGGGATTGAGTCAGAGAATAATGGCAAGACATCCCAATTTCCTATTTCTCATATTGTAATTATAGAATTAATATAGTTTCCTATTTTATTCATTATAAGAAAAATGAAAATCATCCCTCATGTAATAAGTCCCTATAAATAGTGACCTAGCCTCACTGTGAAGGAGATAGAAAGAATTGCTGCAGAAATATATTCTAGAGAGAAAAGAGTGATCTAAGAAAAAAACCATACTGAGAGATCAATTGTAAAAGCTTTCGAGAGGAAGAACACTTTGTTTCCTTCTCTCAAGTCAATACAATACAAGGGGAGTAGGCTATTATTACACTCACGGGGTCCAACCTCTTTAAAATTTAGTGTTCACTTTATTCTACTATTTTTGCGTTCTTTTAATTATCTTACCTGATTACTTTATTTTTGACTCACTGTCATTGGTTAGAATCGAGGTCAACAATTACATAGAATGGTTTCCCTTAATCTGTAAGAAATAAAATAGGAAATTCATATATTATCATAATTACAATGAAAATAAGATTGGGCAAATAGAGATTACTTCATGTCATGCAAGTTTGGAGATATCATCGATTAGTGCTGAAATTGCCAACTCACATCTCTTGGCTGGTGCACACAAGTTGATCACACAATCGAGCTGGTCAGATGTCCGTTGATGACTATGTCTGGACATCCTGCTATGTATGTACAACTTGCACCTTCATACCAATCCTTATGGACTGCTAAGAGTGAAACCGTCTGCCCAGGTTAAGGAATGCAAGGCACGTATCGTTCAGCTAGATGTCACGTCATAGTGCAAAAAATAAGATAACATCCATATTAATAGCTTTAAAATTATTTACAATATAATTTACTAGATGATTAAACACAAACATTTCTATTGCAAGCCAAAAGAACCCAAAATATTTTACACTATCTCCAACAATAATCAGCAAGAGAGTGAGACTAATATTAAAAATTGAACCGATCAATATTTCCAAAAATCAATATTCTCCCAAAATTAACAAACAATTACCAAAATTTCCCCTATCAAAAGCTTCAATCACTACCTATCTCATTACCATTGCTTGATAAAAACATGAAAAATAAAGAACAAAAAAGAGAGAAAGAAAAAGAAAACGAACAAAATTATGAAAGCCCTAATATAAACAAAGCACAAATGTGTTTAATAAGAATCGTCAATAGCTTCAATGGTTGCAAAATAGGCGCTACCATACCTTCAATTTTCACAACGATCGGAGTTAGCTACGACAGATTCATGGCTTTGACAATAAGAGAGCTTCAACGATAAGAGAAAGCTTCGACGATAAAAGAAAGCTTCAACGATAAGAGAAAGCTTCGATGATAAAAGAAAGCTTCAACGATAAAAGAAAGCTTCAACAATAAGAGAATTAAAGCTTCAGACGATAAGAGAAAGCTTCGACGATAAAAGAACTTCGTCTTTTTTTTCTTAAAATGTTTTTGATCGATCTTAACAAAAAGCATGATGCCTCCTCCTATAGTTCAGTTTACTCGCATCAGCGCGCGAAACTTAATAAAAAACTAATAGTATTTATTTAGTTTAATAATAAATGCCCCAACCTGTTACACATCTGGTTAAATGCCCTTCATTTTTCATTTGTTTTATTAAAATATTATTTTATCTATTAATATTTAATTCAATTGTCTTCAAATCAAATATTGTCTCAATTTATGGCTCAAATTAATACCTGAACCAATCATTCATTTGAACTACAATGGGATCCAATAAATATACATCATATGCATGCATTATAATTTTGTATATAATATATACATACGCCACTATTGGTTCCTCATTTTCACACAATTATAATTATAAATTGGTAAAAATAGTACCCTCATTTCAAATATGGTCAAAAATTCACAAATGGTCAGTACTCATTATCTTCATTGATAGTCTCATATGATATAGAATTTTTTTTTTTTCTTTTTTGAAAAAAAGGTGATGGGAAAGTCTCAAAATTATTGAGTTGTTGTTCATTTTTAGTGATTTACAAAACTAAAAAATTTGTCTTGTAGTTTTCGAAATTGGGAATAAAAGGAAAAAAAATCCATTGAAACCCGAATTTTTAAATTATTTTATCATAAAACAAAAGTAACATACATAAATATAATTTTTATAGAAAGAAATAATACAAACATTTATATATATTTAGCAGAATCTTAAGTAGTTAGGGCATTATTTTTGTCTCTATTACAAGGATTATATTTTTATTTTTCTCACCTAGAGAAATCATATTCTAATTCTCTTTATATATATTGTATATTGTATGTAATTATAATAATTATTTCACGTATTTTAAAAAATTCTAAATAATTTATAGTATTAAAATAAAGTTCAAAATAATAGAATATGTGTAAAAAAAAATATAATATAACGGATTGTTTAAATTTTATTTTTAACAATGTGAATTTTCTAAAATTTATTAAAAGTATGCAGAATATCTAATATAACTATAATGTATGTTTTCGTTTAAAAAAATCGAAATATAATTTCTCTAAGGTGCTGTTTGGTTGGAGGTAATAAAATAGAATTAAATAAAAATAAAACAAATTTTATTGCATTCATTTATTTGATTGCATTTTAAAGTATTAAAATATTATTCAAATAGAATGATTTTTTTTTTATCATTTTGGTAGAATAGAAAGAATGATCATTCCAATGCAAGATATATGAGGAAAAATTTAATAAATTTTTACCAATTTTGTATGCATTTTATATTTAATTTCATCCTATTGTTTTTCCTATATTTTAATTCTTCCCAACTAAACGTCACCTAAGTGTTGAAAATTCACTACTACAAAAAGTACAATTTCTGTCGATTTCTAAGTATCATTTAAAGAATTTGCGTGGGTTTAAAAAATTGACGTATATGTCATAGTCCCAGTGTCGTTTTTTAAATGATGCAAAAATAATTATCTTCATTTAAAAAGCGACACAAACTATACACTCTTCTTTTCTATCTTCTATGTCGATTTGGAAATGATGCAAAATCGTTTGTGGTATTTTGAAACCGTCACGAAAAACTTACACCGTCTGTTTTAAAATGACACATAAATTGTTGAAATACTTTTTTTTGACTTATTGCATTGGTTATAAAATGAAGCATAAATGTAGGTAAGAGAAAATTGCAAATTTTTATGCAATTTTTTCTACTTGTATTATCAAATTTTAGAATAATTTTATATAATAGTAAATACATAATACAAAAAAAAAAAAGAAAGTTAAATAACCTTTATAAAACTTATATAAAATTAATAATCGATTCTATTAACTAATTACATAATACCAAAATTGTTAATAGAAACGATTCTAAAACTTATATTCCATGTATCGTAAAAACTAACTATAAATTAATTACATAATGCAAAAATTAATATCAACAATCAACACCTTCCCTATATTTCACCGTTAACCTATTCGCACTCATCCTATTTCTATCCATTTTGAAACTTCTAATAAAACAACACTTTAATTAACCTAATTAATTTAATATAATAATCTATTTCAACTTAACCTAATTAATCCAATAAAATATTAATCCTATCAAAATTTCTACCAAAATTTCAGCAGCATAATATTTATAAATCGAATGTTCCCAAAATTTTTTAGACATGCAAATAATTTATTAAAACATTCACAATAGTACGAACAAACGAAACTATAATTAACTGACAACAATTACCACCCATCCGACCGCAATACTTTTATTCGCAAAACCTACTTCATTATGGATAAATATCTAAGATATTAAAACTCCTAACATGCATATTCTACTTTCACCGCAGTCATGCAATCCTAGAACTTACTATGGATGAATATCTAGGATACTCAAACACTTTTAAGATTTATAAAATATAAAGAAACCAAGTTTAAGTAGCTTACCAACTTCAAGCTAGCGTTCAAGCAAATTCTTTGAAAGATACTACCACAATTGAATACCTAAATAAAATTAGCACTAAATAATTATAAAATGACATATAAGTTGTTGAAATAATTTCTCTATCCTACATAAATAGCTTAGCCACTCTAAATTGAGCTAAAACTAGTAGTAGAATGCTTGAAGATAAATAAACTTTGCACATACACTACAAGAAATGTCACTTTGCCAGCACATTTTTGTGCTGGCAAAAGTTGGTATTGCGCTGGTAAAATAGAAGTTACTTGTGATGTGTTGGCAGAAGGGGGTTGGCAAATCAATATTGGTATTAGAACTTTTACCAGCATAAAATGAAAAATGCTGGCAAAAATGAATTTTTCTAGCGCATAAATGCGCTGGTAAAAGTTAGATTTTAGCCACTGCAAATGTACGCTGGTAAAACTTTGACTTCTTTGCCAACGCAGTTTATGAAATGCACTGATAAAAGTAGTACAGTAGCGAACTGTGCTAGTAAAAGTGACATTTTTTGTAGTGATAAGACACACACATTTATGCATAAATATCTATTTATGTTTCTTTCCATTACAATTTATAATGCAAGGTCTCAAAATTATTATAAATCATATGGTAGTTGGCCACTTGTAGTAGTAACCATATACCTAAACATAAAAGACTTTGCTTTAATTTTATCATTGTTTGTAAAGAATACTGATATCAACATTATTTATCACTGTCTTTTCTTTTATTATTATTGTTTGATACCTAGATTTTAATAAATATACTTATGGTGTTGGATTAGTATATGCATGTATAGGTACTTTAGTATCTTTCATGTAATTTCAAACCCTCAACAACATGTTCTTGAGGAAAAACTCTTTCAACAATAATAAAGTTCGCAACATGTTCTCTTTTACTTTGTTTTAGTTTTAAAGGTTTCGAAACCAAAGAGAGAATTAGATCACCCATGTCTATTACTCTCCTTCATGTTGTGTTATTACTTCATGAATACGCTGCAACTATTTATACATATTTATGCTAATAAATACTTTTGGTTAATAAGGTGGCCTTAACTCTCTCTGATAATCCTTTACCAAAAAGAAAAAACTCTCATAGTACTAAATTTAGCAAATATGTTTTAAGACTAGTAATTATAAATATATGGTCCATACATATGATGATTCAATAATTTACAAAAACTAAAGAAACATAGTGTTAATTCCATTTTTGGCATATTTAATTGACAAAAATATTTTATTATTTAATGTATATTTCGGCTGGCATATATTGATATGGTTTCCATATTTGTGTAAATCAAACTTGAAAGGAAAGTTGTCTAGCTTTCCTATTTTTGGAAAAAAGGTAAAAATGGTAAGTTTGGTTACCCATTTCGTTTTTTATCTAACCAGCTGTTATTCTGATCTTGTGTTGAGTTTCCCATTTTCTAAGATCAGGTTTCTTGAAGAGAAAACCGGAGCTAGACTTTCCTTTTCTATAAAAGGAAAGTTGTAGTTACTGCCCACGATTCTGTATGTACAGAAACGGAAATTCCTGGACTGATTGAAGAATTATTTTAGGGAAGTTTCTAGTGGGTTGAGGTCTTGCTCAGACCGAATGTAAGCTGTCTATGAGATGTATATTCATTATAAATACATCCTATAGCTGCTAGGTTTTGTATCTCTTTCACACACTTAGAATTGCTTTCATATCTTAAGGAAAGAGTGTCTTTGTTTAGTACCTCTCTTGGTACCTCTCTTGTATCTTTGAATTTCATTCATATCTTTAGAAAAGAGAGTCTTTGATTTGTAGAGAAGAGTTGTTCTACTCTTACTCTGTTTATTTGTTGTTTGTATTGTCTTGAGTCTGTATTCAAGTCTACAACGAAGAAGAACATCAGTGCACCTTCGGGAGAAGGGTATTTACAAGCTTTCGGGAGATTGCTTTTGAAGTCTTGCATCGGGAGGATACAAGCACACAACCTTCGGGAGATGGTTGTATAGGCTTTCGGGAGATAGCCTTTAAGCCTTGAATCAGGAGGATTCAAGCACTCTTCAAGGTGATCGAAGGGAGTTCGAGCACTTGGAGTTTTATCAAGATTCGGTTAGTAGGTGGAATACATCAAGCTTGCGGCATACAATAAGAGGGAGTCTATTTATGCATAAGTCAATTACTTTGTATTTTTGATACCGATCTAATGAATCTTATCTCTGGGCGTGGCCCCGTGGACTAGTAACAGTCTGAAAGGATTGTTGAAACCACGTACAAAAATCTTGTGTGTTTTTACTTTTATGCACTGTTTGTTTTTCTGGGTTTCTCTGGAGTTACAGAGTTGCATTCTGTAACTACAGAAAATTGTTTTCAGTACCAGTTTTATTATTCCGCATTTAATTAATCATTTAATTAAATAATCAAACTGGGAATATTAAAATACGGAATTTCACATAGTATATATCTTGAAGCCAATCCTTTGCAGTTGAATATTGATTGCCAATATTGCCATCGTATTTTAAAGGGGTTCTTATATAATGAAGTTAACAGGCTGGTAAAATCAGAGATGCATAAATTTATAATATGTATATACATATATATATATGCATACATCATGATGATTTGATATTAAGATTTCGGATCTACCACCTCCAAATTTTAGTGTGTTATACATTCACAAGCAAGAAGAGATGGAGATGGTGGTTACAAACCTTCTCTCTATTATTTTTAGTTTCACATATAAAATCATAACTAAAAACCAAGTGAAGAAAAGGTGAAGGCAGTAGGGGCATGATATGTATCGTCCAAAACTCAATTTGTTTTTATTTATTATTAATTATAACTTTATTGGGTTATATTAATATATATGATGAAGTGACTCAAAGTATGTATGAAAGTAACCTTATGTAGATTGATGTTGCGATTTGAGCAATTTTTGGATGATTTCTTATGGATATTTTCACTATAACAAAATGTGCCACAATCAAACACTCAACTAGGAAAATAACAAATTACAAAATTGTAAGTTAGAGAGAAACAATAAGAACTATAATACTCTAAACTAATATATGGAATCTGTTGGAAATTTAACTCTGATACGTAAGAATTAATCTCTGTAATTCTAGCTTCAAGATCACACTTAAACAAACAAAAGTTAAATCAAAACAAATAAACTAAGAACAAAAAACTAGCAAACACATTAAACCAGAAAAATATAACACAGATGAATCTAAATGGCTGTCAGACACAATAACACAAAAGATTTATACTGGTTCTGATCCTAAGTTCAATGTGAACTTGATCATACTCTAGTTTGAAAGCATTGCCACCAATCTTTATTGATAATGAGAATAAGTGATATCAATCTCAGGAGCTACAAGGAAAAAATCACGACAATTTATCCATGGTGTAATCTCTCAACACTCATTAACTCACTAACCCGAGCCAACATAATCAACAATGTTGTTCAATAAAATTTCCCAATCCTAGCTTTCTCTCTTTCTCAGATATCTCTCTCTCCATTTATCACTCTAACTTCTTTCTCTACTGTGTTGTGTCTCTCTACTTCTTGCCCTTATTCTTGTTCTTCTTCCCTTGTGATTCTCTTACGAAATGAGAGGAGTACTCCACTTTATATAGCCCAAGGGACCCAATATGCAAGCTGTCATAATTGACAGTTAAGTTAGGTAAAGACTAACTAATTAACTAACTAACAGAATAGTTGTTGGGGGTTTAAGGAATAATACCACAAATTCCACCTTATTTCTTCAAGCCCCAACAAGCTAAGCATATATGTCCAATGGAGTTTGTAATGCTTTCATGTGTAGCTACTTAGCAACAAAGGTTGAGTAAGTCCAAGTAATGCTTGAACTTGCTAATAGGTAACACCTTTGTGCGAATATCAGCAGGTTCTCTTCTGACTTCACTTTCTCCAACTCGATTACTTCTTCTTCTATCTTCTCCCTTATCCAAAATAACTGAATATCAATGTGTTTTGTCTTCTCGTGATAAACTGGATTCTTGCACAAATGAATCGAGGATTGACTATCAGAATATACCCTTACCTTTCTAACTAGAAGCTTTAACTCCTTTAAAATTCCTTGTAGCCATATTGCTTCTTTGAATGCCTCTGTGGTCTCCATGAATTCTGCCTCTATAGTTGAAAGTGCTACTACGGATTAGAGCTGTGATTTCTAACTAATACAATCTCTATTAGTTTGAAACACATAAGATGTAGCAGACCTTCTAGTATCCTTGCTTGATGCATAATCAGTATCAACATATCCTTTCAATGTTACTTGCTCTGAAACTTTTTTGTAAGTCAATCCAATATCAGATTCCCTCTCAAATATCTTAGTAGCCATTTGAGTGTCCTCCAATGTTTTATCCCAAGATTTGACATGAACCTACTTGGTATGCTTAAAGCATGAGCAATGTCAGGTCTTATGCTAACCATGACATACATGAGACACCCCAAAGCCATTGCAAATGGAATTTCTTCCATATCTTCTTTCTCTTCTGCTGTCATAGGGATTTCTTCCTTGGTTAATACAAACTATCCTCCAAGAGGTACTAAAGTGCTCTTAGAATCTTGCATCTTGAACTGTGTTAGGATCTTCTCAATGTAGCTCTTTTGCTTTAGATCCATGACTCCATCACTCTTGGATCTATGAACTTCTAAATCAAGTATCTTCTTTACTTCTCCCAATTCTTTCATGTCAAATTCTGCCTTGAGTTCATCTTTAATTCCTTTGATTACTGCTTTGTCTTTGCCCATTATTAACATATCATCTACATAGAGTAGAAGATACACAACTGCTGACTCTTCTAGGTGCTTGAAATACAAACTGTGATCAAACTTGGACCTTGTGAAACCAATCTCCTGAACATAGTTGTCGAATCTGTTGTTCCATTGTCGAGGTGATTGCTTAAGGCCGTATAGGGACTTTTCCAACTTACAAATCATCTCTTTTCCATCTTGTTCCACCTGAAATCTAGGTGGTTACTCCATGTATATTTTTTCTTCTAGATAACCATTTAGAAACACAGTTTTAACATCAAGCTGCTCCACTTTTAAACCTTGCTGAGTTGCCATTGACAAGATAAGTCTAATGGTCTTATACTTCACTACAGGTGAGAACACCTCGGTGTAATCTATCCCTTCCACCTGAGTGAAACATTTGGCAACTAATCTTGCCTTAAATCTTACAGGCTCATTCTCTACCTCACCTTCTTTAATCTTTAAAATCCATTTGCATGAGATCACCTTCTTATCCTCAAGTCTTGGAACCAATACCCATTTCTTGTTCTTTCTAAGCGAGCTTAATTCATCATCCACAGCCCAAGACCATTCCTTCTTGTACTTTTCATTTAAAGCCTCTTCTATACTCAATGGTTCTAGTATATCACATGAATGATCTATTGATAAAGCATAGGCAATCAGATCAACTTCTGCAAACCTTGTTGGTATATGGATTTTTCTTCTGGTTCTATCTTTAGCAAGTTGGTAGTCAGATAAATCTGGTTGTTCCTTATTCTTATATGAAGTTGTGCATGTGTTGTCATTCTTCTCACTTGGTTCAAATCCTTTAAGCTCAATTTCAAACTCTGCCAAATCTTCCCATTTGCCAAATGAATCTGCATCAGGTAACACACTGCCTTTCTCAGCTTTCAAGTGAGGAAAATCATTTTCATTAAACACAACATTTTTAGAAATAACCACCTTAATTAGGTTTTCCATTTTGGTTTATGCAGATTCTATAACCTTTTTGCCTATAGGATATCCTAGAAATGTGCCTATGACAGATCTAGCATCTAGCTTATCATTAGATTAATGTACAACCTGCACATCCAAACACTCTCAAGTGTTTCATGTTTGGTATCTTCCCATACAACATCTCATAAGGTGTCTTCAAGTCTATGACTCTATTAGGACTCCTATTAACAAGGTAACAAGCAGTAGCTAAAGCCCTCTCCCCAATAAGGCTTTCCCAACCCCGAACTAAGAAGTAAACATCTCACTTTGTTCAAAAGGGTTCTATTCATACGCTCAACAACTCCATTCTGTTGTGGAGTTTTCACAACTGTCCTATGCCTAGTTATCTCATGTTCATTACACAATCTATCAAATTCAGTGTTGATGAATTCTAGACCATTATCGGTTCCAAGTGTCTTAACCTTTAAATTTGTTTTGTTTTCTACCCGAGCTTTTCGTATCTTAAATTGTTCTAGACACTCATTTTTAGTTTTAAGTAAATAGGTCCAAACACATCTACTGAAATCATCAATAATAGATAGTAAGTAGTGTTTACCTGAATGTGTTGGGATTCTACTTAGCCCCCAAAGGTCAGCATGCACATACTCTAGAACTCCATTTGTGTTGTGAGTTGCTGCTGTAAACTTGATCTTTGTGTTGCTTGCCATAAATACAAGTCTCATAGAATGGTAATGCACATGTCTGAAGCTTTTTAATGACTCCCTTCTTGTGAATTCCCTCATGTCTTGTTCACTCATATGTCTGAGCCTTTGATGCCATAGTTGCATATCATTTTCTAAACCTTTTACTGTATCTGCCTCGGCCACAGGTACAATTTCTGTTGGAAATAATTTTACCAGGATCTTAGATCTACTCACAAGTATGTTAATTAACATCCTAATTATGAACTTCTAAAACGATTATAAATAAACACATATAAAGTATGAGAAACCTTACATTGGGTGCAGGGGAATAATATGTCTCCTTCCACTCAGATCTCTAACCCTTGTATCCTTTCTGTCGCAGAGTATTATCAAGATCTGAGCTCGAATGTCCTTCTTGTTGAATTGCTTTCTTCACGATCTTCCACATTATGATTGAGGTATTACTTGTTGTGTGTGGGCACTACTCTATCACTAAGAGGTTTCGAAACAATCAAGGAAGAAGGAGGAAAGAGAGTGGCGGCTAGGTTTTGTGTGATGGCTCAGGTTTTTCTCTGAAAGGAATAAGATACAAAGTTACTTTTCCTGAAGCCATCACTATCTATTTATAGCATGCCACATAGGGTTAGGTTTGAATTATTTGGCATTAAAATAATGAGAATATTAAATGATAAAGCCTACATAAGTGGCAGGCCATGGCTAGTGGATTTGGGCCTCACTTTTGCAATTTTGCTGTTTTATCATTTCTGCATCTCATTTTCTCAAAAACGCCAATTTTCAAATTCAACCATTTAAATGTCAATTTCAACTATTTAATAACTATAATTAATTATTATATAATATTGTCAATTATCATATTTATTAATTATACCAACCAAAGTATCTTAATTAACAAATATACCCTAGAAACTCTTTCTTTATAGTTTCACCCTTACTTAGTGAAAAATTCACAAATAGACATAGTCTATTTTGAGAATTATAATTGATTAATCAAAACAAATTAAATGAGTCTTACAAGTAGTATTGTCTCAACTAGTGTGGGGACCATGGGTCTATATATCCGAGCTTCCAATAAGCAGATCAAGAATTTATATCTTAAATTCACTGACTTATTAATTCTTCTTTGAATCCACGCATAGAACTTAGAATTGCACTCTCAGCTATATAGAACGCTCTATATGTTCCACCATATAGACATGTCATTAATTATCCATTGTTATAATCCTAATTTGATCAATGATCCTCTATATAGATGATCTACACTGTAAAGAGATTAAATTACCGTAACACCCTACAATGTATTTTATCCTTAAAACACTTAACCCCGTATATATGATATTTCAGCTAAGTGAAATGAGTACTCCACCATTTATTTTCGTTTGGTCAAGCTCGAAGGAAATCATCCTTTACTTTCTATTCGCCAGATAGAAGCTATAGATTCCATATTTATGTTAGCGCTCCCACTCAATTGCACTACCGTGTTCCCAAAATGTACGTATCACCCTGACCCAAAAGTAGGCTTAACTAACAAATCAAAGAACACGAATAAGACTCTTGAGATTGAACCTAATCATATCAAGATTAAGATCATTTGATCTAGGATCAACTAGGTGATATTGAATTGAATAGATATTACGGTAAGTTTAATAAATCTATGTCAAAGTTCAATATCGGTCCCTTCCGATGCATACTCCATGCATCCAACCCAAGCTTTACTTTAACCAATGCTCTGGAAAGAACATAGCATTTCTCCAAATGCAAGTAAACTCTGTTGTAGATTGTCATATCAGTAAAACCCCAGTGTTCTGATAAATCTAGGAATCTTTAATCACATAGTCATGTTTACTTTCCACTGTGTTGACAACACAATAAACAGGATCAAGTATGTGAAAAGGGTTTGGATGAATTTATAAATCAAATAGACAAATAATTGATAAGGTGAACCAAAACATACAAATGAATGAAAAATACTTCTGTTTCTTTATTGATATTGAATAAAATGGATTACATTGAAATGGAGTTTTATTTAGGGCATAAAACCCAACAGTTTCACCCTCAAGTACATACAACCCATGTTCTCTCTTTCCTTTCATCACAAGCGTTGAACCTTTGTGATCCTTAGACTCCCATTCAAGGACTTATAGCCATAACCTTCATCTTCCAAGGTTCCAAGTGATATCAGATTCCTCCTCAATTTTTGAATGTTTCTCACATTATGCAGAATCTTCTCTTCACCATTGAACTGCCTTATAGCCACCTTACCAATTCCAACAACCTTGCAAGAAATATCATTACCCATTAGTACTCTACCATCATTATTGGTTTCTTGATAATCAAAGAAAGATTCTAAGTTGGGACAGATATGATAAGTACATCCTGAATCAAGGATCCACTCTTTATTGTTATTATTTTTTGAAATAGAAAATAATTCCCCATCTGATCTTCCATCTCCATTACTCTTAGCCACAGCTGCAGAGTCTTTTCTTTGATTTCCGTGATCATTAGATTTTGAGTGGTTCTAGTTTCTATTGCATCTTTTGTCATTGTAATTTGATCTGAAACCAGATTGCGTTTTCAATTGACTGCAGAATCTTTTAATGTGGCCAATCTTTCCACATTGATAACATTGTCGATTGTCTTTGATATTTGACTTTGATCTTGATGGTGATTGGTTGTTCCTTGATGATCCTCTCTTTGGACTTCTTCCTCTTGCAAGATAGGCTTTGTCTTTCCTCGTCTCCTTCTCGAGTTGTAATTCATAGTCCTTTGATTTTAATGGCGCATGAACACCCTCCAACGAGATCACATCCCTTCCATACTTGATTGCTGCTTTAACTTCTTGATATGTCATTTGCAATGATCTGAGCAATATGATTGCTTGACTTTCTTCATCTACCATATGATCAATTTTAGCGAAACCAACAATCCTGTATAATCTTTCAAGAAGATTAATCTTGCTTGATATTGATGGTGCCATGTACAGTTGCTCTAGTTTGTTCCACAATCTTTTTGCGGTCTTTTCTTGGATTAGCTTTCTTCTAACTCCATTGGACATGTACATGATGATGGTGTGGTATGTCATCTCCTCCATCTCTACAATTTTCTCTGGCTTCTTCTCAGCCATCAACTTTTCATCCTCGAGTACCTTTGCCACCTTTTGGTGCACAAGTATACCCTTCAAACTCTCTCGCTATAGTGCAAAATCAGTTGATCCATCGAACTTCTCTAGTTTGAACCTAGCCATTGGCATCCTCTTTTAATCTGTGTTCTTGTAGAATTCCTTGATGAATTTTTTATGGGTTCTTGATGAGTTCTTTGTGCGGAAGCAAGTGATCTTTGAATATCTCCCTTAATAATCGAAGAACTAAGCATTGATTTGTAGGAAATCAACTCTGATTTGTAGGAAATTTAGCTCAAATACATAGGAATTAACCTCTATAATTGTAGCTTAAAGATCATACTTAAACAAACAAAAGTTTAATCAAAACAAACAAATCAAGAACAAAAAACTAGCAAACACATTAAACCAGAAAAATATAACACAGATAAATCTAAATAGTTGTCAGACACGATAACACAAGAGATTTTTACTAGTTATGATCCTAAGTTCAATGTGAACTTGGTCATACTCCAGTTTGAAAGCATTGCCACCAATCTTTATTAATGATGAGAATAAGAGATATCAATCTCAGGAGCTACAAGAAAAAATTACAGCCAGTCATCTATGGTGTAATCCCTCAACACTCATTAACTCACTAACCCGAGCAAACATAATCAACAATGTTGCTCAATACGATTTCCCAATCCCAGCTCTCTCTCTCTCTCTCTCTCTCTCTCTCAGATATCTCTCTCTATTTCTCACTCTAACTTCTCTCTCTACTGTGTTGTGCCTCTCTACTTCTTGTTCTTCTTCCCTTGTGATTCTCTTATGGAATGAGAGGAGTAGTCCACTTTATATAGGCCAAGAGACCCAATATGCAAGCTGTTATAATTAACAGTTAAATTAGTTCAAGACTAACTAACCAACCGAATGGTTGTTGCGAGTTTAAAGAATAATACCAAAGAATAATTTATTTTTCTACCAAAATAATCAACCAGTGTATAGATAGTTGTATGTAGTAACTTATGATCATATGAACCTCATTAAATAGTTTATCATGATTCTAAAAAAAAGTTAGATCTGTCCTATAATTAATTATCACTAGTCTAGAATAGAAAACTTAAAACAGAGACAACATTAGCTACTTGTTATGGTAGAATCCACAGGGGAAATTTTCAAGTCATCCATGTCAGTGAGGTGCTTTTATCACTAAATTAGTGAGGAAAAAGCTACGTGAGAAAAAAGTTACAAAATCAATGCTAAGTGGAAAAAAATAGTACAAATCTATTCACTACTTCTTTTCGGTAAATTAGTATAACAAACTCAAACAAAATTCCTTAACTGCAATGGCAAAATAACAATGGATATACTAAGCAAAAAAAAAAAAAAAACTCAAAGAATATGCAATCTATTCATCCATCGTTACGAAAGGGATATAACTTATTTTGTATGAATCACAATAGAAATCTCTAAAAACATAACCAAATCAATAGAACACAAAAATTAAAATGTTACTGAAAACATAACTTACCTGTATCGGTTTGCTGTTGCCGGGAAGAGGAGGGAGGAGGATTGTCTGTCGGGGAGAACGATTGGGCGCGATGGGTCAAAATTGCAGAGTTAGGGTTCGAAGGGAAGAGATGGGAGCAGTTGTCAACAATGGAGAGGAAGAGAGAGAGAAGTAGAGCGGTCAATTATGGAGGGTCGACAATCGAGAGGAAGAGGGGGGAGCGGAGCGGTCGACGATGGCAGGTCGACGATGGAGGGTTGAAGATGGTAGGATCCTTAGAGTTTTTTCGTCTTCAAAATGGTTGAAGACGAATGTGAACAGTGGCAAGATCGATTTGGGGGTTTAGAGATTTAGAAATTATTTTCGTCGGTTCTAAACCTTAGGCATTATATGTCTCGTCAGTTTTAAAAGCTCACACAATTTTTATTTGACTATAAGACCATCTTCAATGGGAGATGTAAAAACTATATTATATTTAGCACAAAAAGTAGTTTTGTGGTAAATTTACACAAAATTTTAGCTTTGTGCTCCAATGCACAATTGCAAAATTTTAATGTAAAATTTAATATCTAATTAATATTTTATTAAAAAAAATCTAATAACTTTATAATCAATTTTATTATTATTTTAATATGTAAGACAATAAAAAAATAATATAAATGTTTCATAATTTAATGTTGTTGACCGAGGTTTTCGGCAACTAATAAAATATGATTATACTATTGAGCTGTAAGAAAGTGAGAGAAGGATTTTTACGTGGTTGGGGCGTTAATGAGCCTTAGTCCACGAGTCTTTGTTATTTATGGATGTATTTAATACATATTTTATACTTGGGAGAATGTCACCCTTATAAATACAGAGAATGTTCTTGGTGAGTATTTACTCTTCTTGCTCATATGCAGCCCAAGATTCTCGATCCCATTTAATGAGCTTTGAGAGGGTATTTATAGTGTTTTGGTGGGGTAATCCCTAGAATTGTTCTTACAAGTGTATCTGTAAGTATCCATAAAGTTGGGTATTCCCAATGAATATACCATGAGTAATGCATGGTCAAATCCCTAGGTGCTGTAGGGTTTTTATGAGGAATGTCCTTTTTGCCTTGTGATTGATGTGACTCTTCGCAGTGTAGCCGTCGCTAGACTTAAATGATCATTACTGTGGCGCTGCTGGTTGGAGGTTGTGCCGTCAGACTTTATTGCGTGTTGCAGTCCCAACACGCTTCCTCCCATACAGCATTTAATGCGACTTGATTGCTCAGGAGAATCCTGACACCTCACGGAGAGGCTTTATGCTATGCGAGCTTCCGGGAGCACCTTGCACTTCGGGTGCCTCCTCCGGGACCTATGTCCAGGATGTTTCCTGGTGGCATACAAAGACTTAGCAAATATTTATAAATTATCTGATCCACGTGTCCCTGTCCGGTTGGTCCACGTATATTGGGCGAAATCAGGGGCAACATTTACCCCCCAAGCCTTGTTTACTTGACAAATAAACCAAGGCTTGCTCAGGTGCCTCCGGTTGACTCCTCGGTTTCCTGGCTCACGCTTAGAGCGCATGAGGGTGTATTTTAATGATGGCATTTAATGCAGCGATTCGTTTTTTGCAGAGGTGTCTCCGGTCGACTCCTCGGTTTCTCGGCACGAGCTTAGAGCGCGTGAGGGTGCATTTAATGATGGCATTAAATGCAACGATTCGCTTTTTGCAGAGGTCGATTCGCTTCATGCCCATTGATTGATGCGGCGCATTAATGGTGTCAGACGGATACTCAAACGTTTCCACCGCCTTTATTGCGAATCAATCTGGCCCGTTAATCTTTGGGTATTTGAATCGTGCGTTTCCCCCACCGTTCGATTGGTAGGTGGTGACGCCTGTTCCTCATGCACTTTTGCCTATAAAAGCCACCATCTTTCCTTTGTTTCGGTTACTTCCCATTTCTTGCCAACTTTGCTCGAATTTCCTAGAGAGGAAATTCTCAAACCCAGCACGAAACCTTTGAACACTTTGCAATTTTCCCAGTTCTTCCTTGCTTGCTGCTATTAGTCCTTCTCGTCTTTACTCGACTTACATCAGGACCCCAGTTCAACACTTCATTGTAAGGTTCTTGCATCCTTTGGTAGTGACATGCTTTTACTTGTTCTGTTTGTTCTTTTCTGGGTTCGCATTCGAGATTTCTGGGCATGCAAGTGTTTAAGTCCTTCATGTATTCTGTTTTGCATTTACTGCTTTAGTTGTAGGATCGCCATTGTCATGCCTCTGTTGTTATTGTGCATTTTTATTGTAGAAGACCATACGCTCTTCGTTCAATGGTTGTTTAGGGCATAGAATAGGATCTTTTCTTTCTGTTCCCCTTATTGTGTAAAACCACCTTCTGCGATTTTACTGCACCCGACACTTGTTCAGGGAATCCTTCTAGGGTTTCCCGTGTGACACGTGTCCGGAGGGGGCCTCTTTCCAGCGGTTAGGGGACCCCCATTCCCTTTTTCTTGACTTAGGGTTTGGTACGGGGCCTAACTGCTGGAATTTTCTCTTTCTTCTTCTTTTTTTTTCACAGAATAGACAATGTCTGCCTCTGGTTCGAAGTCCTCAAAGAAAAGCGGGAAACGCATGGCTACTCTAGAGGAGGTCTCCTTGGGACCCGTTGCCCAGGAGGGGTATAAGTCCCGGGCGACCGGATGGGAAGCGGCCGAGCTTCATTCCACCTTAACCTGTCCCCATCAACTGGAGAATATTGGGGAAGTTGCTAGGATCAAGCCTTCCACATCAGGAACCATCGGCCACCTCGCGACTCGGAGACGCCCAACCATAATTATGGCAGCTTTGGAGCCTAGAGCCAGACGCACCTGATGGCTGGTGTCATGCTTCCTCTTCAGGACTATTTTGTTAATTTTCTTGTTTTTGTCGGCCTTGCGCCATACCAACTCATTCCCCAAGCTTATCGCCTGCTCTCAGGCTTATTTATTTTTTATGCCGCCCGCGGATGGGGATCTCCCCGCCCGGCGGAAATTTCGTATTTTTATGAACTTGTATCCGTCCCCAAGAAGGGGGACAAACTTAAGGATGGTTTTTATGGGTTCCGGATCCATCCTGCTAACGAAGGGGTGGTTCCGTATAATAGGCAGACTCACGTCAAGGAGTATCGCCATCGCTTTTTCTTTTCCTCCGGGTTCAGGGCAATGGACCACCCGGAGCTCCTTACCGAGTGGGTGAGGATCCCTCCCTATCAGCGGACGGCCCCTACACAGACCATCCTCCGGAGGGCCCAGGCCTTTGCCTCCTATGACCGAGCCGATCTTGACGTCGGGGGTTTGGTCACTACGGAAAACTGCAGGAAGGCCAAACTTATCCTTCCGCATCAATCCGTGGAGGACTCCAACCTCTCCCGGGTCATCTGTCCCAACGTAAGGGCGTCAGTCGCGGAGAAGACCTTCCGGGACGAGATTATCGCCACGGCAGAGAAGAAATACCAGGACTATCTCTACCGGAAGGCCCAGGAGAAGGCATACTCTCAGGCCCAGGCGGCCTCCGGGAGGGGACTTCGTGTGGGGAGTCTGGTGGTAAGAAGAAGCCAGGCGATTTTCGGGAAGTCCGAGGCTAAATTTTTTGACAAGATTCTTCAAGAAGAGGTTGGAGATCGTCCCGTCGGGAGGCCCCTTCGCATTGAGGATTCTTCAAAGAGAAGGGCTCCCAGGCCACAGCCTTCGGTTCCAGAGCCAAACTCAGGGGCTCCTTTGATAATTCATTATGTTCCTTCCGTTGGCGAATATGTCAGTCGTAGGCCCGTAGGGTTCGACGAGCGTCTACATAGGTTTAGGATGCCCTCGACCCGGTGGGGGGATCGTTTGAAGGAGTTTTACTTTTCAAACTTAGGAGATTTTCTAAGTCAGTCCCGGATGGGTTCTGGCCCTCCGAAACCTGTTCCCTTAGGTCCTTCAGCTTACATTACATCCAGCTGGTTCCGGCCTTCGGACAGCTATCTCGGAGATGATGCTGCCAACATTAAAGTTCAGGACTTTGCTAGGGCCGAATTAGGAAGTCCGGGTAGGAGTAGCTTATTTGCCATAACTTGTGTAAGTGGTTTCCCACGGATGTCTAACACTTGCCTATTTTTGTTAAACAGGTACCTCCATGGACGCCATCTTGGACCAGCTTGCCGGAGTTCATACTCCTGAGGCTCCTCCAGCCTTTACTTCTTCCCCGATAGCCCCTGCCCTAAAGGCCTCTTCCAGCGCTCCCCCTGACACTATTGACTTAGTGGATGACGAGGAGGTGCTGCCGGGAGAAGGTCAAGAAAAGCAATGGGGCTTTTCTGAGGAAGTCGCAGAAGGTGCGGGAGAGCTCCGGGCTCTTCCTGAGGAAGCTGAAGAAGGTGAAGAAGAGCCTGAGATTGCACTGATTCGCAAGCGCAAGGGCAAGATGGTTGCCCAGGACGAGCCCAAGCGGCCTCGGAGAGCTGACACTCCTGCCCATGGTCTCGACGGTGGGGTCTCCCTCATGGAAGAACATCCTGCTCCTCCCAACATTGTGCTGACTCCAGTTCCTGGGGATGAGCTGAGGCAAGAGCTCCGGATAGCCAAGCATAACTATGCCATGGACGAATACTCCCGGGGGTTTGCCGAGGTGGAAGCCCTTAGGAGGGTTCTGCGGGTTGAGTTGCACGAAACCATCAACAACCCGGAGTACCAGGATCCGTGGGACCTAAACTTGGACCCTCTGTCGGACTGGTTCCGTCGCTTCCTTGGGCCCACCTTGGCTCCCTTCGCCGTGGAGATGACTGGTGAGTTTGCTTCTCAGCTTACCCGGTGCGCGCCCAAGCGGTTCGCAACTTGTGCCTCCCTGAACTCTATCTTCCAGGTCCAGGACCTCTGCCACTCCCTCACTGTGGTAAGTGCTTTGTAATTTTGCTTTTCCCTTTATTTTTCTTTTTTGGGGATTCTTTCTTACACTTGTATTTTTTTTCAGCTTGCTACTGAGGCTGGCCGCCTCTCCAAGAACATAATTAATCATGGCTTCGTTCTGTCTGATTTTGGGGACATGAACGACGTCAGGAAGGTCCTTCAGGACCTCACTGCGGAGAGGCAGCTCTACCAGGAGGCTGCTGAGCGTCGGGAGGCGGCTGCCAAGGCCAATGAGGAGGAGGCCAAACGGAGGGAGGCCCAAGCGGAGGCCATGATCCGGGACGAGGCCCAGCGGAGGGACAGGCTGGAGGCCCAGCATCAGGAGGAGCTGAGGGCACAAAGCGAGGCTGCTGATAAGGCCAAGCGGGAGCTCCGGGAGGCCAGG
Source organism: Cannabis sativa (assembly GCF_029168945.1). NCBI lineage: Eukaryota > Viridiplantae > Streptophyta > Magnoliopsida > Rosales > Cannabaceae > Cannabis > Cannabis sativa. The sequence continues at coordinate 38,112,927 of NC_083610.1, read as the reverse complement.
GAAGCTTTGGACGAAATGGTTGCCAAGGTGAGATCCTTAGAGGAAACTCACTAGGCGAACTTAGAGTCCAAGGCCGCTCTAGCCGCGGAGTTGAAGGAGCTCAGGGACTTCAAGGAGCAAACCATCAAGAAGGCAAAAAGAGCTGAGCTCCTTTCTCCTGTTTCCTGCGGCCGGTGCCCAAAGCGCTTCGACGATGGAGTCTACATGGCTTGGTCTACCAACGACCAAAATATCAAGCTTACCTTCTATCCCAAACCTGAAGAAATGATTGCCAAATTTCGGGAGAAGAAGAAGAAGCTTGATGCCATGGTAGAGGCGCGTATTGGACCTCGCCTTCCTCCGCGCATTGACTGAGCTGCTTTGAGATTGACCCAGTACAACCAAGATTCCACCCGCTTCCTTTATTATTATTATCTCTCTTTTTTTTTTCTTTGTACATATTTGCTGCTGCCTTGGAATAATATATTTAGGTAGCAGTTTTTATTCGAAGGGGAGACAATTTTTTAAGGCCTATCCTCGGGCCGTTTGTATGTATATGACCTGCCCTTTGGGTCAGGATATTTATATGTGATCTTTCTTTTGCCACATATTTCTCTTTTTAACCTGTCCTTTGGATCAGGATTTTTATACTTATGCTTTTTATTTTTGTGCACACTTTTTGACCTGCCCTTTGGGTCAGGATATTTTACTTAGTTTGTTTTTTTGTCTGTCCGTGCGGTATACCCTAGTACCCCCCTGAGTGGCATAGAAACTTTGTTTTTAAGGCACTCAGTTTTATTCAACATGTAGAGGAGGTATACATTTGGACGGTACAAACTCTTTGAACAAAATCTAAGTTATATTTTTGCTATTGGTAATATTTTCTGAGGTGATCGGCATTCCAGGCTCTTGGCACAATGGTTCCATCCATTCTTTTTAGCTTGTAAGTACCGGAGCCGATTTCGTCCTCGATTTCATATGGTCCTTCCCAATTTGGCCCAAGTACCCCTACTCCGGGTTCCTGGGTGGCTGGGAAGACTCTTCTTAGGACCATATCCCCAATAGCAAATTTTCTGTTTTTAACCTTAAAGTTAAAATACTTGGTCACCTTCTTTTGATAAGCAACCATCCGTATTTGAGACTCATCCCGGAGTTCTTCGACTTGATCCAAAGCCTCTTGAGGCAGAGCTTGATTCGTGGCAGGATCGTAAGTCATCCTCTTGTGGGATGGGAATAATGTTTCTACCGGGACCATCGCTTCACAACCGTACGCCATTGAAAAAGGCGAGTGGCCGGTCGTGGTTCTGGGGGTCGTCCGGTAGGCTAATAATACCCTTGGCAATTCTTCAGGCCAGTTGTTTTTGCAGGCCAGCAGCTTCTTCTTCAAGGTGACCTTCAGGATTTTATTGACTGCTTCCGCCTGGCCGTTTGTTTGAGGCCTGGCTACCGCGGAGAAGCTTTTCACTACTCCGTGTTGGTTACAGAAGTCAGTAAATTCCTCGCAATCAAATTGCTTTCCATTGTCAGAGACTATTTTGTGAGGTAAGCCATATCGACACACTATGTTTTTGATAACAAAGTCCAATGCTTTCTTGGCAGTTATTGTCTTCATAGGCTCAGCCTCTGTCCATTTGGTGAAGTAGTCTACTGCTACTATTGCATACTTTACCCCTCCTTTTCCTGTTGGTAGGGACCCGATGAGATCTATTCCCCAAACCGCGAAGGGCCAAGGACTAGTCATCAGGGTGATTTCATTTGGAGGAGCTCTCAGTATGTTCGCGTACCTTTGGCACGAGTCACACTTTTGGACATAGTCTATACAATCTTTTTTCATTGTTGGCCAGAAGTACCCTTGCCTCAATATTTTCTTTGAGAGGTTGGGTCCTCCCGTATGATCTCCACAGAACCCTTCATGGACCTCTAGCATGATTTGTCTAGCTTCAGGGTCCGATACACACCTTAAATAAGGCATGCTGAGTCCTCTCCGGTAGAGAATTTGATCCATCATCACATAACGATGAGCCTGATACTGAATCTTCCGAGACAGTGCCTTTTCTTGGGGCAACTCACCTGTTGTTATGTATTTTATGATGGGGACCATCCAGCTGGGTTCTTGCCCAACCGTTAGTGTGGTCTCTTTTATTTTGATGCTTGGTTCTGCCAAGCGTTCCACTAGTACTACCCCCAGCTCTTCGATTTCGCTATCCGAGGCTAACTTAGCCAGACAGTCCGCGTGAGCGTTCTTTTCTCGGGGGATTCTTTCTATTTTGTAGTCCGCGAACTCGTGGAGCAGCTCTCGGACTATTGTTACGTACGCGGCCATCCGCACGCCGCGAGTTTGGTATTCTCCAGATACCTGGTTTACGACCAGTTGGGAGTCACTGTAGACTTCCACTCTTTTGGCTCCTACAGCTTTTGCTAATTTCAGCCCTGCTATCAGGGCTTCATATTCGGCCTCATTGTTTGAAGCTGCGAAGTCGAATTGGAGGGCCGCCTGGAGTCCCAGTCCAGTTGGTGATATCATAGCCACTCCGGCTCCAGAACCGTTCTCATTAGAAGCTCCGTCCACAAATACCCTCCACGTGGGGATTGGTGGTACCGGCGTGTTTGTTGTTGCCTCGGCTTCGTTCCATTCAGTAATGAAGTCTGCCAAGGCTTGGCCTTTTATGGAAATCTGGGGGACGTAGTGCAAGTCGAATTGACTTAGTTCCATCGCCCACTTGAGGAGCCTTCCGGACGCTTCAGGCTTTTGGAGAACTTGCCTGAGCGGGTGATTGGTCAGAATCTTGATCGGATGGGCTTGGAAGTATGGCCTTAACTTCCTTGACGCCATCAGGAGGCAAAATACCAGTTTTTCAATGACCGGGTATCTCGTTTCGGCCCCTATCATGCGCTTACCGACATAGTACACGGGATGCTGAGTTTTTTCTTCTTCCCGGACCAGGGCAGCGCTGACCGCGTGTTAGAGACGGCCAAATAAAGAAATAAGTCTTCTCCAAGGACGGGTTTTGATAGGATAGGAGGCTTGGCCATGTGGTCTTTTAGCTTTCTGAATGCCTCCTCGCACTCGTCCGACCATTCGAACTTTTGGCATTTCTTTAGCACGTTGAATAAGGGTATGCACTTGTCCGTGGACCGTGAGATAAAACGGCTCAATGCAGCTACCTTTCCGGTCAAGCTCTGCACATCTTTATGCTTCTTGGGGGATGGCATATTCAGGAGGGCCTGGATTTTCTCCGGATTTTCTTCAATCCCCCTTTGGCTGACTATGAAACCCAGGAACTTTCCTGATTTGACCCCGAAGGTGCATTTCTTTGGGTTGAGTTTCATGCCGTATCTCCGGACAACTTCAAAGCATTCTTCTAAGTCGCTTGCATGGCTGCTGCATGCTTTGGATTTGACGAGCATGTCGTCCACGTACACCTCCATGTTTCGCCCTAGGAGGCCTTTAAACATTCGGTTAACCATTCTTTGATAGGTTGCTCCGGCATTTTTCAGTCCGAAAGGCATGACTAGGTAGCAGTATACCCCCTTGTCGGTCCTGAAGCTAGTGCACTCCTGGTCTGTCGTATGCATTTTTATTTGATTGTACCTAGCATAGGCGTCCATGAAGGATAACAGCTTGAATCCGGAAGTGGCATCTACCATTTGGTCGATCCTAGGCAGCGGGAAACAGTCCTTTGGACAAGCTTTGTTTAGATCGGTGAAGTCTATACAAACTCGCCGAGTTCCATTTGGCTTGGGCACCAGGACCGGATCGGCCAGCCACTCCGGATAGTACACGTCGCGGATCATGCCGTTAGTCAAAAGTTTGTCCACCTCTTTCTCTAGAGCTTCGGCTTTCACCGAGTCGAGCGGGCGTTTCTTTTGCTGGACAGGAGGCATGTCCGGGTTGACATTGAGTACATGTGTGATGACATGAGGGCTTATGCCAGTCATGTCTTCTTGGCGCCATGCAAAGATGTCGATGGCGCCCTTCAGTGTTTTTATTATTTTGTCTTTTTCCTCCTGGTCAAGGTTTTTCCCTAACCGGAGTACTTTGGTGGAGTCGACGTCGCATACTGATATTTCTTCGACGTCCTCCATTGGTTCCACGATTCTTTCGGACCCTACACGAGGGTCCAACTCGTCCTCTTCAGCCATCTCTGGCTCAGCGGACTCCCGGACCATAAGTACGGGCAGGTGGGTTGCAACATTATAACATTGCCTTGCTTCCCCCTGATTTCCCCTTACAGTCCCGACTCCGGCCTCCTGGGTAGGGAACTTTAGGCACAGATATCAGATTAAAGTGACTGCGCCAAAGTCTACTAGGGCCGGTCGGCCGAGGATCGCGTTGTAGGCTGTCGGACAGTCCACCACCACGAAGGTGCAGTATTTGAATGTGCTCTGGGGAGTGTCCGGGCACAGGGTGACCGGGAGCCTCACTTTTCCCATTGGGATAAGTGTCGTCCCGTTAAACCCTGTGAGCTGGGATCCACTAGGCGAGAGGTCACGATCTGTCAAGCCTATCGCGGTGAAGGCTTCTTTGAAGAGCAAGTTCACGGAACTCCCATTGTCAATTAAGACTCTGGCCACCACCTTATTCGCGATGGGGGTCTCTATGACCAACGGGTCGTGATGAGGGAAGCGCACTGTCTTGGCGTCTTCTTCCGTGAATGTGATGGGTTGGTCCATCAGCCGAGGCCTTTGAGTTGGGAGTTGAGTAACTTCCCATATCTCATTGTGTTTTGCGGCCCCGGCGTATCTCTTTCGCTCCTTGCGAGTATTCCCTCCGCCTCCGGAGATCATGGCTACCCGTCCATTAGGCCGGGGCGGCAGTCCGGGGATATGCTGGGCATCACCTGCGGGAGCAGCTGGAGCCAATACTCCTGCTGTACCCCTTGGTGTTCCCGGAGGCATACCCCCGGCCACCTGACCCGGATTGAGGTGGGGCAACCTATTCTTGATCCACTCATAGAGGTGGCCCAATCGGATTAGATTTTCGATCTCGTCCTTGAGATTCTTACATTCATTGGTGCTATGACCAATGTCGTTGTGGTACTCGCATCTTTTGCTCGGATATCTCCGGGAGCTGTCTTTGTACAATGGCTGTGGTCTCCGGTAGTGTGTATTTTGCCTAGTGGCAAAGTACACACACTCTTGGGAGTCCGATAGCTCCGTGTATTGAGTATATTAGGGGGTGTACCCCCTTTTTTGGCGCTTCTCTCCCGTCCGGGTGCTGCCTTTGGAGGACCTTTTACTCCTTGATTCCTGGGAAGGGCCTGTTAAGCTAGCAGCCAGAGCAGAATGTGAAGGAGCTTGCCCATTTACTCCGGACGGGTTGCCAAAATGAGAAGATACTGGTGCCAAAGCTTGGCCCTGGCTATACCCGGGGGTAGCAGAGAATTGTATGCCACTTGCTTGTGGAGTTGCGGTCGGGGCAGTACCCGAGGGCGATACTCCGGGCATGTACCCTGCTATCCCGGTGGGATAGTAGCCTCCATAAGCCACGATTTGGGCTTCTTCGAGGTTGATATATTTTTGGACTCTCTTTTGGAAGTCCTGGAGGCTAGCAGCCCCTTCTTGCTGCAACTCATTCCAGAAAGGAGTCCCAGTACGGATTCCTGCTTGGAGAAGTGCAAGTTGTTGTCCTTCATCAACCTTTTTGGTTTTCGAGGCTTCCTCCCGGAACCTCTTGATGTAATTCTTCAAGGTCTCGGTGGGCAGTTGCTTGATATTAGTCAAGGCACTGACCTCCAGGTTGACCTTTCTTGCGGCGACAAACTGTCTCCGGAAGTTGGTCTGAAGCTTGTTCCAACAGCTCACGGATCCTGGTTCCAGCTTTTTGAACCATTCCTCCGCGGACCCACTCAGAGTGAGTGGGAAGCACAGACACTTGGCGTCATTGCTGACCCTCATGACCGTCATGACACGGTTGAACCGTGACAGGTGGTCGCTGGGATCGGAGTTCCCGGTATATGCTGCCATTTCGGGCATCTTGAAGTTTTTAGGGAGCTCCGCCTCTAGGATGTGCTTGGCACATGGCTCGCGATCCTCGCTGTCCGAATCAGAGTCGTCTCCCTTCTGCCTCCGGGAGACTCGGGCAATGTCTTTTCGGAGTATGGCGAGTTCCGCCATAATTCCTTCATTCAACGTACCCGAGGAAACCACGGGCCCGTATCTTTTTTGGTCAAGGTGATCCCGAAGGTCACCTTGGTTCCCATTGATTTGGTTTCTCAGATCAACGGGAGGACATCTCTGTCCTCTTCTCCCTCTACCCCCGGGTTCCTGGTGTACAGAAACGCTTTTTCGGTCCCCTCGATCCTGAGGGCCAAGACTCCCTTTTTGGGGCTTGCCCCTCTGCGGACCTTTCCCTTTAGGGAAATCTGAGCGGACCTTTCGCGGATCCTGCACCTTTTTCTTTCGCCCAGGGGTAGAAGTAGGGTTTTTTGTTTGATTCCCCTCAGCAGGATATCTTATAGGGCTAGGCTCCCTAGATTTCTGCCGCTGGGAATTAGGCGAAGATGTCGCTGGCTCCTTGTTGAGTCCAGCGATCATTGCCTTGGGGTGCACATGAATGCCAGCTGCTTCCATGGCTTTTTGCATGGCCAACATCACTTCCTGCATTTTCTGGTTTTGCGCTTTCTGAGCTTCGATCTCGGCTTCGTGATCGATAACTTTTTGTCTAAGAAGCACCAGTTCTGAGTAAGTACCTTCGTCATAGGCATACTCGTCGAGGTTTCCCTCGTAGTCATCATTGGGGACTATTTCTTCTTCCTCGGATTCCTCTGCTGCTCTTGAGGCTACATCTTCCTCGTTTGGGTCTTGAGCGTCTTCCAGAGGGCGAGGCTGACGAGTACTTCTTGTCTCCACCATATTTGTGAAGTCAAATGCTTGTTTTGTAGCAGCTTCCTTCAGCTCTCAATGAAATCACCAAAATGTTGACCGAGGTTTTCGGCAACTAATAAAATATGATTATACTATTGAGCTGTAAGAAAGTGAGAGAAGGATTTTTACGTGGTTGGGGCGTTAATGAGCCTTAGTCCACGAGTCTTTGTTATTTATGGATGTATTTAATACAGATTTTATACTTGGGAGAATGTCACCCTTATAAATACAGAGAATGTTCTTGGTGAGTATTTACTCTTCTTGCTCATATGCAGCCCAAGATTCTCGATCCCATTTAATGAGCTTTGAGGGGGTATTTATAGTGTTTTGGTGGGGTAATCCCTAGAATTGTTCTTACAAGTGTATCTGTAAGTATCCATAAAGTTGGGTATTCCCAATGAATATACCATGAGTAATGCATGGTCAAATCCCTAGGTGTTGTAGGGTTTTTATGAGGAATGTCCTTTTTGCCTTGTGATTGATGTGACTCTTCGCAGTGTAGCCGTCGCTAGACTTAAATGATCATTACTGTGGCGCTGCTGGTTGGAGGTTGTGCCGTCAGACTTTATTGCGTGTTGCAGTCCCAACACGCTTCCTCCCATACAGCATTTAATGCGACTTGATTGCTCAGGAGAATCCTGACACCTCACGGAGAGGCTTTATGCTATGCGAGCTTCCGGGAGCACCTTGCACTCCGGGTGCCTCCTCCGGGACCTATGTCCAGGATGTTTCCTGGTGGCATACAAAGACTTAGCAAATATTTATAAATTATCTGATCCACGTGTCCCTGTCCGGTTGGTCCACGTATATTGGGCGAAATCAGGGGCAACAAATGTGATATTTAAATATACTAATAAAATAATATAAATAAATGAAAAAGTAGTGCATTTATTGTGGTGTAAATTTTACATCATAGCAAATGTTGTGCTAAATTTGGTACAAATTTTGCTATGTGCCAAATTTACATCATTTTTTGGCACACCATTAGAGCACATTTTTTGTTAAATGAGCTATATTTTAGCTTTTGACCACTTATTTACACTTCCATTGGAGATGCTCAAATGCACCAACAAGAATAAGAATAAGCTCTCCAATTTTCATTTTTCCTTGCTTTTTTTTTTTTGTTGTTGGTTTTCTTTATAGCGTCATTTAGCTAAACGACGTGATAAATATTTTTATAATGTCGTTTTGTAAACGACACCTCTATTTTTTGCACACTATTCACGTCAATTAACTTTATAAATAGTAACGTTGACCGATGCAAAAATTAATTTTTATAGTAGTGATTAAAATGTCCTACAATAAAGAAAAAGTGATGGCTATAGTAAAACATTTCAATACATTTACATATAATTATAGGTAAAGTAAACTTTCAAAATGTTGATATAATAAAGGTAAGGTCAATGTTAAATAAACTAGGTATGAAAAATACAGGAGAATCTTCCATAAAAAATAAATTAAGAAAATAGAGGACAATCAATTAATCGGTGGAAATTTTTAACAAATAAATCAAAAAGCATGTCTTAACAACTCCACTAATTATCTGTAGTTATAATTATAGTTAAACACTATATATATATATATAGTCAACATGTGACAAATCATTTTCCTAATACTATAACTAACACTTTCTTTAATTTATATATTTCTTTCGGTAAAAGAAATATAGAAATACATATATAAATGTGTATATAGTTATAGTAGCCAATATACGAGGGGGTGCATGTGAAGAAACCTTATAAAACCATTAAATAATATTTGAAAATTGATGATATGGTGAAGTCATGATTATTAGATCATGGAAAAATTAATTTATAATTTTAAAGTTTTCCAATAATTGCATTCCACTTGGCTTATAGCTTCATTATTATTATTAGGTTGATTAAGATTTTTATCTTCCGAATTTTAACATGTACTAAATCATATATACCTTCTAAATTTTTAAGGTTGTTAAAAATATCCCTTAAACTATTGAGATTGTTGAATTTAAGGACTTTGTCCAATTTTAGTAAAAAAAAGTTTAATATGAATGAAAGTTTAGAGGGCATGATTTAATACATGTCAAAATTCGAGGGACATGATTTGATAGATATCAAAGTCTGGGGAGCATGGTTTAGTACATAAACAATTACTGAAATAAAAAAAATTGAATTTAGATAAAAGTCCTTGAATCTAACAATCTCAATAATTCAGAGAGAATTTTTAACGACCAAAAAAGTTTAGAATGCATAATTTAATACATGTTAAAATTTAAGGGACAAAAATCATTATTATTATTATTATTATTATTATTATTATTATTATTATTATTATTATTATTATTATTATTATTATTATTATTATTATTATAATAGATTGGCTATTGTAGTAGTTAGTTTTGGTCAATGCATATGTACTCAAAATGTCTCCCACCTAACCTTGTTTGATCTTTTCCGGGTTAGTTTAGTCTTTTTCATAATTAATATATAAAATTTCTATGTAAATTTGAAAAAATTGACCACATAAATAAATTGGTGAGTTTATTTATCATAATTATATGCATATATATATTTAATAATAAGTAGTAGTATGTACCAGGTATGAATTCCAAATAGACGGCAGAACTATTTAACTTTATTAACCTAATTAATAATTATATATAGAATATATCATTTGTATTTAAGATATATTCAAATTAGTTTACTTAATCTATATAATAATAGAATTAATTATTTTTCTTCTTTTCGAGAAAAATTAACTAATTTGTATTTATATATAGTTATTTAAGATTTTTATCCCCAAATATTATTTTGTCTCATGATTTGATTTTTCCAGTAAAAATTAGTTATTTAAGATTTTTTTTTCTCAAATTTTGATTTATAAATTATTGTGTCCCTAATAATTTCGTTAGAAGTAGCTCTCAAATTATTTACAGTGATATATAATGTGACTTTCTTTCAATTCTAATGTGAAAGTTAATCCTCTAAAATAATAACAAAACATATATGTATATTATTGTAAATACATTTCAATCAAGATATATATAAATAATATAAAATATTTGTATTAATTAAATATGGCAAAAATAAAAATAACAATATTCACTAATAGCAAAATAACCAAATATTACTTTTTAATAACAAGTATATTATTGTAAATAAAAGTTACTAAGATGTTATATTTTTTTTTTAGTGGTACAACATACAACATATATGTATAAAAGTAGTGATGAGTTGTAGATCTATCAAAGTGTATGATTAGTGGTCGGGACCGCTCAATAATTTAATCTCAAATTAATAATAATGTCTAGATCTAAAACATAGTTAGAATATATATTGTTTCTCTTATTAATTATAACTGTTTTTTTAGGAATAACTAGTTAATAATTAAATTAAACCACTATAAAAACACTTGTACAATATTATAATTGGAAGATATGATTAATTCAAAATTTAATAATAATCCAAAATCACAGCGAATAGAACCAATTAATAATAGCCTCTGAATTACATTAGGTAGAGACACACCCAAAAAAAAAAAAAAAAAAAGCAAGTATGATTCCAGATGGTCAGCTCAATAATCTTCCATATATTTTATATATAATGTTTATGTATGTACATACATATATATTCTTTAACCTTTCAGACAAACACTTATAATTATACTAATATATATGTGGAACAGTTCTGGGCCAATATTATATTATAGTAGAAATATGTATGATTAATTTTAATAGTAGCTAACCACACAATGCTATGCGAAATAATATAATTAAGAGATTTTTTTATTTTTATACTTTAAAATAATTTTTTACTAAATTTTACATAAAAATTCTCATAGCAACTAACATAACAATTTAAATCATATCAAAAATTTATATAGCAACCTACGTAAAAATTATTAAAGCAACCCAAACTGTAAATTTAAGGTAAAAATAATTAAAAAATAATACATGAAATAATTTGAGGAAATTACACTCTATATCTTTTTATATTGTCCTCTTTCATTTTTACCCTCTTTTTTAAAGTCTATCATTTTTACCTCTTTTTTTAAACATGGTACCAATTTTGCCCCTATCACTTCAATATACTCTCCACGTGACTCTCTTATGTCAGGGTATTTTGGGTACAATACATATAAAAAGAGGTATGTTTCAAATAAATATAAAATTAGAGGCAAATTTGATTAATTGATTAATAAAAGAGGCATTTTTCAACTTACCCCAAATAATTTCCCTATAATCAATCATGAAAAAAAATTACTTACAATAATAATAATATATAAAATATAGCCGTCGGAGTAGTACACAAATGCAAACTTGGAATAAAAACAATAAATAAAAGGATAAAGCCTAACTAAGGGGTTTTGGTAGGTGACTGACTAACTTTTCCATATCTATATTTTATTGAAGCATGATTTGAATTGACATCTTCCTTACACACATACATAATTGATATTATTTTTATTATTATAAGCTTTTTGAGCTGTCTATATAACACATTACAAGCTTAGAAACCAATACTCTTATTCATCAACATCAATATTATTTTCTCTCTTTTCTTTCTTTCTATTACTATTTCTTTCAAACACAAAAAATATGGCAGCCATGGCAGCAGCTCTCCTAGTTCTCTTGATGGCCGCTCCGGCTGCCTATGCAGCAAATTACGTTGTTGGTGGCAGCTCCGGCTGGACCAACGGCGGTGACTATGTTACTTGGGCTGCTGATAAGACATTTTCAGTGGGTGACACTCTTGGTAAGAACTCTCTTTTTTTCTTATTATTTTTTTTTAAAGAAAAAAAATAAATTAAGGATGCTAGCCACCACAAATAAAACTTTCTTTGGAACGATTTATTTTTCTTCGAAATTTACAATAAAATAATTATTTTTAGACTGTGAAACTCTTTAATTAGCATTACACAAGATGCATTTTTTTTTCCGTGGGTTTTTTTTAAGTGTTTTTTTTATTAATCCAACAAATTTTGGTTTTAGGTATTAAATTATTGCCAATTTTATTTTATTTATTGAGCAATAATTAAACTATGGTCATCATATAATGAAAAAAAAAAGGTAAATTAAGTAATAATTAATGAACATTTGAATTTTGTTCTAATTCTTTTCTAATATTACACCTTAGTGTACCCAAATGTAATATATTGTACAGAGAAAAGTAAAAATCTCAATTTAATTTTATATAACCTTATAATTATTATGGGAAATAAAAGAGAAAAATATAGTGATGTTAATGATTTCACATTTTTCTTCAAAAATAGAAGGTCTCAAATTTGTTTCTCCGGTATAAAAAAAAATATTACATATTTTTACTTTATGTCGTAATTTGATAAATTAATTATCACCCCATAAAAATAATTGAAGTGAGATTAACAGTCTCTATAATATTTTATACATTTAATTTTGGACTTGATATATAATAATATTGAAAGATTCCATAAATTCTAATCTTTTTTTTTCTTATATAAACCAATGAGTTCTCTGACAAAAAATGTATATATTTATATATATTATCTTTCAAATTATATATTACATATGCCAATTTTGACTTAATTAAAAAAGTTGGGTATTTATTCATTTAAATTTTTTTATATGTGTATTAATATATTGTCATACCTTATTATCTCAATAATTAATTATGTGATTAAATTATTTTCTAACATTTTTCACTAAATAATTAAACGTGACAACTCACACTATGTCATAATTTGTTATATATATGTAAATTTTTTATTAAATTATTGTGTTAGTTATTTTTTGGACCACCCATGTAGTTGTTGGAAAGATTCTTTCGTAACAACTCTTAAATTTGATACGTAATTACCTAAATTATTACTTATACTACGAAAGGGGACTATATACCACCCCAATAAAATAAATATTAATTTTTACAATTAAATTTTTTTTCAAGAAAAATTACAGCCATATAGCTATAGCTTAAAACTTTTGTTATATTAAAACAAAATTTGCTTAAAAACAATATATGCTTAAGTTTTAAGTAATTTTGCCATTATAATTACTTTGGACAATAAATTCATCATATATTGAATAATGTCAAATGTGTCAAAAAGTAAGACAATTCCACTCATACCCCCAAGTCTATGAATGAGTATACAGATAGACATGAAAGTAGACATGAAAGTATTCTAATATAATGAACCTTATGTCAAATTAATCAGGAATATATTCATATTCTGTATCTTGAAAAATATCTTTAGTATTTTATATCTTTAATAATACTTAGTATTTTGTATCTTGAAATTATACATATCTAATATTCTAAAATAAAATTTAATTAATACAATTTTATTATTTGACTAAATAGTTTTCAGTTATATTGAATTTAATAATTAAATTTTACTTTAGAATTCATAAAATTAAAATTAAAAATAGTTTGATTGCATTAATAAATTTTGATCAAATAAATTTAAGTTTATAGTACCAAATATATTTTAAAATACATAATACCAAATAAGTATTATTAAAAATACAAAATATGAAACTTATATTTAAATGAAATACAGAGTATCGAATATATATGTAAACACTCAACAAATAATGAGAACATATTTAAATTAAACAAACATTTTATATATAATAATAATTATTATTTGCATTGAATCATAAGCATGAAAATTGTTTAACAATGAAAGTAACATTTGTGATATTTCTTATATTGTATTTGTTGATTTTTTTTTTTCTAATAAATTACTTTGTTATTTTATTGAAAAGTGTTCAACTACGACACAAGCCACAAAGTTGATGAAGTTGACGCAAGTGATTATGCTTCATGTGGTACCTCAAATGTACTAAAATCCCATGGTGGAACAACTGTTACCATTACTCTTGACAAAGCTGGTTCAAGGTACTTCATTTGCCCTACTGCTGGCCACTGTGGTAATGGCATGAAGCTTCAAGTTGATGTAAAGGCTTCTGGCACTCCATCCACTCCTTCCACTCCATCCACTCCATCCACTCCTTCCACTCCATCCACTCCTTCCACTCCCTCCACCCCCGGTGGCTCGCCTGCCACCCCTGACACTCCCCCCACCACCGAGAAATCGCCACCTAGCGCAGCTACCGGCTTAGTCGGTAACATGAAGGTCATTGGGGGTTCACTTGTTTTGGCAGCTTTGTTGCTTGCTCATTGAGTGATTTTGAGCTAGGGGAGAGGCAGTGCGATATGATTTGTAATATTTAGGCCCATTTATTATATTTGTAATTTAATGTTGTTTGTTGTTATTGTTGGTTTTTTGGTGAAGTTGTGTGATTTTCACCATGATTCTATGTCTATATCATTTCATTATAATCAAATAAAAAAATTATCTTCTTTAATTATTGTTTACACATGTTGATTTTGTTTGTGGAATGATTTCAATCTTTTTTAGTTATCCTTTTCTCTTTTTAAATGATAATTCAATATTTTGTCAATTATAATAAGGGAAATTTTTATTTTTCTAGGTTTTAAATCACAAGTTTATAAAAATGAAAATGTAAAAAAAAAAAAAAATTATTACATGTATAAAATTGATACTTTATTTACAAAAATACTTCCATAAGGTGTGGACAACATTTATACCTTTTATGTAATTTTAATTACCAAAATACCTCTTATATTATCACTTACCCAATCAGACGATAGTTGCAAGGTGATTGCTGCGTGGTGTGCGGTGGTTGCATCAAACGAAGGTTTCAATTAGACGATGGTTGCAGGGTGGTTGCTGCATGGTTGCGTTGTGGTCGCATCAAACAAAAGTTTCAATCAGACGATGGTTGGAGGGTGGTTAGTCGAAGATTGCATCAGACGAAGGTTTCAATCAAACGAAAGTTTCTAGGTGGTTGGCCGAAGGTTGCATCAGACGAAAGTTTCAATCAGACGAACTAACTGTTAGCAAAATATTTATACAACTGTAATGCAACTGTTATGAAATATTAAAAATCAGAATAGTGTTTCCACGTACGTAACTCTATCTATATGTCTCTTTATGATTTAATAAGAACAAATTCACCATTAGAAATTTAGAAAACAACGAAAATACACCATGATAAATATTTTACTATAGTATTTGTAATTTTTTTTTGGATTATACTTGAGTTGGATTGTTTGGAAACTACAGTTTAACTTTTTGAGATATGCCTTTCATGGATCTAAAAATTGAAGTCGGGACATTAATTTTATACAAATTAAACTAGATTTCCGGTTGAATTTTAGTTTCATGGTAGTTTTTCTACACTTTTTTTATGAATTCAAAACAGCCACTGTTTTGATTGATTCTGGTCGTTTTCTCAGGTGAAGTCGCCGGAATTAATGGTAGTTCTCTTTCTGGTTGAATTTTCGTTTCGGTTGCGTTGGGTTGTGCGTGGTTGCGCGATAGTTGCCCATGAAGCATGAATTTTGGGTTGATGGTGTGTGTCAGTGGTATTTATGTAATTTCTTTTATTTTGGCTATATATTTATTTTTTTGGCCAGCTAGAAGTATTTTTGTAATATTGTTTTTTTTTTAGTTAAAACTGAAAAAAGTTCAAAATATATATATATAGATATATATATATAGATATATATATTTTACCGGAGTTTTATTTCCTAAAAAATTATAGAGAAAATAGTATAAGGTAACTAGTTACTCTTAATTATCTTTTCATGTACATATATATTTTTTGAATTTTTGAATTTTTTCAATAAAATAGCTTTTTTTAAAAATACCATATGTTTACATACATTGTATACAAACCTATAAAATGTGCAATTTACTCTTATAACAATTCAAAGGAATGTATGAGAACTCTAAGATGACCTACATTCACAAGAAGACACGCAATATTTTTCTTCTTATTAAAGGGAAATGAACTTTCATTCAATGGTTTTAAAAGAGGAGATATCATGCAATAGCCAAATTACAATGATAGAACATAAATTCAAGAACAAAGTATCCCAACAATAACTTTGAGATTAAAATACTAAATAAACAATTGTGTGAACTTTATACAAATTATGTTATGATTCTCATTCTTCTTTACATTATTCTTATTTTTTTTCCTCCTTCCGATTAAAGCTTCAAAAATAGTGCTTTTATTTTTTTGGATATGAGTTTAAAAATATTTATATAAAGACCGTATATTTTTTTGTTGATATTGGGTAGATGTGAAGTATACTCTTGAAAGACCATACTTTTTGTAATAAAAACTATATTTAGAAAAAGGGTACTTTTAAAAATGGGGTAAGTTGAAAAATACCTCTTTTATTAATCAATTAATTAAATTTGCCTCTAATTTTATATTTATTTGAAACATACCTCTTTTTATATGTATTGTACCCAAAATACCCTGACATAAGAGAGTCACATGGAGAGTATTTTGAAGTGACAGAGGTAAAATTGGTACAATGTTTTAAAAAAGAGGTAAAAATGATAGATTTTAAAAAAGAGGGTAAAAATAAAAGAGAATAATATAAAAAGGGTATAGACTTGTAATTTCCTTTTAAAAATCTCATAACTTTTTTGCACACAACTTATAACAAAATTACTTGAATTTTCAAAAAAAAAACTTATAACAAAATTATGAAAATTGGGCCTGGTCCTGGTGTTAGTCTCTGTAGCCCAGCCCAACTATCCGGCCCATCACGACCTTCCCCTCTGCTCTCTTAAAAACTCTATATCCGAGTCGGAGAGAGAAGAGAGAGAAAAAAGAGGGAGAGAGAAATGGCTATGGCTGGAGAAGAGGAAAACAGCGAGTTCTACTTGAGGTACTACGTTGGTCACAAGGGAAAATTCGGCCATGAATTCTTGGAGTTCGAGTTCCGACCCGACGGAAAGCTCCGGTACGCTAACAACTCCAACTACAAAAACGACACCATTATTCGCAAGGAGGTTTACGTCACCCCAGCCGTCCTCCGCGAATGCCGTCGCATCATCAACGATAGCGAGGTCATTCACCCTTCTCTACTATTCTATTCTATTGTATTCTTCTCAACATTTGGGAGTTTAAGTTTTTTCATTTTGGTTATTGCTCTTTTTTTCCTGACTAGGGTTTTTATATTTGGTTCGGAGAAATTGGGAGGGGGTTAGGATTTGTCAATATTTATGGGAGAAAGGATTGGTTGGGTTTAGGGTTTGTTATTGCGTGTGATTTGGGTTTTAATTTTTGGGAAGGTAAATTGAAGTTAAACATTGTTGAGGTTTTAGGGCCATTGTTGCTCATGTTTTTAGGGTTTTTTCTGTTTTGGTTGTTCAGACGTGTTAACTTGATTTTGAGGTGGGATTGAGTACAAATTAGTAAGAGGCTTTGGGTTAGGGAAACGTTGTTATCTTCAGCTAATAGAGTTGAACTGCTCTTGTCTAGTGTTCAGTTATTTATCCATTTATCGATAATGGATGGATGTTCCGAGTTATGGGCCTCCCAAGTTGAAGCTAAGCTTGCATCCTAGCTATTTTGTAATATGGTATGAGTCAATGAATACTGTTTACATGATATTAAGAATTGAAGGAAAGGTTTCATTTTTCTTTAAAAAATTTAGTTTTAAGGTTGCTCATACTAAAGTTGGGGACAACCAGCCATGTTTGCTAAGATAGTTTAGGCAATGGATACATTTAGTTGGAAAAGAGAAAAGATACAATTTTGTTTGTTAAGCTTTAGTTAAAGTTAAATTGCGGAAGTTTTTTTTTTAAAAATAAAAAAAGAGAAATTTTAGTTGTAGAAAATAAAGGGAGTTTACTTTATTCATATGTTGAATGTTGCAATGTTACCTAGACAAAGGTTATGCTTTTGTTGTCATCATAAAGCCTTGTAGAGAAAGGTGTGAGGTTAAGTCTTGGCATCTCTGTTCCTTTAAGCTTATATAAGTTCAGTGCTAGCTATCTAATATGGGGGGTATGTATGGCCTTAAGTCTTTTCGTTTTCATGTTTTTCTACTCTTACATGCCACGATATTTTCTTCATCCTGCCAAACTTGATGAAGATAAAAAGCCTAATAGCTCTCTAGTAAGTAATCAGGGAATATGATACTCTTAAACTCATGCTGTGCACACTATTCTGAATTTTATTAGTTGAGGTTCGGTAGGTTCTTTACTTATCTTATCCTATTCCCGCTCCTCCCTTATTTTCTTTAGTTATGGATTGAAATTACATGTGACCTTGTCTTAATTAATGGTACCATTTTTTTTCTTTTTTTTTTTTTTTGATAGATTTCAATCACACACAAACATTTATCGAATTACCAACATTTTTTTTTCCTTTAGATCTTGAAAGAAGATGATAACAACTGGCCAGAACCTGACCGTGTTGGTCGCCAAGAGCTTGAGATTGTTATGGGGAACGAGCATATTTCCTTTACTACTTCAAAGATTGGATCCCTTGTTGATGTTCAAAGCAGTAATGATCCAGAAGGGCTTCGTATTTTCTATTATCTTGTTCAGGTCAGATCATTTAAACGCTCCTCTAAAACTTGAATGTAATAATGTTATTTGATTGATAATTTTCATTTGCGGAGCATGTTCTTTAACTTCTGATTTTGCTCAATGGTGTGTTAGATGCTGAAATGAAGTAGTTTACGGTTTATTTCATCTGTGTTATTTTTATCTGAAAGTTATTACAACTCTCTGCAATCTGGTAGAGTAGTTGTCTTGTATGAGAATTTTGACTTGGATATTCTTCTCTTGTCTCTCAATGAAAATCTGGTAGAGTAGTTGTCTTGTATGAGAATTTTGACTTGGATATTCTTCTCTTGTCTCTCAATGAAAATCTGGTAGAGTAGTTGTCTTGTATGAGAATTTTGACTTGGATATTCTTCTCTTGTCTCTCAATGAAATCTCAAAACTTAATGGTGTTTTTTTTATGTGATTGCAGGATCTGAAATGTTTTGTTTTCTCTTTAATCTCACTTCACTTCAAGATCAAGCCTATATAAACATGGGTTGTAATGTCTGTCTGCCTTACAAATATCTTGAGAATTTCATTTTGTGCCTGTACTGCAAGTAGGCTTTAGTTGTTTTGAATCGTCTGCAGATGTATTTCAATGGGTTATTTTGTGTTCCATTATTTGATTGTGATTTGTTGTGGTTCATGAAACTTAGTTTTGATATCATCTCTCAGTTGATGTGGTAATTGAGAAGCCTATACGGCATTTATTTATGCAGCACCCGAGCCTTACTTCGATAAGACTCATCAAATAGTGTATCTGCAGACATTTAAATGCGTTTTAATTCTTACAACTTTATATTATTTAACCAACTATAAGAAATCAACCAATATATATGGTTACGTTATTTTTAACTGAAAATAAAATCAACCGTGCATTTCCCTTTCCATTCAACTGAAAAAACAAGGTCAGGTAATACCAAACAAATATATTGCAACCTCCAGTCCACGAGATCTCATGTCATCTATATCCATGAAACTCATATTTAAATGTTTTCTCTTTTGGTCTGCACAACAACCTAAAAAGAAATTTAGATCCCAGTTTCGAAACTAAATCTAAATTTATAGTGATCAACATACGTGTCCTGATCTTGACAGAATTTTGGTTTCTTGAAGACCTTGCGATTCAACCTATAGTGGACTTGATTAAGAACTATAATAGGAAGAATGCTTCTTCGTTGTGCTTTGAAGATTTGACTTGAGTAAGATTTGAAGATTCCACATAGTTGGAGGAGTTATTAAGAAATTATAGATTTCCAACCAAATTCATCTACTATTATGGTTTATCTGCGGGATACTTCCTATGTTCTCATGATGAATGGTCGGTTACAAAAAGTTTTCAAGGGAGCTAAGGGACTGGTAAGGAGACCTTATTTCTCCGTTGTTATTTGTCTTGGTCAAGGAGTATTTTACTCGAATGTTGCAGTATGGTGTTAATAATGAGTTTAGACATCATCCTCATTGTAAAAATCTCAAGATTATTAACCTTTATTTTGCAGATGATCTCATTATTTTCTGCAAAGCTAACAGAGGTTCGGTGACTTGTGTAAAGAAGGTCTTTGAGGAGTTTAGCAATAGCACGGGGCTAAAAGCTAATGTAAATAAGTCTCCGGTGTTCTTTGGGGGAATTTCAAAGGAAGACAAGGTTGCCTTACTTCAGATTTTACAAATTGAGGAGGGGGGATTTCCTCTTAAATACCTTGGTATTCCTATGAGACCTACAAAATAGAAAGCGGAGGACTGTGGGGTCATTCTCAAGAGAATTAAAAACCAGCTGCTTACTTGGGAAAGTAGACACCTCTCTTATGCTGGGAAATGTCAGCTTATTAACTTTGTTCTTTTGGGGCTGAGAAATTATTGGATGAATAACTTCTTACTTCCTCAAAGTACAATTAAGGAGATTGATAAACTTTGCATGTGGTTTATTTGGGGTAACAATGGTACGAGGAGAAATCTCCATCTTACTTCTTAGACTAATGTTTGCTTACCTAAAGATCAAGGAGGCCTAGGATTTGGTGAAGGCTCCAAGTGGAACAAGGCTATGATCGCTAAGTATATCTGGGCTATTAGTCATCAACCTGAATCTTTATGGGTTAAATGGATTAACCATGTGTACTTAAAAGGTCAAAGATTCTGACAGTACCAATTAAAGGTTGACAAAAGTTGGTATTAGAAAAAATTGTGCAATATTTGAACTTTATTTTCTCAGCAGGAAGTGGAGGAAGCTACCTGTAAAGGGAAGTTCAGCATTAACTTGCTATACATGAGCTTCTGCAGTGGAGCAAAATTCAGATTTTAAAAATTTGTTTGGAATAGAATTGCTGTGCCAAAGCACCGGTTCATTTGCTGGCAGGTTATGAATAATAGGCTGCTCACTCGTGATCATCTTCAGCAAATTTTACAGATTGACAGCAGCCTTTGCTCGATCTGCTGCAATTCAAATGAGAACCTGGCTCATTTATTTTTTTCCTGCAATTTTTCACAGCAGGTATTGAAGCATGTGGATTGGTTTTAACTGGCCGGTGATGATAGAGAATTGGAGATCTTGGGCTGAAAAGTTGAACAAGGATGTCAAAAATATGATTGCTGCTACCATTTTTTCAGCAACCATGTATTATATTTGGCATAGTAGGAATACTTGTGTGTTTAATAGATATACTTATAGTGTAAAAAATATTGTAGATATGATTAAAAAGGATTTTAAGTATAGACTTAGCAATTTTGTTTTTAAGAAGCTAAAAGGAGAGGAGAGGAATTTGTTGATGAAGATTGACTCATTGTAGCTTTCTTGTTGTTGCTGTTCTCATTATCTCCTGTGATATAGAGTAGTGTTATCATGAGGTCAAATAAATCCACATAATAACAAACTAACTCAGAATAAGAAGAATTTTTTAAAAAAAAAACAAACAATGATCATTGCTGATTCGTGTGATGATTGTTGTGTAACTTTCACAGCACAAATACGAAATTGATATAATTTTACAAGAGAAGATATATGTAGGGGGAATGACTAAGCATATATTCTGATATGTAAGTAAAACACTCTTAGCTTTTGAAAACGAAACCCTGCATAATGAGACAAAACAACAAAAATTTATATGTATATATATTAAAACTTTAAATATTTTTTTTAGTTTTTTTAATTCCATGTCACAAAAGATTGTATATACATTAGTTTAAATTGGTGTATTGTTGAAACTTTAACATGTGTATATTTATGGGATTTTTTCAAAAATATACATGTAATATAAAATAATTACAAAAATAACTTAATATATCTCAATTACAATAATGTCTTGCCATGTCATTAAAAAATACCTTAATTTCTAAATAATATGCCTGAATAAAACAAATCCTGAAATTCTGTTTTTTTTTTTTTTTAATTTTTTTTTTTTTATTTTCCTGTGTTTTAAAAGTAACCTTTTGGTTACTTATGATGTTGATAATAAACCAATACGTAACTTTTTCATAAACAAATATTACTTTTATATTACATGATTTGAGATACATTTTGGTTACCTCTAAAACTTATATGTATGCACTTTAATAATCAATTAATTATTTAGGGTATATTAATATATTTGAGTAACTTTAAAGTTTATTTTTAAAACACTAAATTGTCATCCAGTAAGCTATCATTTTAGTAAATTGTATTTTAAAAAAATATTTTTCATAAATATTTATGTCACCCGTATTTTTAAAATGTAAATTAATATATGCATTTTGATTAGTTAAATAAAGAATAAAGTTACAAATAACTTTTAAATCATTACAAATATGATATTTTTTTTGGACCAATTAGTTATGATTTCAATAAGATACCAATTGGCTACTTTTGATAAAATCATCAATTTTAAATAAAAAGATGATGATCAAACCAAAAATTCTATAATCAAGTATGTCTATACTCATATATTTCAAATAAACTTATTAGTTTATTTTGGCATATTGAAACAAATTTATTCTGTTTAAATTTTTCGTATAGCCTATCATCGTATATGCTAACAAATCTATTAGTTTATTTTAATATATTGAAATAAATTTTCATTTTTCTTTTCGTATATTAGAACAACAATTCATTTGATTTCATATATAGTCTACCATTATATATGTCAATAAACTTACTAGTTGTTGTTTGTTGGAACAATATTCTACTGTTTTCAATACAGAGTAAACTATAATCAAATATAATAATTACATTAAAAAATAAGTCGCAATAATACTATTTTATTTTATTTAACGAGTAAGCATAAATATGAAATAATTTTATTTAGTGTAATTCATAATTTGAATATTGTTTATTTATTGGTAAACTAAATATAAAAAAAAACTTTTGAAAAAAAAAATCTGAAAGAAACTAAAATAATACCTTTGATTTTAGCTAGCAAAAAAATATAAACTTTTCATAATGGTGGTGTAATTTTTGAGGCCAAATAGTTATTAGTGTAGTAAAAAAAAATTCTTTTTAAATATATAAAAAAAATGAGGAAAAAGAAGTTAAAAAAAAAGCTAGGTTGTTCACAAAAAAGAATAAATAAACTTAAACATATAGGAAAAAATAATTGATGCACATCACATTAGTACTCTGACATCTTCAATTTCCCTCATCAATACCTTCAATATGTTTAATAGTCTATCTAATATAGTTTAAATTAAAAAGAGGGTATAAAATAACAATAATATCAATAATTTCACACATCACGTTATTATTAAAATTCAATGGACAAACACGTATTCACATGTAATTTTCTCTATATTTATTGTGTTGGTTAAACTTTAATATACTATTTATTTATTTATTTTATTATAGTATAAACTATTAATACCACATCATATTTTAGCAATTTTATTTTTACGGTTTTGAAATCTTGCAGTGGGCTCGCAATGTGAGATAAAAAATTTCATGTGCG
Organism: Cannabis sativa; assembly: GCF_029168945.1. Lineage (NCBI taxonomy): Eukaryota > Viridiplantae > Streptophyta > Magnoliopsida > Rosales > Cannabaceae > Cannabis > Cannabis sativa. The sequence goes on along the minus strand of NC_083610.1, from coordinate 38,089,771 downwards.
ATTTAGTTCAAAAAAATAGTCAAAACTCACACCGTCTGCACTGTGAACACCTTAAAATATAGAGTTAAATTTGTTCTCATAAAATTTAATGTTTGCAAATATTAAATTTTTAATATTTTTTTATATCTAAATAGAATTTTTAATAAAAAATAAATATTTTTTAAAAAACATTTAATTAGTTTTAACATTTTAATTTTTTTAATCATTCAAATAATTATTTTCAAAATCTAAATTAATTTTTAAGATTTACTAAAAAAAAATGTTTAATCTTACACATTTTTATTTTGAGAGGGTAAAATTTGATAGTTGTCAAATTTAGGGAATAAAATTATTAATTTACAAAGACACGTCATATTTAAATAAAATAATGAGACGAAATCTAGTAGAATAATTAAATTTCTATAAATGTAAAAGTTCAAAAAAAAAAATGAACAAACTATATATTTTAAAGAGTAAAATTGATTCAAGTGACAAAATTACTAATTATTTTTTTAGATATTTAAAGTTTAATTGGGTTTTAAATTTTCTTATTTCTTATTATAGTTCGTCTAGTTGAAACAACCTACAAGACCACATGCAAGTTATTTAATGTATGAACCAAATTCGTTGAGTTGCATCATTATCATTAAAATTAGATATGTCTCCCAGCTAATTTTCAAACTTCAAAAATAAACACAAAAAAATAAAAAGAGAAATCTAAAGTGAGGGCAGCTTTGTAATTTCCACTGCCTCCATCTAGTTTTAGAATAAAGAATTTTTATTGCACTCCACAAAATGATAAGTAAATCTTAATATTTAAAAAAGTTAAACTTAATTAAAATAATTTTTAAAAATTACTCTGAATATTTTTTAAAATTTTATTTTTCACATTATTTTGTACTAATTTTAATTTTAATTTTATAATTTTTTTACATCATATATAATTTTTTTTTTATATTTTTTTCCAATTAAACTTAACACAATTTTTTATTTTTTATTTTTTTTATTATAATGTTTAAAATATAATTTATTTTTGTGTGATAGTTATATTTTTTAAGAATATGAACTGAATTTTTTTAAAAAAAAAACTAATATAATTAAACATATATATTTTTTATATAAAATAAAAATTATTAAAATAAAATATATTTATAAATTTTTGTGGTGCATATAAAACTTTGATTTAGAATTCTAGTCTATTTTCAAATAAAGTGTCTTGCATGAATTAGCTCATAATTCTCCTCTTGGATAGAACTTTTGCAAAGTAATTGAATTGATCATCATCACCAATATTAGATGAAACAAATGCATACATATGATTAAATAAATTATATATGGTATAATGGTAGAATAAAGAGAATAAGTCATGCCACAAACTTCTCATTCCTCGTACGTATACTCAAATTATACATATATGATCATACATATATTAGATATAAAAGGCCCTATATAAGGGTACCGAACATATACTAGTTTTGGACACCCAATTCACTTATTATATATGAAAGAGGTTTATTGGTACTCAAATTACCATACATATTTTAGTAAATAAGCACAATTATTACTTAATTAATTAAAGATCATATTTTGGCAAAATCAACGGTCTGTTTTCCATCATGAGCTTTCCTGAAGAAGTGCTTAACATAATCAGAGTAGAGAACTTGCTTATACAAAGCCTTTTCACCGTTAGCAAGTACTTGAGGAAATGGTGCTATAAGATCAGATGGCCTTGGATTGACAAATATAGGCACTGAAATCCTATCACTTTTTCCATTAGCCACAACTCTATGCTCCACACTTTTGTACCTTCCATTGCTCATTATTTGTAAAGCATCACCAATGTTTATCACTAGTGACCCCTTCATTGGTGGCACATGAACCCAATTATTATTATTGGTTTCTTCTTCTTCTTCTTCAACTTTTACATAAAGCCCTCCAATCTCGTCTTGGAGAAGGATTGTGAGAGTTGACACGTCAGAGTGTCGACCAACCCCGACCGTTAAATCGGGGTTTGGACAAATTGGGTAGTAATTGAGATTGATTCTCTTTGATCCCATTAAAGCACTCTCTTTCTCCTTGTCTATTTTTGTCACATTTAGCCTTTTCATCAGCACTTCTAATAGTTTTTTTATCACTGTTTCAGTCTTCTTCATGTACTCAAGCAGTTCATCCCTATATATATTTGTATAAATCAAGTAATTAAATATATTAAAATGAATCACCACAAAATAAAAACACAGAATATATCTGGCATGTACTTAGATGAGACATTATACACTAATTAAATGAATATATTAGATTAGATTAATTATATAATTTGTTGCTAAATGCATGGTATATATATATATAGTACATATATGTTTAATCTGAATGACTTGTATTGTGATAAAAAAATTTTTTGCATAAAAGTCTTAGATCATATTGATATTAAATAATTTGATTTATTTTAGTACGTGACAAAATTTGTGTAATTATTATTTGCATGTACGTATGGCAGGTCCTCGATCTGAAAAGGATTTAAAGGTATTTTCATTTTCTGTTTCCATCACATGCATATAAGATACTTCCTTAAACAAAAAAACAAAAACAAAAAACAAAGAAACACATATAGATAATTATTTTCTTATGTAGTTTTATGAGGACTTTTCACAAATTTTTAAGAAAAAGTCTAAATTATTATTTAGGGTACCAAAATTAAAATTAAAACAATTTGATGTACTCGCAAGGCCGGCCAGAGGTTGGACGGTCAGGGGCCAAAATTTAAAATTTATATATATGTGAAAAAGAAAATAAGGAGACAATGGCATAATTTGACAAATATGGGATTTTGATATTTGAATAAAATTTGTTTCAAATTTCACCCTAGACCTTATATAGTTATAGTTATACATAAATAATTTGTTACCTGCATGCAGAGGGCCACAGTTGGGAGGCTTCAAGATCAGAAACATAAAAGAGACTAAGATAATCCTTCCACTCAAGAGCTTTCTCAGCCAAAGGAGTGAAGCTGGTGCCATACCTTACACTATTCGAACCAGAATTCTCTTTCGAAAACTTGTTCTTCTCCTCAGCTGGCAACTCAAAGAACCGATGAGTCGCCTTCTCAACTCTCTCGATAACCTCGATCGGAATCCCATGGTTCATAATTTGGAAAAAACCCCACTTCTCCGCAGCATCACATATCGAATTCCCAGTTTTCGGGTCGTCCCACTTGGACATATCGATGATTGGGATTGATTTTCCAGCCAATGTGGAAGAAGTTTGGTCATGATTGAAAACCCTTTCTTGGATTGGCTGAATGTATTGCTTGGGGAGACTCCTGAGGCCAGCTTCTGAAAGACCCTTTACTCCAAAACCCTTGTGGATCACAAATTCAGTCACCTTTGAAGGCTCAGTTGTGCTTGTAATATTTGCTAGTGTTGGAGCCATTTTTGATTTGAATGGTATAATAAAGCTAGCTAATTAAAGAGAAGTTATGTATGTAATTTGGGGTTGTGATAAGTTTATCTAACATGCAAGGTACGTATTTATAGACTCGTGTTATTATATTATGAGTACTCAACAACTCATTTGGCAATTGGCATGCTTTTGTTTATATATATTTATTTAGTATTTTAATGAGTTGAGATTTCGGACCTACCCACTTAACTATTTATTGCATGGTTAATGTTATAAGCTAAGGCTATTTACAAAAAAAAATATTAGAAAAAAAAAAATTGATATATATGGAATGTAAATTTAATTTTACTATAATATTTTCTTTAAAAAAAAATTTAAAATATGGGATAAATCCAAACTTATTTGGATGAAAAAACTAATTTCTTGATAAAAAAAAAAAACTCGTATTTTGATTAAAAAATCAGTTTTTTGATAAAAAAAAAATCTTTGGTGAGTTTGGCTCTGACCAATAGACACTGGATTGGTGAATTGTCGGTCGCCGTTTGTCAGATGTGGAGCTGGTGAACAAAGGTGATAGGTGGAGCTGTTGAGGGGAGGGGGAGGTAGGGTTTGACAGAGGAGAAGAAATGAAATTTTTTATTTTTCTAAAATTGATTTATCTAAAGATTAAATATGGGTTTTGAAAATTATATTGACATAGAAAATACAATAAAATAGTTCAAAAAAAATACCAAAAAAAATGGCCAAACTTAAAGCTACCATATTTAAGTAACAAAAAATTAAAATTTCATATTGAGTGTAAATTCTATTATAAGTTAACTCAGGACCGGCCCTAAAATTTTGTGGGTCATAAGAAAAAGTAATTTTTGGGGGCCTTATTTAAAATAAAAATATATATTTTTAAAAGGGAAAAAATTATAGGTCCCTGGGCTAGGTGGGCCTTAGGTACAGGTCTAGCTCGCCTATGCCCAAGACTGAGCCTGAGCTAACTATTAATTCGTTAGAAAATAAAGGAAAATTACTTAAAGTCATGTTTATAATTTCAACTATATATTTATGATATTTGGAAAATGTGATGTATTAACACTACCAAAAAATGTATTTTTAGTTACAATAAAACTTGTGATTAAAAGTAAAAAGGTTGTGACTAATTATAAATCATCATTCTTATGTTGTGACTAAAAAGTCTGTAGCTAAAGGTATTAGTCACCAAAATTATAATTTGTTATGACTAAATGTATTTTTAGTCACCATACTTTTTGTGACTAAAACTAAATTAGTGACAATTTGTATCTAAATACTAATGTTTTGGTAAAAAATAATATTTTGTTGTGACTAAAAGTCACATTTAGTCACAAAAAAATTATGTTGTGACTAAAAAATTGTCACTAAAAGTAGCAGTTTTTTGAATTATAATATATATGTACGATAGGACCTTAAAGTCATAAAATCACCAAGTCTCTACATAACTGAGAACTAGGAATGACAATGGTGCAGATCAGGGACAGTTTTAAAATTATCATCTCTATTTTCGTAGGTTAATTATATAACTATATGCGTCCCAATAATTAATGGGGGTGCGGGTATTAACTAGTAGATCGTTGTGTAAAAATTATGGTCACTCATGACTATTAGTAGTAGGGTTATACATAATTTTTTGTAAACCGTCCAAACATAAATAACCAGCACAAACCAAACCGAGATAACTCGACGAAAAATACAAACCAAAAAACCTGACCAAAATATAACCCGCCCAATCTTTATATTGAGCAGGTTGAAAAAATAATACCAACCCGCCTAATCAACCCGACCAACCCGATTAAGAGAGTTTTTTTATATATATTTATATATTTTTATGATATATATTTATATACATATAATTTATATGTCTATTTAAAAAATATAAAATTAAAACTAATATATTTTTTATGGTGGTTGATTTGAACTTTAAATTCAATCTATATATATTTATCTCATTATTAAAATTAATTAAAATATAACAATTAAATGTAAAAATAAAAAAAAAAATATTAGTGGTCGATTTGGACAGGTTAACCCAACCAAACCGACCAATTTCATTAGGTGGACTACTTGTAATGACCGCATATTAGATTTTGGATTAGTAAAGACAATCAGTATTAATTCTTGATATTTTTATAATTATTTATGATTTTATTATGTTTTGGGTCCTATTTTTAGAAAAGGTCATTAGAGTTATAATTTCTCAATTTCAGAAATTTTATTAAACTCTAAGAGTATTATTTAAGTTAAATATAAATTATGCAATTTTATAATTTTTGCTCAGCGATAACGGAAAATACGATGGATGACCATTTGAGTCACATGGGTAAGTTTAGAACCTATTTCTTAGTGGAACAAACCTTTCAGATTTTATGAATACCGAATTTAAGCGGAGTTATGTATGGTTTTGGACCATTTTACATCTAGGCTTATTATTGTTCAAGTAACAAGTAAGAAGGGTATTTTGGTAAGTTTTTAGTATTGGGTTAAGTGGCTTAATCCTAGAATGGCAGCTAGCCACTTATTTTTTCTAGCTGAAAGTAATGTTTTTTTTAGAAATTAATTAATTAGAAAGAGATTAAGAAAAGAGAAAAAAAAATCAAGAAGCTAGAACCTCCCAGTTCTCTCTCTCTCTCTCTCTCTTGCTCGGCTCCCACACAACCAGAGGAATCAACCCAGCCAGCTTCCAATTTTCTTGAATTCAGCAAGAATTAAGGTGATTCAAGTTGAGGTATGCCCTAGAAGCTCATGTTTTATGAATTCTCTAAGTTCTAGTTGGTTATGGCATGCAATTTTGAATTTTAGAGGCTGCTAGGGTTAGAATTTTTTTTAGTTCAGTTTCTATGTTTTATTTGAGTTGAGATTGAGTTCTTAATGCTAGTTTTGATGTGTTATGTGGTGAATGAACATGTTTGAGTTTGAAAAACTCGAACTTGGGTCATTAATGATATTTTTGAATTGAGTGTGTTTTTCTTACTTCTATTGCTTGAAAATGTTGTTTGAGGTTGTTACAGGCATTTTGGAAGGTTTGGTATGGTTTGGACATGATTTGGGCAAGGTTTGGTTTTGTTTGAAGTAACCTGGTGCAAACCAGTTAACCAGTTTGACAAGTCTTGTAAAACTGGTTAACTGGATGAGGGGCAGGCGTCCCGAACAGTTTGTTTTGTCGATTCATGTTATATTTAGAGCCTTAGTTGGTTATTTCCTTGATATTTAGGGTGTTTTTATAAGAGTTACTAATAGAAGAACCCTTAGTAGTGAGTTTGGATTTTCCAGATTAGGTTTTGACATGTCATTTACCGTTTACGTAAATGTGACTTAAGGCATCCATCCAGCACGAGCTTTTCTGTTCAGGGGCCAACTCACTTGAATTCAGAAACGAGGTAAGAATAGCATTGAAAATGTTATATATTTGATTATGTGTATGTGTGATGTATGCATGCATGTTATGATTCGTACACTACCAATACTAGTACGGTTGCATGTTGGGTTTTATGCCCTAAATAAAACTCCATTTCAATGTAATCCAGATTATTCAATATCAATAAAGTAACAGAAGTATTTTTCATTCATTTGTGTATGTTTTGGTTCACTTTATCAATTGCTTGTCTATTTGATTTATAAATTCATCCAAACCCCTTTTACATACTTGATCATGTTTATTGTGTTGTCAACACAGTGGAAAGTAAAGATGACTATGTGAATAAAGGATTCCTAGATTTATCAGAACACTGGGATTTACTGATATGACAATCTACAACAGAGTTTACTTGCATTTGGAGAAATGCTATGTTCTTTCCAGAACATTGGTTAAAGTAAAGCTCAGGTTGGATGCATGGAGTATGCATTGGAATGGACCGATATTGAACTTTGAAATAGATTTATAAAACTTACCGTAATATCTATTCAATTCAATATCACTAAGTTGATCCTAGATCACATGATCTAAATCCTGATATGGTTAGGCTCAATCTCAAGAGTGTTATTCGTGTTCTTTGATTTGTTAGTTAAGCCTACTTTTGGGTCAGGGTGATACGTACATTTTGGGAACACGGTAGTGCAATTGAGTGGGAGCGCTAACATAAATATAGAATCTATAGCTTCTATCTGGCGAATAGTAAGCAAAGGATGATTTCCTTCGAGCTTAACCAAACGAGATAAATGGTGGAGTACTCATTTCACTTAGCTAAAATATCATTTATACAGGGTTAAGTGTTTTAAGGATAAAATATATTGTACGGTGTTACGGTAATTTAGTCCCTTTACAATGTAAATCATCCATATAGAGGATCATTGATCAAATTAGGATTATTATAATGGATAACTAATGATGTGTCTATATGGTGGAACATATAGAGCATTCTATATACTGAGAATGCAATTCTAAGTTCTATGCGTGGATTCAACAATTAATAAGTCAGTGAATTTAAATAGTAAATTCTAGATCTGCTTATTGGAAGCTCGGATATATAGACCCATGGTCCCCCCACTAGTTGAGATAATATTACTTGTAAGACTCATTTAATTGATTTTAATTAATCAATTATAATTCTCAAAGTTAGACTATGTCTATTTGAGAATTTATCACTTATTAAGGGCAAAACAGTAAATAGAGATTCTGGAGGACATATTTATTAATTAGGAAACTTTAATTAGTTTTATTATTAATAAATAAATGACAATATATTATTTGATAATTAATTTTAATTATTAAATAATTAGATTTGACATTTATGTGGTTGAACAAAGGAATTGGCAGTTTTTGACAAAACAGGAAACTAGCAATGTAGGAAAAGGAAAGTTGGAAAAGTGGCAAGCCTTGTTTCCACAATGCCTAGGCCGGCCACTATGCTTCCCTTTTCACATTGATTTTTCAATTTTTAAATGTCAATTAATTCAACCATAGCCCTAGGTGGTCTTCTATAAATAGAAGATAAAGGCTTCAGTTTTTGTACACACATTATTCTGACAGAATTTTCTCACACAAAAACTCTCTCTGAACCGCCACCCTCTCTCTCTCTACCTTCTCTGTTTTGAAATCTATGGGTGATAGAGTAGTACCCACACACATCAAGTAATACCTCAATCATAGTGAGGAAAGCTGTGTAGAATTCAGAAACAACAAAGAAAGACTATCGGGCTCAGATCTTGATTATACTGTGCGACAAAAAGGAATCAAGGGTTAGAGATCTGAGTGGGAGGAGACATATATTCTGCTGCACCCAATGTAAGATTTCTGATACTTTTATGTGTTTAATTTTCTATCGTTTTAGAAGTTCATATTTAGGTTGTTAAATGAACATACTTGTGAGTAGATCTAAGTTCCTGGTAAAATAACTTCCAACATAGCAGTACTGAGTGCATTGGTATAGCGTACGATGTTTAAAGAGTACAGTACGGTGTTACCAACACTAGTACGGGCAGGTACGAAGTGTATATGGTATAACACTTAGTGGTACTCGAGGTACAAGACAAACTCTACCAACACTAGTACAGTAGTGGTACGTAATGCATGTGGTATAGTGGTCGTACCTTAGTAAAGAACGTTCTTACTTATCTGATAAGCCTTGTGGACAGGTGTATGGGCGCCTAGATAAAGTCGAAGATATATTATTTGTTATATGTTTTTCTTACTGAGTCTGTTGACTCGCAGTTGTTACTTTCATGTGTAGGTAAAGGAAAGATGAAGGCTGAACAAGAGTGAGCTCCGAGTGTGGATGGTGATTGTACATGTCGAGACGATGCGACCTGGAGTGTTTGGTCTCGGGACATCTTGGATTATATTTTATAGTTGTTGTGCGGCAAGTTTGTAAATATATTTTGAAAATATTTGTAAAAGTTTAAACGCGGGATTCCGATTTATGTAAATATATATTTATATGTTTATAAAGTTTAATAATTTAAAACAAAAGTTTTAATTTGACACGATTTTTTAGGAAAACCCTTTTATTAGCAAAGGTGGCGCGTTAATTAGAAAATTGTTGTAGCACGCCTAAGTATCAGGGCATTACATTACTATTTTCATTTTTCTTAATTGAGCGGGTTGCACTTAGATTTTTGTAATCCGATCTTTACATTGGGATGAATAAAATATAGCATAAACTGACTAAACCGACCAATGTACACCAATAATTAATAGTAGTTATTTTCTAAAAAAAAGTAATTATAATTATTTTATTTTATTTTGATAAAATATAATTAAGCAACATTCTAAATGGTTTTAAAACTTAAAATCTAACCACACATGCATGTATATTTATTGTTAAAAAATATTAAGTACACATATCAAAACATTAAAAAAAATCACATTAACCATAAATTTGATAAAATTTTAAGAAAAATTAAAACAGACAGATGAAAAAGCTCAGGTCAAACTTTGATGAGACTGGAAGTGTTGTATTAATAGGTGAAGATTACAACAGAATTGAATACCTAATCATTACAATTGTAATCCAATCTTTATAGAGGAAAAGGAAAGAATATTCTAACGCTACAAAAGTTTGGACAAAGTTTGTCAACGTTTAGGGACCACCAAAAGTTTGTTATGCCAGCAAATCTCTTCTAGAAGTAATAAGGAAAATTTTATTTCTTCACAGCCCATCTCAAATTTAGTGGTGTCTCAACTACACCAAGTTTGTCAACCAAGAAATGAAATATATGATTGGTTAAGTTTTTGGTTAGGCATCCAGCAATTTGATCACTTTATGGGACATATCTGATTTTAAGTGTTTTGTTGATGAACTTGTCTCTTAAAAGTGTATATCTAATTTGATGTGCTTTGTGTGTGCATGATAAACCAGATTCATAGCCAAAACACTAGCCTCCATATTGTCACACCATTTCAATGATGTAAGTTGCAAAGGAAATTCAAACTCATATTTAGCAACTTTGAATCCATGACATTTTAGCAGCCACTTGAGCAAGGGCACGATACTAGAATTTTGTACTAGATTTGGACATCAATGTCTGTTTCTTAGATGATCATGACACCAAAGTATCTCCAAAATAAACACAATCAGCAACACTTCTTCTATCATTGGGGCAGTTGTTGAAACTTATTTTACCAGGATCTAGATTTACTAACATGTATGTTGATTATAATTTTATAATCTAACACCCTAAATATGAATTTCCTAATACGATGAATTAAACACATATAAAGTTTAGAAAATCTTACATTGATGGTAGTGGAATAATATGACTCCTTCTGTTCAGATCTCTAGCCCTTGATTCCTTTCTGTAGCAGAGCAATATGAAGATCTGAACCTGGATCTTCTCTCTTTCAGTTTGGTTAACCACCGTCTTCCACACTATGATTGAGTACTTGACTTACTATGAGTGGGCATGGTACTCTATCACTAAAGGCTCGAATTGATGAAGAACAATAAGAAGGATTCGAAATCACTATGGAAGGAGACTCTCATTTACTAGTTGTCTGACAAAGAATGAAAACTAGGTTTTTGGTAGGTTGAGAATGAGAGCATCTTATTTCTTTGTTTTTGGTAGGATTGAATGTTGGTTCCCTTTAAGTTTCATTCTGGAACTGAAAAGTTGTGCACAAATTTAGATTGGATCTAAATTATACTTTTATCAGTGAATTAATGGTACTAAAAGATAAAAAAGTAATTAGAAGGATAAAATAGTAATTTTACCAAAACTAATTACGAACTGACTAAAGGAGGGGTAATCACTAGATTTGATTATATCAATGGACATTGGAGTAAAACTCATTAATATAATTCTATAATTAACAAGATTTCAATTCTATATTTATAGTGGAGTGGTCATGGAATTAATGAACAAGATTATTTGATTGATGAGATTCAATAAAATAATTTAATTTATTGGAGCTTAGAATTATAGGTCCATGATCCATGGTCCCCAAATCGCCACCTTGAAGCACTATCAAGGGTAGGAATAAAAGTTGTAGATGGAAGTTCGAAAAATCTATTTTGATTTGTCAAAATAGTAATTATTTATTTTGTACTGAATAATTTATTTTTTAAATTTATTAATTAAATAAATTGGAGAAAAGATAAAAGTCATCTGGACAAAAGATACCACCAATATCTTGTTAAGACATAGGTGGCGCCATACTGTGTCTTGACACAGTGATGGGAGCCTATCATATAGGGTTGTCCCCACTATATTTGTTTTTAGGTTAATTAATTCAAAAGATAAATATTTATTTAAATTTAAATTTAAAAAGTAGTTATAGATATTTTTGTTGGTTGAGATATTCTCTCAAGGTCGTTGAGAGACTCCCTCAAGTGGTTGAGAGATTCCCTCAATCGGTCATTAAATATTTAGTTTAAATTAAATATTTAAATTTGAAATAAATATCTATAGTAAAATTCGATTATATTATTTATTCAAATAATTAAATATGATTTAATAAATGATTTGAATAATTAATTAAATAAAAATTTTATTGGATTTATTTAAATATAACGTATAAATTAAATTTTGATATAGAATTATAATGTAACCTTTTGGAAAGCCTAAAAAGGATTAATCTAATTTAGTCTTTTCTCTCAAACACTCTAAAATTATTCTTGCTCATGTGTTGAGAATCTAATAATAGCTTTATATACATTTTATTCTACTAGCCCACACTAGTCAATGTGTGTGGTGAAAGATCTGGAAGATTAAGGTGTGAGTTTGATGTCGCCGTTCCAAGGATACAACATACGAAAAGACTCAAGGATACCCTAATAGGCTTCGAGAGGTAATTTATCTTTTCATCTATTTTACTCTTAGATTTAATATATATATACATATAGTGATTCTGAGGATGTGGCACAATGATAATCATAAACTTTTATTTCGCTGCATACTTGATTTGGTACCACTAAAACCAATAGATAGCTCCCTGTAGTCTGGGAATGATCACTTGTCCCTGAACTACTCTTTGTCCCGAAAAGATGATTGGGACCCTTACCCACTCATGAAGGTGACTGACTTGATCAAACTCTCCATTTCATCTCTCAAGTAGTCGCATTCGTTAGTGGTGTGTCCCACATTGCCATGGTATTCACCCCTTTTACTCTGATCTTGCCTAATTTTTACCCCCTTGAATATTGAAGGTGGCTTCATGTAATAAACAGTATTGCATGTGGATCTGTAGATATTCTCATGAGTATTTACGAGATTGGTGTACTCCGTATATTGGGGCTCATACCATTTCTTTTCTTTCTTTGGAGGCTCATTATAGATTTGAGTCTTGCTTCTTCTCTTGCTCCAAAATTGACTTACTCCCGATTCCAAAACTTCCATTTGTTAACTTGCTTGCATTTCTCTAGGAGTGAAACTGCATCTGGTTTGTGCCACTTCATATTTGAGAAAAGCGGTCTATGAAGGCGCCTACCCTGAGGTTGTAGGTCCATAGACCGTAGGCATTGTATATTGAGTTTTGGGAGGAATTATAACTAGATTCAGAAGTTGAGTGACATATCCCGAAGTACCAACACTCCCTAATGGTGTCAGAGCTACTCAAAATACTTTAGTGTAAGCATCTTTCAAGTTGATAAATCCTTGGGCCCTCAACAAGAAGTTGGATAGGGTGTTGATCCTTTTTCTTTTTGTATATCTCCCCAACGAAGGGATCCAGGTGATAACCTTGCCTGTAGGGCCACTAATTTTTGGTCGTCATTGACCTTTGTCCTTGCTGCCTCCATCATCCGATGAATGTAGGCTTTAGGCTTTCATTCAATTGTTGCTTGACGTTGGCCAAGGAGCTAACTTCGATGTCAAAATCTTAAGCATCCACAAACTGCTTCTTAAACATGGACTGTAGGTCACGCCAGTTCCACACTGATCTGGAGGGTAACCTCTTCCACTAATCTTCAATAGATTTGGCTAAAGTGAAGGAGAAACACAAACACTTCATGACATCACTAACATGTGCCACTTGCATCAGCTTGTTATACTAGGATAGGTGAACCCTAGGGTCCGTCCTGCCCTCGTACATGTCCATAAGAGGCATCTGGAAGCGTTCCAATATAGGTGTTTCCAGAATCCTCCTAACACACGGCTCCAGGTCTTCATCTTCCGAGTTAGACACGACTCCACTTTTTTTGCAGACTAGTTGCTCTATGATCTTGGTTAAGGCTGCTATTTGATCTTCAAGCCTTTTGGCATTATCATCCGAGAGCTCGCGCCCACGAGTTCAGTCATTAATGTTGTTTCTAAGATCTCCTCCTTAAGGCCTTGCTCTTTCTCATCTTACTTTCTCCCGCTTAACATTTAAACAGTCCCTGAGGTCCGTCGTTGACATGTTGTCATCGGGGTCTAAGTCTTTCCACGTTAACACTTTGGCTAACAAAAATGTTGGGTTAATTTTTCCTTTGTCGAATGGTAGGTCTCGGTGCCTGAGCATGTGGCTTATCATCCTACACGACCTTTCTCTACGGATCGATTGGGCGACCTAACCCTAGAGTTTAGTTAACCCTTTCTTTCCAGAAGAGTGGATCAGTCACGTTTCTATTGTCCCTGGGAGCTTCATGTTGTTGGAATTATTTTACCAGGATCTAGATTTACTACCAAGTATGTTTGATTAACATCCTAATATGAATTCTAAAACAATAAAAATAAACACATAAGAGTTTAAGAAAACTTTACATTGGGTGCAGCGGAATAATATGACTCCTTCCATTCAGATCTCTAGCCCTTGATTCCTTTCTGTAGCAGAGCATAATCAAGATCTGAATTTGGATCTCCTTCTCTCCTTCTTTGATGCTGATTTTCCATAGTCTTACATACTATGATTGAGGTACCACTTGATGTGTGTGGGCACTACTCTATCACTCAAGGGTTTCGAAATTTAGAGAAGAAAAGAGAGAGAGGAAAGTGGCACTCAGGAATCTCTCTGAAAAGAATGAGATGCAATTTTGTGTTGTTTCCTGAAGCCATTACTTTCTATTTATAGAATGCCCTCTAGTTTAGGTTAGAATTATGTGGCATTAAAATAATGGAAAAATAAAATGGTAAAAGCCTATAGTGGGCGGCCCATATAAGGAAATTGGGTCTCACTTTGCAACTTTCCTATTTTGTTATTGTCCATTCCCATTTTCTCAAAAATGCCAATTTTCCAATTTAACCATTCAAATGCCAATTCTAATTATTTAATAACTTAAGAATAATTATTAAATAATATTTTCATTTAATATATTTATTAATTTAGACATATAAAGTCTCTTAATTATTAAATAAACCTAGAATTTCTTTTCTTTACAATTTCGCCCTTGCTTAGTGAAAATTCATAAAGTAGACATAGTCTAACTTTAGAATTATAATTAATTAATCAAAATCAATTAACTGAGTCTTACAAGCAGTATGGTCTCAACTAGTATGGGGACCATGGGTCTATATAACCGAGCTTCCAATAAGTCGAACCGAATTTACCAAGTATATTCCCTAACTTATTAATTCCTCATTGAATCCACACTTAGAACTTAGAATCGCACTCTCAGTCATATAGAACGCTCTATATGTTCCATGATATAGACACGTCATTAGTTATCCATTGTTATAACCCTAATGTGATCAATGATCCTCTATATAGATGATTTACACTGTAAAGGGATTAAATTACCGTAACACCCTATAATGTATTTTATCCTTAAAACACTTAACCCTGTATAAATGATATTTCAGCTAAGTTAAATGAGATCTCCACCATTTATTTTCGTTTGGTTAAGCTCGAAGGAAATCATCCTTTACTTTCTATTCGCCAGATAGAAGCTATAGATTCCATATTTATGTTAGCGCTCCCACTCAATTCCACTTACCGTGTTCCCAAAATGTACGTATCACCCTGACCCAAAAGTAGGCTTAACTAACAAATCAAAGAACACGGATAACACTCTTGAGATTGAACCTAACCATATCAGGATTAAGATCATTTGATCTAGGATCAACATGTGATATTGAATTGAATAGATATTACGGTATGTTTTAATATATCTAATCAAAGTTCAATATCGGTCCCTT
Organism: Cannabis sativa; assembly: GCF_029168945.1. Classification (NCBI taxonomy): domain Eukaryota; kingdom Viridiplantae; phylum Streptophyta; class Magnoliopsida; order Rosales; family Cannabaceae; genus Cannabis; species Cannabis sativa. The sequence continues at coordinate 38,074,381 of NC_083610.1, read as the reverse complement.
CCGATGTATACTCCATACATCCGATACTGGTAAACTTTGCCAATGTCCTGGAAAGGACATAACACTTTTCCAAGGTGTAAGAATACCTATCGCTGATTATACCATGTCAGTCTAAATCCAGTGTTCTGACAAATCAGGGAATAAACTTTTGAACATATAATTAAGATTATATTCCACTGTGCTGACAACACTATAATCTTTAACTAACTCATATGTTCTGGACTTAAAAAGAATTCATACATTATATACATATAATCATGAAATAAATCATGTGAACCATGCAACATAAAATGTTATTTCTGATCTTTATTAATAAGTAAATCTGATTATATTAAAATGAGTTTTATTTAGGGCACAAAACCCAACAAACTTCCACTTGCACTCACTACTACAAAATTGACTTTTCCCAACGGTTAATAAGGGGGTCAATTATGAAAACCGTTGGAAAAGATAAGCAGATATTTTTCCCAACGATTTAGAACTGAAGCAAAGAAACCGTTGGGAAAAACTAATGCCAACGGTGGAAAACTGTGGGCAATACTAAATGAAAGAAAACAATGAATGCCAACAGTTTATAACTGTTGGGAATACTAAGTATACCCAACGGTTTACAACTGTTAGGAATACTAAGTATACCCAACGGTTTACAACTATTGGGAATACTAAGTATACCCAACGGTTTATAACTGTAGTGAATACTTAGTATTCCTAACAGTGATAAACTGTTGGGAAATGTTTTTTTTAGTATGTTATTTTAAATCAAATTTTATTTTATTTTAAAAAAGTAAATAATAAAATAATTAATTAAGGGTAAATTTAAATAGGATAATAATAAAATAATTAATTGGGGGTAAAATTAAATAGTGTAAATAATAAAATAAGAGGATTTCTATCTATACTCCATAAAATATAAGTACACCCCATTATTTAAAAAAAATAAACTTAAAATAATTTTTAAAAATTACTCTTAATATTTTTAATTCTTTCTCACATTATTTTATATTAATTTTAATACTTATTTTAATTTTATTTTTATATACATTTTTTTTTAAATCATGTATAATTTTTTTAAGAAAATTTCATATAACTTTTTATTTTAATTTTTTTGTAATGTTTAAAATATTATTTATTTTTATTTTATAGGTATATTTTTTAAGAATATAATCTACTGGAAGAAAAAATTAAAAAAAAATTGTATAATTAAAGATGTATATTTTGTATAAAATAAAAATTATAAAAATGTTTATTAAAAAAATTATTAAAATGAAATATTTTTTTACTTTTTAAGGGTGTAAATAAAATTTTCCTAAAATAATTAATTAAGGGTAAAATTAAATAATTAATAAAATAATTAGATTTAACTTAAATATTTATTTTTTCAAAAAAAAACTTAATTATTTTAGTAAATAAATTTGACCTAGGGTATAAAAAGGAAAATATGAAAACCCTAATCCAAACCCTATTTCCCTTCATCTTTTTCCTTCCGCCTCTTCATCCTCTGGCTTTTTTTTTTTTTTGAGCAGCTGATCTGCTTGGACGGAAGTCTGGTCACCCCAGGTCTTCTCCACCCTCTGAAACCCCTTAACCCAACCTCTTTCCCTTTTCCTCCCACTCGATCCGACCTCTCTCTCTCTCTCTCTCTCTCTCTCTCTCTCTCTCTCTCTCTCTCTCTCTCTCTCTCTCTCTCTCTCTCTCTCTCTCTCTCTCTCTCTCTCTCTCTCTCTCTCTCTCTCTCTCTCTCTCTCTCTCTCTCTCTCTCTCTCTCTCTCTCTCTTTATTCACTGTCTCACACGGACGGCTAGGCCACGATGGCCATCCTCCAGTCCACGGTAGTCGAAACGAACCACACTACGGTGCTCGCAACCACGGAAAAACCCAAATTCCAAAGATTTTTTATTTTTCTTTCTCGCCGGAGCCATTTCTGGGTTTTTCTCTCGCCGGAGCCAACCTCACTCCTATATCTCTCCTGCCCGCCATGGCCACTCCCTCGCTGTAAGTAAATTTTCTACTTCTCTTTTTCTCGTTTTTTATTTACTCTGAATGAGTGGATCTATACATATACATATAATCAAATGTGTAGGACCTAATTCTATACATATGCATATACAAATAATTCCAAACAAACTTAGGCAGAAAATAGAGGCATTTGCTGGCATGAATTAAGAATTGAATGTCCCTTTGTTTTTTTGTACAGGGCATGGGCGTCTTCTCTGGGTTCACTCGGCTATGCAAGGGTGTTACCGTCGAAAATTATACTCACTAGGCTATGCAAGGGTATAAGTTTGAGTGTAATTATTTTTGAGAGGCATGGTGCTACAGCTTTGAATCTTAAGACTCATAGATTTTGTGAATATAAGTTTGAATAAAATTATTTGGGTATAAATTTATTTACTATTTAATGTAATTGTTTCTGATATGAAAAATTTGTATATCTTGAAAAAATGTTGTATAAAGGATAATTGAATTTATGTTTTATGAATTTTATTTTATTAATTTTTATTTATATTATTATTTTGCTGAAATTTATTTATATTATTATTGTAATTAAATAATAATTCATATATAATAAATTAGTTTAAATGTATTTTTTTTTAATTTATATAATATTTTTGCCAACAGTTATAAATAGTCATTTAAAAAGACTTATTTTAACAGTTGTTAACCGTCATTTAAAATAACTTTTCCCAACAGTTATAAACTGTCTTTTAAAGTTCTGTATTTTTATGACACCCATATAGCCAACGGTTTTAGGAACCGATGGGAAATAGCATAAATGACAGTTATAAACTGTTGGGAAAAGCTACTTTTGTAGTAGTGACTAATATAAAACAAAATGTGCATTTCAAATAATCATTAACACCTTGATATACCAATCAAGTGTAATAGTAGTAAACTCCTCGTAATAGGATCTGACAGGTTGAATTAAACACAACCTCTTCTCCACCATTACTCTTCCTTAATCACAAAATCCTTGATAATGTGAAATTCCTCTCTATATGTCTACTCTCTTGGGATACTGGATTCTATACTTTTGGCAACTACTTCTTGGTTATTCAGGAAGTAACCCTAGTAGTTAAGGCAAGTTGGAACAGTGCCACAAATGTATAAAACTTTCCTTAGACTGAATAAGTACCTTTCCTGCAACTTTAACATTCAGTCTCTTTCTAGTAGACTAAGAGATTTCAGATAGATTTTTACACTTCTCCAAAATCACTACTCCACCCCCAGAGTAATCACCATCTTATCAGCAGACTTTCTAGCACAAAGGAAAGTCTCAAAATTTTATGTGGTGTAGTTTAAGAGTTTTAAACACACCCTAACATATAGTTCTTCTTCATAATCTTAAGATTTACTTGATTGTCTTCTAATGTTCCTCTCCTGGATTAATCTGATACTTACTCATTACTCCCACTCAACAGCAGGTGTCTGGTCTAAGGCATACTAAAGCATATCTGAGACCTCTCACTGTTGATTTAAGAAATTCTTTCATGGCTTTATCTTCTCTGGAATAGTTGAGACTTTTCCTTAGATAAATAAAATCTATATCTAAGAAGTTGTGAAGCTTCTATAGATTGCCATTAAAAGGAAAATGCTTCAGCATCTTACTAAAGTAAGTTGCTTGCATTAGAGTAAGTAATTACGAGGTATACCACAAGCCATAAGTTTCGATAAACTCAAACCTATAATACTAGGAACGGGAAGTTTTGTTAAGTCCATTGAATAGACTTATGAACGAAAATTTCCTTTCATGTCCTTGTAATAGAAAACTTTAGGTTACTCCATGTGAATGGATGAAACCATAGTTCTATTGGCTTTCTTCTTAGTTTCTTATCTTGACAATCCATTACTTGTTTAAACTCACAATGGATTTTAATCACTAGTGTCTTTCAAGTCATGAGAAGGTAAAGTTCCTTGAAACTCTCCCACTACGACAAGGTACCGTGAATTATGTCTAAGAAAACTAAATGGTATTGACCTCTTCGGTTGTGTTAAGACAACAGAGGCAGTGGGATCATCTTGTAACGAATAAGATGATAGAACACTTATGGAATCAAGAAAAAATATCTCCTTTATTTGCTACTTTATTTTCAGACTTAGTCATTTTCTTAGAAAAGTAGTATTTGTTTAAACAAACACTTTCTTATCTAATGACTATGGGATGATTCACCCCTAATCACTTAGAATAGCTAACAAACATGCAAACCAGGGTTAGCAGTTCTAGCTTTTCTTAAGATTTCGATTAGGTCATCCATGAATCTAGTAATGATTTACATTAAGTATACAACCATTGCATCATTCTGAAATTTTATTACCATAGAAGGATTTAGGCAACGACTAGTAACTAATGCAAATTGAATTTCTGGGGAGGTAAGTTTGGATATAATTCAAAAACAAATTAATGATCTTTGAACTGCATATCTACTAACTTTTTCTCCACCCCTATCAGTTCGCAAGATCTTTAACCACTTACCATTGCTAGAAATTCATGAAATTTTTCAAACATTTCAAATTTCTTTTGCATAAGGTAAAATCTAGAGTGATCGTTTTAAGAATACACCGAAAACTCATATCCACCCCTGAATGTACATCCATCTGCGAATGAGATGAACTTACTTTCAGTGGATATAGGCATATTAACTCTTTGCAGAGAATGATCTTGTCAAAACCACTATGAACAAGATACAAATGCCATAGATTTATAAAATGTGGTTGTATCTTTTGATGACTTAAGTTTAGTTACATCAAAGAGTTCTTAGAATAGTGCAAGTGGATTCTGATCACAAAATACTAAACTCATACAGTTTAAATCCATTGAAAGAAAATGATTATGAAACACTTGTGAAAGTGTAACTGTATAATTAGTATTTCTTTCTTGGACCACCACTACTAATCTAACTCTATGATTTGCCTATACAAGTAGGAGATTTCTAAGATTGAGGATTTATATCATTTTGGGATAAAATTTCGGGAATATAATCATATGCGTCATTTAATTTCTTAAGAGAAAATATGGAATGACTTTATATGATTTATAGACCATTCATCCAATGATATGTCATAAAGCTAATTCGAAATGAATAAGCTAAGAGGAATTAGGATAATTTCGTTTTAAATAAGAATCCAACGATGCTCCGATTAGCGAGAGTCAAAGTAATCTTATTTATACAATCTTCTTGTTTCATATTGTAAAATACTAGTCTAAGGTGTCATCAATTGATGAACAGCTAGATGTTGCATATACAAAATTTATCTTTCGAGATCTAACACTATTATGTTAGTCTAATGGTGAAAATCCATTAGGGATTTATCTCATTAGAAAAACAAGCCAAGTTAGACCAACAATGAAGATTCGAAATTAAACTACAATTTAATAATAGAAAATAACATGGTTCAATACAAATTCATACACAATTCAGAAATTATGAAGCATATAGCAAGTAGGAATGACAAGTGAAAATACTAAAACATACAATCCTAAATAATTTCCAAGGTTTTCAACAAACTGATATCAGTGTCCCGTTTAGGCGAGAGTCAAAGCTACCATCTATTGAATAGAGTTGTCAGCTCATCTAAAATGATCAACATTCTAGCAACCTTTTATTCGATCAAGATTGGAATCCGTGTTGTCCCGTTTAGGCGAGAGTCAAGGCTATTCTATCTTATGAGCTTCCACCATTGTTTCATATTCTTGCAAGTCTTATACAGTCGCCACAATTAGGGTGATCATAAACTATATAAAAAAAACTTACAAGATTACTTATCTTTCAAGATTAAACGGTGCTAACTTGCTAATGAACGTTCCTCCATTAGGGAGGATTACTCACTAAAACAATAGCTATGTAAAACCAACAATGGAGATCGAATATCCTTATAATAATAAAGCTCATTATTTAATGAAGGTTGTATTTTCTTCTAATATTTATTTTAATCAATTTATTTTAAATATATATTTATTTAATTAAAATTTCAAATTTAGAATGAAAAATTCCAAATATAAATTTTAATTTAATATTTATAAATTATACTTAGATGGATATGAAAATAACGTGAATTATTTCCATCTTAGTAATAATTTCCATAAGTATTTAGAAAATTATTCAATTTAAGTTGTTTCAAAATTAATTTAAATTAATTTACAACTCAAATTTAATTTTCTATAAATATATATTGCATTTCGAAAAAAGAAGTGTATAAGATATACAACTTTCGAAAATGCTTTAAAATAAAATAAAAATAAATCCTGGAAAATTACTCTAATTTTATGTTGGCCCAAAATTAATAAAAATTAATTTTCAACAAAAAATATAATTTTCCTATTTAATTAAATATCCAAGAAAAATTTCAAATATTTAAGTATCATGATTAAAAATCAACTTAAATATTAATTTTCTATTTAATTAAATATACTAGAAAAATACTTCAAGCAAAACAGATAATATCTATCTAGATTTTCATTGACTAATTAATTCAATTTCTAATTATAATATATTTTAGTTCATTTATTTTAATTAATCATTAAATAAAAAATTCATTGATTTAAGTTGGTCCAAAATAAATTTTCAACTTTAATCTATTTTTCAAATAAAATTTGAAATTTCTGCATCAAAGTGATGCAATTTCGAAATTTTGGAAAATGATTAATAAAATAAAATAAAATATATTTTGAAAATTATTCAGCTTTAAGTTATTCTGAAATAAGATTCCAAACTTAAGATAATTTTCAACTTTAATTAAATAACATGAAAATAACAATATTTAAGTATCATGATGAAAATCAACTTAGATATTGAAATTTTCAATTTAATTAAATGTATTAAATTCAAGAAATAAATAATTAAGTATAGAGGAAACTTAACTATTAATTCTAGTTTAATACTAGAAAAATATACTAAACTTAGATTATACCAAAATTAATTATGAAACAATTAATTTCACAATCAATGATATTTTCCTATTTAATATTAGAAATAATAATTAGTACTAGAAATAACTATCTAGAATATATATCATTAACTAAGTGTTTTTCTAAAATTAACTTTAAAATATTACATGAAAAAAAAATCATATATTTTAAAAGTTAATTATGTTGCTAATTCAATTTTAATTAGGTTAGACTAATATAATTAACCGAATACAATTATTTAAATAAGGCAAATGGGCCTTCACAATTGGGGTAGTTCATGTGAGGGGGAGTTGAGTTTAGTATGTCGTACCTACTTCTATTGGCCCCCAACTCTCACACAAGACCCAAAAGAGAGGAATTTAACCTTAAAATAAACAATTGTTATTCATTGAATAAGCCCAAATCTAATTGGGCCTAAATAAATTTACTTATGTCAAAATTTATTTTAGCAACCTAGTCCATTTACTTAGTAAAAACTTAAATGGGCTTCCTGTATGCATCTAAGTCCAATAGCAAACATATAGGCTCACACAGGTCAAATGATTTGGATGGGCCCTATCATGTTACTAGGTTTACACAGATGAAAGAAATACAAAACTTACCTGTTACAAATTATTTATAAGATCTATCGTCAATTGGACTATGATTAAAATCAGATCATTGGATCTGTCAACAAGTTAATCATACCAATTAAGATCAGATAAATAATAGGTTTGTTAAAAAGTTTTGAATAAACAATATAAATAAACAAACATTGTCCATGTAACAGATGTGAAATAAGATATTAATATAATTAAATTATTATTCTTAAACTAACCAAATAAAGGAAACTAATTTTAAAATATCTAGGTTTATTTGAATCAAATTAAATTAAATATCTAATAAGATCAATGATTTGAAAGGAAAGAATCTCCAATATCACTTTCAGATCTTATAATTTAATAAAATAAACCAATTTTAAAATAGATTTGGTTAGATAATTATTATTTTAGGAATAAAATAATAAATGAATAATAATTACCATAATTATATGTCAAAATATCTCAAATTAAGCAATATTCAAATCTCTACAAAAATATCTTTGTTATTTAAATATTTAAGATATGATTTATAAATTTCTAATAAGGAAAAAAATGATATATATATATAGAAAAAAAATATCATTTTTAAACTTATAATTTATAAATAATTAAATATTTAACAAAATAACAAACTTTGAATTTGAAAATATTATGGTAAGTATATCTATAAAAATATCTATGTTAATTTCAAATTTATTAATTATTTAATTTGTCATATAAGATAATTTTAGTATAATATTTTAAATAAAAAGACAAAGTTATCTTTTAATTTAAAATATCCTAAATATCAAAACATCTAATCTTATAATTAAATAATAAATAAATATTAAAGAAGTTAACAAATTTTTAAATGTGACCATAATAGGAAATATTTAAAATTGGAAACATTCCAAAATAGAAATATTTAAAATTGGAAAAATTCCAAATTGAAAATATTTAAAATTGGAAACATTTCAATTTAGAAATATTTAAAATATGGAAAAATGAATTTTGGGAAACAATCCCATGAAAAAATTGGATTTTTGGGGAAAAACTTACAAAATTCGCAATTTGTAGGGGCTGCCAGAATAGGCCTGCATGCAGCAGCCATGATTTCCAATCTTCCAAAATTCATATCTTTCTCAATTTTTATCGGAATCGAGTTCCGTAAAAAGCAAAATTGCTTAATTTTTCACAAGTAATCCAAATAAAATATTTTCAAAAATATAAAAAATATTTTTCATGGAAAAAATTCGTACAACACAAACTTTCATCACAAAAACACATAAACCAACATGAAACCATCCAAATCAACACATAACATATAAAACATCGTTTTAATTCATATACATGAAAGTAAATCATTACCATGGCTCTGGTGCCAATTGTTGAAAATATTTTACCAGGATCTAGATTTACTACCAAGTATGTTTGATTAACATCCTAATATGAATTCTAAAACAATGAAAATAAACACATAAGAGTTTAAGAAAACTTTACATTGGGTGCAGCGAAATAATATGACTCCTTCTATTCAGATCTCTAGCCCTTGATTCCTTTCTGTAGCAGAGCATAATCAAGATCTGAATCTGGATCTCCTTCTCTCCTTCTTTGATGCTGATTTTCCATAGTCTTACATACTATGATTGAGGTACCACTTGATGTGTGTGGGCACTACTCTATCACTCAAGGGTTTCGAAATTTAGAAAGAGAGAGAGGAAAGTGACACTCAGGAATTCTCTCTGAAAAGAATGAGATGCATTTGTGTGTTGTTTCCTAAAGCCATTACTTTCTATTTATAGAATGCCCTCTAGTTTAGGTTAGAATTGTGTGGCATTAAAATAATGAAAAAATAAAATGGTAAAAGCCTATGCATAGTGGGCGGCCCATATAAGAAAATTGGGCCTCACTTTGCAACTTCTCCATTTTGTTATTTTCCATTCCCATTTTCTCAAAAATATCAATTTTCGAATTTAACCATTCAAATGCCAATTCTAATTATTTAATAACTTAAGAATAATTATTAAATAATATTTTCATTTAATGTATTTATTAATTTAGACATATAAAGTCTCTTAATTAATAAATAAACTTAGAATCTCTTTTCTTTACAATTTCGTCCTTGCTTAGTGAAAATTCATAAAGTAAACGTATTAGAATTATAATTGATTAATCAAAATCAATTAACTGAGTCTTACAAGCAATATGGTCTCAACTAGTATGGGGACCATGGGTCTATATAACCGAGCTTCCAATAAGTCGAACCGAATTTACCAAGTAAATTCCCTAACTTATTAATTCCTCATTGAATCCACACTTAGAACTTGGAATTGCACTCTCAGTCATATAGAACGCTCTATATGTTCCATGATATAGACACGTCATTAGTTATCCATTGTTATAACCCTAATGTGATCAATGATCCTCTATATAGATGATTTACGCTGTAAAGGGATTAAATTACCGTAACACCCTACAATGTATTTTATCCTTAAAACACTTAACCCTGTATAAATGATATTTCAGCTAAGTGAAATGAGATCTCCACCATTTATTTTCGTTTGGTTAAGCTCGAAGGAAATCATCTTTTACTTTCTATTCGCCAGATAGAAGCTATAGATTCCATATGTATGTTAGCGCTCCCACTCAATTGCACTACCGTATTCCCAAAATGTACGTATCACCCTGACCCAAAAGTAGGCTTAACTAACAAATCAAAGAACACGGATAACACTCTTGAGATTGAACCTAACCATATCAGGATTAAGATCATTTGATCTAGGATCAACAGGTGATATTGAATTGAATAGATATTACGGTATGTTTTAATATATCTAATCAAAGTTCAATATCGGTCCCTTCCGATGTATACTCCATACATCCGATACTGGTAAACTTTGCCAATGTCCTGGAAAGGACATAACACTTTTCCAAGGTGTAAGAATACCTATCGCTGATTATACCATGTCAGTCTAAATCCAGTGTTCTGACAAATTAGGGAATAAACTTTTGAACATATAATTAAGATTATATTCCACTGTGCTGACAACACTATAATCTTTAACCAACTTATATGTTCTGGACTTAAAAAGAATTCATACATTATATACATATAATCATGAAATAAATCATGTGAACCATGCAACATAAAATGTTATTTCTGATCTTTATTAATAAGTAAATCTGATTATATTGAAATGAGTTGTATTTAGGGCACAAAACCCAACACATGTGTGGCCTTGGCGAATAGTTCTTTCTTTGGGGTTCATCCACCTTTTTCTTCCCCTTATCTTTTTCTAGATTTGAGGGTCCATCCCCAGGGTGGTTAAACTTCCTTATTTACAGAACTCTGGCATTGAGGTTTTCCCTTGTTGCCAAGCCTTGCAGCTCTAAGAGGGTTTCTTGTATTTGACTTGTGGCTTCCTCTTGTTTCGCCAACTTTGCTTATTGGTGAAAGACTATTTGTCTCAACCTTACAACTTTTGGGTCCTCCTTGTAAAACTCCTTATATTCTTTGTTGTAGTTTTCGTCGTAGTCGTCCCTTTGATCCTCATCTAGGCCTTCTTGGTTGTCCTCATCAAGGGAAGTTTTGTCAACATGCTTTTTCGGTTGATGGCCTTTCTGAGGTAGCAACTGACTACTTTCGATGCTTCACCGTCTCCTACAACGTCTGCCTAAGCAGTAGCGTCTTCTTTATTGTTGCGAGCAGTTGGTTTCGCGATCACAGTTTTGGTTGTAACCATCGTTGTAAATGACAACAATGGTAGTAACTTTCTTGAACTCTCGATGAAAGCACTAAAATATTTACCAAAATTTTTAGAAACTAAATTAAAAAATAGATTGAGCTACAAGAAATTTAATTAGAAGTAAAGAAGACAAATATTTTTACGTGGTTGGGACGTTAATGAGCCTTAGTCAACGAGTCAATATTATTAAGCTCTTTGGCTATGGAGTATTTTACACAAGAGTGTTCTTGCCAAATTTTTTAACCCTTTGCATGAAGGTGAAGAGCCTTATTTATAGGTCATATTTAGGTTCTTAGGTGGACCGGGTTTACATGTGTAAAATAATTCCACTGATGGGGTAATATATTATAATATTAACATTGGGTCGAGTATGTGAGGCCCAATTAAGAGGGTGTATGTCGTCCATACAGATTCGTACTATTGGACGTGGACAGTTGGGTACACGCCAGTGATCGTGAATAGTGAATGTCAGAGTAGTAGACATTGGACAAAAAAGTGGTTTTCATTTTTTATTGTGCGCCTTTCCAAAGTTTGACACAAGGGACAAACCCCTGATTCTTCAAGATTTGGTGTCAAAAGTGAGTTATGTCGGATTGGTCCCGGACGGTCAATACTCTGCGACACCCTCTCAACTACTCTTTCAGGATGACTCATGAGGGCATCTGGTTGCATTCATTTGAGCATTCATTTATTTGAACAAGTATCATTCTTCTAAATCCCATAAGTCCAGCTTCACCATGGTAGAGAGATAGTTAAATCTGGAGCCACGGTCCAGCTATGCTCATGGTTGACTCTGGATCCTACTTCAACTTTGTTCATGGACTAGGTCGTTAATCTATTTGGGCTTAGCGAATGGGCCCATAAGCTGACTTGAAATGATACATGTTTACTCGTGTCATGTTCCCAAAAATATAAACAATAGGTAGCTTAAAATTATTAAGTAGACTCTCGTACTGCAATTACACCTAGGGGTGTTCACCTAATCCAATCCGCACTATTTTTCTCATAGTGCATCTAATCCACACTAAGTGCAGATTTTATATTTTGGATCTAATCCAATCCGTACAATAGCTCAAATTCAATCCACTCAAATTTGCAAAAATAGGGATTGGATCGATTACTTTTTATTATTAAGTTATTTAATATTTAATAAATATTTTTTAACATAATTAACAATAAAACAAAATAAACTATTGTTCTTTTATGTTTCCAACAATAAATTAAAATAAATAAAATAATAAATCAAAATAAGAAAAAAATCGTATGTAAAAAGAAATGATTAATTTTGTTTTAAATTATATTTTTCTCATATATAATAATGGAATACAAATTTAATATATTAAATTTTAAAATATATTTATATCATATATATATATTAGATTCTCAAATTATTATTGTTTTACATTAAAATATTAATTGCATATATAATTTTTTTTAAAATAGATAAATATGTTGAATCGGTAATTTTTAATGTGGTTTTTACACCACGTATTAAAAGTTTTAACTTTGTTACTTTTTTTTGTGGGATAGAACTTTTTTCAAAAATACTGTATTTTTGTTCAAAAATATTATGTAAATTTTATATTGTGTACTGTGTTAAGCTTTCACTGTTATTCCACATTTGTTTTTTAGTTGTTCCACTATTATTTTAATTGTTCTAATTTGTTGTTTTACAGTTGTTTTATAAAAAAAAAAAGTATTTTTATAAAAAACTCCGTGTGACAGTATGTAAACTTTTACTAAAAATTTAGTATTTTTGTAAAAACTCATTTTTACATATCAATCAACATTCAATCAGTACAAGTACGAATTTTGAATTTTTCAATCCAATCGAATCCGCACAAGTGTGAATATCTACCTTTTTCGAATTAAATTAGATTAGATCATTATATTTTATAAACACTCTTAATTACACTTATAATACATAATGCAGGGCCACATAAATAAATTATTTTATAAATGAACAAAATACAAATAAAGTGAATATTTGCAAAGAATTGTATAATTGGGAAGAATTTTCGCATAAAAAAAATGTGAACAAAACTCTGAAAAACCTATTTATTCCTCATATATTTTCAGTTACCATTGATATTTGTTAACAAATGTAAGACTTTTATTGAAGTGCGTGATAAAATTGGAGACTTGCAATTGCAACTATGCTGACATTTTACTAAGATCTTGATATTTTCTTTCTGACTAGTCATTGAGCCGCCAGTGATTTTTCATATTCTTCCAAGTTCCAACTTGTAAATAGTTCTCATTTTGAGACTTAATCTTTCTTTTACATCATAGTTTTTATGCTTTTTCATATTATAGATTTTAATATGAATCTATCGTAATACATATCTGTATTGTTTAGGATAGGATAGAATAGAGCAGTTGTGTGATTGTGTCTTCTCCCTAGTCAAAATTGATGATCCCCTAATATGGCATTATCCTAAGACATATATGTATTGTTTAGGATAGAGCTGTAATTGTGTCTCTCCTACTTGAAGCTTGTATTGGGCCTTTATTTAAAAATATTTGATATTTTCAAAAATCAGTAAAACAAAACATTTTTTTGAGATTCCCGAGTTGGGTAGGCCTTAAGTGCAGGCCTAAACCGTGATAGTCCAAGACCAGCTTGCCACTAAGTAGACTTGTATCTACCAACGACAATATATACAAGGACGAATCCTCGATAAAAAATAATAGCTAGAGAGAGTTCTAAGTGATCATTTCATGGCTCATTCTTAGTTTTAAATTGATTGTCAACATTGTTTCGTTATGCTTCCCTATCCAAGATTTGCTGCTCTATTTGATTTTCAGGTGTTGTTGTTAGATGATGCAAATTTATGCTCATGAATTAACAAAGAATCGTATAATTCATCCATAGAAAGTTCATCAATATTGTTAGCTTATATTATACACCAAATGACATAATTAAATTTTGGTATCATGGTTGAAGGATCTTATCACCTATATTATAGTGATATCCTCCATCTTGTTTAATTATAATGAGAAAATTATTGTTTTAATTTTAGAGGGCGAAAAAAACACGGTTCCTATACTCTAAGATGATTATCTTTAAGAATAGGTCACAAATCGTGATGATGTTACTCTTAAGAGTTAAGTCCAAACAATCACAACAAGTAAGGATGTTCACCAAACCGTCTACATCGCACCGCACAAACTGCCTGCACTGCACTATACCACATAAAAAATACGGTTTGAAATTCTTTACAGTGGTTTGTGGTTTTAAATTTAATAATTGCGATTCAAACCGCGGCGCACTATATGTTACGAAGTTATGAATTTTTACAATATTTTTTTTATTTTATTTTCATATAAGAATAAATCTTTATATATTAAAAGTGCCTATCTAACGTCATTTCTTGGTTTAACAGAGTATACTTAAAAATAAAAGAATATTCTGTTAAATTTAACGATTAGGTTTAATCTCCCGTTAACAAATAAATCCAATAATTAAACCAAAAAATTAAATAATCTTTTAAATATTAATAATCTCTTTTTAAATTAAAAAAATCATGTTAACACATATCTCTCTAACAAACCTATTTATTAGTTAAACATAAAGATGAGATTGAGGAAGTCGGTACAAAGAGGTGAGCCATTGTATACTTTAATGTTAAAAATCAGCATTACACATTACTGAGCTTGAAACATTTATAATTATTATATCAAATTCGGTTGGTTTCTTTACTGTGGGAGTTGCTAACAATAGTTTTCCATGATTGAATTATGTGTTTCAGGTGACACACGCGGACTTTAAGAAGGCGAAAGAGAAGGTAATGTTCAAGAAGAAGGAAGGAGTGGACTTTATATGTGATAGGATTGTCCAATGTTATTGGAGAACTATGCCACCATTGGAAGATGAATTAAAACCCAAAACTTTCGTTTATTGTTATTCAAACTCATAATGGATTCCCTTTCAAAAAAAAACCCATATTCTACTGAATTGTAAATTCTTCTTCTCCCAAAACCATATTCTTCCCAAAAGGACAAGGGCTTCGAGACAGCCAACGACAGCGAGTTTGGGAATAGCGATGACGATGACAATCTCACTGTCTGAGAAAATGGTCGGCGGTACGGATTCTCGTCATCGTCTTCTTCTCAGGCGACCATGAAGGTCACCACCACTCCATCTCCGGATCTCGCTCTCACCAATCTCGCTTACGTCTATCCCTCTGATCTCCAAAACTTCGTTGTCCCTAGCTCCAAGCTTTTCCTCGCATTGATCAGAAACTCATTCGTTCTTTCTCTTTGATATCCTTTATTAACTCAATTATCATCGATTTAATCCTTTTGTGTTCTTCATTGTTCTGATTCTTGCATTTCGAACTTTACATTTCCTAATTTCTTGCTATGATGATAAGAAAACATGTGTTTATTCAAATTATATTGTTATTGGATTTTTCTTAACTAAGAAGATACTCCTCATCCAAGCATACACAATGGAGAAATCGCTCTAAATGCAATCCAACTTCGGCATGCGAAAGTTTCTACTGGCGATGTTGTACTGGTGATCAGGTTATCTTCACATTACTATTGAAATTTTGATATTATGCATTGGACTATATATGTATAAATATGTAATTATGGCTGTATTAAATCGGTGTGTTGTGTGTGTAGATTTATTCCACCTGATGAGTCTAACCTGGCATTGCTCACTTTAGAGTTAGAGTTTGTGAAAAAGGGTACTAAAAGTGAACAGGTACGCTGTGTTGTGCTGTGCTGTGCTTATTGAGTTTTACATATTCAATTGGATCTAAATAAGCATCGTGACCATGAGTTTCTGGTTATGTGTTTTTAGGTTGATGCTGTTCTCTCGGCCAATCATCTTAGAAAGAGGTTTATTTACCAGGTAGATTTTTTATCACTTTATTTTATTATTGATCAAATTGTAGTTTAGACTCTGGAGTGTCATGATCAGATGTTTTTGAACTGGAATTATGATTTTGATCAATGCCAACTGTTTAGTTTAGAGTATAGTGTCTTGCTGAATGCTGAACTTTGATGATTAATCAAAATGGAATGGCTTTTTGTGCTATTTTTTGGATTGCTTTAAAATTTGTTATAATAATATATCCATTTTCTCTCAATTAATTGGTCATATTTCTACCTACACATTTCATAATCATGTTTTTGGTTTGTGTTTATTTTATTTTTTTGTAGTCTTTCAATTATTTTTGTTGATCATATTAAATATGTCCTTAGAGTGAAGAAAATGGCATGGAGATGACAAATTTCTCAGAATTTGAAGGAGTTTTTTGAAAGACCAACTAGACAAACACCTAACTAAATTGGAGAGAGTATAGCTGATGGCCAACAAGTTGTTTAACTAAAATATGGCCAACAACTTTAATGGTGTAAGGCACGAAAGGAATTGTATGACTATGTTTTGATAAGCAAATCAGTTTTTCTTTGTTGACAATCTTGTTTCATGTATTGTGATATCAGTTGAATTAAAATTAGACACAGAAACATTAGCTTTTGCTCTCTATTGGACTTTGTTGCTTAGGGAAACCTAAGGAATTAACAATTCATGAAAGAAATTCTGAAATTCGATTATGTGTGAGTGACAGTACAAGTCATGAGAGCATACTTTTTCTTTATTTCTAGGGGAAAGAAAGGACCGAAGGAGAGCCTTCTTGTGTTGTGTCGAAAAACTTGCCCTAAAAACCATGCATCTATCTTTAAATTATAGTGCTAATTTTTATTGTTTCTTTAAATTATAGTGCTAATTTTTATTGTTTCTTTAAATTATTTTGTTATGACTTAAATATACCCAATTATATTTTACTAACCAAATATGATAGCTCACATATTACAAATCATTCGCATGATCATACATTACAATATAAATCAAACAATAAAGAACTAAAATCTAAATAAAATTAATATTTACGTGCCTCGGCACGTAACTTTTAACTAGTATATATAATATATGTGTATATCACATATTTTTTTAGAGACAATTGATTAGTATATATGTTATGTTTTTAAAATTTTAATACTTTTTTTTGTATTGTTAAAAATTTATTAGATTGATTTTGAATTTTCATTATAATGTTTGATAATAATGATAGTGTAAACCACTTAAACTGCACTGCACCATACCGCATTTCCACGGTGTAGTTTTTTGCAGTTTTAAGATTTCGCGGTGCGATTGTGATTTGAAAAATTACAAAAATTACATATGCAATTTGATTTGAAAAAAAAAAGTTACAACTAGCACCACCCGCACCGCGAACACCCTTAACAACCACTGGTGTAGCCGAATTTTTTAATTTCTTTTTGTTATAACAAAAAAGTTAAATAAAAGAGAAAAAGAAGTAGTGAGAAAATGTAAATTGACTAGAGAAAGTAAGAAAAAAGTATGTTAATTGAAATAACGAAAAAATGTTATTTCGGTAAATAATTTGGACGAATGCATGTAAAAAGAGAAGAGCTAGATAACAAGAAAAGAAACAAGAAGAGAGAACAGAGTAATGAAATATATGCCTTACTCAACAGGGTAGGCAATTGTCTTTATTTATATATTGAGTCCTTCACAACCAAAAGCCAAGAATACAATAACAGAGAGAGTGTAACTAAAATAACTAGCTAACCCAATAGAACAACAACAGTTAGGTAGTTTAGGTGACATTACTAAAGAATTTGTTGATACCCCCTCTCAAACGAAATGATGTGGGAGACATCTTGAGTTTGGCTGTCAAATAGTTGAACCTTTCAGTTGATAGGGGCTTTCTTAAAGCATCAGCAATTTGATCAAAGGCGGGGACATATCGAACTGATAACTCCTTGGCTAGTATGAGGTCTCGAACAAAGTGCATGTCTATTTCTATATGGTTAGGTCTAGCATGAAATACAGGGTTAGCAGCAATAGCTGCAACACTTTGGTTGTCTATCCATAAGATAGGACATTGAGTTTGTTGAATGTGCGGCTCAGACAGTAGAGAAACAAGCCACTTTATCTCAGCAACAGCATTAGCAAGAGCCCTGAACTCACTTTTTGAGCTAGACCGTGCCACAAAATGTTGCTTCTTGGCAGACCATGAGACAAGATTCCCTCCAAAGAACATGACATAGCCACCTGTGCTTTTCCTATTGTTATCCCAAATTTGGCACTTTGATGTGGCATCACAAGAATGGTGACACGTGGCATCAACTTAGAGCACCTGGTCGGATCAACATGCCGAGCAGGATGCCTCGCTGGCATGTCCATAATGGAATACTCAACGAGCCGTGCAGAATGAGCAACACTTAGCGAATTCAGCCAAGCAATTCGTGAGTCACCAACTCAATCCCTATAACTCAGGGATCAACTTGTGTGGATATGGCATACACACGATTCCACTATCGGTGTATACGGCCTCAATCCCACGATCCTAGCATTCAGTAATGATCCCACGATCTTTGTGTTTATGCGCTTTGTAACGAGAGAGGAAACTCCTCCTCCTCAAGTTTCCTGCCCTATAAATAGTGAGGAATGTTCACTGGGCAGGGGGACGAAAAAAGAGAGATTGATCGAAACTGTGTAACAGTGATCATACGCCGAAACGCTATAAGCTAAGGCTATCTAAGAATCATATATTCAGAGATATTATTGCAAGAGCTATAAGAAAAGGAATCTTCTTCCTTATTCTTAAGTCAATACAACTAACGAGGATTAGGCTATTACCGAACTGCTCGGGGTTGAACCTCTATAAAATTTCTGTGTCTTCTTATTATCATTATTTGCTTTATTACGTATTCTTATTACGACATATCGTTTATCGCTTATTAAAAGACTCATTGTCGTTGGCTAAAAGCGAAGTCAACATTTTGGTGCTTTCATTGAGAGAAGAATCACAGATCGCTCTTTCGACACGATGGTGCAAACTCGCAGAGGCTTGTCAGACCCAGCAAACTCACAGACGCTGGATCCGATGTTGCAGGACCCAAGGAGTTCGGCGGTTCCACCCGCTGTCAATCCTGGACAGACGAGAAGCGTGGTGAATGATGGAACAGCTCCTGTTACTGAAACTGCACCTGGTGTGCAAGAGACCAGAAATAACGGTTCCGCACACAGCCAGGATGTTCATAACATGACTGTTCCACCAGGCATCAATGCCCAGACGACCATCGGAGACGCAACTGAATTGCAAAATCTCCATGCTGCGCTTGGACTCATGCAGGGCCACAACAATACCCTGCATCACGATCAGGAGGAGTTACGTGCCGCAGTAAACCTCGTGTTTGACGAACAGAGGCGTATGTTCGCCGAGTGGAGAGATAAAGAGATGGAGACATTAAGGGCTCACCATGAAGAAATCAAAGATAGTAGTCGGCAAGCTACTATGCTGATACGAAGAGCCTATCAGACTGTAGGCCAGCAGGCACCGAGCGTCATTCCCCTTGGAGAAACCGAAGATGACCCAACGGTGAATGCTTCCCAGACAAACAACGGTCAGCCGTCCAATCCCCGGTCACGAGTTCCACTCGTGGGCCAAGAGGTAGGCGGACAGACCTTGTCCGGGAATTCATCAGGAGAAGTCATGCTCGATGGATCCACTCAAAATAATGGAGCCATTCCACCTGCCAACCAAGCGAACCAATCGCTAAGGCAGTCAGGTTCTTCTGTGTTCGAAAGGTTGGAAACACCCCGTGACCTACGGGATGACCTGAACAGAAGAAGGGGAGCAGACGAGCAGACTACTACAACGAATGTGCAGTCCGGAGCCCATACTCAGATCCCCGCTCAGAAAGACGCTGACGTAGCCCAACCCGACCAGAATACCAATGAAGTCAACCCAGCCGTACAGGCCCAGCTTGACGAACTGAAGAATATGTTTCATGGCATGGCCGGACAGCGTAACAATGATCTTGAGTTAGACCGCGCACGCGGAACTCCTTTCTCTCCAGAAATCAACCTCCTGCCACTACCTCACAAGTTCAAGATGCCAACGTGGAAGATGTACACTGGAGAGAAGATCCTCTCTCTCATCTCAAGTATTTCGAGATGCAGATGGATTTACAAGGAGTGCGAGGAGACGTATGTTGCACAATCTTCCCCGCAACTCTGTCGGAGGCCGCACAGCAATGGTATTTCAAGTTGGCTCCAGGAAAGTTTAATTCATGGAAAACTTTCTCTTTGGAATTCCATGCACAATTCTCTTCCTCACGCCGACTCCCATTGCATCTGGGAGATTCGGTCGAAGTAAAACAACGACCAGGCGAACCACTCCGGGCATACATCAGCAAATTCATGACGGAAGCGACCAAGGTGTCAAGGGTAACCGAGGATGGAAAGTTATCCGCGATACTGTGGGGCATTGAAGTCCTTGGCGAACTATGGAAGGACATAAGGAAGAACGGACCGGTCGACTCAATGAGTGATTTCCTCGACTGGGCCGAAGGTTTCATCAAGCTCGAAGAAGCCATTCAGCGAGCAGAAGGTGAACAAAAGCCGAACAAAATGAAGGCTCCTTCTACTGGAACGTCCGCCCAGCTTCCCCAATATTCCAGCAACTCAAGTGGCAAGCGTTCAGGCAACAACCACAAGCAAGGGAACGAGAAGAAGGGAAAGTTCGCCGAAAAACCCGGACAGACTCCCCGTGATCGCGCCAAACACACTGCATTCACTATCTTAACTGAGGATATAGAAAGTGTGTATATAGCAACTCAGTCGCTAATTCCGTACAAGAAGCCCGGGCCCATGAAGAAAGATACCAGCAAGAGGGACATGACAAAATTTTGTCGGTTCCATGGAGACTACGGCCACGACACCAACGAATGCTACAACCTGAAGCGAGAGATAGAACTTCTGATCAAGAAGAACAACCCGCACCTACAGAAGTATGTCAAGGCCAACCAAGGTCAAAACAACCAGGATCTGATGCCTCCGCCATTAGATGGACACTTGCAAGTCATCATTGGAGACCCGCACATCGCTGGAGACACGGGCAAAGCTCGGGAACGATATGCCCGCACAGCTCAGTACGAGCAAGAAGAAGTCATCCTGGCCGTGGAAGAAAGGAAGCCCAAAGTTCCACGAGCAGGAGAGCCAACCATAACATTCAACGACGAAGATGCTGTCCAGATAAGGTTTCCGCACAACGACCCACTGGTCGTGGAAGTCCAGATAGCAAACAAAATGGTGTCCAGAACCATGATTGATAATGGGGCTTCTTCAAATATTTTGTTCAAGACTGCCTGCGAGATGATGGGGCTCCAGCTCAAGGATTTGACTCCATGCCTTCAGCCCGTCTATGGTTTCTTCGGTCAAGGAGTTGCGCCCCTAGGACAAATTCGCCTACCCCTCACAGTTGGACAGGCTCCAACGAGCATAACTGTCATGGTACAGTTCCTGGTATTGGATGTTCCTTCAGCCTTTAACGTAATGCTAGGCCGACCAGCCTTGTATGACTTAAAAGCTGTCACATCAATATTCCACTCGTGCCTAAAGTTTCCAACCAAAAACAGGGTAGGGTGTCTTAGAGGTAACCAGCAATCTGCTCGAGAATGTTACAACCTGGCAGTGGCCAAGGCTAAGAAGGAAATATCCTCCAGCCAGAGCCCGGACAAGGGAATAAATATTCCCAAGTAGGAAACCACCCAAGGCGAGGATGAAGATGTGGATCCTCAACTTGGGGACCCAAGCAGCAATGTTGGACCTGTGGAAGAATTAGAAGAGATCGAGGTCGATCCAGATATCCCGGCCAGAAAGTTGAAAATCGGAAAGGGTTTGTTGCACGAAGTAAAATCAGAATTGATAAAATTTTTGAGAGCAAACCTAGAAGTTTTTGCCTGGTCACATGCGGATATGGTCAGAATCGATCCTTCTATTATTTCGCATGTCCTAAATATCGATCCTAATATACGGCCAGTTCAGGAAAAACGAAGACTGCTGGATAAAGAACGAGCAGTAGCCCTGAAAGACGAAGTTGAAAAGCTGCGCAACAATAATTTCATTATTGAAGCTTTCTACCCGGCTTGGGTCGCGAATCCCGTACTCGTGCCTAAGCCGAACAAGAAATGGCGAGTCTGTATTGACTTTACATACCTCAACAAAGCATGCCCGAAAGACTGTTTCCCACTTCCAAGAATCGATCAGCTCGTCGATGCAACAGCCGGGCACAAAATATTAAGCTTCATGGATGCTTATTCGAGCTACAATCAAATCAAGATGCATCCACTAGACCAACAACATACAAGTTTCCGGACAGATATGGGTCTCTACTGCTACAAAGTCATGCCATTCGGTCTTAAAAACGCCGGAGCTACATATCAAAGACTGGTAAACAAAATGTTTAAAGATCAGATCGGCAGAAATATGGAAGTGTACGTGGATGATATGCTCGTCAAATCCAGAAAGGCTGGGGGGCACATAGACGACCTGGACGAATGTTTCAAAGTCCTCAAAAAATACAACATGAAACTGAATCCCCTAAAATGCTCCTTCGGAGTCAGCTCGGGAAAGTTTCTAGGCTTCATCGTCAACGCTCGAGGAATTGAAGCCAACCCGGAAAAAATCCAAGCCCTCCTGGATATGAACTCGCCAATAAAAACCAAAGAGGTACAAAGCCTAACTGGTCAAATCGCCGCACTTAGCAGATTCGTGTCAAAATCAACGGATAAATGTGTCCCATTCTTCAACATCCTGCGAGGAAACAAAAAGTTTGAGTGGATAGAAGAATGTGAGAGAGCTTTTTAAGATCTAAAGGCATAGCTCGCAAAACCTCCCGTCCTCTCTAAACCTCTCGACGGTGAGGAACTGGGGATATACCTGGCAGTAACAGAGCATGCCATAAGCACCGTACTAATCAGAGAAGAAGATGGCGTGCAGCATCCAGTCTATTACATCAGTAAAAGACTCATCGAGGCTGAAAGCCGATATCCGTTGATAGAAAATCTCGCCTACTGCCTCATCTTAGCAACGAGAAAGCTAAGGCCATATTTTCAAGCTCATCCTGTTCGGGTGTACACCGACCAACCGCTACGGCAAATACTGCAAAAGCCAGATGCCTCTGGGCGACTACTCAAGTGGGCGGTGGAATTGGGGCAGTACGAAATCAACTTCCAACCCCGAACAGCTATCAAAGGCCAAGCCTTGGCTGACTTTGTGGTGGAATGCACAGTTGAAACCGAAAGCATCCCAGAAGGCGATCCCGAGCCAACACCACAGCCGATCAGCACTGAAAGCAAGCCGACCTGGAAGCTTCACGTGGATGGATCGGCCACAGATCAGCTATCCGGCGCAGGAATTGCCCTTGTCACACCTGGGGGTCAACACCTACATGCAGCGGTCAAATTCGGATTCAAAGCCTCCAACAATGAGACCGAATACGAAGCCCTAATTGCTGGACTCAAACTAGCGAAAGAAATGAAAGCCGAGCACATCGAGATCTGCAGTGACTCACAGCTAGTGGTTAATCATGTGTCTGGTGAATACGAGGCTCGGGGAGAAAAAATGATAGCATTTTTTGAGCAAAATACATGATCTGCTCGCACAATTCAAAAGCTACAGCCTCACGCAGATTCCAAGAGAGGAAAATACAACTATAGATGCGCTAGCCCATTTGGCGAGCAGCAATATAAGTGACAAGGCGAACCTGGTCCCGATCCAGTTTCTTGAAGAGCCTAGCATCACAGGCACGGAAGAAATCGAAATGATCGATACATCTCTGAACTGGATGACGCCAATAGCAGCCTATCTCAACTCTGGGGAACTCCCAGATAACTGAAATGAAGCTCAGAAAATGAGAAGAAAGGCAGCACGGTACATCATCGTAGACGGGATCATGTACAGAAGAGGATTCTCAATGCCATTACTCAGGTGCGTCACACCAAATGAACCTGCACGGCTTCTATATGAAGTTCACGACAGATTCTGCGGAAATCATGCAGCCGAACAAAGCTTATCAAAGAAAATTCTAAGGCAAGGCTACTTCTGGCCGACAATGATTGAAGATTCGAAAGCCTACGTAAAGAAGTGCGACGAATGCCAGAGATTTTCAAAGATACCAAGAGCTCCGCCCAACGAGCTAACACAGATGCAAAGTCCGTGGCCCTTTGCCATCTGGGGAATTGACCTAATCGGGCAATTACCTAAAGGTAAAGGCGGAGTGCAGTACGCAGTGGTAGCAGTCGACTACTTTACAAAGTGGACTGAAGTCGAACCACTTGCAACTATCACATCAAAGAAGGTTCAAGACTTTATAGTGAAGAACATCATATGCCGGTTCGGACTACCGTACAAAATAGTCTCGAACAACGGCAAGCAGTTCGACAGTCAATCTTTCACTGATTTCTGCGCAAACCATGGCATCATCAAAAGCTTCTCCGCAGTGGCACATCCACAAGCAAATGGTCAAGTTGAAGCAGTCAACAAGACCCTGAAGGACACACTAAAGAAGAAGCTCAAATATGCCAAAGGAAATTGGCCGGAAGAACTCCCTGATATTCTATGGTCATACCGTACAACGGAAAAAACAGCAACCGGTCAGACACCATTCTCAATGGCGTACAGTTATGAAGTTATGCTGCCCGTCGAACTCGAACCACCATCCCACAGAAGGTTGACGTACGATCAAGGTACCAATCACATACTCCTTGCAGAATCACTTGATGAAATCGAAGAAAAACGAGCAACTGCAAACTTAAAGTTGGTAGCTCATCAACAAAAAGTAGCTCGGTATTTCAACAAACAAGTGAAAGCTCAGAAATTTTTTGTGGGAGATATGGTCCTAAGAAGGGTATTCCTAAACACCAAAGACAGCACGTCAGGCGTACTGGGACCCAACTAGGAAGGACCTTATCAGGTGGTCGAAGTTCTCGACTCTGGAGCATACAAACTTGGTAAGTATGACGAAAAAATACAACTCATTTTAGTACCACGATACTGGAATGGAGAACATTTAAGGAAATACTACCAATGAGTACTTAGGTCGGGTAGACCACTTCAAAGTACTCAGGTCAAATAGACCATTTCAAAGTACTCAAGTCAGGTAGACCACATTAAAGTACTATAGAACATTCGCTATAAGTGAATGGCCTCTTAGGCGAACTCCGCGCAAAGGTTTTAGAAACAAAAGTACTTAGGTCGGGTAGACCACTTTAAAGTACAATTTCTTATTTGTTTTATGTCATGTTAAGCTAAAAAGATCCATTGGATCACTAGCTCTGATGTAAGTTACTACGGTAACAAATACATTTTTGATCAATAAAAGAATAAAGATAGTATTTCCAATTCTATTGAGTCGAAAAAATCAGCATGATTATAATTTACCTGTAGTTAAGGCATACAAAAGGTTCAGTCGAACCCAAAACACCGAACAAAAAAGCAATATATTTGCAAAGACAAGTGACCAAGAGTCATACGTCTGCTCGGTCACTTGGGGGGCACCTATACCTGTACAAAG
The DNA here is from genome assembly GCF_029168945.1 of Cannabis sativa. Classification (NCBI taxonomy): domain Eukaryota; kingdom Viridiplantae; phylum Streptophyta; class Magnoliopsida; order Rosales; family Cannabaceae; genus Cannabis; species Cannabis sativa. The sequence continues at coordinate 38,048,766 of NC_083610.1, read as the reverse complement.
CATCTGGTAAACATAAAACAAAAACAATTGCACTGCAATTATAAACAGAGAATGAAATTCATTAAGGATAACAAGAGCAAAATGTATCGGGATTAAAAGCTGCCCGGTCAGCCCGTTGTCCAAAAAATGAAAATTAATTCCAAGTTTAAAGACTGCTTGGCCGGTCATGATGTCTTAAAGGACTTCCAGCCATATAATATATATATAAATAGGAGGGATAAAAAGATCAATGTTCAAACAGCTGGAGTCCTAGGCCCTGGATTTGGTTCTTCTGAGCCAACTGGAGCAGGAGGATCTGTTATTTGAGCAGGAGAAGCATCAGCAGCCTAGTCAGAAGCTTGGCTGGAAGTTGAAGCAGCCACCTCTTTCCCACCATAGGCAACTTGGGCCGCGCAGTACTCGAGGTACATTTCCTTGGCGTCGCCTAAGTAGTCGAAGTTGGCCTGGGGATTAGCCTTCCAAAAATCAAAGAAGAGCTCGAGGCCGGCAGTCTCCAAAGCATCAACCTTCTCCCTCAAGCGGTTCGCCTCGACCGTCTGAGCGTCCTTATCATCCTTCAGCCGAAGGAGGACCTGCCGCAGAGAAGTCCTCTCATCTTGAAGACGATCAACATCAGCAGATAAGGACTCGATGGTTTCCTCAAAGCGATCAGCAGCCTCGAGATCCTTTGTCAGCACGGTGACCTTCTTCTCAGCGGCAAAAAGCTTCTTGTTGGCCTCACCCAACTCATGGCGAATAGCTGCAGTCTTCGCCCTGGCCTCCTCAGCTTCCTTCTTGGCCAAGTCCGCCTCCGCCCTCAAGGTGTCGGACAGAGTCGTACTCTTGGAAGCAGAAGATTTAGCCCAGGAGTAAGCATAACCCAGCTTCAAACCGGCCTGCACAAAGGAAAAGGTCAGCATATGAAGCTAAGTATGAAAAGCTAAAAGGGAAGTGTCGAAAAGAAAAGACTAACCCTGGTAAGCTTCTGCAAGACTCCGCCCACCAACACATCCAGAGATGAGTGGTCCGCACCAGCCAGCTGCTCATCGACCTCAGGAACCAGCCGGTTCATGTGATGAGCCATCACCTCCCTGCCCTTCTTGACCTCAGGCAGCACGGGCACGGGTAGAGATGGTGCCTGCATCCGCTCAGGAACCCTCCTGACCAGTTCGGACCCAGATGTTGGTGGCCCAGACTCCTTAGACTTGGGAGATTGGGGAGTAGAAGGATTTGAAGACCCCTCTCTGACCTTGGACTTCTTGGTCGGAGGGGAAGCACTAGAGCCTCCGCTCATCCTCTTCCTTAAGGCGTCCATCATCTGCCGAGACATGTCTGCACAAAGCAAAAATAGCATGGTTAGCAAAAACCAACAAAAAATACAAAGTATGGAAGCCAAGAAGCTGAAAAAGAAGTAAAGCGCAGAGTGACTGCCCGCCCAGAAAGTCGGAAGTCCATCATCACCTGACATCGACTTTATCTCAGCCATAACGGCCTTCCCTTTTCCAGCATAAGGATGGGATGGCCGAACAGGTGAAATGGGCTCCCTTATGCGAATGCCGTGTTCCACGGGCCTGGGCGTGGCCGGGAGTTTCTTCTTCCTCCTTAAAGGAGCCACCTGCTCAGCCTCAGCCTCAGCCTCGGCCTCATCTTCAGGATTCATGGACTCCTTAGCATACTGCTTTGCCTGAACACCACCCTTCAACTTAGCTTCACGCTTCAGTTGAATCAACTCATCCTCCTGATGAGCTCGTTCAGGCCGAGCAGTAGCAGACTTCCTCTTCTTCCCCGTCTCGGACTTAGAAGAAAAGTCCTCAGGGTAGAGCCCGTACTGCACCAGATTTGCATCGGAGGTCAACTGGATAATATCCATGTCTTCCGCCGGCCACCGGGCAAGCTTCTGAGCCCTATCTCTAAGGGTAAGAGTGAGGGGAGGATGGTGATATGTCAGAATCTGCTGAAACCGAGTCTGGGCGATGTTCGGATCCTTCAGCATGAAGTACTCATCAACAAAATGCCCTAATTTGCTGATGGCCTTGTTGTCCGTCCCGCTCAACCACTTGAAGCCTGGCTGAGAGAAGTAAAAATACCCCGACCTGCCTTGCTTGGGGGTAGACTTCAGGTCGAAGAACCAAGCGACCTCATGGGGAGAAGGAGCGCCCCATCCCTGAGAAGCGTAGAGGATGAAGATGGCAGACAAATACTTAATGCCCTTGGGAGTGATCTGGGCCGGGCAGAGGCCGAAGAAGTACGCCACATCCCAGAAGTACTTGTGCACGGGCATCAACGCCCCTTGCTGGCCATGAGCCCCCGACCAGGCGCACATCCCCTAACTAGGGTTTGAAGCGCGATTATTGTGGGCGGGAATGAAGCAGTCCAGCTCGCCCAGGTATCCGTCCTGGTCGAGAGTGCGGAGGCGTGCCTCTGAAATCTTGGACGGAGGACTCACCCATCTGGCGCCCAAGGCACCCTGCCTCCGATGAGGAACCGCCTCAACAAGCTCCTCGGTGACGTAGTCGACGCCTGCAACTAGGACGTCCCCGTCAGCATCAACTGGTTGCCCAGCCTCATTGTACTCCCCATAGTTTGGGGGTTCAATCTCCTCCTCTCCCTCAGCAGCGGGAGGGCTGCCCGGACGTGCCTCGTCCAGTTCCTCAACCTCCTGGACTTCAGCGTCCCCCTCACGGTCCTCTTCCATTAGGACCGCCAAATCTTGTTCGGCGTCGGGCAGGGTGGCAAGCCGAGCCACCTGGGGATCAGAAGCGTCAGCCAGACGCGTAGTTTTCTTCGTACAAGCCATCATTCTATGGCTGGGTACGGAATCAGAAGAAGGATTAGCACGAAGACGATGGTGGACTTCGTGCAGAAGTTGAAGCAGTTCCTGGTCAATTTGATGCTCAGGCTCCCAAGACTCACTAAGGTTCATCTACAAAAGACAACACGCAAGATGAGTGTTGGATGGAGTATCAAGCGAAAAAATAAGCAAATATGCCGACCAGGAGTACCCAACAGATTAAAGAACAGCCATGTTCGAAGAAAAGTCTAAACTCAAGAAGTCAGAAAGTTTTTCTTGAGTTAGGGCAAGAAAGTTCATGAAGCTTAAAGAAAGCAGAATGAAAAACAGACGCAATGTAGTTCTAAAATAAGCCTTACGGCTGAAAGCTAACGCAAGGACATGGAAAAGAAGAGTCGCAGAAGTTTCGAACCCTAGGGTTTCCTACAGTGTTCTTTCTACAGCAAAGATACATTCAAAAGCACAAGCATGCAAAGGAAAAACATAAAGGGATTCAGAAACTTACTCAAAGATTCGAGTGTCCGGATTCAAGCAAGCCTGAAATCGTCTGTAAGCTCTTCAGCAACTTTGAAGCCTGAAAACTCTCTCTTTTTGCTCTGAAGTTTGCTTAACAACGAAGGGTGATGAAATGAGGAAATGTGCCAGTACTCCAAGTATTTATAGGCAAAAGGGTAACTGTACGTAAAGGAACCTTAGACGCCTCGACTTCCCGCCTTGAAAGCAAATATGGGAAATCAAAATAATCGAGTGCAACCGTCAGCCGTGGAGAGAGAAATTTGGATTTTCAAAATATTAATTGTCAGAGCATTAATTAGCCGAAAACCGAAGGGACGCCCAGTCAGCTTCACATCGAGTCTCGAATGGTCATGCTCGACATGTGTCCCCTTCCAAGGCAGAGCCAGCTCGGAATAAGTCTATACGCAACCTCGGAGGTCCCGCACAGACTTGGGGGGCAAATGTTATCCCAAATTTGGCACTCTGACGTGGCATCACAAGAATGGTGACACGTGGCATCAACTTAGAGCACCTGGTCGGATCAACATGCTGAGCAGGATGCCTCGCTGGCATGTCCATAATGGAATACTCAACGAGCCGTGCAGAATGAGCAACACTTAGCGAATTCAGCCAAGCACTTCGTGAGTCACCAGCTCAATCCCTATAACTCAGGGATCAACTTGCGTGGATATGGCATACACACGATTCCACTATCGGTGTATACGGCCTCAATCCCATGATCCTAGCATTTAGTAATGATCCCACGATCTTTGTGTTTATGCGCTTTGTAACGAGAGAGGAAACTCCTCCTCCTCAAGTTTTCTGCCCTATAAATAGTGAGGAATGTTCACTGGGCAGGGGGACGAAAAAAGAGAGATTGATCGAAACTGTGTAACAGTGATCATACGCCGAAACGCTATAAGCTAAGGCTATCTAAGAATTATATATTCAGAGATATTATTGTAAGAGCTATGAGAAAAGGAATCTTCTTCCTTATTCTTAAGTCAATACAATTAACGAGGATTAGGCTATTACCGAACTGCTCGGGGCTGAACCTCTATAAAATTTCTATGTCTTCTTATTATCATTATTTGCTTTATTACGTATTCTTATTACGACATATCGTTTATCGCTTATTAAAAGACTCATTGTCGTTGGCTAAAAGCAAAGTCAACACCTATCATCAACACATGATGCCCAATCTGCATTAGAATACCCTTGAATTGAAAATGAGGTAGCAGGAGCGAGATGAAGGCCATGCAGGATTGTCCCTTTGAGGTATCTCATCAGTCTTTTACAAGCTTCCCAGTGTGTAGAAGTGGGAGCATGAATGAACTGGCTAAGTTTGTTAATGATATGTATGCAACATCAGGTTTGGTGAGAGTGAGATACTGCAACGCTCCAAGTGTACTTCTGTATAGTATTTTGTCTTTAAGAGGGTCACCATCTGTAAGAGACAATTTTGTGCTGACACTTGTGGGATTCGGGCAAGGTTTAGCTCCATCCATTTTTAATTTGACAAGCAGGTCAGTGATGTATTTTGTTTATGACAAATACATTCTAGTGGCATCTCTGAATATCTTAACTCCCAAGACGTAGTGAACATTACCAAGATCTTTTAGGGAGAAGGATTGGTTTAGGTTTGAGATGAATTTGTTAATGAAAGTTACATCTGGGCCTATGACAAGGAAGTTATCCACATAAACTAGCAGGATGATTAGCTGACTGCCTGATCCATAGGTAAAAAGAGAATTATCAGATTTGGATGGAGAGAATCCTCATTGAGTGAGAGTGTCTTTGAGAGTTTTATTACAGGCCCTAGAAGCTTATTTAAGGCCATATAGAGCCTTATGTAATAGACACACATGATTAGGTTTGGAAGGGTCAACAAATCCTTTTGGTTGAACCATAAACACTCTCTCATTCAATGTTCCATTCAAGAAAGCATTGCTTATGTCCAACTGTTTAATTATCCAATTCAAAGACACAGCTAGAGTGAGGATAATCCTTATAGTTACAGGTTTTACCACTGGAGAGAAAGTCTCTTCATAGTCTATTCCAGGTGTCTGCAAGTAACCTTTAGCCACAAGTGTAGATTTAAGTTTGTCCAAACTGCCATCAGCATTTAGTTTCACTTTATGAAGCCACTTGTTACCAATTACTGTCATGCCAGGGGTGTAAGGCACCAGAGATCAAGTTCCAACTCTTTATAATGCAGCGAACTCATGTTGCATAGATTTAAACCACTGAGGTTGTTTAATGGCAGTGGAGGTGGATTTTGGTTCCGATAGGATAAGAGCTTCTGGGAGAGGGAATTTAGTGGCCAGATAAGCTTTAGGTTTGAGAATACCACTTTGGCTTCTTGTTCTCATCCCATGAGTTTTGTTAGAGACATTGGTGTTTGAATCAGTTGCAGCTTCATTAAGTTGAGTTTGCTGAAAAGAGGCAGGGGTAGGTCTTGTATGTGGGGTTCAGGTGGAGGCAGGAGTTGAGTAAGAGATTGGTCATTTGTGGTCAATATGGCTTTAGTTTGTGTGGAAGGATCTCTGTCAAGAGTAGTGACAAATGGAGAATTTATCGGTAGTACAGGAAGTATGTTAGGTACCTAGTTACTAGTATTAGGGATGTTGGTGGTAATAGCAGGTTGTTGAGTTGGAGGTAGGGAAATCTCAGTAGCCCCATTGTTTGGTGGAGTGGGCACATCATTTGTTGGAATCACATCACTTGGACCAGAAGTATTAGTATGGTGATCACAATTTGATGTATGTAAGGTAAAGGAAGGAGAAGGGGAAGACATATGTACCTGAGGTGATTCAATAGTTGAGGAGGAAGCTGGAAAGTGTGTGTCATTGAATGTAACATGTCTGGATATGATGATTCTACCATCTGGATGTTCAGAGAGATATCCTTTGTGGTGAGATGAATATCCCAAAAATAGGCACTGCTCAGATCTAAGTTCAAGTCTGTGGGCATTGTATGGCCTGAGATAGGGAAAACAACTACATCCAAAAGGTTTTAAGATGTTATATTTAGGTTGTTTCTTAAACACACATTCATAACTCATGTTTCCAATAACAAGAGTTGGGAGCCTATTAATTGTGAACATGACAGAGGACATAGCATACCACCAATATTCATGCCTAAACCAGCTTGATCTAACAAAGTGAGTCCAGTTTTTGTGATATGTCTGTGCTTACGCTCAGCACGACCATTTTGTTCACTAGTTCTTGGACAGGGGTGTTGAAAATGAATCCCTTGATCAGCCAAAAATCAAGCAAAGGGTCGGTACTCTCCCCCCAATCAGCTTATACACTTTTAATAGGCAAGTCAAATTATTTCTCAAGACTTTTGAATTTTATAAACACATTAAAGGCTTGGTTTTTAGTGGACAGAGGGAATATTCAACAATATCTACGAAAGTCATCAAGGAAGTGAACATAATATTTGAAGCCATCTTTAGAGGTAATGTGAGATGGACCCCTAAGGTCTGTGTGTATTAGAGCAAGGGGTTGAGTGCCCCTGCTTGTGGAGTTAGGAAAAGGTAGTTTGTGGCTCTTTCCTTGATGACATGCATTACAAAATTGTAGTGTTTTTAGGGAACCGATGTATGTTATATGGGGAAGGATTTTAGTCATTGTCGTAAATGATGGATGGCCAAGTTTGCAGTGCCAATTGTTAATGCCATTGTGTTTAGTTACAGATAACACTTGATTTGAGGAGCTATGAACTGAATGAAAACTTGTTTTATTGAAGTTATCAGAATTACAAGATTCAACTAGTTTTATTGAATGACAAGAACAATTACACAAGTAAGATTCAACATAGTCTTTAAACACAGTAGCAAGATGACATTGAACAGATGTGTTGTGAGCTCCACCAAGCTGATACAGACCATCCTTAGCCTTCCCTTTGAGAAGCACTGTCCCTATTTATTTTTCCTTAACAAAACAACACGATTTGTGAAACTCAAGAAAGACATCATTGTCAGATGTTAGTTGAGAATCACTAACAAGATTCATGGTCATTGAAGGTACACTAAGGACAAAATTTAATTGAATTGGCTGATAAGGTATAGATGAAGGAATAGATGTGTGACCAATATGAGATATGAGAAGCTTCTTACCATTTTTAATAGCAATGGTTTCATTTCCATTATAGGTGGTGACCATGTTTAGATTCGATGTGCTAAAGGAGACATGATTGGTGGCACCCAAGTCAACATACCAAGAATCATCATCTCCAATTTAGGGACCATAGTGGTAGTTGAGGCATGTGGATCATAATGAAAGATGGTTTCAACTAAAAGAGCTTGAGTATTAGAATTACCATATTTGGAGGTGATCCAGTTCTTGTCAAACCGATAGTGGCACACAGCAGCAGTGTGACTAGTGCGAAGGCATACTTGGCAGAGTAATCTTGCACCAGATCCATGACCATAGGAGCGATTACGATTGTTATCAGAAGTGTTGCCACGACTAACTCCATTTGGGGGTCTGTAAGGGCCATTTCTTGAAGAGCCAAAAGCAAGTTTCGCTTGCATCTTCATAGAAAGGTCAGTCACTGAGTTGTGATGTTCAATCCGAGTTTCATGAGAGAGAAGTAAAGCTTGAACCTCTTCAAAGGACAGAAGATCACTTCTTGAGGTTATACCAGACACAACAGGGTCAAATTCAAGGCCAAGGCCATTGGGAAGTTGCAGAACAAGATCTTGAGTTGACACAAGTGATCTAGCAATCATCAGAGCATCAACAATCGACTGAGCTTTGTCCACATACTCAAAGATCGAGAGATTATTCTTCATTAAATGAGAGAACTGTCCTTTTAACTGAAGAAGGCGAGCTTTAGTTTGGCTAGAGAATCGTTGTTCCAAAGCATGCCTGACAGTGAACGAGGTATTGAAATTTGCCACAGATGCAAGAACTGGTTCTGTTATTGACGGTCGGAGCCAAGAGAGGAGGAGTTGATCCTTCTTTTTCCACTGAGCATGTTCAAGATTTGGAGCACCGGTGACCAGCGTCACCGGGGGAGACACATTAGAGAACAAAATCTGATCCAAATCATGGCCAACAACCATGAGAACAACTTAAGACTTCCAAGAAAGGAAGTTGTTGCGATTGGGCTTGAGAGTGAGGGAAGTTGGAGAAAGGATTCCAGGTGTTCGTGGGCTAAGCAGGGGCAGCAGCGAGAGTTGTAGCTTGAGGATCGGAGGTAGAAGATTCCACGAACGTTTGTCAAAGGACGATGATACCATGTAGAAAGAGAAGAGCTGGACAATAAGAAAAGAAACAAGAAGAGAAAATAGAGTAATGAATATAGGCCTTACTCAACAGTGTAGGCAATTGCCTTTATTTATATATCGAGTCCTTTACAACCAAAAGCCAAGAATACAATAACAGAAAGAGTACATCTAATATAACTAACTAACTAACCCAAACAGAACAACAACAGTTAGGTAGTTCAGGTGACATCACTAAATAGTTTATTAACAATGCAAAATTACAATTAAGATAAAAAGAAAAATGGTGTCATACTATGAACTAATTTGGTACGGCTGTGCTGTGGAGAAAAATAGTTATAACTGTGATGTGAGAAAAAACAATTGCAACTGAGTTGTGTAAAAAAGTTGAGCTCAATGGCGGAACTATGTTGCTGGCTGCAGGGGCCATGGCCCCTCCTCACATTTTGATTTTTAAATGTATATACATATATTTATAGGCTCTCTATATTAATTGCTTTTTTTAAAATATATATTTCTTGATAAAAAATTGACTATTTCAAAACTCAAAAGCTCATAAATGGGCTAATGATTATTTATGCTTTTATATTAAAACAATTTTGTTTAGAATTGTATCAATATCATTTGCATCCTATACATTTTATAGTTCACTCTTTTTGATTTTTTTTTTCTTTTGAAAGTTCTTTTTCTAATTTTAAAAAATTTATTTCTCAATAAATTTAAATATCAAAGTATGCTCTAGAAACGACCTTTAAGGGGTCGTTCTAGTAGACGTGTTATCTATTTCGGCATCTAAAAAAGTTTTGGAAAATTGTACAATACACCCCCTTTTAAATGAATGTATTGATGCACTATATCTGTTTTAGAATCTAAATAATTTTTTAGTCAAATTTTTTCTTATGGTCGTGTACGTTATTGCTATTTAAGATATCCTATAAAATTTTAAGAAGTTTGAAAAAATTTAACACGCCGAAAATAGGATTCAAAAAGTATGTTGCACGCGTGACTATTTTATTTTATACGCGTGTGAAGTAGATTGTTTGAACACTACTTTCTATATTGTAAATTATTCCGAATTTCTCACAATTTTATAGGATATCTTAAATAACTATAACGTAAACGAATATGAATATGAAAAAAAATTAGATTTAAAATTTTTTCTAAATGTCGAAATAGGTAAGGGTGCATTAGTGCACCCCTTTTAAGGGGGTGCATTGTAGAATCACCCAAAAGTTTTTAGTCCATTTTTTTTTTCATAATCGCATAGGATGTACTTATTTAGGACCATATATAAAATTTTCAAAAAAAATTTAAATAGTTTACAGTACCGAAAATAAAGCTCAAACAGTTATTTACCACACGTATAAGAAAAAACAGTCGTGTGTTCAACTAAATATTTAAACCTTATTTTTTACACTATATACTATTCGAAATTTTCTAAAAATTTATAAGTGATCCTATATAGTTGTAATGTACGCAATTATGGAAAAATATTTGACTAAAAGTTGTCCTGAATGCTAAAACAAATACAACCCCTTAAGGGGTATACTATAAATTTACCCTATGCTCTCAATGTACTAAATTCTTCATATTTGTGCTAAAAAAGAACAAAAAATCTTTATCCTTATGCTAAAAAAAATCAACATACTTAGGCCCCTCCTAAGACTAAGGGCTGGTTCCGCCACTGGTTGAGCTGAGTGTTTGGTATAGATTTTAAAGTTGTAAATCGTTAAAATTCTATTATAATGATAATAATATTTTAATCTAATTCATTATAATTATAAATTTATAAAATTTATGTTATGTTATACAAAAATTTTATTTCTATATTTTTATTTATTAATTTTTCCCTAAAGTATAAATTTATATGCATTGATAAAAATAATTTATAGTATTAAAATAAAATTTCTAAGTTGATGTAGTTTGTTAATATAAAAATAAAAATATAAAATATAAAATAAATAATATTTTTTTTAAACAAATAAAATATTAGTTATCTTATTATAATTTATTTATTTTAATTTTTAAATATATATTTTTTGTTGTAAATGAGAAATAAATAAATATATTTAGTATAAATAAATTTATTATACATTATGTTTGGTGAGATGGATGAAAAGGATAAAGGATGGAGAGTTGAGGGAGGATAGAGAATATAAGGGAGGGAGAATATGGTAGTTCCTTTCAAGTTGTTTGAAAAGAAAGATGGAGAGGTGGAGGGATACATTATTATATATTTATAAAATTACTTTATTATCTATTTATTTATATATATATATATATATATATATATATTTTTATGATGATGTATATGTAATTTAAAATAAATTAGAAAGAAGAGTATAAATTCTTTCATATGAGGAAAGATGCAAAATGGGACCCAAATGGATTGTAAATCATTCCACCTCCCTTCTCCCTTTGAGAATCCTTTATGCCAAATAAATGGATTGCAATTTACAAACAAACAATCTTCAGGTAGGAGTGTTTGCGGTGCAGGTGGTGCGGTTTTTGACTATTTTTTTTAAATCAACCCGCACATGCGGTTTTTTTAATTTCTCAAACCGCATCTGCACCGCGAAACTATAAAACTGCAAAAACCGCACCGCAAAAAATAGTGCGGTGCGATTTTTGCGGTTTGAACTATCACTAAGTAATTAAACTATCACAAATACAATAAAGTTTAGTTGCACAAATACGAAGAAACAAGGAAAGATATAACTATAAATAGTATTTTTTATATCTCTTAAAAAAAGATTTTTTTTATTTTTATTAATTAAATAAATATTATTTAATTATTTGTTTTAACTTTAAAATTATTTAATAACTTTTTTTATTGAATAATACTTAGCGAAAAAATACATAATAAATTTTAAAATTATTTAATAATTTTTTATTGAGAATATATTAGTGGACCACTAATATGTTGACATGTGTCAATTTAGTCTATTTTAATAGAATTTAACGAATTGATAATGACAAAAGTAGCATAAGCGTAACTTTAGGTATTTAATCCGCTAAAAGAAAAACATGTGGTATATAAGTGTATGAAATTTAAAACATCAAGTATTTATGCCTCAAATACTCTATGTTTTTAATCCGTCGAAAAAAAACATGTGGTATTTAAGTGTATAAAACCGAAAACATATGGTATTTATGCCGCAAATATCCCCTTACATTATTTAGGACATATGTATTTTTTTAACCAAAAAAAAAAAGATAAAATATAGTATTCTTGGATTTATTAACAAAATTATGACATAAAAAAGTAAACAAAATAAAAAGTTCATACCCATAAACATTATTTAATTATGAAGTTTTTATAAAAATACTAGAGATTTTGGGTAAAAATTTATAATTTTACGGTCACACTATTTTTACAAAAATACTATTTTTTATAAAATAATCGTAAAACAACAAAACAAAACAATTAAAACAACAGTAGAACAACTAAAAAACAACCGTGAAAATTTAACACAATACATAGTATTTTTGAAAAAAATTCTACCATACAATAAAAAAGTAAAAAAGTTATAAATTTAGTATGTGGTGTAAAAACTCCTTTAATTATGCCATAAAAAAAAAAGTAAACAATACAAAATTTCTTATGTAATTTCTACTATTAATAGTAGATGAGAAGATTGGTTAGGGCTATTTACAAATATTAGAATATTTCTAATTAAGGAAATAAAATAATATTATTGATTCTGATAAATGAATATTTTATATTCATTGAATCTGGACAGAATCAATTACGTAATATTCTATATATGGTCAGATTTCTATATTCATTACCTGATTTGATTTCCTGAATTAATTGTCAAAATATTCTGACAATTAATGTGGCACAGATACTGATGGAGTATCTCACCTATAAATATAGGGTCTCGGTCCCCGAGCTCCTCACTCATTCTGTTCATAACAGCAAATTCCATCTAAAGAGAGTTGAGAGAGCGAGGAAGCCCGATTACCCACATCAACTAGTTTCCTTTGCAGATCAAAGCTTATGTGGGTTTGAAGCTCAAGAATCAATGGCTGGAGGTATTTCGATCCTTAAATTATAGTGTATATATGTTTGACTTAATTCCGCATTTTATACTTAATCATATATGTTTCAGTTTATACATAAAAATGTCTAACAGTTGGTATCAGAGCGGATTATATATCTCTGCCTTGATTTAGTTTGAGTTTAATATATATATATACGTATGTACGGTGTTCATATATATATTATATATTCGTTTTCGGGTTCGTATATACATTCGTATTATATATATATTCATATTATATATATACATTTTCATACGTATATACCTATATACATTCAGTTTATATATATATATTTATATACATTCTGTTTATATATACATTCAGTTTATATATATATTCATATACAGTTTATACATATATATAGATATTTTCTTCATTTCATTAGGTATATATATTGTATATATATATGTTCATATATTCATTATATCATATTGTTTATATACCTAAATGCTATATATAAATATATACATATATACATTTCATGATTATATATATACATACGGTACATTATTTTATTTTCTGTATATATATGTATATATGTTTATATATACATTATACATTCTGAATAAATACATTCATACATTAATATAGAATGTTCTAAAGCATGAAAACTCATTTTGAAAAATAAAGAAATCTCAAAAAAAAAAAAAAAAAAATTCGGACCCGATGCATGAAATCTATATGAATGTCTTAATTTATTCATTTAGATCATTTTGGAATTGATTTCATGATTTTTGGACGTCGAAAAATAGTTTTATGGTCGGGTTTTGGGTCGGGTCGAGCGGACCCGCGCAGTAAACGGGTCAAAACTGACCCGGTTGGAGGTAGGAGACGACTCCGTACGACATGTCGTTTTTCTTATGTGAAAAACGACATGTCGTTTTTAAGTAGAGAGTTTTTTTGGCACCTCCGTACCACGTGTCGTTTTTTCCTTATGAGGAAAACGACATGTCGTTTTTAAGTATGAATTTACAACCCAAGGCCGTACGACATGTCGTTTTCTCTATTGTGAAAAACGACATGTCGTTTTCAGCATGAAATTTTTGAGTCCGACTCCGTACGACGTGTCGTTTTCCACTGAATGTGGAAAAACGACGTGTCGTTTTTCAGGGTAGATTTTTCGAAAAAAAAAAAAGGAAAATTAAGAAAAATTTAAGAAAATTCCGAAATTTTATTATTTTGATTTATTTTTGGAATTTTATTTTATTTCCTTATTTTTGTTGATTTAGTCAATTAAATTACATTTGTTTAAACTTTCCATTCTTATTTAACATATATCTTCATATATTATATGTTATTTAGTAATCAATTATTATGGAAAGTTTTTAATTTGGTAAATTAATTACATGCTTTATTTTTACATGTAATTACAATAATTGTGATATTTTAAGAATGTGAATATTTAATTATTCTACAATTAAGTGCGCAATTATTATATTTATTTACCAATTAAGTAATTTATTGATTAAATTAATTGATAATCTGCCATTAAGTATATTTTTTAATTTTGCATTTAATTCATTTCATATAATTAATTGTACTAATTTGTATATTTACCTTATTTATACAAATTAATTATTAGTGCAAATATTTAAGATATTATATGGTCATAAATACATAATTAATTATATATTATGGAATTAAGCATTTAATTTATTATCATACAATAATTGTATTAATTTGTATTTATTTGGCAAATTTATTTTTAATACAATTAATTTTGATTTGTATGATTTAAATGCTATACATAAATTCCTTTTATAGTGCTAGATATATTTAGAAATATTCAAACATTAAGATAGGTTGAATATTTTATATAGCACATTAAGTTTCATAAAACTTCATAAAATTATTCATAAAATATTCATAAAACTTCCTAAAATGAATAAAATATGAATAAAATGTAAGTAATTTTGTGGTTTGACATAAGAAAACATGAATTTGGGACAAATGCTCATATCTAGAACGGTTTTTAATGATCTTCGGACGACCACACTAAGAGCATTAATCTCAATGATTGTCTACTATGTTAATAACGAAATTACTTTTAGGTAGAGCCCAATACCTAATGTCAAAGTGAAAATATAATTTTATATAATTAGGGAGTAGCCACAGCATCCTTATTTGTATAAAATTATATATTAATTAAAATTCACCTTAATGGACATAACTTGTAATTAATTATATAGGTATAATAATTTTACCCCACAGGGATTTTATTATACTTGTATAATTAATTAGGATAATATGTTAAATTAAGTTCTCTTAATTAACCCCACAGGGAGTTATGGGGATTTAATTTAATAGTGTTATCACAAATTTAATTAAAGATAGATAATAAACCTTCATTTTCCAAAACTAATTGTTTAATTAAATCTATCATAAAGTTCATCTAATTTTATTAAATTTAAAATTTAGCCCACAGGCAATTTTGGATTTAGTAAAATTTTAATCTTCAGTTTATACTTTGGTGTCTAGTGAACCACATAATTTTAAATAATTAGGGAGTAGCCACAACATCCTTAATTATATAAAATTATATATATTAAGTGGATTAAGATCACATAATTGACATGAATTATGTGAACATAATAATCTTACCCTACAGGGATTTTATTATATTCACATGATTAATATGTTAAATTAAATTCTCTTAATTTACCCCACAGGAAATTATGTAGATTTAATTTAATAATTTTATCATAAAGTATAAAATTTTGAAACATTTATAAATAATTAAGTGTTTCATACATTTCTTATTAAATTGTGTAAATCTACATCTAAATCTAATCTTATTAAATTAAAAATTTAGCCCACAGGCAATTTTTGTTTAATAAGATTTCTTATTTAAGCATGTTTATTCATTGGTAAAATCATGATTCATTTAAACCTCAAAACTATATATGTAATTTTATTACATCACTATTCATAAATTTCTTCCATACCAGTAGAAATTTCCAAAAATTTATTCTGATAACTTAATCTAAAATGTACAGTTTTTATAGTATAATTAAGAAAAATAAATCACACTTTATTATCACCAATAAATTTTAATTTATTGTGTATGAATTCATTCTAATATAGTTAATGTGATTATTAACACATAGTGGATTATTTTAGATTGTTATTCCACATTCATAATTTCTTGCAAGGTTTACAAATAAACCTAAAAAAGTCAGTAACTGTGAGCAAATCTTATCCACAGACAAGATAAGTTCTCACATTTAGAAGTTTAAGGAACAAGCAATATAGTAGTGGCTTTGTTTTAAAATTGGCAAAGATCTTTATGTTCCAAGATTCTATTGAAACTTGATTTAGACACATTTAGAGGTCTTTACTACAAATGATGTCACTCATAAAGATATGCAAGTTCAATCTGACAATAAGAAATGTGTTATTAATAAGAATTCTTCTACATTATAGCACCAAAAATTATGGAACATATCTCCATAAATAGAATAAATGTTAGTAAATGGTGGGGATCTTCATTACACTTGATTTTACTAACTTTATTTAGAACTTGTGTGAATTTCATTAAGAATATGTATTCCAACAAGTCAAAATCGGTGCATACTAGAATTCTATCATATTAGAAATCATACAAGTCAATTAATTTTGAAGACATGGACTCAAATTTTGCATCTCCTTTTTAACGATTACTCACATAAATAATTTTTCTACAAAAGTATAGATTTATATGTTTCAAAGACATTTAAATCTTAAGTAGAGAAATGGTGCATTTTGCATATTAAGATAGTGAGATCAAATATAAAATGGAGAATACTACATTAAAATTCGTGAGTATGGATAAACTCCCAGTCTATTTGTAAATTTTCTTTAAAAGCATGGGTTCATTGCCCGATACATATGCTTGGTACACCCAAATTATAGTGTGTAACAGATTTAAGAAACTAAGCATTTTTTGGACATGGGGTGGAGCCTACATAGCAAACTCCAATCTTTCCTAAATCTTTGTCTATTGATACTCAACAATGGGGTGTACATATCGAATCGTGTTCTAACCAAAGTTGTTTCTCAAACATATTTTGAGTTGTGATAAGGTTGAAGACTGACTTGGTGACATGTACACATTTTATAAATACCCATATATAGTTAGAGTACAATTGTCAAAGAAAAGATCTAGGCCCTAAACCATAAATGAGCATATTTCATTTGAAAAGCTATAAGGTTTAAGGGTTACATATTTTATTATCCATCTCACAACACTAGAATTGTGGAATTAAGAATTGACTTGATTAGTGGGAGTGATTAATCTAGGAACCTAGTTTCCGAGAAAGATCATTCATATTTTCTCAAACTTCCACCTCAAGTGTTAGATTAATTATGATTCACAACAGCCCTTAAGATTACTGGTTATTGAGAATTCATAACTAATCATTAATAATATACAAGTCATTGGTAAAATTCTAATAAGTTTTGTTATTTAGTAATTGCTTACAATTTCTAAAATAACATGCTATTGAACCATTTGCTCTTTTAAGAGTTTGTTGGTCCATCCTTAAGATGACTTATTAGAACAGTAAGATCAATGTATTCTAGTGATCACATTTTGTACAATAAGAGTTCAACTACAATATTAATTTGAGACACAAATTAAATTATAGAATGATAAAGAATTGAAGTTGTAGTACAATATGCCATGAATGAATAAATGAATATCTTAAATAGCAATAAAGTTTATCTTTAGTAAAGTTGCCTAATGGGGTGGAGAACATTAATTAAGCATAGGTTTTTTCACCAATAATATTCATTAGGCAACATTGAGAAACATAAAGATATAAAAGAATATTCATTGCTAAGAAGTTCATTTTGAACTAAGAATCAATAACAAAGGAGATTTACATTCTCAATTGTTTTTATAAAAGATTCTATTATAGACCTTGGCATTTGTTGCTTGTTTTAATTCATTAATCAATTCCAAATAGTGAACTAGAGGAGAAGGTATATAGACTGCCATAAAGATTTTCCTCTAATAGTGGTGAACATATGCAAGCTTAAAGTGTCTACCTATAGATTAAAACAAACATCTCACAAATTGGTATTATATCATCTTTTCCTTTAGGTTTGAAAAGAGAATTATGGAAATAATTATATACCAGAAAGTTAGTGGGAGTAATATTTGTTTTATACGTCGACAATATGTTACTTGCAAATGATGATAAAAGTTTTCTATATAAGTTGAAATCATTCATATCTTAAATTATTATTTTGAGATAAGGAATATAAATAATATATATAATTTTAATTAATTAGAGAGTAGCCACAGCATCTCTGATTAAATAAAATTATGTATTATTCATCTAATATAACTTTTATCTTTAAGTGTGATAAATTCAACTCGAACCAGCATCTGAAAAATGATCTGGAGTGAGAATAAATTAAGAACATTCATTTGCTTCTATTTTAGAAGCCTAATGTATGCCTAAGAGTCTGAATAAGACTTTGCATTACATTTGTTTCAGGATCGTTAAGTAGTATCAGAATAACTAAAGTTAAGACCACTTTATTTTTCATACAAAGTGATGAGTTATCTTTAAGATACTAAAAATTATATTCATACATATTTTAAGGTGAATTGACCATCTGGAAATATAGTTAACCAATTAGATTCTAACATACTTCACTGGTTGTATTTATTCACGTAAATCAATATTTTATTACGTCCTTAAGATTACCAGTAAGTTATATTGTAGAGAATCTTGATTGTTATTTCCACTATAGAAGTCAGATTCATTTATTGTTTTGAGGATACATCTCGTATGATGTATTATAGAGTTTCATAGTAGGCACAGAGTTCGAATTACAGTTTCATTAGGCCATTAAGAAAATTTTGCGATAAATTCAGCTACAATATTTATGGCTAATAACTCTAAGAGTACTGGTCGAAGCTAGCATATCGACATTAAGTATTTAGCCATAAAAAGGCGTGATAAGTGGTCATTAATCACGCAAACTGAATTGAGTGATCGCATAGATCCTTGACTAAAGGCATGCCGCAACACAAATTCAAGGATCATAAAGTAAATATGGGATTCAGTTAACCCATATGCAGTTTTTTTTATTTGTACAACCAAAAATTATTTAATGAAACTCTAATTTCGATATTTTCTCATATTTATGTGCACCTTAATTTCATCTGAGAAAATTATCGTAAGAGGACCTGAATAAACATAAAGGTTAGGGTTTATTCACTTAAGTACATTGCCACATAAAGTACATTGTTATATAATAAATATATCGTAATACATGGAAGATAATACTCGACTTATAATGAGGACATGTCGCTATGATTCGTATGTTTATTATATAATGAGGAACGTTTGGGTTTGAATGTTTTAGTTTAAATGCTGACCAAGTGGGAGAATATTAGAATATTTCTAATTAAGGAAATAAAATAATATTATTGATTCTGATAAATGAATATTTTATATTCATTGAATCTGGACAGAATCAATTACGTAATATTCTATATATGGTCAGATTTCTATATTCATTACCTGATTTGATTTCCTGAATTAATTGTCAAAATATTCTGACAATTAATGTGGCACAGATACTGATGGAGTATCTCACCTATAAATATAGGGTCTCGGTCCCCGAGCTCCTCACTCATTCTGTTCATAACAGCAAATTCCATCTAAAGATAGTTGAGAGAGCGAGAAAGCCCGATTACCCACATCAACTAGTTTCCTTTGCAGATCAAAGCTTATGTGGGTTTGAAGCTCAAGAATCAATGGCTGGAGGTATTTCGATCCTTAAATTATAGTGTATATATGTTTGACTTAATTCCGCATTTTATACTTAATCATATATGTTTCAGTTTATACATAAAAATGTCTAACAACAAAAATATGGGAAAATGAATATATGTTTTGATATATATGGCATAAAAACTTAATTACCCTAAATATGACATTTTTTTAAAAAAACTTACAAATATGGGAAAAAGTAATGAGGAATGCCATAAAAAACTTTAAATTTGTATTTCTTTTTATTATTTTTTCTTTTTTAAAAAAATAAAACACTAAAATAAAGAAAAAATGATCTCAACTGTAGATGTTGTTTTTTTTACAGAAATTAAAGTTGTTTTTTTTTTTATTTAAACTACTGTTTTTTTTTTGTTAAAAACTAATTATTTCATTAAAAGCAGCAAAAAAAAAAAACCTGTTTCATCAACATCATCCTGAAAAAAAAACCAGTTTCATCAACATTGAAAAAAACTAATAATTTCATTAAAAAAATAAAAAAAAAAGTATCATTATGTTATTACAAATTTTTTATTTTAAGTTACTTTTTTATTATTTTGTTTCTAGGTTGGAAACTTATACTTATATTTTGTTTTTAATATTTGTATGCATGGTGTGTTGTTTTGATTACATTTGTGATTAATATTTTTTTTTGTATTTTTGTGTGTGTGTATTTTTTTTATTTGATTGTCTGATGAAACTAGTTTCAGTTAACTTTATAATTAATATTTATATTTTGTTATGATTTTTTATAGCGTCAAAACTGGTTTCATAGGTCGAAACTGGTTTCACATGTTTTAAATGTTCTGTAATGGGGTTGCTTCATTTTTATGATATTATTGTATTTTTTTTAGTTTGTATAAAACCAGTTTTATTATTGTATGATATTTGAACAACAATTTTTATTTTATTTTAAATAATCAGTTTCTGATACACAGATCATTTTCATAACTGGTTTTTTTAAGTTACTAGTTTTCATAACTGATTTTTTTTTTTTTTATTGTTATTCATAATTGAGTTTTAAGTTTCAATTTTTTATTTGATTATTTCAAGAAACTGGTTTTTATTTGTTTGTTTTTATTTTGGTTGTTTTACTAACTGGTTTCTCACATTCCACTATTTTTTTTGTTATTTTTTTTATGGTTTTTATTCGAGCTTTATGGTTTTTTTTTTTGTTTTTATGGTTTTTATGGTTGTTTTACACTTATATTTTTTTTAATATTTGTATGCATGGTGTGTTGTTTTGATTATATTTGTGATTAGTATTTTTTTTTTTTTTATATTTTTGTGTGTGTGGGAATTTTTTTTTATTTGATTGTCTGATGAAACTAGTTTCAGTTAACTTTATAATTAATATTTGTATTTTGTTATGAATTTTTATAGCATCAAAACTGGTTTCATAGGTCGAAACTGGTTTAACATGTTTTAACTGTTCTGTAATGGGGTTGCTCCATTTTTATGATATTATTGTATTTTTTTTAGTTTGTATAAAATCAGTTTCTGACACACATATTATTTTATTCTTTTCATAACTGGTTTTTTTTAAGTAACTAGTTTTCATAACTGGTTTTTTTTTATTGTTGTTCATAATTGAGTTTTAAGTTTTAATTTTTTATTTGATTATTTCAAGGAACTGGTTTTTATTTGTTTGTTTTTATTTTGGTTGTTTTACTAACTGGTTTCTTACATTCCACTGTTTTTTTTTTTTGTTATTCTTTTATGGTTTTTACTGCATTTTTTTCTTTTAATTTTCTTTGTTTCTTTTTTTCTCTTTGATTTTAATTTCTGTTTCTCTTTGCTATATTCGCTACATAACGTATGTTTAAATCAATTCTATTTTTTGAGCAAGCAAATAAAAATTAAATGCCAAAATAAAGAATGAAGTTAGAAGTTTGGTTATTAGGTATTGATATAAAATTTATATATTCAAAATTTGTTTTTAAATTTAGTATCGTTTGTAAAAGTTTAGTTATTAGGCATTGTGTATTTTTCAGTATGTTATTGATGAAACTATTTTTTTTTTTGCCTCTTTTAATGAAGTAATTAGTTTTTTTTTAATATTGATGAAACTGGTTTTTAAAGTTAGTATCGTTTTTAGATTGTAATTTTTTTTCATTATCTTGTTAATGAAACTATTTTTTTTTTAATCTTTTAATGAAATTATTAGTTATTTTCAATGTTGATAAAAGTAGTTTTTAACGTTTGCATTCTTTTTAGATTATGATTTTTTATATTGTTTTTTTTTCATGATTATGTTGATTAAACTGGTTTTTTTTTTGTTGCTGTTTTTAATAAAATAATTAGTTGTTAACAAAAAAAAATAAATAAATAAATAAATAGTAGTTTAAATAGAAAAAAAAAACAAGTTTAATTTCTATAAAAAAATGAGATACAAAAATGTACACTAATTATATATATTTATATATATACAAAGAGAAAAAAAATAGTTTGACAAAAAAAAAAAGAGAGGCACAAAGAGAAATTAGAAAAAATAAAATAAAAGAGAAAATTAGAGAGAGAAGAGAAAAAAAAAAAAAGAAGTCAGACTTAAAAATGAAAAAAAAAGAGCCAAAATTGACTAAAAAATATATAAAAAAGACAAAAAAAAACTTTTTAAAATTTTAATAAGTAAAAAACAATAAAATAGAAAAAAAAAAATAAAGAAAAGTATAAATGTAAAAATATCTTTGTCAAATTATAAAAGTAATGTTTGAAAAAAAAAATTAGTATTTGGTGTAAATTTTTCAAATAGAAAGAAACCCTAAAATGTAAATGTAAAATAAACTAAAAAAAATAAAACTTAAGTTAGAAACAAAAACATGAAATTATGTGTTTGGATAAAAGGTTTACAAAAATATGGCATATCAAATACCATAAAAAGTCTTAAATATGAAAAAATGTCACAAAAGAGTGGCAAACCTATAAATACTATATTTTTATAACTTTTTTACAAAAGAGGAAATTACACTCTATACCCTTTTTATATTGTCTTCTTTTATTTTTACCTTCTTTTTTAAAATCTATCATTTTTACCTCTTTTTTTAAACATTGTACCAATTTTACCCCTATCACTTCAAGATACTCTCCATGTGATTCTCTTATGTAAGGGTATTTTGGGTACAATACATATAAAAAGAGGTATGTTTCAAATAAACATAAAATTAGAAGTAAATTTGATTAATTGATGAATAAAAGAGGCATTTTTCAACTTACCCCTTTACAAAATCCCATATTTCATTGTAATTTTCACGATTGGTTAGGGTGTAGTTTTACTAGTAAACCCAAAATGTTTGAAATCGAGCCCAAATAAAGGCCCAAAACGTAAGCCCATTAATTTGCCGTAATTTCGAGAATGCGAAGCAAAAAAGCGGGAACTATTCTGATCCAAATTTCGTGAAAAATCATTTCCCGCTTCTCTCTCAGGTAAATCAAACTCTTCACTCTGCAAAAAAAAAAAAAAAAAAAGTTCAAACTCTCCATTTCTTTTCCCATCTTGGGTTTTCTCGGCTACCAAACAGTTATACTATTGCTACATTTCTCATGTGATCATATCGTTTCGGTCTTTCAAGTTTCACACTATTCCAGATCGAACTTCGGGTTTCAGATAATCGATTTCTAATGAGAAAGATTCGGTTTGATTGAGATAAGCTATGTCAAATTACGATCTTAGCTGCTCAGAACAAGTGCCTGGTGTAAACACCGCCGCAGATTGTGAGAAAGCGTGGCATATCTTGGCGATTTTGTTGAGCATAGGCCGGCCGGCGAGTCTTGGAGAGCTTTCTTCGAAGTGCGAGTTGTTCGATGCGACGCCGGATTACATTGGGAGCCTCTGCTCGAACCCTAACTCGCCGATTATTCTTTTGGATAATCAACTCGTTACTGTTTCCATGGCGGTGGTTTCGTCCATGGTAGAGTTTGCGTCAAAATCAAAGTCCGGTGGTGGTGGGGGTTCCGTTTCGCTGTTTGGAATTGAATTCAACGAATCGAACAAGCATTTGAATTTTGACGTTAAGACCTACTTTCGGAAGCGGAAGGAAAAGGAATTTGATCCGGTTGTGTTCTCGGCAGCTAAAAGGAGGTTATTGTATCAAGGTATTGAGCTAACCTTTTGTCTTTTAAGTCTTTGTTTTCTGTTTTTTTTTTCTCTTTCGTTTATCTGATTTTGATTGACTTAATGGCAGGGGAAAACGATCAACTTATGCTGTCGTTACCTACTGAAATTAAGGTAATACTTTCTCACACATTGTTTTATGATGATTGATTCTTCAAAATTTAATAATTTTGTTTAGGTTCTTACTGTTGTTGACTTCATCTTTGATTTCATTTGTATAACTTTTGTTTTGTTGTATTACATGCTACTCGCATTCGTCGGAGCCTTCACTAATTATAAAGAAAATATTGGGTCATAATATTTTTTCTTGAATTTGGTATCAGCAGTTAGTCTAGTTGAAGTTGTACTGCGTTGTGTTTTAATGGCTTGTGGATCGAATCTGTTTCGTCCTTCTCTGTCTGACTGTTGTATTTCTTTTTGTCCCCTGTCATGTTGATGATATTTGTATAGGAAATTTGTAATAATGATAAAGCTACTGTCCCTTTACTTCTTGGGTCCAACTGTGAGTTTTCGAAAAATTCCAT
Source organism: Cannabis sativa (assembly GCF_029168945.1). Lineage (NCBI taxonomy): Eukaryota > Viridiplantae > Streptophyta > Magnoliopsida > Rosales > Cannabaceae > Cannabis > Cannabis sativa. The sequence continues at coordinate 38,024,816 of NC_083610.1, read as the reverse complement.
GATGAATGGTAACCAGGGGAAAGATGAAGGTAGTGTTGGGACAAACATTTTAGATGAGGGTAGTGCTGGGACAAACATTTTTAATGATAGTAGTGCTGGGACAAACAATAGAGATGAGGGTAGTGCTGGGACAAACATTTTAGAGGAGCAGCAGGAGTGTTCTGGATATGTACATACATCAACTTTGCCTTGCAGCTTGGTAAATAAAGAATCAAATTTGGGTGTTCTGGAACCAATCCAAGAGGATCAAATTATGGCACACAACTACATTGAGACCTTACCTTTGCCTGATAACTTTCATGATTCATTATCAATCAAGAAAGCAGATGTTGACGAAGCTGTTGGATCTAAGAATGGAGTGTGTCGGAGTCTCACATTTGACGGAGAGGAAGATAAAATAGGTAATGGTTTGCCATTAGAGGGTGGCTTTTCTAATGCTCATTCTTGCAGAAGTTTGATACATCACATAGAAGATGTTGCAGAAAACATAGCAGGAACTAGTGGTAACAAAGGTGTCATTGATCATCATGAGGAAAAAGGAGATACAGAAAAAACTGTTCGTTTTAAGGAGTTAAAAAATCTGGTGAGTATTTCGACAATGGACAAAGAGCGAACACATAGATTGGAAACTCACACCAACATTAGAGTATCTGGGAATTCTTCCAGTCAGAAGCAACCTGTGAAATCATATATTAAGTTGAAGCGCATGAGCAAGAATTTGCCTCCACAACAAGGAGTGCTTTTGGGGCCATCAAAATATAGTAGACTTATAATATCCCGTAAAAGTGATCAGAAGCGTCATTCTGGGGAGCATAACTCAAAGAACAGTAATAACGGAAAAGAAAATGCAGTAAATCCAACGTCTATGTCATTAAAGGTGAGTTTGAGAACCATTGATTGTCTTTCTATAATCTCTTTAGTTAATAAGAAAGAGCTCACAAGCACTCTTTTGGTTTTTTTGCAGAACAATTTGGAGAAAAAGGAATTCCCTCAGTTCGACAATTTTCTCATAGAGGATGAAGAAGGTTCAGGTATTAAGATCATATATTTTTTTGATTCTGTTGCTGATAATCTAAAGAATATGATATTTGTGTGTAATTTTCTGGACTTTTGCTCAAAACTATCCAGGTGGTTATGGCATTGTTTACAGAGCCCGAAGAATTAGTGATGGGAAAATGTGTGCTATTAAATGTAAGTTTTATTTTCTTAGATATTATACTTTGGACTTAACGTCAGGTCTTGAGACTAGGATTGGAACCATTGTTTTGTTCGCTTCAATAAATGGTTGACTGGAGTACCTGGTAATGATAGGAATCATAGGATAATTCATGACTGGTTTTGCTTTCAGGCCCTCATGGTAAAGCTCAAAAACATCATGTCACTAACGAACTTAAAATGCTTGAGCGCTTCGGGTAATCATTCGGACAATAACTTTGTTAAGCGCTCACAATTTTGAATATGATCTATGCAAAACTTTACAAATTCTCTTGTATACTGTTTATTTCAGTGGTAAAAACTTCATAATTAAGTATGAAGGTTCACTCAAAAGTGGTGATGCAGAGTGCTTTATATTGGAACATGTTGATCATGACCGACCTGAGGTACTTATTCAATACATCACTGTTTCAGTTTTCTTAATATAGTAAAGCCTTTAATTATGCAATAAATGAAGCTTGATTGATAAGGTAAGAGACTCGGAGTTCCAACTTACAAATGTATTTACTTTGTTGTATTGAAGAAATGGCATATTTGTGTAGTAGCATCTATCACAACCATTCTTTCTCTTGTTAAACATTCACATAGATTATGAACTATCCAAAACATACATTAAATATCATTGTTCATAATCATTAAATCCAATATCAATACTTTATTTAGAGCATCATAAATGTAAAAACACATACATCCCATATTAGCATTTTCCATTGTTGCTAAGACACCAAAGTCTTCAATGTGAATGTGTCTCCAAGATAGTAGAAGAGGAGCCTATGAAAGCAAACCCTTTTTCTTTTTCACCACACACCCACACTCTTCTCATACTAAACACATATTAACCCTTTTATATCTAACACCTAACCCTAAGGGGTTATATTATGCTTATTGGGCTAATGAGTATAATTAGTGGTGGACTATAATTTAATGGGCCAATTATAGTTTTAGGGTGCTCACATGTGCCTCTAATACATTTATTAATTATTAACCATCCCATTATGGTAGTGAATAAATATTGGGCACATAGTTAATGATTGTGATTATGGTATTATATTAGTCCACAAATAAATAATTCTAACATTCTCCCACTTGGACAATATAATCAACCACCATAACATTGTCTACCACACATAAGGTAACCAATAAAAACGTACATAATATCATATCGACGGGATACATATACTATGTATGAATTGACCTTGAAGACATTTTAATTCAATAACAATCATTAACAATCAAACCAAACATACATGAGGTACAACAAAATTGAGACTATGCGCATTCATCTCCTTTTGTACCTGTCACTTCAGTAAACAACACATGCATGCATACATATGACAACAATAACTAGAAGTGACTACAATATCATTATGCATGTTCAAAGTACAAGTCATGAGCATTCCATACAAGATACTAGCCTGTTCAATACATAATAGAAAAACTCCCACTGAGCTCAACAACTAGGCTTCTAACAATCCCATTCGAGCAACATGCTCTAAAAATACACATATGGGTAAGCCTTTCGTTAGTGGGTCTGCTAACATGCCAGTGCTAGGCGTGTATTCAATGGAAATAAAAGACTCTGTAACTTTCTCTTTAACAAAATAGTATTTTATGTCAATGTGTTTAGAACGGGAAGTACTTCTAACATTTCTAGAGAAAGCTATTGCTGCGGAATTATCACAATACAATTTCAACGGCCTCGTGATAGAGTCCATAACACCCAATGTTGAAATGAAGTTCCGCAGCCATATTGCCTGACAAGTAGCCTCATAACACGCCATATACTCTGCCTCCATTGTTGAGGATGCTGTGAGTGTCTGTTTGACACTTTTCCACGAAACAGCTCCTCCAGCCATCATGAAAATGTAGCCTGATGTGGATTTCTTATCATCCACGCATCCTGCATATTCGACATCGCTAAACCCCATTATATCAAGAGTGTCAGCTCGCCGATAAGTCAACATATGATCCTTGGTACCCTGAAGATACCGCATGACCTTCTTAGCTGCTTTCCAATGGCTAAGTCCAAGATTACTCAAGTATCTACCTAACACGCCAACAATAAAAGCAATATTAGGGCGTGTGCATACTTGAGCGTACATCAGGCTACCCACAACTGACGCATAAGGAACCACTTTCATGTCATCTCTCTCTTTGTCATTTTGTGGACATTGGCCCTTTGAGAATTTATCACCCTTCACTATTGGTGCCTTTCCAGGTGAACAAGTATGCATATTGAATCTTTTTAAAATTCGATCAATGTAAGTTCTCTGAGACAACCGAAGAATACCTTTAGTTCTATCCCGGAGAATCTGTATCCCAAGTACATACGAAGTCTCACCAAGGTCTTTTATATCAAAATGGTCAGATAGCAATTTCTTTGTCTCAGACAACAGATTTTTATCATTGGAAGCAAGCAAGATATCATCAACATGCCGTACCAGGAAGATGAAGCTACTCCCACTGACCTTCATATATATACATTGATCAACTTTATTCTCCATGAAACCATTTGCAGTGACAACTGCATCAAATTTGAGATACCACTGTCTTGATGCTTGTTTAAGTCCATAAATAGACTTATTGAGCTTGCAAACCATATGCTCCTTGCCAGGCTCCTCAAAACCAACAGGTTGAGTCATGTAGATATCTTCATACAAATCTCCATTTAGAAAGGCAGTTTTCACATCCATTTGTTCAAGTTCCAAATCAAAATGAGCAACCATAGCCATGATGATTCGCAAAGAATCTTTGGTAGAGACAGGTGAGAATGTTTCTTTGAAATTAATACCTTCTTTCTGGCTATATCCTTTAGCAACAAGTCTAGCCTTATATTTTACTAGCTGCCCACTTGAACCATATTTAATCTTGTAAACCCATTTGCACCCAATTGGTTTGCAACCTTTCGGTAGGACAACTAAATTCCATACTTTGTTTCGCGACATGGAACTTGACTCATCTGTCATTGCATTCAACCATAATTTAGATTGAGGACACCTCATGGCTTCTTGATAAGTAACTGGTTTAGAAGCGTCTCCCACATCATAATCATGTTCTTGCAAATAGACAAGGTAGTCATCATGAATAGCAGGTTTGCGAGCTCTCTCTGATCTTCTCAACACAACTTCACCACCCTCAATATCAGGATTTTCATCTTGCATATGATTCTGAGGTTCATCATGAGCTTCTGTTGGAATTTGTTCAATCACATGATCAATAGTAGGAGCGGAAGCGGAAGCAACAGGTATAGGGACATGAATACGTTCTTCCCTGAATACAATTTCTCTTGACCCTTGACTTGAACCAAATTCATCTTCAAAATAGATAGCTTTATCTGATTCTATCACCCTGGTGGTGTGAGAAGGACCATAGAATCTAGAACCTCTCGAACCAATAGTGTAGCCTACAAAATAGCCACTAATAGTCTTCGGATCAAGCTTCTTAGATTGTGGGTTATAGGGCCTTACTTCAGCTTTACATCCCCAAACATGAAATTGACTCAAACTCGATTTCTTGCCTGACCACAACTCGTATGGTGTCTTTGGGACAGACTTGCTAGGCACTTGATTCAATACATAAGTTGCAGTCCTTAATGCCTCACCCCATAAAAATTCTGGCAAGCTAGAATGAATCAACATACAACGTACCATGTCAAGAAGTGTACGATTCTTCTTTTTCAGCAATTCCATTTTGTTGGGGTGTCCCTGACATTGTATATCTTGCATCAATACCACATTCCAACAAGTATTTGGCAAAAGGCCCGGGGTTCCTTCTAGTTTCATCATAACGCCCATAATACTCTCCACCTCTATCGGAATTGACAGTTTTAATCTTCTTTCCCTTTTGAAGCTCAACATTTGTTTTAAAAATCTTGAAGGCATCTAAAAATTCAAATTTTTCACGAATGAGCTCAGCATGGCCATATTGAGAAAAATCATCAATGAAGGTGATGAAGTATTTATAACCACCCATAGCCGGTGAAACAAAAGGCCCACAAATATCAGTATGAATAAGCTCTAACACATCTGCGCATCTGTCTGACTTACTCTTTCTAACCTTGGCAGTCAACTTTCCTTTTATACAATCAACACAGGCAGTAAAATCAGAAAAATCAAGATCCTGAAGCACACCATCTTTCACCAATTTTTCCATTCTATCTTTAGAAATATGGCCTAAACGTTTGTGCCAAAGCATGGAAGATTTTAAATCTGATCTTGCACGTTTAGATCCAACAACAGCATTAAGAGAAGAAGAAGAAAGACAAGAGGGAGAAGTAACAGGAACAACATCAAGTAAATCAAGCTTATATAAGTTTCCACACAAAGTTTCATTTCCAATCAACATAGAGTCACGATACAAAGTCAGTTTTCCAGTTCCAAAATGAAGACTATAACCTAGTCTATCCAAAATAGATACAGATATCAAATTCCTCCTAATAGAGGGTAAATAAGCAACATCATGCAACTCTAAAAAATGCCCAGTATTTAGTTGCAGATTAACAGTCCCAAAAAATTCCACTCTGACTTTAGTATCATCTCCCATGTATACATACTCCTCCAACCTACTCGGTCTTCTTCGACTTGTCACTGCCAGCAAAGAATTCGTAACATGAATTGTAGCATCAGTATCTAACCACCAAGTGTTTAAGGGCACATCAATAATATTGGATTCCAAACAAACCATCACAAGACAATTACCTTTCTTCTCTAAGTGAGCTTTGAGCTTTCGGCAATCAGCTTTCTTATGCCCGAAGCATAGACAAAAGTTGTACTTCCCTTTGAAAAACTCATTCATATGACCAAATGAAGAAGAACTTGCTTGTCCATTTCCCTTAAGATTGGTGGCTTTCTTCTTATGAAACTTTTGGTCACTAGAGTTGTTAGGAGTGAACTTTCTCTTGTGAGAATTGTTTGGATTGGTCACCATGGAGATACTTCTTGCTCTCCCCTTTTTCATGTCCTCTTCTTCTTTGGCAAGAATAGCAGTCATCTCCTCAATGGTCCATTGCTCCTTTTGAGCATTGTAGCTTGATCTGATCGAATCAAATTGAGAAGGAATGGTTTCCATTACAAACCACACCATGTAATCCTCACCAAGATCCAATCCCATGCCTTTAAGCTCCTGGTAACAACCCATGAGCTTGTCGATGTGAGCTCTAATGTCACCCGTATCAGCGTAATTAGTGCGATGTAACAAAGTTAAGCACTCATTTTTCTCATTCTTTGAGAACTTCTTATACTTTTCCTTAATAGCAGTAAGAAAATCTTTTGCATTTTCAGTTTGAGCAATACTATCACGAATGGACTCATCCATGTGATACCTTATAAGCATCAAACAACAACGATTGGAATGCTCCCAATCCTCATAGGACTTCTTGTCCTTTTCAGTGGCATCATCAGCGGGTTTAGGCGGTGCATCCATTCTCAAGGCCAAGTCCACTCTCATAAGAGTCAAATTTAGCATGAGGGATTCAACCCACTGCTTGTGGTTGGTTCCATTTAGCGTCAACATGGCAGAGTTTCTTGGAACGCTTAAAGTTGAATGAGAAACAAGAGCAATAACCATTAAATGCATGTTATAACAAAATCATGTCATTTGTGCTCTTTCTCTCATAAATAAATGATCGCAAAATAACAAATGATCATCATGTATGCTAGAGTTCTTAGACAAAATTAATAAAGTAGAACTCATACACAGGTAAGAACAATCTATTAAATATTATAATCAAATACATTAATTTACTATCGAAAGGATAGATAAATTGTGATTCATAATATTTAATAAATTTTCTTCACCATATTAAACATTTTTAGCAAGCAATTATTATCGATAGGATAATTAATTATTTATAAGGATCTTAATCTCATATAGGAGGAAGATACAATATTTAAATAAATTAATATTTAAATGTTCCTCATTACCAAACAATTTCATACTTAATCTTACGATAGGTAAGAAAATAAGCACTAATTGTTAGAAAAAATAAATAAAGTTTATGCCACAATACAAAAATTAATGACCAAATATGAATAAAATTCATGAATTAGTATTGTGCATACAAGTAAATGATAGAAAAATTAAAAATGGAACAAAATGGTGAAAAATAGCCCAAAATAGGCTGTGCACGCGCCCCCACGCGCCTCTTTTTTTTTTTTTTAACCTGTGTCGTACGACGTGTTGTTTTTGGTAAACGATATGTCGTTTTGGAGAAAACGACTTGTCGCAGGGTCCAAACGACTCGTCGTTTTCTCGGCTGGGGGCTGAACCAAAATCTGCGAACGACATGTCGTTTTTTCCAAACGACGTGTCGTTTCAGCCAACCAAAAACTACAACTCCAGGCGTGAACGACATGTCGTTTGGCGCGGGTCATCCCTGACCTTGGAACCGGGCGAGTTGGTCGACGAACCGGGTTGACGGGACCTGAAATCAAACCCGCCTGAGAACGACACATCGAACCACCATTTTCGTCGGATTTGGTGGGGGTGTTCTTCCATTTCTAACCCTCTCCCAATTTCCAACATCCATTTCATCTATTTTTTTACAAAAATATAAAACACTACCCATAAAACACAAATTCGAAAATGGGTTTCCAACCATTGATAAATTCAATGAGAAACTTGCAATCTTACAATAAACCATGCAATAATCATCCAAAGAACAAGATAAACCCATTTTAAAATATTTAAACTCATTTTATCCGAAAATAAAAAAAATTCAGATTTGAAAAAAATAAAAATAAATTAATGGGTTATTTCAAATATTTTGGAGCTCTAAAATCAAGTATTCTAGCTTTTGATACCAATTGTTAAACATTCACATAGATTATGAACTATCCAAAACATACATTAAACATCATTGTTCATAATCATTAAATCCAATATCAATACTTTATTTAGAGCATCATAAATGTAAAAACACAGACCTCCCATATTAGCTTTTTCCATTGTTGCTAAGACACCAAAGTCTTCAATGTGAATGTGTCTCCAAGATGGTAGAAGAGGAGCCTATGAAAGCAAACCCTTTTTCTTTTTCACCACACACCCACACTCGTCTCATACTAAACACATATTAACCCTTTTATATCTCTAACTAATCTTGTATCTTTTTCATTATTTAGATTCTGAAAAGAGAAATAGATCTATTTCAGCTTCAGTGGTATGGTTATTGCATGTTCAGGGCCCTTGCGTGCTTGCATAAGCAGGTAAGATGTTACCAAGATCATCAACTCATACTCATATTTCTAGAAAAAATAAATGAAGAAACCTTAAATTTCACGTTCTTAATGTACCATTGCAGGGAGTGGTTCACAGAGATATTAAACCTGGCAATTTTCTTTTCTCTCGGAAGCTAAATAAGGGATACCTTATTGATTTCAACCTTTCCATGGTTAGGATGCTTATCTGGTTTGCTAGTGCTTTAGTCCTTTAAATATATTTTTTTTTAGCTTCAGTTTACATAACAATATTTTGATGAAAAACATTCTTCTGTCTATGATTTTTCATTTTACATAACAGGATTTACAGCAAAGGCTGAGTGTTGGAAGTAAGCGTCAACCTTTATGATGCATTCGTTTGATCTACCTATGGCTAGTATTTTAAATTAAACTTATTGATTTGCAAACCAATACGTGTATATAGGTAAACCAAAACAAAGCAGTTATGCATCTTTTGTTCATGCTCCTCTCTCTTCCCCGGTAGCTGCTCAGTCGACCAAAGATAATAAGGCTGTGAGAGTTCATCGTTTTGCTGTTAATCAAGGAGGCACAGTAGATTTAAAGCCAAGTCACGAACATAAGAATAGCGTGAAGAGGAAGGCTCTTACTGATTTGAGTAATTTTAATAAACTTAAAAGCCAAGGTGCAGATGGCTCAGGTATAACCTCTGCAAAAGATGCAGCGGGCGCTAGGACTCCTTCAGCAGAAAGGACGAGGGAGCCTCTTCCATCCTTAGGAAGAAAGGAGTTACTTAGCCTTGTGCAGAATGTGATGAGAAGTCCAAATAATGATGATGATCTAAAGACCTCCGTTTCTCAAAGGAAGAGAATTGCTGCTCCTTCATGCAAGATGGAAAGAAAGAATTTCTACACGAGCCCAATGCCTTTGTATTCTAATGGTGTACCTGTTGTTGATGCTGCATTACTCAAAGGCAAAGGTGTGTGTAGCTAAGACAGTCATAGCATTTTCTATCATTCTTTTGCCTTCTGATGATTTATTATGTTGTTTTGTAGGAGAAGGGAAGCGAAAAAAGGAAGGTTCATGTGTTGGAACCAAAGGATTTCGTGCTCCAGAGGTGAGATTAATTTTCTCTTGACACTCAATGCAGCTAGTCCTATGACTTATATTTAATTTCTTTTTTATTACAGGTCTTACTAAGGTCACTGCATCAAGGTTCAAAGATTGATGTTTGGTCAGCTGGAGTTACCCTACTTTACCTAATGATGGGAAGATCACCTTTTACCGGAGACCCTGAACAGTTAAAAATCCCTGGTCTAGTTCAAATGTGGTTGATTCTCAGTTGTCTCAATATTGTATATTTCCTTTCACTAACTCTCGATCACAATCATGGCAGGAACATGAAAGACATTGCAAAGTTAAAAGGCAGTGAAGATTTGTGGGAAGTTGCTAAGCTTCATGACCGTGAATCATCATTTCCATCGGTATTATTTTACTAAAATTCCACTCATTATGATTACATTTGATCAAAAACAAAATTGTTATAGCCAATCTTTTTCAATTAACTTAATTTGCCTTATGTCTCAGGAGTTATTAGAGGTCCAATTCTTGGACTCTATGGAAATCCGTAGTTGGTGCAGGGCCTACACAAGGAGACCTGATTTTTTCGAGACTATACCAACATCGCTATTTGATCTTGTTGATAAATGCTTGACTGTAAATCCAAGGCTGAGGATCACTGCAGAAGAAGCTCTTAGGCATGAGTTCTTCGCCTCGTGCCATGAGAGCTTGAGAAAGGTGAGGTTGCAGAGTAGTATGTCAGTGTGTCCAGCTCTAAATATTTAAGTAACAAAGGAAAAATAAATGAAGACCTTTTTTGAAGATTTCAGTAGCTATTATTGTTGTAACACCCTGCAAATAGATAGGTTGCCCTCAATTCAAAATTCTGTTGTATATTTTGTTGAATAGAATCCAAAGCCAAAATAGTGTAGATTTGATGCAAAGGAATTGGCTGAATTGACTCTCTCAAATTACATAGTTTGCAAAAGAAAAATTTCATTTTTAATGCTTAAAAAAATACCTTCTAACAAAATTTAGACTCAGAATTAATTTATACAATTTAATGCTATTGTTTTCAATTTCTACCCAAAATACTCCCCCTTTCATTTTCCTTCTCTCTTTGTCTCTTTCTCTTCCTCACTCTCTTTCCCTCAAACTTAGGCAGACCACCAACCACCACCACTGAACCTCTTCTCCTCCACCATCAAACCTTCTCATCTACCCAAAACTTAATCCAACAACCCCCAAATCGCACCTACCCAAATCTTTTTCTCTTCCTCCTCCTCGACTTTTCTCAACGACCATCGCCATTTGCCACTGCCCACTTAATCCTCCCCCAATCAGAAGTTCATTGAATTCGTATTTGTTTGAGACATTAGATGGTGGTGGAGGGTATGATTTTCTGACCAAAATGGAATTATCGATGGGTTATCGATACTTTGTCGATAGTTTATCGATGGTTTTGTCTGCGCACTGCTTTTTTTGTGTGCAAACAGAAATCATCGATAACCTATTGACAACTTATCGATAAATGTCATCGATATACTATCGATAACCTATCGATAAATGTCATCGATAAACTATTGATAACCTATCGATAAATGTAATAAAAAAAATCCAATAAAAAAAATAAACACGAAGATGAAGACGGAGACAGAGGTTTGGGGCCTCTAGGTTTTTCGATGCTTGAGTGCTATGGAGGTCCGACCGGTCTTGGGCCTCTGGGTTTCGTCTGGGTTTTTGGATAGATGAGGAGGTTCGGTGGTGGAGGAAAGGAGGTTCGATAGTGGTGGTTGGGTGGTCTTGGTGCCTGGGTCTCGTTGGTCTCGGTGGTGCGAGGAAGAAGAAGAGAGAGTGAGGAAGAGAAAGAGACAGAGAGAGAAAGAAAATGAAAGGGAGGGTAGTTTGGGTAAAAATTGAAAATAATAACATTTAATTGTATAAATTAATTAGGAGTCTAAATTTTGTTAGAGGGTATTTTTTTAAGCATTAAAAATAAAATTTCCCTTGCAAAATAATGTTTTATCATTTTCATTTTATTTTATAAATTTAAAAAATTGGTAAAAAGCAAAAAAGGGGTTTTTTTTTTTTTTAATGAAATTCATCTTTATTTAAAAAGAACTAATCGAAAGAAACAAAAATAAAAGCTTTTACAATTTTTAATTACTAAACTAAAACTGGAAAGCATTATAAAAAAACTATGAATAGCTTTTAAACATCTCAATCTCACCACTCAATGGGATTATAAAAGAGAAAATTATAAATTTTATGTATTTTTATACTATTATGTAAAAATATAGTTATTTTTCAAAAAAGTTACTAAAAAAATTTAAGAAAAAGTTGAAAAATATGAAAAAAGTAAATAAGGGTAATTAGATACTCTTAAGTAACCAGCAATTAGATATCTTTAAGACAACCAGTTACCATAAGGAGGTAACTAGTCACTTTATATTGCTTTTTCCATAAATTAATTTTTTTTGTTTGAGAAAAGATCATTGTAAACTTATACCTCAAAAGCCATTAAAGAAATGACTTGCTTTCTCTCCCTTATCAATATAAGACCAAAAGAACAAAAGAATTATAGAAAGTTTATTGGATCATTAACACTAAAATGTAGAGGTAACGTTCAAAGTAGGAATTATTGATATATGTTTAATGATATTGATATGTACATCTATAATTCAAATATTACATATTAATGTGATACTATTTTTTTTTTAAGTAGTTGGTCCCAATTTAAATAATTGTGATTGGTTTAACAAAACTATTAAGTTATTGTGTGTAATGTGTGGATGTAATTTCTAGTGCATACTATGATATATACCAAATCTCAAATGATATCTCAAATAATGATATCCAAAAGGCTTTTGGTTCTCAAATTTAAATAATAGTGACTATGATTTTGTTGTGTGTGCAATTTGTGAGTACAAAAATGAGTACTATGTAGATAATAGATATTATCTCAAACCTCAAATAATGATATCTAAAAGGTCTGGGCAAAAGGAGAAGACATGTTCAAACTTTTTAAATGAAATCTTGTGCTTGTGCTTCCATTTCTTAATCACGTGGAAAAAAATGGGGAATTAAGCTTTTTTTTATGCCAAGTTTTCCTTTCTCTTTTTCCATTCTATTTTTCTTCACTAGTCCTTACTTTCAAAACGAAAAGTAATTGAAGTCTCTTATTTTGAATGGTAAAATTGATGGTGTTTTTGTTGGACTAAGTTGGGTTGGTTGTTGCTTATAGACTTAATACACAATTTTGAATCATTCTTATGATGAAATATTGACACTCGTACTCGTAGTATATACAAAACTTGGTATTTTTAATTGGAGTTTATTTATTTATTTATTTTTTCCATTTTAATTATTTGGCTTTGACCTTTGTTATATTCTTTCATTTGATTAATTTATGCTTGGCAATATCATGAAGCTTGTAAAAATTGGCTGATTTTGTTATCAACACATGGCTCAATCTCACCGAAGGTCCAAAGATAACCCCACAATTTGGATAAAGTCAATTGATGATTATATTAGTGTTTGATACAAATTGGTAATTTATTGCTAAAATATAATTTATTTTGTAAAAAGTTTGTTGCAATGTTAAAAGTTGATCCAAATTTATTACATTATAAAAATTAATTTAAATTTGGATCATAATATGTCATGATGTAAAATTTGCATCACAATAAATACACTATTTTTATATTTATTTTTAATATCATTTTCAATATTTTTATTATTAAACTTAGCTAGTTATTGCATTGAATTATAAACATTTTACATTTATTTTTTATTGTTTCATATAAAATAATGATAAAATTAAGAGTAATTTGTGGCATAAATACTTAAGTTTAACTCCCAGTTGTAATTAAATATCTAAGTTTAATTTTTGGCGGTAATAATACCTATATTATAATTCTGAAACCTCTGTAGGTACATAGTTGTTAAGTGTTAAGTAAATTACCACGTGGTAATTCCTGATTGGTCCAAATTGTTAACTTTTTATTTTTTTTAAAAAAATTAGTTTAAATATACGAATAAGAAAATGACACCTAGATAATGACTTAATATTTAACGGTCAAGTACTTACAAATTTTCAAAAATATAACTTAAGTATTATTACCGCTAAAAATTAAACTTAGGTATTTATTTGTAACCAAAAATTAAACTTAAGTATTTATGTCGCAAATTACTCTAAAATTAATAATAAACTTATTATTTTAAATTTTTAATTAAAATATTAATTAAACATTAAATTTTGTACAAAGTTTTGTAATTGTGCATTGGAGCACAATACTAAACATTAATGCAAATATACAAAGTCATTTCTTATATCAATATAGCACAATTTATACATCTCTCATTGAAAATGGTATTGACTAAAGAGTAATTAAATCTACACTTAAATTAATATATGCACTGCAAATAGTTTCTAAATTAATTGTATTTATTTAAATTGAGACCTAATATTTAAAAAGTAGTGCTATGATGTATTATAAATACAAGTTCATTTTTGACACAATACGAAACCAACACGATTTTGAGAGACACAAGCATGATCCGACATCAAAAAATATGAATTTAAACACGTCATAACACTATATTGGAAATTGGCATGACATAACAAAAAAAATATAAGATTAAGCATGACTCGACATGACACGTGAAGAACCAAGAAAAAAGAAAATAAGAGAACAAAAAATATTACATATTACATAAAGTGGGTTGGACTCTCAATTTTAATTAATCAAACTCTCTTCTTTTTTTCCTCCTCTCTCTCCCCTCTCTTTCTTTCTTTCTCTTTCATCAAGAACCCACACCACCACCACTGTCCAAGCTCCGGTGACCACTTTCCGATCACTATCTAACCCTATGTGCCAAGCCATTGTACTTTCTGATAGCTGGTGACCATACCCCTCAAGCAGCATCATTGTACTATCTGCCTGCTACTGACCATACTTCTCAAGCAGTATCACCTCATTTGCCGTCGTTAGTCCAAGATTACGGGTCAAAGTTTTGAGATTCAAAATTTGAATGCATTTTTTGGTTAGCTCCCATGTCTGTTTGACTATCCATTTTCACTGCTAAACTTAGCTCATTGAGGAAAACAACCCCTACTAATCCATTTTGCCAAGTTTGCTACTTTTTTTAGTGATATTTTTGAAGCTCCGCCTCTTTACGATAACTTTCTGGAAATACCATGTACCATTTTTATAAATGGTTGATATGGGCATGATCTACTCATTGATGTGATCATTTTGATATGTACCACTCCTATTTTTGAAAATATTTCTAGTACACCAATTTCTACTACCACCGATCGTAATTAAGGCTTCAGAACTTCAGATTTCAAATATATTCATGTTATATTCATTGGACTCGATTTAAAAAGTACATTACAATGATTTTAATTATTTATTCAATCGAAGAATGTAAGAAAAAGTGACTTTTGTAGTGGCTAGCTGATGAATACACATTTGTACACCTATTCATGGTCATTTATTTGATAAATTAGTGTTTATTTCTAAAATTTTATATATATATATTTGATGTGTTTTTATAGTTGTGCAGTTTTGAGTTTAAAAGGCAATAATACTATGAATTTGGTGCATAAAAATGATAATAAAGATATATGTCAAAGTCGGGAAGCAAAACGTGATTGAAAGAAGCCAAAAACAAGAGTTGCTGTTCTAGAAAACATGTCTACTGGGTATCAGGCAACATGTTGTCTGGGTGCCAAGCGACATGTCTCCTGAGTCTTAGGTGACATGTCATCCAACTTATAAGGATGCCTTTTGGCACGTTAACAAAAGTTGAATCGAACGGAAAAATAATTCAGGTGACGTGTCGCCTGTCGTACATTATAAATTTAAACCCTAATTTTAAAACGTTATATTTTCTATCTTTTTCGGTAGATAAATAGAATTGTATATTTTGACTTCTGGATTGAAAGAGAGAGACAGAAAGAAACTTTTAGATCAGAAAACTTATTGAAGAGCAAGAGCAAGAGATTCCAAGCAATCATCATCATTAACCATTAGAGTCATTTTCTTCTTCTTCTTCTTCTTCTTCTTCTTCTTCTTCTTTATTTTTTGTTTAATTATTTAATTATGAACATGATTATTATTCTGATTATGTTTGTCATTTTGAATTAAACACTCTTTTCTAGAGTATTTATGGAACTATTTTAGATTATTCTCGTATATGTTCTTATTATTTGTTTGTGCAATTTTGTGTTAATTATTATCTTGTTAATGATTGATCACCATTAATTAGTATTGAGATTTTAGATTTCACACTTGAGAGAGGTAATTTAGAATCAAACTTAGAATTTAATGACATATAAAAAAATGTAAGATTGAGAGATTCCACTAATTCTATGAGTTTTATTTAAAGAGAATCATATTACTTTTGTTGATGCATAGATCTGGCCAACACCGTCTGACTAGAATGGTGAGATGAGTAATGAGTTAAGTAAAATAAAAGAAGGACACCAGAACTTTATAGTAGTTCACTCCCCGTGTCGTGACGATAATGGAGCTATGTCTACTTCGAGTTTTTATTTCTCACGAGAATTACAAGGAAAATTAGCTAAAGAGAGATCTCAGTTTCTAGAGAGATTGAATGTGTCATGAGACAAGCTTTGACCTTACGGGGACCTAGATGAATGTGTTAAATGAGCTTGTAGATCTTTCCTTTCATAGGCAAGAATGTCTATTAAAATAATAATACAACATTACAAATATTACATCTAGATTGATCTTGACCATAGATTGAGATTGGTTGAGATTCTCAATTATGACTTCAGATGATGATCGTTAATTTTCGAGATCGAATCGCATTTTTTGGATCATTTTTTGGGTTATTTGTGGAAAAAATCACACTTCGTCCTGGGGGCAGTTTACATCGATGACACCTTCACAAATGACTCTTGGCCCATGCCCCTTGATGATGATGAGAGTGGGAAGAGTGGCACTATTTTTGGCTCCGAAGAGATGTCAGAAGAGAATAATTCTTCTAATGATGACCTACACTATTCAAGGAGAATATCTATGTCTCTCAGTCATAGTAGTGAAGACAGAGTGAGACTAAGCTTTCAAGTCACCCCGAGGCTTAAGTGCCTGAAGAAGTTGGTGAATCAGCAGGTTAGTGATGCACCACTTATTAAAGTAAACATTAGCCTGATGTTTACTTATTTTGATTTTTGTATTATTTTTACGTACTAACCACTTGTTTTTCTTTCTTTTGTAGTGACAATAAGTTTCCTCGAGGCTACGGCTACATGTACCTAGAAGAAGAAGCTTGCAGCTAAGTCTAGTCAATCGATTATTCATGAGGTCATGCATGCCATTCTTGTTGCTTCTTCAGCTCCTTTGAAGAAAGTCCAAGAAGAGAAGTAAGGTCAAAGCGGCTGAAACTTCTGGACCATCTCGGGATTAACACAAAAGGGAAAGAGAAGGTTGTTGTAATTGATGAAGACCCTCATGCTTCTCCCGTTGTGGCCTCTCTGAAAGAGGTGGACAATGCTGGGTCAAGTGCCTAGGCTTCGGGTGACTCGGGGGTTGTGGATGACCTATGTGCATTGGGCACTTTGTTGTTGGCACTTGGGGAAGCTCTAATTTCTTATAAGGCAGAGAGCAAGCCTTTAGGGAAGTTGGTGTCCACCAAACCCCGTCACGACATTGCTCAAAAAGGCTTCAGTGATATTTTCAGGGTAAGTTGTCTTCTTTTTGTCACCTTTCTTCTATACCTTCAAAAGTTTACTAACTTTGCTTTGTCACTTGTAGGCTTGCATGGACTTTACTTATGTCATGGGAAACAAACATAAGAAAGTAGTCCAGCTTGTAGAGCAGTTATCATCTGCTGAAGAAAGGGTTACCGAGGTAGAATAGAAGGTAGCTGAGCTAGAGAAAGCTATTGACGAGCTTGAGACCGACGTCTCTAACCTCTAGGGAATTGAAAATGGCGCAAAGGACAAGGAGGATAGCCATAAGAAGGAGCTTAAGGCTTTAAGGAAGAAGACTTCCGAGGTGGAAGCATCTCTCCATAGTTTTCTTGATGAGAGGAACCTCACTGTTACCAAGATGGAACAAGGTTGGTTATTTGTAGGGCCAGATCATAAGCCTTGTGGAGAAAGCAATAGCAAACACAGTTACTTATGATAACTATTTCTTTGAGGTCATATATCTTTCTTGGTCAGCCAATGGAGGTACCTCCAGTTTCAACTGGCTAGGCTTCCCAACTATCCATGCCAAGCTTTTGAGGGAGAAGTATGAGCAGCTCACGGATGAGGAGTTGATCCATGATATAAACCTCACTCTTACGGATGAGGATGCTCTCTAGGTCGAAGGTTACAACCCCTAGTGTCGAGTTTTAGTTATTTTTGCTCCATCAGATGTCTTGCCTTCAAATGTAATAGGACAAAATGAACCCACCATTGAAGCCATAGCAGACAGATGTTTGTTAGCTTCTCTAGACATTTTTTTTAGTTCATTGTTCTTTCCTTAGTATTTAGTTTAGTGTGTTAGTTGGTCATCACAGGCGACCTTTATAGTGTGGATAGTATTTTATAAAAACTTTATCAAAATTCAATCCAATTTAATTAGACTTTATTCAGTTTTTTTGGTTTTTATGTTATCTGTTACTACATGATGTCTAACACTTGCAAAGTACTTTATATTTTAAGAAACTCAATTAATAATGGTAATGTAAACATTCGTGTAAACAATAAAAGTGCCACAATACTAGTACTAATGTGCTAATTTTTTTTATGCTCATGTTAACATACTTCGGTGGATATGCCCCCAAGTGATGAAAGAATTTCCTTCATTGGTCACATGCCATACCAAATCTCATGAGCTTTTCTTTGATCACGAGCCTTAGGGGGTTGCCACATATTGAGCATTCATCCACTAATTTAAAGATTCGTGGCTTGGCAGTGTTTACTCACTAAAGAGATAACCAAAACTACCTCAAGATATCAGACTGGCTTTTCACGTTTGTCGATTTCGAATGGTCTGTGAACTATAATTGATTAATAAAAATGAAGTACCAATAAGTTTTACCAAGTAATTTTATTCATCATATTTTAAATACAATTACATTGGTTGAGGGGGTGGCACATCTTTAGCTAATTCCAATAGTGAAAAATAAATATCATTAGCGTATTTACAATTTTATTTAAAGAATACTAATTCAATCCCCACTACCTTGATGCCATGTTCGACTAGTAGTGTTGGGTCCATGACTTGGTCATGGATTTCTTAATCTAAAGGGAGAGTGTCACAAAATGATTATGCATCATCTATTTGGTTTAAGAGTCGATTGATCCCCTTGCCAAGGGCAAAGTGTTTTTACTGTTTAGTAAACAGTGAAGAAAATTGTCTAGTGCATAAGATGCTTTTTGTTAATAACATCGCAGATGCTCTCCGTTCTCGTGATAGTTAGAGCTCCGTGATCCGAAGGAGAAAGACCGAGAGCTGTACAATCCTTATCGCTTAGGGAAGGTCATGTGTGATGATTCTGAGACTGTGTAAGTATCATATTACATAGTTGAAGAGGACTTAAATGGATTGATTGGTATTACCTATGTCAACAAGGTGCATCTTGTTATCTGCTAGCCCATCATGAAAGAACTTCATGGTTAAGCGTGCTTCACTTGGGGTAATTTTAGGATGGGTGACCTCATGGGAAATTTTCCCAGGAAGCGTGTGAGTGAGGACAAAACACGTTGAAAACACTCATGTTAGTCTGTAGGGTCAGTCGTCAGTCCATGAAGCAGCCTGAGTGACATACTCGTGTATGAGAGCCATCATTCCGTGGGTGTAAGGGCCCAATAGAGGCTTGAAGAGGGGACATTACAAATGGTATCAAAGCCTTGACCCAGCTAAAAGTGTGGTCGACGAGGACGTCAAACCCCCTAAGGGGTGATGATTGTGACAGTCAGAGCCTTATGATCTGAAGGGGAAAGACCGGGAATTGTAAAATCCCACATTTCCTAGGGAAGGTCATGTGTGATGATTCTGAGATTGTATAGGTATGAGACTACTTAGTTGAAGAGGGCTTAAATGGATTAATTGGTACTACCTATGTCAAGTTTTTCCAGAAAGTGTGTGAGTGAAGATAAAGCATGTTAGAAACACTTGTGTTGGTCTATAGGGCCAGTCGTCAATCCGTGAAGCAGCGAGAGTGACATACTCGTGTATAAGAGTCATCATTTCGTGAGTGTAGGGCCCAACGGAGGCTTGAAGCGGGAACATTACAGTTCCAATACCTTGGTGCCAACATTGGATTTAAGTGGCAGTCATAGTGGGTTAACTTGTAAGTTTAGGGTTCTAATGCTTCTTAGATGACATATGGCCCTTCCCAAGATGGGTTGAGTACTCCAACTGATGCGTCCTTAGTAGCCGGAAATACTCATCTTAGTACCATATTTCAAAGCTTGAATTTTTTACCGCGCACCTTGGAGTTCAAGTACTGTGCAACCCTTTGGTGATATGCGGCCTTGTGGAGCTCATATTTCTCTCTGATTTCTTTGATTCCATCTAGAGACTCAACCAACAACTGGTAACTAGTGTGTTGATCGCAAGTAAGTCTCTGATGGGATGGTGGTGTGACCTTGTGTCGGGCATGGGGAAAATGGAGTAAGTCTCCAACTGGTGACTAATGCTTCTTAGATATATATATGGCGGTGAAAAGAATTTGAGGTTTTCGTGTTCTCGGGCATGGGGAAAATTGAGTATTGGTCCATTTGGAGCGAGGGTGGCCGAAGCATAGTTGTCTGTCGTCAGAGTTGGGGTGTGGCTGGTTCATTTTTTGGATCGTGGGACGTGGGTGGTGGTCCACTGGTTCCTGGGCAGCAAGAAGAATAAGAAAATGAAGAAGAAAAAATAATTAATTTTTTTAATAATTTATATTTATATTTTTATTTTTATTTATTTTCAATTAAAATTATGATGTGGACTAAAAAAATCTTTGACATATGGTATTCTTCTTAGCACTTAATAGAGCTGTTAAATTAGGTATTGACGGACTTACAAAAAAATATGATCTTGGAGACTATCACTGTTATTTCTAGAGGTTGGGAACTAATCTGCATCAAAGCGATATTTTTAGGGACTTTAATCGCAAATTTCTTTTAATATTATATCATAATAAAATTACTCTCAAATAAGTATAATATTTATACATGCATTATAATTGAAAATAAAATTGTTAATTCTACATAAATAAAAATTTATAAACTACTCATATATTTTTTGTTAAGATATTATTATCTTGTTATTAAAATTTAGAGATTATTTTTATTTATAATTAGTTTGAATTGAGACTTAATTTTTTTCATAATAAATTAAAAATTATTTTTAAATAGAAATTTTACTGTAGTGGCTTTCTTAGGAGTATATATTACAAAATTTAAATCTTGGTATTTCAGGCTCTTATTTTGGATTAGTTGGCAGTTTGCGAAAACTGCTCAGCAGCTAAGTTGAGAGGCGCATAGAAATAGAATGTTGCTTGTTGAGTGAGAAAAGAAGACCGTTACTGATTAGTAATATGTTCTCTCAACCATTTCCCAACAAATGACATTATGTATTCTATAGAAAGGACCTGGAAATCAAATGTGCTATTTTAAACCAATGATATGTGTGTATTTGAAACTAGTGATGTAAATACTAGTCAGATTTTTTGATATGGCTTGACTTTGGAAGATACAAGCACGATTCAACACGAAAAAATATGGGCTTAGACAAGATACGACGCAATATTACAAATTAGTACGACACGATACGACACAATGTTATAAATTAGCACGACACAATGTTACAAATTAGCACGACACGATACGAACAAATAAAGTTAAACATGATACGACACGACAATCTCAAAGGTACAACACGTAAACACGAATAAACTAGTCTAATATTGCAACATGTTAAAAATTCATATAATTTGATTATAATTATAATGGATGTGTATTTATTAATAAATATTCAAATTTTAATAATTCTAATTAATTTTTTATGATTATGTGTAAAGTTTATTAGAAAAATTATATAAAACAATTGCAACTATAAAAAATATATATAATTTAGTAATTAATTTATTAATTCATTAATTATAAATAAATAGTTGAAAAGTGGAGGGTGAACTCAAACTCGTGTAAGAAAATGAACTGACCCATTTATAAAAAAATTGAGCCAAATAAAGCACGACACGAGTCCGATCACGATATCAAAATATGAGCTTACAAACCCTGTCGAACTTACCCTTTAAAATATTAGCATGACACAACCCACTGAAAAATATATATAATTTAGTGATTAACTCATTAATTGTAAAAATAATTAATAAAAAAGTGGAGCATACATTCTAACCCGTATAAAAAAATAGATTGACCCATTTATGAAAAACGGGTTGGTTCGAATAAAGCACGAAATCAAAATATACATTTGATCTATTAAGTTTTAAAATATATTTATATTATATGTATTAAAATTTTAAATTATTATTTTT
The DNA here is from genome assembly GCF_029168945.1 of Cannabis sativa. Classification (NCBI taxonomy): domain Eukaryota; kingdom Viridiplantae; phylum Streptophyta; class Magnoliopsida; order Rosales; family Cannabaceae; genus Cannabis; species Cannabis sativa. The sequence goes on along the minus strand of NC_083610.1, from coordinate 38,002,857 downwards.
TACATTAAAACATTAATTATATATCATTTTTTTTAAACATTTATATAAATATGTGAATTGAATTGCATCATTTACTTATATATCAATCAGATCCAATCTGTACAGATTTTAAATTTTTCAATCCAATCTAAACAAATACGGATATCCACGCTTTATAAATTGGATTGGATTGACTATTTTATGAACTCCTTGAATTATACCATTATTTTAAATTTTAACATAGTTACAAACTGTGGTTAAACATGATCTAAATCTGACTAATCTGATATCTAATAATGACCCTATCAGTCACTGAGGTTAATTTTTGTATTCTGCAGAATTCTCTTATATACAGAATTCAAACCTTGAACATTTGTGTATGCTCTCTACCACAACACCATATAACTTACAATACTTAAAAGCAGTTTTTCAATTCAACAAGCAAAAGAAAAGAAAAAAAAATCATACAGGGAGTGGATCAGACCACCTCCTCTTCAGTTCTGATTTACACCGAACCTCCTTTAGCTTTCCATCTACACCATAATCCCTTTCCATAACCAGGTTGATTCCTTCATCTGAGTACCACCCAACTCCAATGCAAAGAGTGCCATCCTTGTTTACGTCTACATACGCAGTGACACCACCCGGTAGCCAAAGCATGCTCACATCCTGCATGTCTAGTATCTCTTCCTCTCCAAAATGGATAGCACTCTCTGGCAAGCTCCGCTTCTTTAGTGTCTCTGTGCAAAGATAGACGTATGGGGAGCCGTTGGTTTCCTCTATGACTGACTCCTCACCGAACACTGGAGTAGCATTGACCTCAAACACCTTCCAGGACCCCGTTAGATGTGATGGCTGAGTTCGTTTGCGCTGAGAGAATGGTACTGCATTGAAATCCATATCACTGTTTATGGATAAAAAGAAAATATCAGTATCCAGAAAATATCTTTTTAAAGAATATGATATTACAGAAGTTTTCCCTAAGAATCAAGTTCTAGGCTGCTAAAGGCTTCTAAGCAGTGTAAGCCAACTGAAGGGCAAGTGTATATGCATATATCATAGCAAAGATCACCTTAAGTTAAGGCTAAAGATATTTCATAAATGTAAGCTCTTCCTACAATTAAAAATTTGGGCTGCTAGTAACTTGTCAAAACAAAGGAAATATAAGAGCTTGAATGGGAGCAAGAAACTCTAACGCTAAGTCACTGTCTGTAACAAAGTTCAATAATCAAGCCAGAACAATAAGTGACGATGAGAAATATTTGGTAGATTGAGGTTCTAGGCCTTCAAGCTAAGATGATGGATGGACCCCAAGAGTATTCGAGATTGCTCGGTTTACCAACTATTTCTCATTACTCTTTTCTTTTTTTCGTAATAATCATCACTTATTGTGATTAATCGTTGTTGCTGACATAAGTGTCTGAGCCAGCCAACTAATGGCCACAATTGAGTTCTTGCATTTCCTTCGTTTTGACAGGTTACAATGGCCTGGATCAAAATTGTACAGTAAATATCGATCCCTCTGGCTCATGGTAGAACCAGTTAATTTCCTAAAAAGTGGTTGATATAAAGGTGTTTCAACTGCTTTGGTGTGGAGTTATGATAATAATGAATTACACAGCATAGTGTATAGGCAAACCTCAGAGCCAATGGAATCGAAATTGAAGGGTACCTTTTGTCATGAGTATTGGCAGGACTAATCCACTCTTCTTCATAAACAGCAACTCTCAATATTTGTATGTCTGAGCCACCATTGCTGAATTCTATAGTATGAACAATCCGTAGTCTCTTGTGGCAACCTTTCACCAAGCACTAAACGATAAAAAATCAGAAACCAAATCAATAATAATCATCAGATTTAAATGAGAAAAGTAAAATAACTTGACTTAAGCATTGGCACATTAAAATATCACCCGGAAAGTGGTTTCGTTAATTGAGCGCAAGATTGCGCAATAAACAAACTAAAAAAACATAGACATGGAGAAAATACAAGCTTGATATTCATTGAAAATTGAATGATGTGGGGAAAGAATAGTTTGAGTGCCACAACCTACATCAATATAGCTTAATATAGTCTCTTCAAAATAGTTTGAGTGCCACAACCTACGTGAAAACTTACTTGTTCAAACTTGAAAGTTGGTGAAAGGTAATAGTTTGAGTCATCCACATCAGCAACTGGGATATCAACAGGACCCCTTGAATAAGATCCATCCTGTAAATTATGAAGCATAAAATGAGTGGCTAAGACAAACAAGAAAATAGAACTGTAATCTGGTAAAGTAGTAATGAAGATCCTGGAAGGGAAACACAAGGGATAAATAAATCAATTCTAAGTTGTTGTAGAAGTATAGAATAAACAATGCTTTATCTGCTTTAGAATCAGTTCAAACCAACCAATAAATACTTATAAATTACACAGAACAACAAAGTCTTAAATTTAGTAAAGAGAGACAAGGTGGAATATTATACCTCAAAATAAACAAGTCCAGGTTCATTTCCCATAATGTCTTCTTCCATCACATCACATTTCTCAAAGTCATAAGACCCAAATTTTGGAAGAACTCCATATTTACCAGACTTTGTCATTGTCCCTATGGAAACAGATACATCTTCACCACCCTCCTTGCCTTCTCTAGCTCCATCACTATCACCACTATGCTCAAGTACCTCCCCATAAGGATTTAGAGTCACCCAATTTATCTTCCTCTGAATCTGAGATGTCTTCCCTAAGGATGAGGATGGAATGGCCTCGATTCGAGAAGTCGTGTAGAAATCGAACAAGTTTTCATTCTTACTCCCAATCTCAACTGGCTCCATCTCTGCAGTGATGGGTGAAAATACTGCTCCAACTCCCTTCCATATCCCGCTAACACTACTAGTGAAAGTATTCCACATCGGTTTTATTACAGGTTCCTAAGATGAAAATTGTGTTCCTTGTCATTCGATTAACACTAGCATCCACATGTTTACTGTAATTTAAGCAACATGTTCTAATAGACATTAGAGAGAATATGTTGAAGAAAATTGTTGACTACATTTAAGCTTTCAATCCTCCCACAACATAATTCAGATTCAAATTGAACAACGTAATGTACTCTTTTTATGCATATGAACTATCAAATATAAACCAAAAGAACTTGAATCACCATTATAAAACCAGATACAACTCTCCTGAACTGTATAGATATATAAGCAAAAATACTAAATTTACAAATACCCACCAAAAAAGTATTCAAATTTACAAAAACCATTTAAGACCAATTCCAAGAAACATTCCAAAATTCTCTCATTTTCTCGGAAAACAAACGAAAAAGGAAGATGAATTACCTGAGTCTGAAGAACGGTTTCGACTTCGATTAGCATAGCTCCGGAGACCATGACACCTCGACCATTCTTGCTTCTCCTTCTCCTAACCACCTTCCTTCCCCTCTGTCTCCTTCGACCGGTTCTCTCTTTGCTCTTCGAAGCCATCTCGTTATCGACGCTCCAGACATTTTCCTTCTTGCCCTTTACTGTTATTGAACCATCTTTCCCACGGTTGGGTTTCTTCTGGCACAGGGTGACGACCTTTCTAGGGTTTGATTTGGAGAAATTGGGAATAAAAGGAAGGGAGAGAAAAAGATTCTGTGCGGCTGAGGAGTATAGAGAACGATGAAACCCAAGATGGGGGTGGGTTGTGGTAGTGGCCGCCGGTGAGGGCATTTTGGGAATTTCGTTTTCTTTTGTGCGATGAAAGAGATAATTCTGGATAACATAGCTGGAATTGGGGGTGGAGCACAGTCCGTTGTTTAAAGGGGCCGGACTTCGAATTGGGCTTTGAAACAATTGGGCTTAGTTTCCTATAATTAATAGGGAATTTTCTTGCGAAACTTACAAAAATACTGACTTTTGGTCCAATTTTTATAAAAATACTACCACGCAGCAAAAATAAATTTTAGAAGAAATTACATTGTATACCCACTTTATTTTATTTGTTTTAATTTTTATCTTCATTTCCATATTTTTTTAAAATATACCCACTTTTATAGATGATGTCCCCATTATACCTTTATGTTAATGTAAATCATGTGATACACTTAAGTGGAGGACAATGGTATATTAGGCAACCCACTCATAAAAGTGGGTAAATTTTAATGAAATATAATTTAAGGGTATTTTTGATTAATGAATACAAAAAAGAGGTATTCCTCAACTTATCCCTAACTTTTATACTGTCTTAGCCCATTTTTTTCTTTGATACTGTAAACGCCAAAAAAATAAAATGAGGTCTCTGTCTTCCACACTCGCGGACGGAACCACTACAAGAACACCAGAACAATCAAAAAATAACCATTAATTCCGGTGAGATTGAGAAAAAATAGTAAAATCGACGACAAATAAATAATCATGGCAAAACAACTGTAAAATAACACTAAAACAAATCAAACAAAAAAGAAAGGAAAAAAGGATTAAAAAAACTAACAATGTCCTTAACAGCCTCAATACCAGATGCAATAGCAGCTATATTTGCAAGTCCAATCTTAGAAAATCAGCATAAAAAAATTACTAAAACAACACAAAAATAAATGTAAAACAATAAGCAGATATAACCACTCAGAAAAACATAAAAGAACCACACACCTCAAAACTTTTTTTCTAGTGAGCTCGTCAAATGTATTTATAGGAGAACCATAAAAAAAAAACCACAAAATAACCATAAATAAGGAAGAATAAATGTATTTTATAGCCTCTATCTTCCACACCCACGAATAGAACCACCACAACACCATGAGAACACCTAGACAATAATCATTAATTCTAGCGAGATGGAGTTGGAACTGTAAAATCGACGTCAACAAATAAATTATGGAAAACAACCGTAAAACAACAATAAAACAAATAAAAAAAAAATAAAAAAATGATTAAACAAAACTAACTATTTTCTGCACAATCTCAACACTAGATGCAATAGATGTTATATTTGCAAGCTCAGTTCAGAAAAATCAGAATAAAAAAATCACACTAACTCTTATTTCAAAAAACGTGACTAAAAACTTCCAAAACTAAATAAAAAAATGAAAAAAATGAAGAAGAAGAACTGAACAAGAAAAAAAAAAAAAAAACCTATATATTAATGGAGAAAGAGAGAACTTGAGGAAACAAAAAGTAAAAATTAGAAGAAGATAATGATGATGAATAGGAAGAGAGAATAATGGGAAAGTGGGATTAAAGTGAAATGAAAGGGTATTAATGTTTAGGGTATCAAATTTTTCATCATTAATTTTATTAAAGAAAAATTAAAATAAAACTCTGTCAAAGTCAAATCATAAATTTATATTATTTCAAAAATATAATACAATTTTAGTTAAAAGAAAATAAAAAAAAAAAACTATCACTAATGTGACAATACAAAATCACATCATGCATTTATTATACTTAAAAAATAATAAAAATTGTTTAATAAATACTCAAGTCAAGACACTACACAATAGTTACAATAATAATAAAAAAAAAATATTACCGTGTAACCAGTGGCGGAACTAGAAGACGAAATAAGAAGGGGCAAATAAAATGTATATTCACCTAATTTTTTTAGTGTGTAGTATTTTATAAATTAATATAAGACGTTAATTAGTTTTATATAACATATATAAAATAATGAGAAATAATAAAGGACACTTTATAATGCCAAGTACTATAAAAAGTAACATATCGTTATTAGTGTAAAATAATATCGAGTCCTAAATATTTTGATTTAATAAATAATATAAGAAACCGCTAACCACTTATAAAGTGCCATATTAATATGGTATTAGATATCATAAGGATACATATATAAAACACATATAAATATATATCATACAAAACTACTCTTCAAAAATAAATTATATTAATTATTTTTTTTTGTCACTTTTTACCATAAAATAGATAACTAATTTAAATGGGCTATTGGGTTTGAGCTTCTTTTTCAATTTTAACTTCACAATTTATTATTAGGCTTAGTAATAAGAGAATTATCACATTTTCCTACTAAGTAAAATCTAATTATCCTAATTTAATTTATATATTATGTATATTTTTTTTTCTTTTTCTATAAAGTTAGGGGAGACCATGGCCACTCCATAGATACAAGTAGTTCTGTGACTACGTGTAACAGTAAAAACGAAAGAAAATGGGAAAAAAATAGTATAGGGTGTAAATTTCTCATTTTTTTTGGGATAATTAGATAAGGTACTATTTTTTGTAATTTTTTTTTTTTATTTTTGTGTATTTGTGAAATAATCTCGTTTTCTTTTTTTACAGTTTTTTAGATAAAATTTTACAAAAAGTATGGCTTCATTTTTAACGAATTATGAGTAATTTGCGGTATAAATACCTAAGTTTAACTATCAGTTATAAATAAGTACCTAAGTTTAATTTTTGACGGTAATAATATTTAATGTGACGGTGACTTTTCCGGTGACGAATTATGACAGTTTTTTGTGACTTTTTCAGCGATTGTGACTTTTCCAGTGACTTTTCTGATGCCGGTGACTTTCCCGGTACCAGTGACTTTTCCGACGATTTTTTCGACAAAACTTATTATTGTTTACAAATATGGGCTTTCTATTTTTTTTTTACAAAAATATAGCATAAAAAAATCTATATAAATGTAAAAAAACAAGAGAACCCATAACCCCTTAGCATTATTTATTTATGCCATAAAAAAGTAAACTCTTACAATTTTCTCATATATAGTGTAATTTTTACTATTAAAATTATATTGTTATCTAGTTAATTTATGTTTTTTTAATTATTTATTGCCCATTATGTTATATAACCTATTTTGAAATTATAAAATTTTATCATTTATATTATTAATGTAACTATTCATTTATTTTCTAAAAAATAAATTGTTATTTTAGCTATCACTAACTCAAAAAGAAAAAAAAAGAAAAGAGTTGAAAGTATGAAGTTATAACAAACAAATTTTATGAAAAAAAATAACATAGTAATACAAAAAGATAATTAAGTTGTTAAAATTAAGTAAAAAAAACTTCGTAATACAAAAACAAGCCGAGGAGTTGATATTATTTTACTTATTGCAACGAGATTGGTGTCTTATTTTTTTTATGCTGTTTTGTAGCTGTCTTTTTGTTGTTTCATAATTGTTTTCATGTTGTTGTTTTGGTGTTTTATAATTATTTTTTAGTTGCTTTAGTTGTTTTTTCTGTTTTACTGAAACATAATATTTTTATAATTTTGAAACTTAGACAGTATTTTTGGAAATTTAAGACAATAAAAGTGTAAAAAAAAAGTATGAAAGTAAAAATGTAAAAATAACAAAAAAAGATAGGTATATATTTTTGTAAAAACCTCTAAATTTTATGGGTTTTTATAAAAAGAAAAACACATTTCTTTGGATCTGATGGGCCCTTAAATTTATCCAAACCAAGAGTTATTGGGCTGGAACCTAAGCAAGAAAAATTGAAGCAATTTATTTTTTGGTAATAAGTTTTTCTGTTTTTTGTACTTGATTTTTAATGAGCACATATATGATATTTATTTTAAAACAAACAAATATATTTACTGTCTTTCTTTTTTTTTTTTTGGCTAAACTAGAGTATATTTACTGTCATTCTCCTAAATCTCCTCCTTTTTTATTTATTTCTTCTTGCATAGAATCATTTTCTAATTTGAAAGCTAAAAACAAGGCATGTGTGAAGTGGAACAAACATGAAACATAGTACATTAATGCACTAACCTATCTTGTTTGAAAAAATTAAATATGTTTGTGTTTCTCTCTCTCTCTCTATATATAATGAATATAGGGTAAGGCAAGTAAGTGCATCCTAGGTTCTTTTCCTATCCATACAAGCCTTATAACTCATTTTGGCTCCACCATAATTTCTTTATGGGAAAAAAAGTAACCTTAGGCACTATCTTCACATGCTCTGCCAAAATTGATAGGTCAATTCAAATTTATATCTTTTCATCTCCAACTTTTTTTAAAAAAAAATATATATATATATATTTTTATATATCTCATAGTGGGTTCAAAAGTAATCGAAGTTTCTAGCTTAATTTGATATTTATTTCATTGTTAGTTTTCAAATATTTTAGGCTGAAGTTTTGATAATAAGTATTTTTGGTTGAAGTTTTGATGATAAAATATTTTTGGTTGGTTATTAGGTAATTTTGACATAAAGTTTTGAAGCTTGGCTCTAAGATGTATAACTAAAACAAATATGGAAAAATATAAATGGTTGATATATGAAGATGAGTAATTTGTGGCTAAATATTTAAGTTTAATTTTTAGTTGTAAATAAATACTTAAATTTAATTTTTGGTGGTAATAATACTTAAGTTATAATTTTAGAACTTCTGTATGTACCTGGTTAAATAAATTGCCATGTGACAATTCTTGATTGGTCTAAGTCATTAAATTTTTATAATTTTAAAAAAAATAATTAAAATATATCAATAAGAAAATAACATGTGGATATAATGACTTAACATTTAACGGTTAGGTACTTGAAAAATTCTAGAAATATAACTTAAATATTATTTTCGCTAAAAATTAAACTTATGTATTTATTTACAACTGAGAGTTAAACTTAAGTATTTATACCGTAAATTACTCAATAAAAATTCATTATTGTTGATATATTCAAACTTGACAGCTCAAAAAAAAAGTTAAAATGGGAGTAATATTAGTGACATTGTGATCTCACTCCTTTTCATCATCTAAAAAGATGGTTTGGTCCAAAACCAAAGCAATCCCTCCCACAACTTTACTTTTATTTATGTATATTTTCTCTGACATAAGATTTAATAAGTTGAATATTTGGAACACAATCTATATGAAATGTTTGGTATAGTGACCCCATTTCATTACATTCTCTTTAACTGGATTTGGGTAATTACTACTATTAGCTGTTGTTGCCTGAAAAGGGGAACAGCTTTTTTTTCTTTCTTTCTTTCTTTCTAATTTTTGTAATATTTTTATAATTTATAGTGACCCTAACCCTAATCACAATTACACTAACCACTTCATTTCATGTGGTTCTTCTAATAACACTTTATTATTATTATTATTATTATTATTTTCTTTTTAACAAATTATATTATTATTACTATTAAAATAAAGAGATTTTGCCATGAGTCACACTTTCATTAGTGTGTCTACGTGGAATCTATTAGGATAAAAGACAAGGATGACACATTAACCTCATCAAATAACAATTATATTATAATAAAGTTTTAGTTGGTTCATTTCAGAAAAAAAAAAAAAGAAGTTTGTTTGTGGTTTCAACATTATTTTTACTTCTATTTTAAAAACAAATATGATATGATTAGATTATATTAATAGATTAGTATGCTGTCATTTTGTTAGATTAATTAAGATTTTTATTTTTAAATGTTGACATGTATCAAATTATGTCTTGTGAATTTTTTTAGTCATTAAAAATTGTTCCTGAACTATTGAGATTGTTAGATTTAAGAACATTTGTCCAGTTTCATTCAATTTTACTAGTTATGTGATTGTCCATGTACTAAATCACACTCCTTAGACTTTGATGTCGACTAAATTATGCTCCTTAAACTTTAACATGTATCAAATCAAGCCTCTTGAGCTTTTATCCATATTAGACTTTCCTTATTAAAATTGAAAAAAATTCTTTATATCTAACAATCTCAATAGTTCAGGGGATTTTTAATATCTTTAAAAATTTAAGAGGCATGATTTGGTACATATTAACATTCAAATGTAAAAATCCTAACTAGCATTTTTATTATGTGTAAGTAGAGAACATATTGGAGAAATTAATTCAATTACATATCTGATTGTTGGATAAATTCCCATACTAACTGTCTCATTAACAAGTTACAATGAAAAATAAAATAAGACCTTTTACAAGCCTCAACAGACCATTATAACTCTTGGAGTAGTCGGTTCTGTTTTTCATAGGCTTGGATCTTTAAACTCTTTACAATAATGAAGTAAATAACAATATCTCAAGACTCTAACCAACTTTCAGCAATACAAGGAAAATAATAACAGTTTTTATAACTGTTTTCTCAGCTCAAAAACACAACAAAATTACAGTCAACAAACACTATAAATAAAAGAGCAACCTGCCCATTTGATGAGTGACATTCGGCCAACCATTGTGAGTTGCAGCAACCATTTTGCTTTGTAGAATCACCTCAGAAATAAGAGAGAAAAATAGAGAGAGTTGGTGAGAGATATTGTAATACAAACCAGAAAATAAAAGGAAGAAAAAGAGAGAAAGAGCCATTGAGATTACCAGCTGACTTTGTAGTTTGGAATCTCCAAAACCATTGTAACCCGAAGCTGATTTTGATAGTGAAGACTCAAGCAACTTTGAGGGTCGCTTGACGGAGACGTACCTCTGATTTAGAGGGAACTCCAAAATCAATCGTTGTGGTGTCTATAGTTTTTTCTTTGCTGGTTTTATTTTCGGTTGTTCTTTAGTTTTGTTCTTTGGTTTTTTCTGCAGGTTTAAAGCTTGGAGAAAGAAGGTTCGAATGCTATATTTTGCAGAAAAATGAAAGAAGAAAGAAGATTAGAAGGGCTGAAGGAGGAAGAAAAATGCAGAAGTGGTTAAGTATTGTTCTGCTGCAAAGTTTTGCAGCAAGGAGAAGAAGAGAAGTTCGGCTGAAGAGAAGAAGAGGGCTGCTGCTAGGAAGTGGCTACTAGGGTTAGAGAGGAGAAGAGAAAGAAAAGGGCTGCTAGGGTTTGTGACCCAAAAGAAAGGCTTTATACTGCCTTAAAGAGGGTAAGGGTTTCGAGGGAAAACTCTCTTGATCCGCACAAGAGAGAAAGGTCAAGTTTGACCTTGGTTTTTTGAACTTTGTGGTGTTGGTGTAGGGGCATTTTTGGAATGCTTTATTTCCTACAGTGGTATCAAAGCTCGGGGAAGCAAGAAGATTCAACAACACCTGGAAACAAAGTCAAGAAACAAGAAAGATCATCAAAACATAAAAGAAGCCAAATTTGAAATTATCAAGAAATTGATAAACAGGAAAACTCTAACCTAAACTTTATCTTGTTACATTCTTGCTTTTATTATCTTGGTCAAATAATTAAAATGAGTAATATTAGAGTGGATGTTGACAAGTTTGATGGATCGGGGGATAATAGGATTTGGAGGAAGAAGATTAGAGCTCTTCTTGCTCATAACAAATTACTTAGGGTTCTTAGTGAACCTATAGAATGGCTAGAAAATACTTCTAAATCTACACAAGAAGAACTACTTGAAACTGCTACTGGATTAATCATTTTCAATTTGTCTGATTCTATTATCAGGTTAGTTGACAAAGAAGATACACCAGCAAAAATATGGAAAAAGCTTGAAGACCAGTTTCAAAAGAAATCCTTGATAAACAAGATCTTTCTTAAAGAAAGAATCTTTGGTTTCAAGATGAGCACTAGCAAGACTCTTGATGAAAACCTAGATGAATTTCCAAGGTTACATATTGAATTGGCTAATTCTAGTGAAAATGAGGCATTAAGTGATGAGAACCAAGCCATCATCTTATTAAACTCATTACCTGAATCCTATAAAGAAGTGAAGAATGCCATTATATATGGTAGGACAGAAATTACTTTAGAAGAAGTGATTCAGCCTTGAAGTCAAAGGACTTGGAGATCAAGAATGAGAAGCATGGAGGTTCTAATGGAGAAGTAAACTTCAGTAGAGGAAGACCAAATCAAAGAAAACCTGGACACTAAAAAAGTAAAAGTCATAGTAGAGATCACCACAAAGGAAAGAGTCACAACAAGGGAAGATCAAACTCAAAAGAACCACCTGATCCTACGGGATGCTACAACTATGGCAAGCCAGGGCATTTCAAGAGAGATTGCTATTTTCTAAACAAAGGCAAACCAAATAAATATAAAGGACAGGGAGAAAATTCTAACTCTAGACCTAATTTTTCTAAAAATAACCAAGCCAATTATGGTGATGGTTATGAAAGTGTTGATAGTGGTGAAGTATATGTTGCTGCATCATCTTTTAAAGATGATTGGATTTTCGATTCAGGTTGTACTTTTCATATGACTAATGACAAAAATTATATGTTTGATTACATGGAATCTAAAGGAGGAAAAGTGGTCCTAGGGAACAATCATACCTGTGAGATTAAAGGGTCAGGATCAATCAGATTCAAAATGTATGATGGGATAATAAGAACCCTAACAGCAGTGAGGTATGTGCCTAATCTCTCTAGAAACCTAATTTCTATTAGTGTGCTTGATGATTTGGGTGTTGTGAGTAAGGTAGAGGCAGGTCATATGAAGCTTAGTAGAGGAGCACTAACAATCATGAAAGGAATCAAAAATGGTGGACTTTACTACCTACAAGGCTCTCCTATTTCAAGCTGTAACATCACAACTCACAACGACAAAGAGGATGAAATAGCTACTCTATGGCATAGAAGACTAGGGCATATAAGTGAGTGAGGCTTACAACTCATGAGTGAGCAACAACTATTGGGTAAGGATAAAGTGAGTAAACTAGATTTTTGTGAACACTGCATACTTGGAAAGCATCACAGGTTAAAGTTCACAACAGGTACTCACAACTCTAAAAGAATACTTGAGTATGTACATTCTGACCTATGGGGTCCTGAGAAAACTAGTACACATGGTGGATGTTCTTATTTTTTACCTATTGTGGATGATTATTCTAGAAAAGTATGGATATATCTACTTAAGAATAAAAATGATGCTTTTACAAAATTCAAACATTGGAAATTATTGGTTGAAAACTTAACTAATGAAAAGCTGAAAACTTTAAGAACTGATAATGGCTTGGAATTTTGTAATAATGAATTTGACCTCTACTGTAAAAAAAAATGGCTTGCAGCGACATAGAACAGTGAGGATTACACCTCAACAAAACGAGGTAGCTGAGAGAATGAACCGCACCATACTGAACAAAGTGAGATGTATGCTACTTCAGTCAGGATTATCTCAAGAATTTTGGGGAGAAGCTGCCTTGACAGCAGTTCACCTAATCAATAGAAGCCCATCAAGAGCAACTGAAGGTAAAACTCCCGAGGAGAAATGGTCAGGTAAACCTCTAAATCTTTCTCATTTAAAAGTGTTTAGATGTGCTGCTTATGCACATCAAAGTATAGGAAAACTTGAACCTAGGGCTTTAAAGTGTGTTTTCTTAGGGTACCCTGAAGGGGTAAATGGGTATAGACTTTAGGTAAAGGAAAAAGGGGGATTTAAAACTATGAATAGTAGAGATGTTATATTCCAAGAAAATATTTTTCCTTGTTTACCTAATGAAAAGTCTAGTGCATGAATGGAAGATACTAACCCTGCAGGTACAAACCTAGAAGTTAAAACAGGTTCGAATCAGGCGGAACAAAATGGAGACACACCTGGAATGGTTCAGGTGGAACCAAACCAAAACCAGCAGCCCATGAACAATGGTCAAGGGGGAGGAACTGATGCTCAACAAGAGATCAAGGATGAAGACACTGAAGAGGACCTTACAAACTATCAGTTGACAAGGGATAGGACTAAGAGGACTCCGAAGCCTAATCAAAAATACAGCTACAACATTAAGAATTGGCTTATGCTCTTCTAACAGATTTGGAAATGGATGATATGGAACCGAAGACTTATAACAAGGAAGCTAATGGAAAGAACTCTAAGGAATGGAATAAAGCCATGGATGATGAGATGGGGTCTTTCAAGAAGAATAAGACCTGGATTGTGGTACCATGACCCGAGGGTAAAAGTATTGTGTCATTCAAGTGGTTGTTCAAGCACAAGGAAGGAAGATCTAAAGATGAGCCTATAAGGTACAAGGCTAGGCTAGTCGCTAAAGGCTTCACACAAAAAGAAGGTATTGATTTCAATGAGATTTTCTCTCCGGTGGTGAAGTATAAAACGATTAGAGTGGTCCTAAGCTTAGCAACACAGTTTGACATGGAGATAGATCAGATGGATGTTACCACTGCCTTTCTCCACGGGGAATTGGAAGAAGATATATACATGACCCAACCAGAAGGGTATGTAGAGAAGGGAAAACCAAACCATGTTTGTAAACTGGTTAAGTCCTTATATGGACTCAAGCATTCCCCTAGGCAGTGGAATAAAAGGTTTGACACCTTTATGATGAAATAAGGTTTTTTAAGGAGTTACTATGATACATGTTTCTATCACAAGGGAACAAACATCAACAGGGTCATCTACCTATTACTTTATGTAGATGACATGCTTATTATAAGCAAGGAGAGATCTCAAGTGGATGAGATGAAGAGGCAACTCAAGGCTGAGTTTGAAATGAAAGACTTGGGAATAGCATCTAAGATACTGGGTATCACTATAAAGACGGACAGAAAGTTACGCAATCTGTTCTTGACACAAGAGGACTACATTCAAAAGATTATAGAGAAATTTTCAATGAAAGATTCAAAGAAAACTTCTCAGCTAATAACTAGCCAGTACATTTTAACAAAGGAACAATGTCCTAAGACTGAAGCAAAAAAGGAAGCAATGAGTAAAGTGCCTTACTCAAGTGCTGTTGGGGCTATTATGTACTTGATGGTTTCTACAAGGCCAGATCTGGCCTTTGCCATAAGTACCTTGAGCAAATACATGTCAAACCCAGGAAAGATTCATTGGCTTGCAATGAAATGGGTTTTCAGGTACCTAGTAGGAACCCCTAAGGTTGGACTCGTCTACAAGCAATAAAAGTTCAACACCAACATAGAGGGATATAGCGATGCTGACTATGTCGGGGATAGAGACAGCAGAAAGTCTACTTCATCTTACATGTTTTTACTAGGAGGGAACTGTGTGAGTTGGAAAGCCCAACTCCAACCTGTGGTTGCACTTTCAACAACAGAATCAGAGTACATATCAACCACATAAGCTATTAAAGAAGCCATATGGATGAAAAGACTCTTGATAGAGATCAAGCTACTAAAAGAGGTTCCTAGAGTGTACTCAGACAATCAAAGTTGTGTACACTTGTGTAGGAACCCTGTGTTCCATGACCGGACTAAACACATAGAGATTAAGTATCACTTTATAAGGGACAAGGTGACTCAAGGTGAGATACAAGTGGAAAAAGTTCCTACTGAGGAGAACCCTGCAGATATGGGAACTAAGGTGGTGACTCTCAACAAGTTCAAACATTGTATGAACCTGTTGGGAGTTGACACATGATGGTAAATGGAAACTTAATCAAGCAATGACCCTCAAAGACTGCAACAAATAAATACAGCAAAGCCATAGACTTTTTTGGACTGTTAGTATGGAAATTTAGGTGGAAATTGTTGGATAAATTCCCATACTAACTGTCTCATTAATAAGTTACAAGAAGAAATAAAATAAGACCTTTTACAAGCCTCAACAGACCATTATAACTCTTGGAGTAGTCAGTTCTGTTTTTTATAGGCTTAGATCTTTAAACTCTTTACAATAAAGAAGTAAATAACAATATCTCAAGACTCTAACCAACTTTCAGCAATACAAGGAAAATAATAACAGTTTTTATAACTATTTTCTCAGTTCAAAAATACAACAAAATCACAGTCAACAAATACTATAAATAAAGGAGCAACCTGCCCATTTGATGAGTGACATTCGACCCAGCCATTGTGAGTTGCAGCAGCCATTTTACTTTGTAGAATCACCTCAGAAATAAGAGAGAAAAACAGAGAGAGTTAGTGAGAGATATTGTTTACAAACCAAAAATAAAAGGAAGAAAAAGAGAGAAAGAGCCATTGAGATTACCAGCTGACTTTGTAGCTTGGAATCTCCAAAATCATTGTAACCCGAAACTAATTTTGATAGTGAAGACTCAAGCAACTTTGAAGGTCGCTTGACGAAGACGTACCTCTGATTTAGAGGGAACTCTGAAATCAATCGTTGTGGTGTCTATAGTTTTTTCTTTGCTGGTTTTATTTTCGGTTGTTCTTTGGTTTTTTCTGCAGATTTAAAGCTTGGAGAAAGAAGGTTCAGCTGCTATATTTTGCAATAAGAAGAAAGAAGAAAGAAGATTAGAAGGGCTGAAGGAGGAAGAAAAACACAGCAGTGGTTGAGTATTGTTCTGCTGCAAAGTTTTGCAACAAGGAGAAGAAGAGAAGTTCGGCTGAAAAGAAGAAGAGGGTTGCTACTAGGAAGTGGCTGCTAGGGTTAGAGAGGAGAAGAGAAAGAAAAGGGCTGCTAGGGTTTGTGGCCTAAAAGAAAGGCTTTGTACTACCTTAAAGGGGATAGGGTTTTGAGGGAAAACTCTCTTGATCCGCACAAGAGAGAAATGTCAAAATTGACCTCGGTTTTTTGAACTTTGTGGTGTTAGTGTAGGGGCATTTTCGGAATGCTTTATTTCCTACACTCATTATAGTTACTTAATAAAAGATAATTTTAATATCTCCTCTCTTATTTATATAATCTCCCACAACACATAAAATTTTACAAATTTGTGTGTGTATATATTTATAAATATATACTAGTTAGCAACCATGTGCGAGGCACGTTATAGAATGTTATTGATTGGCAACTTGTTAATTATAAAAACAACTCTTATAAATGTGGTACCTAAATACATTTTACCACTTGTTTATAAAATTAAACTTTAATATAGTGTATAATGTAAGCTAAATGTTGCCCACGGTAAAAATTATATTATATTGGACATAAAATGTAATATGAACACTATAATAAATATTATATATTATCTTTTTATTTATTTTTTTACCACTTATTAATAAAACCGATTATTTTCATATTTTATTTAAATATCTAATAGAGTTTTTATATGCTTTTATTAAAAATTTAAAATCTTTGTTAATTTTTATGGTTAATGTTACAATTTAACATAAATTTCATGGCATAAATTAATTCTAATCAAACTATTAAAAAGTTTGTTAAGAAAGTCATTCGATCTAACTACCGAATATCTAGTTATAATAAGACGTCTAATCCAATGAACAACTCATCGATCCAATTCTCATCAAGTTGTCTTCTAATTATAATTATATATATTTTTAAAATATACTAGTTGGGTCTCACGTGCTTCGCACGTGAGCCCATAGTTCAAATATTTTTTCAATAAATTTGTAATATATATGTTGAATTTTTTTTTTTACCATCTCCAATGGAAGATGTAAAAATTAATTTATATTTGGTACAAATAATGGTTTTGTGACATTTTTGCATCAATTTTTACTATTATGGTCCAATGTATTATTATAAATTTTAATGCAAAATATAATATATCATTAAATGTTCATCTAACAATTTATTAAAAATATAAAATAATAATGCAAACATGTTAATTAAACTTTTATAATAAAATATTAAAAATAGCATAATAGTAATTATAAAATCATAGCATTTATTGTAATGCAAATTTTACATTATACTATATTGTGATCCAAATTTAGATCACTTTTTGTTATGTGAGATATTTGTATCACAATTTGACACACCATTGGAGTAGACTTTTGACATAATAAGCTATATTTTATATTTGCATTACTTATTTGCATCTCCATTTGAGATGTTCTTAGTCTTCATTGTTTTTTGTAAATTAACAATGGCCAAAATTATTTATTAATTTTGTGACTCTTAAAAATATTTAGGATATTTTACACACATTTTAATTTTGTAAAATAGAATATTTTAGATTTTTTTTAAAAGAAAAATAATCAATACATAAAATACCTAATTAATTTTATAAAATAAATAATACATAAAGTTTTTATTAAATTTAATTTTTTTTAATAATGAAGTATACATATGTAAATAGAACTCCAAAATTATTAACAATTTTATTACAGTTATAGATTATAGATAAATATTGTCTCAATTTAATTATATACACCAATAAATTCATTTATTATATGGTATGATTATTAGTATATATATTAATTATATAATTATCAAAGGTAAAATATTCACTTAAAAAAGAATAAAGAAACCTTATTAATTTAAAATTATATTTGTAATTGAGAGACTTTGATAAAATAATCACCTTTACAAATATTTCACATAAGACAAAATGTCAATTGGATGACAAACTTATTTAGCATTAACCTTAAGAAGTAGTGTAGTGTAATGTGCTATTTGTTTTATCATTTTTTTTTTTGTAATTTAATATGTGTTGAAGGCTAATTATGTAATTCAATTAGTGGATATTCAAAAATATTTTCACTTTTTATGCATGATATAAATATTTAGTTTTTTTTTAAAAAAATAATTAATATTTTATATACACTTATACATGTATGAGTAAACTTCTATTTTTTATTTATTTTTATTTAATAAAATAATAAATAAATCCTTTTCCTAATTAGATGTTAGTTAGAGGGTTATAATATAATTTTTTATTTTTGAAAGCATAAAAAAATATTAATAGTTTGTTGTTCATCCAAAAAAAAAAAGAGTTTGTAATTTAATATTTGATGAAGGTTAATTGTGTAATTTATATAGTAAAAGCCTAAAATTATTCTCACTTTTATAGAGGTTATAGATTAATTAATTTATTTTTAATTTTATGTGTTTATATAAATAAGTAGATATAACTTTAATTATATATGTGTATATACTAACGCCTATATAAATTATAATAGCATTATTATATACGTTAGATTAGATTTTTGAATTATATTGATGTATGTTGATTATGTGATCATAAAAATTATATTATACATATCGAATTTGTGTTTATCACTAATTATGAAAAATAAGTTTTAAATTGTGTTTAATTTATTTTTTTTTCTTTTAGTAAAATTTAGCCTTATTAATGGTTAAGACAACCAGTTAATGCATTGAAAGCATTGAATAGTCAGAACGGATTAAATATTATATGTAACACCCTAACTATCTTAGGCGTATTACGTGATTTTTAAACGTACTGTGCAGCTCGTTGCTAATCAACGAGGTTTATGGAAAAACGTGATTAATTAAAATTTTGCTTTTTCATTAAATTTATAAACCATTTTACAAAAGTCTCGGGATCCCGATTTATAAAAATATTTACAAACGTTTTAACTGTTTAACTTTTACATCAAAATGAAAGTCGTCTAACGACAGTTACAAAAATCTCAGCCCTGCTGTCCCGAGGATCGTACGCTCCAGGCCTAACCGCCCCGACATGTACAATCTCATATGCTCGGTCACGGTCCATCAGCTACAGCCTTGCCTTTACCTACACATGAACATAAACTGTGAGTCGACAGACTCAGTAAGAAAAGCATACTAATATCATACATAACTAACTGCCGTGTCCAACACGATACTGAGTCCCGCTACTGCCATGTCCAACATGGTACTGAGCACTACTGCCATGTCCAACATGGTACTGAGTTTTGAACGTTCAGGGGACGGTACTATTGACAAGTATCCTCCTGATCGGTCGAACCGGTCATACTCCGCCGTCTTGGTCATACTCCACTCTGTACCGACGGGATAGGTCAATAAGACCGAACCACCAACCAAGTGTCACTGATCGGTCGAACCGGTCATACTCCGCCGTCGGTCATACTCCACTGTACCGACGTGACAGGGTTGGATGGTTCGAAGCCTAAATACATATCTAATGTAATCTAGCAGGCTTCCTACATGCACGCTAAACATGTAATCTACATATGCATACTGTTATACTAATCTTACGGATTCCGATTTCAGTGTGCCGTCAACCCGACCGGAACCGAAGCCGAACGGCGGACATCGGCTCCTAAACCATAAAAATCACAACGCTATAAGTGACACGCTAAATCACTTCCCGGGGACTAAAACTTGAAACTAAAAGTTTCCCTATCGATAAAAAGCATGGCAATACCCCTAAAAACCCAAAAACGAGGAAAACTAGGGTTCTGAAAAATCCCCCAACCGGCAGACCGGTTGCCCAACCGGAATTCCGGTTCTGGGAAATTCTGAACCCCCATCCGGAATTCCGGATGCTCAACCGGAATTCCGGTTCCTCGCAGGCAGCAACCATAAAATCACATAACTTGACCAATTCAACCCCAATTGGTCCCAAACTTTCCAGACCTGTTCTATATGTCCCAAATAACAATTCCAAGGCATCAAACCTACCCAGAAACCACATACACAAAATTTGCCATTGGAGCTCAAGCTTTGAGTTCCAAACTCAAGCTTGAGCAAAACCACCTAAACATGCAATCCATAAGCTTAATTCTACTTAACTAAGCCTAAAAACATCTCTGAAAACAAACAGAAACATCCAGCACTTCACAGAAACAAAACACAACCTTTTCTTTCAAAATTCATAACTTTTGCAATATTAAACCTCTAGCATGCTCAACCTAGTAATCAAGCATCAAAACAACCCTAAACTAATATGCTTAAACTCAAAATAATAATCAGATTACAGCAGCAACAACAACAACTATTCAAGCATGCATTTCATCTATTTTCACTTAAAATTCAAGAAGACAAAGTAGGAGATTAAGGCCAAGAATTACCTCAACTAAAAATCACTATGATCTAGCAAAATCACTAGAAATCACCAACCAAAAATCCCAGCTTTGAACCCCCAAGCTCAGCCGAAAAGAGAGGAAAAGAGAGAGAGAGCTTTCTATTTTGAAATTTCTAATTTTTGACTAAGTTTTGGAAAATGAAAGAAACTAAAGAATAAGGCCATATAATACCATTTTATTAAATCCATTTCAGCCAAAAGCAATTAAATAAATAAACATTTAATTCCAATTAAAAGTCACTAAAAGACAAAACACTAATGGGGCAAAAAGACCATTTTGCCCCTCCACCATAAAATCATGAAAATCATACTAAAGGGGTATTTTTGGGACATTCTAAATTCCCGGCCATTCCCGACATTCCCAATGTCTAAAACCCGTCCCCAAAATACTAACATACTAAGTTGTGATTTCTACTGAGCCAACCGCCGCGTTCCAAAATACCGGACACCGGAAATACGAAATATATAAAAGCTACTGATAACATACTCATGCATATCTGAATCCATAAATATCAATACTAAATTATTTAAATAGCTATAAATAATTTCATGATTAACATAAATAACTGCTAATTTCCAAATTAACTAAGCGGGCTTTACAACTATCCCCCCCTTAAAAGGATTTCGTCCCCGAAATCTAACCTGAATAACTCTGGATATTGAGCTCGCATATCTGACTCAAGCTCCCAGGTGGCTTCTTCCACCTTACTGTTTCTCCAGAGAACCTTGACCAACGCTATGGTCTTATTCCGAAGGACTTTATCCTTTCTATCCAGGATCCGCACCGTTGTTCCTCATAAGACATATCCGACCGAGCCGAAGACTCTCATAACTGAGTATATGAGAGGGGTCTGAAACGTATTTTCTCAACATTGAGACATGAAATACGTTGTGCACTGCTGATAAAGCTGGAGGCAATGCTAACCGATATGCCACTTGACCTATCTTCTCGAGAATCTCGAAAGGTCCTGTAAACCTAGGGCATAACTTGCCTCTTTTCCCGAAACGTTTAATCCCCTTCATCGGAGATACTCGCAAAAACACATGGTCCCCTACTCGGAACTCAACATCCCTACGTTTCGGATCTGCGTAACTCTTCTGTCTGCTTTGTGAGGCAAGCATTCTAGCTTTTATCTTTTCTATTGCCTCATTGGTCCGCTGAACTGACTCAGGACCTAGGTATTTCCTCTCCCCTGTCTCATCCCAGTGGATAGGGGATCTACATTTCCTACCGTACAACAGTTCATAGGGTGCCATTCCTATCGTACTCTGATAGCTGTTGTTGTAAGAAAACTCTATCAACGGTAGGTATTTATTCCATGAACCCTCAAAGTCCATAACACAGGCTCTCAACATATCCTCCAATATCTGAATTGTCCTTTCGGACTGACCATCTGTCTGAGGATGGAATGCTGTACTGAATTTTAGCTTCGTACCCATTGCCCGTTGCAAACTTTGCCAAAATTTGGAGGTGAATTTCGGATCCCTGTCCGAAATTATAGACTTCGGTACCCCGTGAAGTCTCACTATCTCCCTGACATATAACTCTGCCAACTGATCCACTGTAAACGTTGTTCTAACCGGCAGAAAATGAGCAGATTTCGTAAATCGATCCACCACTACCCAGATGGAATCATACATACCCGTGGTCCTAGGTAACCCGACCACAAAATCCATCGTAATATCCTCCCATTTCCATTCTGGTAGGGTTAGAGGCTGCAACAACCCTGCTGGTCTCTGATGTTCAGCCTTGATCTGCTGACAAGTGAGGCATCTCGATACGAATTCTACCAAATTCTTCTTCATACCGCTCCACCAGAAGTACGGTTTCAAATCTTGGTACATTTTGGTGGTGCCGGGATGCAGAGAATATGGAGTAGACTGAGCCTCCTCAGAAATCTCACTTCTAAGTTCCACACTGTTCGGAACACAAACCCTGGCTTTATACAAAAGCATTCCACTATCTGACACTGAAAAGTCTTTGGCTTGACCAGCCAATACCTCATCTCGGATCTTTACTAACTCCGGATCTGTCGTCTGAGCAACCTTTATTCTTTCTAACAGATCAGATTGCAGCGTTAAGTTGTGAAGCTGACCTACCACAAACTCAATGCTGGATCTAACCATATCCTCTGCTAGCTGAGGTGAGATCTGAACCATGCTAGCTACTTGCCCGGGACCCTTTCTGCTCAGGGCATCGGCCACTACATTGGCTTTCCCGGGATGGTAAAGGATCTCACAATCATAATCCTTCACTAATTCCAACCAACGCCTTTGTCTCATGTTCAAATCTTTCTGAGTGAAGAAATACTTGAGACTTTTATGGTCGGTGTAGATCTCGCACTTCTCCCCATACAGGTAATGCCGCCAAATCTTCAGTGCAAAAACCACTGCGGCCAATTCTAAATCATGAGTCGGGTATCGCTGTTCGTAATCCTTTAACTGACGGGAGGCATAAGCGATAACCCGATCGGCTTGCATCAATACGCACCCCAAACCCTGTTTGGATGCGTCACAGAAGACTACGAACTTCTCCTCGTCCGAAGGCAAAGCTAGTACCGGAGCAGTAATCAACCTCTGTTTCAGCTCCTGAAAACTAGCTTCGCATTTATCTGACCAGATAAATCGCTGATTCTTCTTTGTAAGCTCGGTTAGGGGCATTGAAATTTTGGAGAACCCCTCCACGAACCTACGGTAGTACCCAGCTAATCCCAAGAAGCTTCTGATCTCTGTCACTGTCTTCGGTCTCGGCCAATCCCTGACGGATTCGATCTTCCCGGGATCCACCTTGATCCCGTCCTTACTCACAATGTGCCCCAGGAAGGACACCTGAGTCAACCAGAACTCACATTTCTTGAACTTGGCGTAGAGTCTATATTCTCGAAGTCGTTGCAGTACCATCTGGAGGTGTAACTCATGCTCCTCTTCTGACTGAGAGTACACGAGGATGTCGTCGATAAACACAATTACGCAGATATCGAGGAAATCCTTGAATACTCTATTCATCAGGTCCATGAATGCTGCAGGAGCATTGGTTAGTCCGAATGACATAACCAGAAACTCGTAGTGTCCATACCTAGTGCGAAAAGCCGTCTTTGGAATGTCCTCCTCTCGGATCCTCAACTGATGATAACCCGAACGGAGATCAATCTTAGAAAAGACCGTCTTCCCCTGAAGCTGATCGAACAAGTCATCGATCCTAGGTAATGGATATTTATTCTTCACCGTCAGCTTGTTCAACTCTCTGTAGTCGATGCACATCCTCATAGATCCATCCTTCTTCTTGACGAACAAAACCGGGGCTCCCCAGGGTGACACACTGGGCCGAATGAACCCTATGTCAAGCAACCCCTGGAGCTGAATCTTCAATTCCTTAAGTTCAGTTGGAGCCATCCTATACGGGGCTTTAAAAACCGGATCCGCCCCTGGTGCCAAGTCAATCACGAAGTCAATCTCCCGATGAGGTGGTAACCCTGGAAGTTCTTCGGGAAAAACGTCCAAAAATTCCCGAACCACTCTGATATCCTCTGGCCGAATGGTGTCTGGCCGAGTGGTGTCCACCACCACGGCCAGAAACCCTAAGCACCCACCGTGCAATAATTCTCTCGCTGACATAGCCGAGATCACCGGGATCCGAGATCCCTGAACCGAACCCACAAATACGAACGGTTCTTCACTTTCCGGTTGGAAGACCACCATCTTCCTCTTACAGTCAATGCTCGCCGAATATTTAGATAGGAAATCCATTCCTAAAATAATATCAAATTCGACTAAGCTCATCTCTATCGATCGGCGCTTAACTCTCTACCATCTATCCCGATCGGCATAGACCTAATCCACCTATTGGAGATAACCAATTCTCCGCTGTGTAACGTGGTTCCAAACCCTGATTCATATTTATCAAAGGGTCTACCCAACTTACTAAAGACTCTGGCCGCCACATAAGAATGTGTAGCCCCAGAATCAAACAGCACTGAATAAAGCGAGTTGTTAATAAAAAGCTGACCTGTAACAACTGATGGGCTGGCATCTGCATCAGCCTGCGTGATGGCGAATACCCCGGGCCGGAGTGGGTATCGCCGGAGCTCTCGGTGCCTCCGGCCGAGCCGGGGACATTCCCTCTTGAAGTGCCGGGCATGCCACAATGAAAGCATCCCCGTCCCTTGCACTCTCCCCGATGGTGCCTCTTGCGCCTAGGGCACTCGGGATAGGAAAATCGGGTCTCATTACCACCAGGACGACTCCTCTCGTTCGGTTCCCCGAACCTCTTGTTCGACTCGAGCCGCCGAAGCAGATGGGTGCCCTCTTCCTCCGATCAATGGCCGAACCACTACTCCCCTTGCTAAAGCCTCGATGCGGGGAGGGGTAGGAGCTCCGCCACTAACCGAGTACCGGGCTGATTCTGACATACACCCCACTGCGCCCTCAGCTCGCAGTGCCTTCTCCACCATCTGAGCATAGGTGGTGCTGTCGTCTGTGGTAATCATCAGGTCATGCCTGATCTTGGGATTCAACCCGTCCAGATACTTCTCCTTCCTACTGAAGTCGGTCAGCACAATTCCCGAGGCTAACCTCGCCAACCGGTCAAACTGAGTAGTATACTCAGTGACACTCATGTTCTCCCGCTGGGTCAGGTGAACGAACTCTTTCCTTTTGGCGCTTCTGACCGCCTCATTATAGTATTTCGCGTTGAAGAGTTCCTGGAACCTTTCCCAGGTCATGGTGGTGACATCGTGAATCTGAGACACCATGTCCCACCATACCAGGGCATCCTCCTGGAACTGAAATGTGGCGCACACCACTCTGTCGTTACCGGTGACACCCATGAAGTTCAAGATTCTGGTGATCACCGTCAGCCACTGCTCGGCTTTCGATACATCTGGACCTCCCAGGAATACCGGAGGTGCTTGTTTCCGGAACCGCTCATACAATGGTTCCAATCTATGGGCCGCCACCACTATCTCGGCCTGGGCAAGAGGTGTGCCACCGGAACTACGGGCACGGGACCGCAGAGCACCCCGCTCGTCTCAACCTCTCGAATCTCGAGGTCTTGTTCTTCGATCCGGGCTTGCATCTCCGCAAACCGCAACTCCCACCCGGGCTCCCCGATCGGCCGGGGGAGCCTGGGCAGCCTGTGGCGGGTTCTCAACACCCCGACCACGAGCCCTGCCTCGGGGACCTCTACCTCGGCCCCTAGCAGGTGGGGGAAACTGAGCTCCCTCTCCCTGATTCGACCCTACGGAGTTGCCCTGACTCCTGGTAGTCCGCCTGGCGTCCATCTAGTTAGAACCGCCTGCGAAACCAATAGTTGGCATATCAGGTCGTATTCAAGGCGAGCTTACTAATACCGCTTAATTTGGAAATTAGAAATGAAACATGCGCCTATTCTACTATCAGGCTACTAACATGCTTCCTAACAGGCTTTTCTTTTTCATAACTGAATAAAATAAACTACTAAAGCAATAAAGGCTTACTGAACCGTGAACCGAGCTAACTGCTGATGATGACTGTACATGTCGTGACGATCTTCGGAAGACAACCTGGCGGCTCTGATACCAAGTTGTAACACCCTAACTATCTTAGGCGTATTACGTGATTTTTAAACGTACTGTGCAGCTCGTTGCTAATCAACGAGGTTTATGGAAAAACGTGATTAATTAAAATTTTGCTTTTTCATTAAACTTATAAACCATTTTACAAAAGTCTCGGGATCCCGATTTATAAAAATATTTACAAACGTTTTAACTGTTTAACTTTTACATCAAAATGAAAGTCGTCTAACGACAGTTACAAAAATCTCGACCTGTCGTCCCGAGGATCGTACGCTCCAGCCTAACCGCCCCGACATGTACAATCTCATATGCTCGGTCACGGTCCATCGCCCATGACCTTGCCTTTACCTACACATGAACATAAACCGTGAGTCGACGGACTCGCAAGAAAAGCATGCTAATATCATACATAACTAATCGCCGTGTCCAACACGATACCGAGTCCCGCCATCGCCATGTCCAACATGGTACCGAGCACTACCGCCATGTCCAACATGGTGCCGAGTTTTGAACGTTCGGGGGACGGTACTATTGACAAGTATCCTCCCGATCGGTCGAACCGGTCATACTCCGCCGCCGGTCATACTCCACTCGTACCGACGGGATAGGTCAATAAGACCGAACCACCAACCAAGTGTCACTGATCGGTCGAACCTGGTCATACTCCGCCGCC
The DNA here is from genome assembly GCF_029168945.1 of Cannabis sativa. Taxonomy (NCBI): domain Eukaryota; kingdom Viridiplantae; phylum Streptophyta; class Magnoliopsida; order Rosales; family Cannabaceae; genus Cannabis; species Cannabis sativa. The sequence continues at coordinate 37,976,194 of NC_083610.1, read as the reverse complement.
GGTCATACTCCACTCGTACCGACGTGACGGGGTTGGATGGTTCGAAGCCTAAATACATATCTAATGTAATCTAGCGGGCTTCCTACATGCACGCTAAACATGTAATCTACATATGCATACCGTTATACTAATCTTACTCGGATTCCGATTTCGTGTGTGCGTCAACCCGACCGGAACCGAAGCCGAACTACGGCGGACATCGGCTCCTAAACCATAAAAATCACAACGCTATAAGTGACACGCTAAATCACTTCCCGGGGACTAAAACTTGAAACTAAAAGTTTCCCTATCGATAAAAAGCATGGCAATACCCCTAAAAACCCAAAAACGAGGAAAACTAGGGTTCTGAAAAATCCCCCAACCGTGACGGTTGCCCAACCGGAATTCCGGTTCTGGGAAATTCTGAACCCCCATCCGGAATTCCGGATGCTCAACCGGAATTCCGGTTCCTCGCAGGCAGCAACCATAAAATCACATAACTTGACCAATTCAACCCCAATTGGTCCCAAACTTTCCAGACCTGTTCTATATGTCCCAAATAACAATTCCAAGGCATCAAACCTACCCAGAAACCACATACACAAAATTTGCCATTGGAGCTCAAGCTTTGAGTTCCAAACTCAAGCTTGAGCAAAACCACCTAAACATGCAATCCATAAGCTTAATTCTACTTAACTAAGCCTAAAAACATCTCTGAAAACAAACAGAAACATCCAGCACTTCACAGAAACAAAACACAACCTTTTCTTTCAAAATTCATAACTTTTGCAATATTAAACCTCTAGCATGCTCAACCTAGTAATCAAGCATCAAAACAACCCTAAACTAACATGCTTAAACTCAAAATAATAATCAGATTACAGCAGCAACAACAACAACTATTCAAGCATGCATTTCATCTATTTTCACTTAAAATTCAAGAAGACAAAGTAGGAGATTAAGGCCAAGAATTACCTCAACTAAAAATCACTATGATCTAGCAAAATCACTAGAAATCACCAACCAAAAATCCCAGCTTTGAACCCCCAAGCTCAGCCGAAAAAAGAGAGGAAAGAGAGAGAGAGCTTTCTATTTTGAAATTTCTAATTTTTGACTAAGTTTAGGAAAATGAAAGAAACTAAAGAATAAGGCCATATAATACCATTTTATTAAATCCATTTCAGCCAAAAGCAATTAAATAAATAAACATTTAATTCCAATTAAAAGTCACTAAAAGACAAAACACTAATGGGGCAAAAAGACCATTTTGCCCCTCCACCATAAAATCATGAAAATCATACTAAAGGGGTATTTTTGGGACATTCTAAATTCCCGGCCATTCCCGACATTCCCAATGTCTAAAACCCGTCCCCAAAATACTAACATACTAAGTTGTGATTTCTACTGAGCCAACCGCCGCGTTCCAAAATACCGGACACCGGAAATACGAAATATATAAAAGCTACTGATAACATACTCATGCATATCTGAATCCATAAATATCAATACTAAATTATTTAAATAGCTATAAATAATTTCATGATTAACATAAATAACTGCTAATTTCCAAATTAACTAAGCGGGCTTTACATTATACATTTATTGAATTAATCAAATTAGACAAGTTGATTTGATTTGGATTAGATCAGTTAACTATTCAAAATCTAATAAATAATTGGAATAGAGAGATTTCTCTTAAAAGAAAATTAGAATAGATAGATTGAGTTTAAATCCATGATTTGATCCAATAAACAACCCAATAAGAAAAAATACCATCAATAAGGTTAGCTCAAGTGACCATAGATGGGTGTGTGTATTGGAGGTCCTGATTTTGAGTCCAATGTAAAACATTAGTTTTAATATATAAACGCTTAAAATTTAAAAAAAAAAAAAAAAAAAAAAAAAAACCATTTACATTTGCGTGACGGCTAAACCACCTGAACTTTACGTTTTGTAACACTTAACTACAAAAATTAAAATTTTGGCGGCTAAACTACCTAAGCCCTTGTTCCGTTTTGCTCTACACACCTCCGTCCAAAAATCACAGTTAACTGCCACGGTAGACTGTACACGTGGAAAGTCTACCGTGGCACTTAATTATAAATTTTGGACGGAGGTGTGCAGAGCAAAACAACTCTTACTCTTTTTTGGCAGATACGTTTTGATGATATTTTATTTTCTTTAAAAAAAAAAGGAATATATATATCAGTGAGTCAGCCTTTGTAATATATATTATATATAAATATATTCTTTAGTACATACATTGCTTCAAGTTCAAGTCGTCGACTTTGTCGGTCTCTCTGAGGAAGAACAAGACGACATCGTCTCTTCCCTCAGTTCTTCTACCATCAATTTCCTCTGTTTTTCCTTCCCATGATGCTCACCATCTCCACCACCCTCATCCTTGTTTGCCATGGCAACATCTTCGTTTGAAGCCGAACTGGCCCTTCCATCATCCAATATACCACTTGGATCTTGTCGGCTGGGCCGCCACATTACTTTGGTGAAAATTTCTGCATAATCTCTAACACCATAGAATGAATTCCATAACAATATGAAATATTGGTGTTAAAAGCAATTTTTCATAATTATAATTCACAAACAAATGCATAATATTCATAGTATACTTTTATATACAGGTATATATTGGTACTATATGTACTCACTGATCGAAAAATTTTAGACTTGCAATTTAAAATTTATTGATTTGCTTTTAGATGTTATAATAAAGATGAGACATAATTTTATAGTATTAAAGTAATGCAATGGTTTGAAAAGATAACTACAGTCTACAAATAGCAGAACAGTAATACTTTTATAAACAACTACAAAATTCATATGTTTATACTTGAAGATTCAAGTTTGCACGATTTGCAAGTTTGCACGATTTAGATGTTGGTTTACTTTATCATATCAGAAAGGTTAGTTGATGAATCAAAGCACGGTGTAGAAAATTTGTCAAGAGTGACCGCACTTTCATGCCTTTTCAATTTCATTACAAGCATTGCTAACTTTTCAAATGGGTATGTTAAATTTTAACGTTAGTTTCTGTTAGAAGAAAAGCATATTCTTTGGTATATTCTGTTAAGTGCACGACAAAAACTGTTAGATAGACATTTTATATATTAGGTAAGATATGTGTACTAAATTTTTATTTGCTTATTTATTTATTTAAAATCTAGTATTTAATGAGACATTAGTTATAAACAATGGTTTGGTTTATATTAATGTATTTTCATTTTAAACAAATAAACTAATGTTTATTTGATAGATTCTATATGATTGCTTTGCTAGTAGTTAACTAGGAAGCACATGGAGTCGAGTATAAATATACATGGATTCCAAAATCCATGCTATATATATTATTTGTTATAAATATACTCATATGTTTATATAAATATATATATATATATATATATTATACTATACATTAAATAAAGCCAAAGAATTTGGTTCAATATATATTGAGAGACTAATCAAGCTCCATTTCCTATGCATCATATCTTTGGGTTTTACAATAACAATTTCATGTATATATATTTGTAAATTGTAACCTTGAAAACAACGCTTCAGGTGTGACTACATAATTTATATATTTTAATTTGTTCAAACAAAATAATTTATATAGATATGTGTATATATTATAGGTAGAATATTGTTATTAGTGTTTAGTACTTTCTCGATATATAGTGTTACGATTAGTTAGCGATACTCTATAAAAGTTATTATATTAAATTATATGGAATCCGATAATTAATTAGACCAATACGATACAGACACATATAAGGGTGCTATGCACTACTGTGCCTAACATTTCTCATGTACTCTCTTCTTTCTACAATTAATGCTTCATTATGAGGAATTTCTAATATATGATACGAATCCGACATGGTCAAAAATTATATCACATTTACAAGATATTTAATAGCTTGTTTTGATGTATGTTCCATTACTTTATAGTTATATATGATATTTATTATAATGTAGTGTATACCAAGTTGCAATAACATACATATTATATTTTTGCTTTTCTTATAATGTGTATATATATAGATTTGTGTTTGCATTAATTGTTTTGTTTAGATTCCATATATGGTTGTGCTGTGCCACCCACAATTGTCATAAAATGTCCTAATATATATTAATTAATTACTTCTTAAGTCAATAGTTGTGTTAGTTAGATCAGTTAGAATATTGAAAGAATGAATCAATATATTTATATTTATAGAAGGTTATGGTATCTATAAGTATCTGATAAAGAAATCAATTTTAGAATTTCTATTTGTATTATTATTATCTAAATTAATATTTATTTATTTATTTTAGAAGACTAGGTTGATTTGTTGAACTGCTTTTTTATTTTAGTTTATTAATTTTTGTATTATTAATCTCATTTTTTATATGGTCAAACATATTTATATTGTTTATTATATACCAATTAAGTCCAAATAATGTCCAAAGCCAAGCAGTTGTGACAAACATAGCAAACACTCCAACAAACCAAAATCTTTACAAATTTTTTTGAGAAATTTGCGGTGAAATTTTTTTATGTTTTAATTTTTATACACTTAATATTTTTATTTTTTTTTTGGTGGCAAAATCCCCTTAAATTTACTTTTCTTTACAAATTTAAGGTGTCAGTTAAATACTAACTGGATTACTACTATATTGACTTCGAAATTTTACTGTTACATATACATAGATTTATACAGTGGTCATTCAGTTGATATAAGAGAGTTTCGTCACAAAGTGCTCAAGTTTTATTTTATTATACTTATCATACTTTAGTTGTTCTAATGAGTAATTTTTTAAAGAGAAAAAAAATATTTAAATCTTTATATATATATATATATATATATATATATGTTAGGTGGATGTTATGTAATAAGCGACTTTATTTAAGATTTTTTCTGTTTTTTTTTCCAAATTTTAACTATGTTTTTTATTTAATAAAGAATATAGTGTGTTTTGTTTGAAGGAAAAATATATATACTCAAAAAATTATTTAAATGTATTAAAAACAATGAGTATAGTTAAGAAATTACAAATAAATTTAATATTAAAATGTTAGGATGTTCTTTTTAGGTTTTTTTAGCATAGTATTGTAATGTAATTATAAATGAAAAAGAAAAACTATGTAAAGTGGTATGATCGTATGAATGATTGGTCTTATAAAAGCAAACGGGAGGTCAGTGTGTTTAGTAAGTAAAACACGATTGTTTTATAAACAATTGTTACGTATATTGATATTAATAATAAACACTACATTAATCTCAAAATATATACTCCTGTAGCATTTACTTTCAACGCAAAAATATCTTAGAGCATATCTATATCTATATTTATATATCCAAATAAAAAAAAGAACAAAAGAATTTATGTGGCATCTTACATTCTTTTCTTTCTAGTTTTTCTATTTTGTGAGGCATTTTGTGAAAAAAATCATTATTTGTATATTTAATTATTACAATAATAGTCAAAACTATTTGTATTTTTCCAATAAAAAAAAAAAGAAAAATGCTAAAAGATATCAGTAGTGCCTAGCACCCTCCTATGTGTCAATATCGCTATAAGGTTCGATTAAGTATCGAGTCCCACATATAGTTTAATTTAATAACTTCTAGAGAGTATCGCTAGCTAATTTTTAAAGACCGCTTAATTTTAATATGGAATTAGTAGATAATTATGGCTTAATTATGAGTTTGAGACTATTATTTATTATTTATGAAATTATTGAGATTTATTTGAATTCAGGGTGTATTATTTATGCTATGTATGAAATTTTATATTTTCATGTTTTTTGCCCGACAACATTAAAACGCGGCGTTTGGCCAATAGAATCACATTTAATAAATTTTTTTTGTAGTAGCGGGGACACTTTGATAGACATTGGGAATGTTAGAAATTGTCAGGATTTTAGAAATGACCAAATTACCCCTAGGAAGTTTAGAAGCTTTTTGGTATAAGTGGGGGTGAAATGGTCTTTTGCCCTAAATGAGGTTTTGTCTTTTAGTGACTTAGTATATTGTTTTGTTTTATGTAAGAATTTTATTTTAATGTTTAATTTTAGAATTTATCTCATTTTATCACAACTAGAAAAAAATCAAGAAAATACTTAGCTCTTTCTCTCTCCAAATTCTCTCTCTTTCTCGAGCTCCCTAGAAGCAACAAGGTTTTGGGATTTTTTAGCTTCATTTTTGGGTAATCTAGCAAGTTTTTGGTGTTTCCAATTGAAGGTAAACCCTTTAGCACATTTCCCCTTTGATTACTTAAGCTTTAAGTTAAGTTATTGCATGAATTTGTGAGTTAGGGTTCTATGGTTGTTAAGTGTGTTTGATTTTAAGTTCTGGTGTTGTGTTGATGTTATTTAAGCTCTATTATGTTAGATTTGTAGGTTGTTGTGGTGATTGAGCAAGGTTTGAGTTTATGAACTCAAGCTTTGCTCTCTAATGCTGGATTTTGATTATGGATGTGTTGGGTTATTTTATTGCTTGGATTATGTCTATTATGGTGTAATTAGGTACTCTGGAAGGTTTGGTTGCATTTGGGATCGAATTGTGGTTGTTGTGGGGTTTTAGGTGTTTCCTGCACTGAATCTGTCGACCGGTTTAGTGGGACTTGTAGGAACTGGAGTTCCGGTTGATCCACAGGAAATCCCTCAGTATCGGTCTTTCGGTTGGGGAACCGGTCTGCCAGTTGGGGCAATTTTGGGAACCCTAGTTTTTTCTGTTTTTGTGATGTTTAGGGTATTTTCATGTTATCCATTGATAGGAAAACTTTTAGTTTTGTTTTTAAGTCCTTGAAAAGTGATTTAGTGTGTCACTCATCCGTTTTACGAATAATGTAATTTAGGGGCATGTTAATCGTCGAACAACAGTTCCACTCAGGTTGGCCGACACACCTTGTAACACCCTAACTATCTTAGGCGTATTACGTGATTTTTAAACGTACTGTGCAGCTCGTTGCTAATCAACGAGGTTTATGGAAAAACGTGATTAATTAAAATTTTGCTTTTTCATTAAACTTATAAACCATTTTACAAAAGTCTCGGGATCCCGATTTATAAAAATATTTACAAACGTTTTAACTGTTTAATTTTTACATCAAAATGAAAGTCGTCTAACGACCGTTACAAAAATCTCAGCCCTGCTGTCCCGAGGATCGTACGCTCCAGGCCTAACCGCCCCGACATGTACAATCTCATATGCTCGGTCACGGTCCATCAGCTACAGCCTTGCCTTTACCTACACATGAACATAAACTGTGAGTCGACAGACTCAGCAAGAAAAGCATAATAATATCATACATAAAACTGACTGCCGTGTCCAACACGATACTGAGTCCCGCTACTGCCATGTCCAACATGGTACTGAGCACTACTGCCATGTCCAACATGGTACTGAGTTTTGAACGTTCAGGGGACGGTACTATTGACAAGTATCCTCCTGATCGGTCGAACCGGTCATACTCCGGCTGCTGGTCATACTCCAGCCTGTACCGACGGGATAGGTCAATAGCACTGAACCACCAACCAGTGTCGGCTGATCGGTCGAACCGGTCATACTCCGCCGTCGGTCATACTCCACCGTACCGACGTGACAGGTTGGATGGTTCGAAGCCTAAATACATAACTAATGTAATCTAGCAGGCTTCCTACATGCACGCTAAACATGTAATCTACATATGCATCTTGTTATACTAATCTTACCCGGATTCCGATTTCGGTGTGCCGTCAACCCGACCGGAACCGAAGCCGAACGGCGGACATCGGCTCCTAAACCATAAAAATCACAATGCTATAAGTGACACGCTAAATCACTTCCCGGGGACTAAAACTCGAAACTAAAAGTTTCCCTATCGATAAAAAGCATGGCAATACCCCTAAAAACCCAAAAACGAGGAAAACTAGGGTTCTGAAAAATCCCCCAACCCCAGAATAGGTTGCCCAACCGGAATTCCGGTTCTGGGAAAATTCAGGACCCCATCCGGAATTCCGGATGCTCAACCGGAATTCCGGTTCCTCGCAGGCAGCAACATCAAAAATTCATAACTTGCACAATTCAACCCCAAATCACATGAAACCTTCCAGACCTGTTCTATATGCCCCAAATGACATTTCAAAGGCATCAAACCTACCCAGAAACCACACATGCAAAATTCACCATTGGAGCTCAAGCTTTGAGTTCCAAACTCAAGCTTGAGCAAAACCACCTAAACATGCAATCCAAAAGCTTAATTCTACTTAACTAAGCCTAGAAACATCTCTGAAAACAAACAGAAACATCCAGCAATTCACAGAAACAAAACATGGCATTTTCTCTCAAAAATCACCTATTTTAACATATAAACTAAAAGCTTTAAACAATCAATACAACATGCTTTCTTTATCACATAAACAACCCTAAACTAACATGCTTAAACTCAAAATAACAATCATATTTCAGCAGCAACAACAACAACTATTCAAGCATGCATTTCATCCATTTTCACTTAAAATTCAAGAAGAACACAAAGGGAATTTATAAGGGATCACACCTTGACTTGAATTACACAAGAATGAGTTGAAAATCACAAGCTTTAGGCAGAAAATTCCCAGCCCTAGCAGCCCAAGTCTCAGCCGAAAAGAGGGAGAAAGAGAGAGCTTTGAGTGTTTGATTTTTTTGGAAATTTCTTTTAAAAATTGACTAAGTGTGAAATGCTTTGAGAAAAGAGGAATTTAAATCATATTTTTCATTTATTTCAGCCAACATTTAAATCCAAATAAACATTTAATTTCCAAATAAAAACTCACATAAGACAAAACACTAATGGGGCAAAAAGACCATTTTGCCCCTCCACCATAAAATCATGAAAATCATACTAAAGGGGTATTTTTGGGACATTCTAAATTCCCGGCCATTCCCGACATTCCCAATGTCTAAAACCCGTCCCCAAAATGCTAACATACTAAGTTGTGATTTCTACTGAGCCAAACGCCGAGTTCCAAAATACCGGACACCGGAAATGCAAAATATAAAAACTGCTGATGACATAATTATGCATATCTGAATTCCATAAATAACAATGATAAATTATTTAAATAGCTATAAATAATTTCCTGATTAACATAAATAACTGCTAATTTCCAAATTAACTAAGCGGGCTTTACACACCTAAATTTGGAAGTGAGATAAGATTAGTATAATGATATGCATTGTGTTTACATGTTTAGCGTACATGTTTATTAAGCCTGTTAGATTACATCGATAGCAGTATCAGTAACGTAGAGTTATATTGGATACTAATAGATGTATGTTTGGCTCAGATACTGATCGACGCTATCATATCGGTACAACTAGAGTATGACTAGCGTACTGTGTATGGTTAATATTTGGTCGATAGAATTGTCGTACAAATGTTCTAGACTCAGTACTGTGTTGGACACGGGGATAGGGTTATGGTTGGATGTATGGGTGCCTGATTATAATCCAGGTTATAGTTATATTATTGTTTATGCTTTTCTTATTGAGTCTGGCGACTCACAGATATTGTTTGCATGTGTAGGTAAGGGCAAGGCTAAGGTTGAGCAGCCGTGAGAGCAAGTGGATGAAGATTGTATATGTCAGGGCGGTTAGGTCTGGAGCATACGGTCTTTGGGACAGCTGGTTGTATTTTGTCTAATCGCTAGACGACAACTTTTGTAGTACATACTTTGTAACAGTTGAAAATATTTTCTAATGGGATCCCGGTTATATATATATATGTTATTTTGATAATTATAAGTATTTAAATAAAGTTTTAATTAATCACGATTTTCAATAAACTCGTTGATTAGCAACGAGCTGTACAGTTAGTCTAAAATCACTATAACACGCCTAAACTAGTAGGGTGTTACACAATCGCAAGGCGACATGTCTAGAGGTGCTAAACACTACTGGTGTCCAATAGCAATGCTCTAAAAAAATTATTTATATTCTTTGAATAATTCTATTTATGTGACTTTTCATCTTCATCAAAACTCTTAATATTCTTACCATACTATATGTATATATATATATATCCTACTATTACTCAATGTTAGAAATATTAATGACAGAAAAACTGAGTTTTTGTAAATGTCAATAATATATATGAGAATATAAAACTGTATACGTCAACAGAAGCAGAATGTAATTCTGTTACTGCAGAAACCAGTTTTGCAGCGACAAAACAGAACAGACAGAATATAAAAAATAATTGCAGAAAATTAAATCACTTGACACAAGAGATTTGTACGTAGTATCAGTGTTCTTTCAAACACTACTAGTCCACGGGGCCACGCCCAAAGAATGAAATCAATTAGTAAAGTATCAAAGATTACAAAAGCAATTGACTTAAACAAATTTAGACTCCCTCTAGTGATTTGTCGCAACCCTTTGTAATCCACCTTGCTAATCTGATCTCTGAAACACACCAAGTAGTGAACTCCCTTCAACTATTGATGTGTGCTTACTTCCTCCCGAAGTAAGGCTTAAACAAATCTTCTCCCGAAGATATATGCTCACTTCCTCCCGAAATGAGACTTGGAAAAGTCTTCTCCCGAAGATATATTCTAAGAATAGTATGAGATCATAATAAGAAAATCAAAACCTAGTTGAACACTCTAGGTTTTTTACAAATGAAACATTCTTCTCACAAAGAAAGATATAAAAATATGAGACTAGAAGAGATGAAATCGTTTGGCTGCTCTCTAGGTCCTATTGATAGAACATAGCAACCCTAGAGATAGCCACAAAAATGATTTCCCAGCTGTACAAAAATTTCCTAAGAAAATTCTTGATTTGCAGTATCAGAATCGGGTTTCGCAGTAGCAGATCAGGATCAGAAAGGAAACTTTCCAAATTGAACCAAGATCACGAATTTAGACTTCAAACCTGCCAAATAAAGATAATTTGATTTGTTCTAATAAAGGCAAAATCGAAATTATCAATTAGAAAAAGGGATAGTCAAGTTTCCCAAAATTAGACAACTTTCTATAAGAGAATTTCTTCTCTTACAATAAGTTTCCAAACAAAGAAAAGTCCAGCTCAAAAATGATTCTTTCATAAGATAGAAAAGAGCAATAAAATGCACAAAATCAATATAATAAAAACAATTTAAATGCTCAACAAAATGCACATTAATTAAAAAATATTTTGACAACAAAATTGTCAAAAAAAGACCTAACAGAGACAAAAAAAAAACTCTATTGCATATATAGTACTATAATATAAATCTTAGAGTTTGAAGCTTTTTTAGAAAATTATCATATGGGATTGTGAGGGAAGCCAATAATGATATAATTATGATTAATTTTAAAGTATTCATTTGTGATTATTATTATTGAATAACGTGTTGTGTGAAGTATTTTATATAGGTATATATTCTAATTATTATATTAAAGTAATTATCTTATATATATGAAGGAAATATATTTAAGTAATCACTTTATTATATTGAATATATTTGAGAAGGAGACTTGCCTAGAGACTATATTAGGCAAATGCAAAATCAATTATAAGCCATATACGGTGATCAGAGCATCAATAATAGCATGAAGACTGTGGATATAGTGATATCTATGATAATGGTTGATCAACATCATTTTAATTAACCTTGAAGATTTGAGAAATTAGCCTAAGAGATACTAGAATTTACATTTTAGTCTGGAAGAAAGGCATACTTAATTTTTAAGATAGATATAACTCTCTTTTTCAAGTTTGATATATTATCTTTTGTTGTTTTTGTTACATTCTATCAAATTTTAATATGCTTCTTTACTTTATTTCTACTTTATTATATTACTAGTTAACAAAGCTGCATTTCGTGTGGTATGTATAATAATTTTAAAAAATTTCATACTAAAAATATAATTTTTTTTGTTATTAGGACACCAAAATACTTTTTTATTATACATAAAAAATAATAAAATTATAACTTAATACCAAAAATATTAAAAGTACATATAAATAGCAAAAATAGTCATTATCTAATAATTTTTCATATATATATCATCAGTATGAAATCAAGTTAAGTTTCGCTTCTGATAGAAAATTTGGTCCTTATTTTCTCAATGCGTTTTTTCGCATGAATCTCCATATGTATTTTTTTTTATAGAAGACCTTCAAATTAAATAAAAATCTATTTAAACAATATTTAACAAAGAATTGTTCATATATATGTATAACATATAAAAAATAGTGTTCAAGAATACTTACTCTTAATATAAAATTGATTTGTGTTGTTGATTGATCGAGTAATGTTGATTGATATTTGGTATGATCCTCTCTATTTATATACATAGCACTTTGCATGATTAGTAGTTGTAAAGAATATGTATGCGTGATATTGATTTAGTTAACTATATAAGTGAAGAAGTAGTAAGGTTTGAGTGTATATTTAATTTAGGTGGCGTTTGGTTGGAGGTAATGAAATGGAATGGAATGGAAATGAAATAATTTTCATTCCATTCCTTTGTTTGGTTGCATTTTAAAGTATTGGAATGGCATTCCAATGGAATGCTCTTTCCACCATTTTGGTGGAATGGCTATTCCATTTTAAAAAGGAAGGAATGACCATTCCAATGTAACAAGAAAAAAAAATTAATTATTTTTTTATCAATTTTTTTTATGCATTTTAAATTTTATTCCATTCCATTCCTATTCTCATTCCCATTCTCATTCCTATTCCTATATTTTCATTCCTCCCAATCAAACGCCTCCTTAGATGTTACAATTTTCTTCTTAATATTATTAAATGAATAATTATAAAAAAACTACATAATAAAATAAAAATTTAGAAGAAGATAAAGTCACCTTACTTATTTTTGTTTCAAGATTTTATGTAGATATAAAAATTTACAATAAATAGATAACTAAGAAGACAACTTAAAATAAAATAATAATAGAAATTAATTATTAATAATTAAAAACATCAAAAAAATTATTTAAATAATTAAGTTTATTAATAACAAAAGAAATTTTTTTAAGTAATAATTTATTTAGAAGTCAAATAATTAACATTAATAAAAAAAAATGCTACATAAATTATTTTCAATATATTAATTATATGATGTAAGTTATAAAAATCAAAAAACATCATTAACATTAATATAAATGTATGTGATTTGAATAGTTAAGATAATAAAAATTTAAAGCTCATGATTGATTAAAGGAGAAAATATATATTAAAAATTATTTATTTATTATAAAAAAATTTATAAAATTAAAATTATAAAAAACATCATATTATATTAGTTCTCATATATAGCCTTTGTTTTCTTATAAATATATACATGTATAAATTTTATAGAGAGAAATTTATTATTTTTAATATACTTTGTAATTAAAAACTAAATAAAATTAAATTACTATAATTTTTTAAAGTAAAAAAGTTGCAAAAAAATTTATTGGAGAAGAACTTGATACTTGATTTCTAATTAAAAGCCAAAATATAATCTTTTCAAAGCAAGAGAAAAAATTATCCAATAATTTTGTTACAAAATATCTATTGGAGAGTAATTTGTTAATAAATAGGCTTTTCTAAGTAATCTAAAATTATAAAACATCAAAAATTAAAAAGAAAAAAAACATAACATAAGCTCAAAAAAATAAACATACATTGCTAAGTAATAAAAATAGATCAACATCAAGAATCACAAAAAAAAAATTATATAACAAAAACTTGATAACTATAAGTGGACTTTGTTACAAAAACTATTTATTGCAGAAAAACTTGATATTTAATTTGTAATTAAAAATTAAATAAAAATTAAAGTAACATAAGAGAAAAAATTATCTAATAATTTTGCTGCCAAATATCTATTAGAGAAGAATTTATCAATAAATAATCATTTCTAAATCTGAAAAATATAGATCAACGTCAAGAATTAGAAAGAAAAAATTAACATAACAAAAAGGAAATTAATAACAAAAATATCAAAAATATGAATTAGCACAAAAGTTTAATTTAAATTTGGACACTATATATAAATTTTTTGTAGTGAAAGAATATAATAATTTTTTTGTTTGTTTGTTAAAGAATACGAATAGTTTTAATATAATAATAGAATATTAATATATACATGAATGATAAGAGTTATATAAGAATACAAATAGTTTTTTTTAGTTAAAGAACATAAATAATTTTAGTATAATAATTGAAATTAATATAAACATATATAAATGACAAAGGTTACATAAATAATTCAAATAATATTTAGGTACAACTTTTTTTATTTATTTTTTAAAACTCTAAATAAATAAATAAAAAAAGTAAAGATGAAAGAAGTCTCATGTGTGATGCTACATGACCTCTTTTAAATGTTTTTGCATAAATATATATTGATTGAAGTATAATCATATATGGCTAAATCAAGAGAAAGTATATAATTTATATATAACTATAATATTATATAAAATAATAGTAGTGAGAGTAAATATAATTATTACTATGTCATTCATGTACACCGGCCACTAAAATATTTATATATTTTTTTTTTTCATTTATTATTCTTAGATAATAATATTCTCTTAAAATTGTAAACTATATTGTCTTAAATGGTCTTTTAAATCCTATAACATATAAATCAATAAATTTAAATACCTATCCATAACATTTAAATATTAATTTAATAAGTATATTTAAAAACATAAATAAATAGGGGCTCAAAAATATACATCTGTTTTTATTTTAAATAAAAATCTTTCACTTTTATACTAATTAAAAACTATATTACGTAACATAATTTCATATTTATTCTCATAATTTTTTTTTTACACTTTATTTTAATATATATTTCTTTTGATCAACCTCCTTCTTCTGTGTCTAATATTTTCAATGTCTTGTCTTTTGGAGCCAAAGGTGATGGAGTTTCAGATGATTCCAAGGCACTTCTAGCAGCATGGGAAGGTGCATGCAAAGTTTCAGGGGCAACAGTAATAGTTCCATCAAAATACAAGTTTCTTATCAAGCCCATAATTCTTCAAGGCCCTTGTATGCCTCACTTAATTTTTCAGGTAATTTGCTTATTTTAAATCTTTTTATTTTGACTTGGTAAAATTGAATCCTCGGGAGACTATGGTAGTTTGTAAACATTTGAAGCTTTGAAAAGAAAGAGAATGCTAAAAGGCCATAGTACCTCCCATTAATATTTTTTAGATCTGAATGATAAGATCCTTTTTTGGATTGGACTGAAAACTCGATTATGAGGTGAGTTTCTTTTTTGTTTTTGAATTAAATCTTCTATTCTTTTTAGATATTCATATGAGTTATGAATTTTAGAAATATCTTTTCGAACCCAAAATCTTTAATCCCCTAAATTTTCTTGGCCCGTGAGACCCCAATTTCTCCATAGGAGACAGATTTCTAAAACATAGTAACACTATTCCTCTAGTTTATATCATTTTATTTTTCATTTTTGTGTCAAAGATTGTATATACATACAGTTTGTGAATATAGATGACACTAATCCTTTAGCTTTAGATTCATTAAGATTGTTTGTAGTTGGTTTGTTTGGGAATTTATGCTGGTTTCTTTTTGAGTTAGTGAAAGTGTAAAGCCCGCTTAGTTAATTTGGAAATTAGCAGTTATTTATGTTAATCAGGAAATTATTTATAGCTATTTAAATAATTTATCATTGTTATTTATGGAATTCAGATATGCATAATTATGTCATCAGCAGTTTTTATATTTCGCATTTCCGGTGTCCGGTATTTTGGAACGCGGCGTTTGGCTCAGTAGAAATCACAACTTAGTATGTTAGTATTTTGGGGACGGGTTTTAGACATTGGGAATGTCGGGAATGGCCGGGAATTTAGAATGTCCCAAAAATACCCCTTTAGTATGATTTTCATGATTTTATGGTGGAGGGGCAAAATGGTATTTTTGCCCCATTAGTGTTTTGTCTTTTATGACTTTATGAAATGGAAATTAAATAATTGCTTAAGTGTTTATTTGGCTGAAATGAATAAATGTATGTGTTATATGTTATTTCCCTTTTTATCAAAAAAATCATTAAGTGTCAAAAATTAAGAAAATTTTCATGCAAACACTCTCTTTCTCTCTTCCCCATTTCGGCTGAACCTTGGCTGTGCATGTTAGTGGATTTAACCAAGTTTGAGTTCTTAAACTCAAAGCTTGGTCTTTAATGGTGAATTTTGCATATGTGGTTTCTGGGTAGGTTTGATGCCTTGGAATTGTTATTTGGGGCATATAGAACAGGTCTGGAAAGTTTGGGATCAATTGGGTTCGAATTGGTCAAGTTAGGAGATTTTTAGTTTGTTGCTCGCGAGGAACCGAATTCCGGTTGAGCATCCGGAATTCGGATGGGGGTTCGAAATTTCCTAACCGGAATTCGGTTGGGCAACCGTCACGGTTGGGGATTTTTCGTAACCCTAGTTTTCCTCGTTTTTGGGTTTTTAGGGGTATTGCCATGCTTTTTATCGATAGGGAAACTTTTAGTTTCAAGTTTTAGTCCGGGAAGTGATTTAGCGTGTCACTTATAGCGTTGTGATTTTTATGGTTTAGGAGCCGATGTCCGTAGTTCGGCTTCGGTTCCGGTCGGGTTGACCGCACACCCGAAATCGGAATCCGTGTAAGATTAGTATAACGGTATGCATATGTAGATTACATGTTTAGCGTGCATGTAGGAAGCCCGCTAGATTACATTAGATATGTATTTAGGCTTCGAACCACCCAACCCCGTCACGTCGGTACGAGCCGGAGTATGACCAAGAATGAGTATGACCGGTTCGACCGATCAGCCGACACCGGTTGGTGGTTCGATCTTATTGACCTATCCCGTCGGTACGAGTGCCGGAGTATGACCAAGAATGGAGTATGACCGGTTCGACCGATCGGGAGGATACTTGTCAATAGTACCGTCCCCGAACGTTCAAAACTCGCACCATGTTGGACATGGCGGTAGTGCTCGGTACCATGTTGGACATGGCGGTGAGCGGGACTCGCATCGTGTTGGACACGGCGATCGGTTTTATGTATGATATTATTATGCTTTTCTTGCGAGTCCGTCGACTCACGGTTTATGTTCGTGTGTAGGTAAAGGCAAGGCGATTGCTTTGATGGACCGTGAGCGAGCTTATGAGATTGTACATGTCGGGGCGGTTAGGCTGGAGCGTACGATCCTCGGGATGCCAGGCCGAGATTTTGTAATCGTCGTTAGACGACTTTATTTTGATGTAAAAGTTGAACGGTAAAAACGTTTGTAAATATTTTTATAAATCGGGATCCCGAGACTTTTTGCAAAATGGTTTATAAGTTTAATGAAAAAGCAAAATTTTAATTAATCACGTTTTTCCATAAACCTCGTTGACTAGCAACGAGCTGCACAGTACGTTTAAAAATCACGTAATACGCCTAAGATAGTTAGGGTGTTACAATTTGGTATCAGAGCCGCCAGGTTGTCTTCCGAAGATCGTCACGACATGTACAATCGTCATCAGCAGTTAGCTCGGTTCACGGTTCAGTAAGCCTTTATTGCTTTAGTAGTTTATTTTATTCAGTTATGAAAAAGAAAAGCCTGTTAGGAAGCATGTTAGTAGCCTGATAGTAGAATAGGCGCATGTTTCATTTCTAATTTCCAAATTAAGCGGCATTAGTAAGCTCGCCTTGAATACGACCTGATATGCCAACTCTTGGTTTCGCAGGCGGTTCTAACTAGATGGACGCCAGGCGGACTACCAGGAGTCGGGGCAACTCCGTGGGGTCGAATCAGGGAGAGGGAGCTCGGTTTCCCCCACCTGCTAGGGGCCGAGGTAGAGGTCCCCGAGGCAGGGCTCGTGGTCGGGGTGTTGAGGACCCGCCACAGGCTGCCTGTGCTCCCCGGCCGATCGGGGAGCCCGGTGGGAGTTGCGGTTTGCGGAGATGCAAGCCGGATCGAAGAGCAAGACCTCGAGATTCGAGAGGTTGAGACAGCGGGGTGCTCCCCGCAGTTCCGGTGCCGCAGTTCCGGTGGCACCCGCCCTCGCCGCCTGTGCCGAGATAGTGGTGGCGGCCCATAGATTGGAACCATTGTATGAGCGGTTCGAAGCAAGCACCTCGGTATTCCCGGGAGGTCCGGATGTATCGAAAGCCGAGCCGGTGGCTTACGGTGATCACCAGAATCTTGAACTTCATGGGTGTCACCGGCAACGACAGAGTGGTGTGCGCCACATTTCAGTTCCAGGAGGATGCCCTGGTATGGTGGGACATGGTGTCTCAGATTCACGATGTCACCACCATGTCTTGGGAAAGGTTCCAAGAACTCTTCAACGCGAAATACTACAATGAGGCGGTTAGAAGCGCCAAGAGGAAAGAGTTCGTTCACCTGACCCAGCGGGAGAACATGAGTGTCACTGAGTATACTACTCAGTTTGACCGGTTGGCGAGGTTAGCCTCGGGAATTGTGCCGACCGACTTCAGCAGGAAGGAGAAGTATCTGGACGGGTTGAGTCCCAAGATCAGGCATGACCTGATGATTACCACAGACGACAGCACCACCTATGCTCAGATGGTGGAGAAGGCACTGCGAGCTGAGGGCGCAGTGGGGTGTATGTCAGATTCAGCCAGTACTCCGGTTGGTGGCGGAGCTCCTACCCCTCCTGCATCAGGCTTTAGCAGGGGGAGTAGTGGTTCGGCCATTGATCAGAGGAAGAGGGCACCCACTGCTTCCGGCGGCTCGAGTCAGAACAAGAGGTTCCGGGGGAACCAGAACAGAGGGAGTCGTCCTGGTGGTAATGAGACCCGATTCTCCTATCCCGAGTGCCCTAGCTGCAAGAGGCATCATCGGGGTGAGTGCAAGGGGCAGGGATGCTTTCATTGTGGCATGCCCGGGCACTTCAAGAGGGAATGTCCCCAGCTCCGGCCAGAGGCACCGAGAGCTCCAGCGATACCCACTCCAGCCAGGGTATTCGCCATCACGCAGGCTGATGCAGATGCCAGCCCATCAGTTGTTACAGGTCAGATTTTTATTAACGACTCGCTTTATTCCAGTCTTTGTTTGATTCTGGGGCTACACGTTCTTATGTGGCGGCCAGAGTCTTTAGTAAGTTGGGTAGACCCTTTGATAGATATGAAGCAGGGTTTGGAACCCTGTTACCTGGCGGAGAATTGGTTATCTCCAATAGGTGGTTTAGGTCTATGCCGATCAGGATAGATGGTAGAGAGTTAAGCGCTGATCTGATAGAGATGAGCTTAGTCGAATTCGATATTATTTTAGGAATGGATTTCCTATCTAAATATTCGGCGAGCATTGACTGTAAGAGGAAGATGGTGGTCTTCCAACCAGAAAGTGAAGAACCGTTCGTATTTGTGGGTTCGGTTCAGGGATCTCGGATCCCGGTGATCTCGGCTATGTCAGCGAGAGAACTATTGCACGGTGGGTGCTTAGGGTTTCTGGCCGTGGTGGTGGACACCACTCGGCCAGACACCATTCGGCCAGAGGATATCAGTGTGGTTCGGGAATTTTTGGACGTATTTCCCGAAGAACTTCCAGGGTTACCACCTCAGAGGGAGATTGACTTCGTGATTGACTTGGCACCAGGGGTGGATCCGGTTTCTAAAGCCCCGTATAGGATGGCTCCAGCTGAACTTAAGGAATTGAAGATTCAGCTCCAAGGGTTGCTTGACATAGGGTTCATTCGGCCCAGTGTGTCACCTTGGGGAGCCCCGGTTTTGTTCGTGAAGAAGAAGGATGGATCTATGAGGATGTGCATCGACTACAGAGAGTTGAACAAGCTGACGGTGAAGAATAAATATCCATTACCTAGGATCGATGACTTGTTCGATCAGCTTCAGGGGAAGACGGTCTTTTCTAAGATTGATCTCCGTTCGGGTTATCATCAGTTGAGGATCCGAGAGGAGGACATTCCAAAGACGGCTTTCCGCACTAGGTATGGGCACTACGAGTTCCTGGTTATGTCATTCGGACTAACCAATGCTCCTGCAGCATTCATGGACCTGATGAATAGAGTATTCAAGGATTTCCTCGATACCTGTGTGATTGTGTTTATCGACGACATCCTCGTGTACTCTCAATCAGAAGAGGAGCATGAGTTACATCTTCAGATGGTACTGCAACGACTTCGAGAACATAGACTCTACGCCAAGTTCAAGAAATGTGAGTTCTGGTTGTCTCAGGTGTCCTTCCTAGGACACATTGTGGGTAAGGACGGGATCAAGGTGGATCCCGGGAAGATCGAATCCGTCAGGGATTGGCCGAGACCGAAGACAGTGACAGAGATCAGAAGCTTCTTGGGGTTAGCTGGGTACTACCGTAGGTTCGTGGAGGGGTTCTCCAAAATTTCAATGCCCCTAACCGAGCTTACAAAGAAGAATCAGCGATTTATCTGGACAGATAAATGCGAAGCTAGTTTTCAGGAGCTGAAACAGAGATTGATTACTGCTCCGGTACTAGCTTTGCCTTCGGACGAGGAGAAGTTCGTGGTCTACTGTGACGCATCCAAACAGGGTTTGGGGTGCGTATTGATGCAAGCTGATCGGGTTATCGCTTATGCCTCCCGTCAGTTAAAGGATTATGAACAGCGATACCCGACTCATGATTTAGAATTGGCCGCAGTGGTTTTTGCACTGAAGATTTGGCGGCATTACTTGTATGGGGAAAAGTGCGAGATCTATACCGACCATAAAAGTCTCAAGTATTTCTTTACTCAGAAAGATTTGAACATGAGACAAAGGCGTTGGTTGGAACTAGTGAAGGATTATGATTGTAAGATCCTTTACCATCCCGGGAAAGCCAATGTTGTGGCCGATGCCCTGAGCAGAAAGGGTCCCGGGCAAGTAGCTAGCATGGTTCAGATCTCACCTCAGCTAGCAGAGGATATGGTTAGATCCAGCATCGAGTTTGTGGTAGGTCAGCTTCACAACTTAACGCTGCAATCTGATCTGTTGGAAAGAATAAAGGTTGCTCAGACGACAGATCCGGAGTTAGTGAAGATCCGAGATGAGGTATTGGCTGGTCAAGCCAAAGACTTTTCAGTGACAGACAGTGGGATGCTTTTGTATAAAGCTAGGGTTTGTGTTCCGAGCAGTGTGGACTTGAGAAACGAGATCCTTGAGGAGGCTCATTCTACTCCATATTCTCTACATCCCGGCACCACCAAGATGTACCAAGATTTAAAACCGTACTTCTGGTGGAGCGGTATGAAGAAGAATTTGGTAGAATTCGTATCGAGATGCCTCACGTGTCAGCAGATCAAGGCTGAACATCAGAGACCAGCAGGGTTGTTGCAGCCTTTAACCCTACCAGAATGGAAATGGGAGGATATTACGATGGATTTTGTGGTCGGGTTACCTAGGACCACGGGTATGTATGACTCCATCTGGGTAGTGGTGGATCGATTTACGAAATCTGCTCATTTTCTGCCGGTTAGAACAACGTTTACAGTGGATCAGTTGGCAGAGTTATATGTCAGGGAGATAGTGAGACTTCACGGGGTACCGAAATCTATAGTTTCGGACAGGGATCCGAAATTCACCTCCAAATTTTGGCAGAGTTTGCAACGGGCAATGGGTACGAAGCTAAAATTCAGTACAGCATTTCATCCTCAGACAGATGGTCAGTCCGAAAGGACAATTCAGATATTGGAGGATATGCTGAGAGCCTGTGTTATGGACTTTGAGGGTTCATGGAGTAAATATCTACCGTTGATAGAGTTCTCCTACAACAACAGTTACCAGAGTACGATAGGGATGGCACCCTACGAACTGTTGTACGGTAGAAAATGCAGATCCCCTATCCACTGGGATGAGACAGGGGAGAGGAAATACCTAGGTCCAGAGTCAGTTCAGCGGACCAATGAGGCAATAGAGAAGATTAAAGCTAGAATGCTTGCCTCACAGAGCAGACAGAAGAGTTACGCAGATCCGAAACGTAGGGATGTTGAGTTCCGAGTAGGGGACCATGTGTTTTTGCGTGTATCTCCGATGAAGGGGATTAAACGTTTCGGGAAAAGAGGCAAGTTATGCCCTAGGTTTACAGGACCTTTTGAGATTCTCGAGAAGATAGGTCAAGTGGCATATCGGTTAGCATTGCCTCCAGCTTTATCAGCAGTGCACAACGTATTTCATGTCTCAATGTTGAGAAAATACGTTTCAGACCCCTCTCATATACTCAGTTATGAGAGCCTTCAGCTTCAGTCAGATATGTCTTATGAGGAACAGCCAGTGCAGATCCTGGATAGAAAGGATAAAGTCCTTCGAAATAAGACCATAGCGTTGGTCAAGGTTCTCTGGAGAAACAGTAAGGTGGAAGAAGCCACCTGGGAGCTAGAATCAGATATGCGAGCTCTATTTCCAGAGTTATTCAGGTTAGATTTCGGGGACGAAATCCTTTTAAGGGGGGGATAGTTGTAAAGCCCGCTTAGTTAATTTGGAAATTAGCAGTTATTTATGTTAATCAGGAAATTATTTATAGCTATTTAAATAATTTATCATTGTTATTTATGGAATTCAGATATGCATAATTATGTCATCAGCAGTTTTTATATTTCGCATTTCCGGTGTCCGGTATTTTGGAACGCGGCGTTTGGCTCAGTAGAAATCACAACTTAGTATGTTAGTATTTTGGGGACGGGTTTTAGACATTGGGAATGTCGGGAATGGCCGGGAATTTAGAATGTCCCAAAAATACCCCTTTAGTATGATTTTCATGATTTTATGGTGGAGGGGCAAAATGGTATTTTTGCCCCATTAGTGTTTTGTCTTTTATGACTTTATGAAATGGAAATTAAATAATTGCTTAAGTGTTTATTTGGCTGAAATGAATAAATGTATGTGTTATATGTTATTTCCCTTTTTATCAAAAAAATCATTAAGTGTCAAAAATTAAGAAAATTTTCATGCAAACACTCTCTTTCTCTCTTCCCCATTTCGGCTGAACCTTGGCTGTGCATGTTAGTGGATTTAACCAAGTTTGAGTTCTTAAACTCAAAGCTTGGTCTTTAATGGTGAATTTTGCATATGTGGTTTCTGGGTAGGTTTGATGCCTTGGAATTGTTATTTGGGGCATATAGAACAGGTCTGGAAAGTTTGGGATCAATTGGGTTCGAATTGGTCAAGTTAGGAGATTTTTAGTTTGCTGCCTGCGAGGAACCGGAATTCCGGTTGAGCATCCGGAATTCCGGATGGGGGTTCAGAATTTCCCAGAACCGGAATTCCGGTTGGGCAACCGGTCTGCCGGTTGGGGATTTTTCAGAACCCTAGTTTTCCTCGTTTTTGGGTTTTTAGGGGTATTGCCATGCTTTTTATCGATAGGGAAACTTTTAGTTTCAAGTTTTAGTCCCCGGGAAGTGATTTAGCGTGTCACTTATAGCGTTGTGATTTTTATGGTTTAGGAGCCAGTAATCCGCCGTTCAGCTTCAGTTCCAGTCAGGTTGACCGGCACACCTGAAATCGGAATCCAGGTAAGATTAGTATAACAGTATGCATATGTAGATTACATGTTTAGCGTGCATGTAGGAAGCCTGCTAGATTACATTAGATATGTATTTAGGCTTCGAACCACCCAACCCTGTCACGTCGGTACAGGCTGGAGTATGACCAGCAGCCGGAGTATGACCGGTTCGACCGATCAGGCTGACACTGGTTGGTGGTTCAGTGCTATTGACCTATCCCGTCGGTACAGGCTGGAGTATGACCAGCAGCCGGAGTATGACCGGTTCGACCGATCAGGAGGATACTTGTCAATAGTACCGTCCCTTGAACGTTCAAAACTCAGTACCATGTTGGACATGGCGGTAGTGCTCAGTACCATGTTGGACATGGCAGTAGCGGGACTCAGTATCGTGTTGGACACGGCAGTCAGTTTTATGTATGATATTATTATGCTTTTCTTACTGAGTCTGTCGACTCACAGTTTATGTTCGTGTGTAGGTAAAGGCAAGGCAGTTGCTGATGGACCGTGAGCGAGCTTATGAGATTGTACATGTCGGGGCGGTTAGGCCTGGAGCGTACGATCCTCGGGACAGCAGGGCTGAGATTTTGTAACTGTCGTTAGACGACTTTATTTTGATGTAAAAGTTGAACAGTAAAAACGTTTGTAAATATTTTTATAAATCGGGATCCCGAGACTTTTTGCAAAATGGTTTATAAGTTTAATGAAAAAGCAAAATTTTAATTAATCACGTTTTTCCATAAACCTCGTTGACTAGCAACGAGCTGCACAGTACGTTTAAAAATCACGTAATACGCCTAAGATAGTTAGGGTGTTACAGAAAGGCCTATAGATTTTAAAATTTTTGCTTGAATGTTTGCACAGTATGATGAAGTTTTTGAGTTAAATTTTTTAAATTTAGTTTTGAGCCTGGGAGATCTCGGTCAGTGTCGTGTTGGGTTGAAGGCTGAAATGGTGGATAGTTGATTTCATCTTGTTGTTTGTGATTGATTTTGTTCTTTCTGGGTGAGCTAATATAATGGGATATACTGTTAATTTTGTTATAGGTTTGTTTTATATTGATTTTGTTCTATTTTGCGCCATTATTTATGGCTTTGGCGCCTTACAAGGCTTTAGCACCTATTATATGGTTGAGCCCCTAATTATTTAGGGTAGTTTGTTTAAATTTTCACGTTTTTCGGTATTGAATGTATAAGAAAATTTTGACAGAATAATATTTTAAAGTTAAAAGTTATGCACTATACAGATTTATTAGTCGGAATAAAAGGATTATTTTGGTTAAGGTATGCTTTAAAGAATATTTTAAACTGAAATAAGATTTAAGAGGGTTTACTTTAAACGCCAATTCCTATTAGCTATATTTTGGTTTATATTTTTTTAAGAATTTTCGTGTTTGGAATTTTAGTATTCACATTATAATATTATAATTAATTAAATAAATTGAAGAATAAGAATCTTGAGGATCTTGTAATAAAGGGAGGTGGGAACACTAATGGTCTAATGAGAATATATTGCTTCAGATATATTTGGGACGTCAAATTAATATAGAATTTTGGTTTGTTCTCAATATTATGGGAATGTACCAAAATTATTACATTCTTTGTATTTTTAAATAATTTCTCGATGAGTGGTATTAGCTTTTTTGATGGAAGAAATGGAAGTACAAATTTGATGGATGAGATGTGCCATTGTTTATGGTTTTGGTGCTTTTCAAGGTTTTTGCGCCTGATTTATGGCTGGCCGCTAATTATTTAAGGTAATTTGGTTAAAATTACAAGATATCATTAATTATAAAAATATTATAAAATTTAATAACTAACAATTATGGTATGTAATTATGAAATTATTGCCTAATTAGTTTATTATGGATAACATAATATTAATTTTGGGTATATAAATTATAAATATGAGTTTATTATAGATAACATAATTTTATAAATAACATAATATTAATTTTGGTATATAAATTATAAATGTGGGATTTTGTAATTAATTGGAGGTAGAGACATTTATTATAAATTGAGAATATTTTGTTTTATTTTATTTTTGGGAAGATATTGAAATAAATAGGAATTAAATGCTAATGAAGTATTAAGATTATTGTCTTATTAGTTGTATAGGAAGATACTAATATGAATAGTTTTTATAATAATTTGAATGGTATAATAATTAGGAGGTCATCTTTTTGAATAATAAATAAGGAAGCATTATGTCATAATACCGAATTAGATTAATTAATATTAATTTAATATTATTAATTAAATGTATGATTAAGTGGTATTAGGAAAAATGTATTTTTGAATGTGAAGAGTGCAATCTTAAGTTTTAAGTATATTAATACAATTTTGGTTTAATTTAGGCTGAATAAAGATTATAGATACACTACTACAATGTTAGCCTTTAGAGGCAGTTTTTTCAACCCCATTTATAAAAAGGGAAGCTAAAGGGTGTGAAAATACCCGCTATGTTCGAAATTGACATTTAGAAGCGGTTTTTTGATAAAAACCGTAGGTATAAAATTGCATTATACCATTTAGAGGCGGTTGGAAATTAATTTTTATTTTTTTTTTCTGAAATACCCTATGCCGTCGGTTCCTGCATAGGAACCGACGGCATAGGGTACACGAGATCATGACACGTGTACCCTATGCCGTCGGTTCCTATGAAGGAACCGACGGCATAGGGTCGATCAAAGTATATACTCTTCGACCTTTCTTCTTCCTTCCCACTTCACTCAGCAACCAGCAAATTAACCAGAGAGCTTCTCTAACCCAGAAAAACCCTCGCCGAACCCTCTTTTCTCCACCCTATCTCCCCCATTTCTCAACCATTTGAGCCCATTTTTTTTTAAAATCTTCCATTTTCGATACTTAATAACATACACCTAAAAAGTTTTGATTTTTTACCCTCTTTGAGTGTCATCCGAACCCAAATAGTAAAGTTTGGGTGTGAAATCCGGCCACCCATTTTTCTTGAGAAATCTTTGAATCTCAACCTCGTTTAAGGTATAAATATTGCTTCTATTCTTATTGTATTCTGTATATTGTTTTATTTTTTGTTTTTGTAAATTATTATTTGAGTTTTTTTATTTTATTAGTAATATTTTTGTGTTTTATGTGTATAGTGCCGGGATTTTTTACGGTGGTCGTCGGATTGCGGTTATTAGGTAATAATTTATACCTCAATGTATAGTATATATATGTATTTGTATATTTTATTGAATATTTGTATATAATGTGTGTTTATATTGTGTGTGTATATAGTGTGTGTATATTTTTTATGGAAATAAATTTTGTAATTGTATTTTATATATTTTTTGCAATATATATTTATTGTGAATAAAATGACATTGGAGGGATTTCATTAGTTTAGAAATAAAAATTTTAAAATTGAATTAGTGTGTGATATAATTTTATTTTTTTGAGATAATAGTGTGAGATATAATTGATTATATATATGTATGTATAATTTAGTAACTAAGTAACTTGTTACAATTTTTTATAACTAGTTATAAGTTATGAAATAATTAATTTTGTAATTTCGTTGAATTTCTTTATATTATAGGGGTTCGGCATAATTTTGTGTGTAGCGTATTTGGGCTTGCAATTATAGGTATATACTTTAACTAACTTTTTCTTAATATATAATTAATTATCAATGCATGTTAGTTGAGTTTGAATATCTTAAATATTCATCCGTAGTGAAGTAGGTTCTGCGAATACATGTACTGCGGTCGGATGGGTGGATTAATTTTGTATTGTTTATCTGTTTTGTTTGTTATTTTAGGCACTTGTAAAATTTTTGGGAACGTCCAATTACAGCCGTTATGCTGCCGAAATTTCGGTAGAATTAGGATAAATCTTACTAAAACCATTCATAATATAGTTAATTATAACATAGTAATAAGAAGTTAGGTCAATATTGTGGGTATTGTGGCCCGAGGGTATTTGTACGAGCATGTGGGTATGATCAAAGTTCACTGCCAGGATTACGATGATTCACATGCCCGGATCATGGTTTCGGAAATCCTGCAAGAGGACGCTGAAATCCCAGTCCCAATTGAAGAGTGCAGATATGTTAGGGACGTATACCAGATGTTCCTTCCTTGGCCTAAACACTTAATTTTAACAACCGAGGTAACTTCTCAACTCAAATTAATTATTAATGATTAGTGGAGTTTGAATATCTTCAATATTCATCCGTAGTGAAGTAGGTTCTGCGAATATATGTGCTGCGGTGGGATGGATGAACAAACTACTGTTATATATGTGTTATTTGTCGTTATACAGCCATGTTCAAAATTTTTGGGGTCATTCAATTACAACCGTTATGCTGCCGAAATTTCGGTAGAATTTGGATAAAATTTGATATATATATATATATTATGTTCTGTTTTGTTTAGGGTCCACTCGCTCAACTGCCCTCAAGACGCGATGCGTCAAAGGGGAAAGCTCCGATGCTTTCTCCACAAGGCCGTGGTGCACGGGAAGATGACTTGTTCACGAAAGAGAAGATGGCGTTGATCCCTAATTCGCTAAAATGGATGATTCATGAATTCCTAAGGCTCAAAGATAAACGTGATATAATCACAATTCCTGTGTCCCGAGGATTCATTGCACCGCGTACCCAGATCACGTTATCTGGAGAGGATTTGCAGCAGGTTGCTACGTGTGACTACATCGGCAACCAGGGAATGCTGTTTGGAATGATGTATACTCTTCTTTAATCTAATTAACCTTATATCAAATTATAGTTAAATTATTATAAGGCACTAACACTTTTTTTGGCAGGCACATATGGGAGAGCATCAACGGTCTGAGAAAATTTTTCAAGTTTTACGACCCAGAGCTTCTCACAGTGCATGGGATCAACGATGAAGAACAGAGTCAGTCTTTTGACGATGCGGCAAGACGATTGGCTAATTGGTTATCATTAATGAACAACAACCACCAAATGTTCTTTATTCCTTGGAATATCGGGTAAACTTTATTAAATTCTTTAGTGCTAATTGTTCATTTCTATATTATGTCTTCAAATTATTTTTATACTATCTTACTTATATTCCAATATAATTTTCTAGGATGCATTGGACGCTAGTGGTGGTTGCGCCAAGGAAAATTATCCATTTAAACCCTGTAAAAGGCCGCCCAATTCCCGAAGAAATAGAACAAATGATCGGAAGGTAATAATTTAATGACTTCTTATGTAACGAATTTAAATTAACTAACGAATTGAAATGCTAATATAATTTTCCCAAACAGGGCATTCATGTATATAGGGGACGCACATCAGTATCTTGGCCAGTGGCAAGGAATTTCACAAGCAAATTGTCCAAGACAACCTAAAAGCCAAGAATGCGGTTTTTATGTTTTGAAATATATCACTGACATCGTCGCACGTGCCAACCCCAACCGTTACATACAAGATCAAAAAGCTGTAAGTTTTAATTATTGATTATAGTATATAAATTTTATAATAACAAATATATAATATACATATACATAAACTAATATAAATTTTTTATTTTTTTAACAGTTTGGGGGTAAGAAGCAATATGATCCAAAAACAGAATTGTTACCACTACAGCGAAAGTGGATCGAACAATTGATGGCGGTGATTCACGGTGACGATTGAGGTTCAAAGGTCGAAGAATTTTTCTTCATTATGTAATTTTTATAGATTAACTTGTAGTTAGATTTATTAACTTATTAATATTTTTAACTAATTTTACATGTTTGTATAATATTTAATTACTTTTATGAAATCAAATTATGTTTTTACCCAAATTTAATTACTATTTAATTTAAAATGTAATTAATATATAATTAAATTAAATAAATATGTAATTTAAAATTTAAATAAATATGTAATTTAAATTAAATAAAATAATATATAAATTAATAAATATAAAATTAAAATAATATAATTAAAATAAAAAAAATGAAAAAAACTGAAATCTGCTCACTTTTGGCGTCGGTTGCTACGCCACATATGGTGTCGGTTATTGGCTAGGAACCGACGCCATAGGTACCCCTATTGTAAAGCCCGCTTAGTTAATTTGGAAATTAGCAGTTATTTATGTTAATCATGAAATTATTTACAGCCATTTAAATAATTTATTGTTGATATTTATGGAATTCAGATATGCATGTGTATGTATCAGTAGCTTTTATGTTTCGCATTTCCGGTGTCCGGTATTTTGGAACGCGGCGTTTGGCTCAGTAGAAATCACAACTTAGTATGTTAGTTTTTTGGGGACGGGTTTTAGACATTGGGAATGTCGGGAATGGCCGGGAATTTAGAATGTCCCAAAAAATACCCCTTTAGTATGATTTTAGTGATTTTATGGTGGAGGGGCAAAATGGTCTTTTTGCCCCATTAGTATTTTGTCTTATATGATTTAATAAATGAAATAAATGTTTAATTTATGCATGTTATTTGGCTGAAAGAATTAGTGTGTAAAGACTCCTTTTTACTCTTTTTTTTTCATGCAACTTAGAAAAATAGAAAAAATTTCAAAAAAGGCTCTCTCTTTCCTCTCTTCCTCTCTCGGCTGGTGGGGTGATCTTAGGGCTGGGATTTCTGAATTTTCAAGCTATTTCCATTGCATTCTAAGTGTTCTTCATCCTAGGTAAGGTCTCTAAGCTTTTCCTTTTGTAATTCAAGAAAATGATGAAAATGGATGAAAATGCATGTGATTTTTGAGAGATGTTTCTGCTGTGTTTTGTTGTTAATTTAGGTTGTTTTAAAGCATGATTATTGTTGTTGTTTAAGCTATGTTAGAAGCATGTAGGTTAGATTGTTAAAGCCTTGAGTTTTCTTTGCAAAAGTTATGAATTTTGAATGAAAATGTGATGTTTTGTTTCTGTGAATTGCTGGATGTTGTTGTTTGTTTTCAGAGGTTTTATTATGCTAGTTTAAGAGGTTTTAAGCTAGTTTGATTGCTTGTTTAGGTGGTTTGCTCAAGCTTGAGTTTGGAACTCAAAGCTTGAGCTCCAATGGCAAATTTTGTATGTGTGGTTTCTGGGTAGGTTTGTTGCCTTGGATTTGTTCTTTAGGGTATTTAGAACAGGTCTGGAAAGTTTGGGACCAATTGGGGTCGAATTGGTCAAGTTATGGAATTTTTTGGTTGCTGCCTGCGAGGAACCGGAATTCCGGTTGAGCATCCGGAATTCCGGATGGGGGTTCAGAATTTCCCAGAACCGGAATTCCGGTTGGGCAACCGGTCTGCCGGTTGGGGATTTTTCAGAACCCTAGTTTTTCTCGTTTTTGGGTTTTTAGGGGTATTGCCATGCTTTTTATCGATAGGGAAACTTTTAGTTTCAAGTTTTAGTCCCCGGGAAGTGATTTAGCGTGTCGCTTATAGCGTTGTGATTTTTATGGTTTAGGAGCCGATGTCCGCCGTTCAGCTTCAGTTCCAGTCAGGTTGACCGGCACACCTGAAATCGGAATCCAGGTAAGATTAGTATAACAGTATGCATATGTAGATTACATGTTTAGCGTGCATGTAGGAAGCCTGTTAGATTACATTAGATATGTATTTAGGCTTCGAACCATCCAACCCTGTCACGTCGGTACGGTGGAGTATGACCAGCGGCGGAGTATGACCGGTTCGGCCGATCAGTGACACCGGTTGGTGGTTCGGTGCTATTGACCTATCCCGTCGGTACAGGCTGGAGTATGACCGACGGCGGAGTATGACCGGTTCGACCGATCAGGAGGATACTTGTCAATAGTACCGTCCCCTGAACGTTCAAAACTCAGTACCATGTTGGACATGGCAGTAGTGCTCAGTACCATGTTGGACATGGCAGTAGCGGGACTCAGTATCGTGTTGGACACGGCAGTCAGTTTTATGTATGATATTTTTATGCTTTTCTTGCTGAGTCTGTCGACTCACAGTTTACGTTCATGTGTAGGTAAAGGCAAGGCTGTAGCTGATGGACCGTGACCGAGCATATGAGATTGTACATGTCGGGGCGGTTAGGCCTGGAGCGTACGATCCTCGGGACAGCAGGGCTGAGATTTTGTAACTGTCGTTAGACGACTTTATTTTGATGTAAAAGTGTTGGGTTTTATGCCCTAAATAAAACTCATTTCAATATAATCAGATTTGTTTATTAATATAGATCAGAAATAACATTTAATGTTGCATGGTTCACATGATTTATTTCATGATTATATGTACATAATGTATAAATTCATCTGAAACCCTTTTCACATACTTGATCCAGTTTATTGTGCCGTCAACACATTGGAAAGTAAACATGACTATGTGAATAAAGTTTCCTAGATTTATCAGACACAGGTTTTACCGATATGATAATCTACAACAAGAGTTTACTTTGCATTTGGAGAAATACTATGTTCTTTCCAGAACATTGGTTAAAGTAAAGCTCAGGTTGGATGCATGGAGTATGCATCGGAAGGGACCGATATTGAACTTTGACTTAGATTTAATTAAACTTACCGTAAAATCTATTCAAGTCAATATCGCCTAGTTGATCCTAGATCAAATGATCTTAATCCAGATATGATTAGGCTCAATCTTGAAAGGCTATTCGTGTTCTTTGATTTGTTAGTTAAGCCTACTTTTAGGTCAGGGTGATACGTACATTTTGGGAACACGGTAGTGCAATTGAGTGCGAGCGCTATCATAAACATGGAATCTATAGCTTCTATCTGGCGAATAGTAAGCAAAGGATGATCTCCTTCGAGCTTGACCAAACGAACATAAATGGTGGAGTACTCATTTCACATAAGCTGAAATATCATTTATACGGGGTCAAGTGTTTTAAGGAATAAATACATTGTAGGGTGTACCGGTAATTTAATCCCTTTACGGTGTATCATTCATATAGAGGATCATTGATCAAATTAGGATTATAACAATGGATAACTAATGATGTGTCTATATGGTGGAACATATAGAGCATTCTATATACTGAGAGTGCAATTCTAAGTTCTATGCGTGGATTCAACGAAGAATTAATAAGTTAGTGAATTTTAGTGTTAAATTCTTGATCTACTTATTGGAAGCTCGGTTATATAGACCCATGGTCCCCCCACTAGTTGAGATAATATTGCTTGTAAGACTCATGTAATTGGTTTTGATTAATCAATTATAATTCTCAAATTAGACTATGTCTATTTGTGAATTTTTCACTAAGTAAGGGCGAAATTGTAAAGAAAGAGTTTATAGGGGCATATTTGTTAATTATGATACTTTGTATGGTTCAATTAATAAATATGATAAATGACAATATTATTTAATAATTATTTATAGTTATTAAATAGTTAGAATTGGCATTTAAATGGTTGAATTAGGAAATTGGTATTTTTGAGAAAATCAGATACAAAAGGTGTTAAAATTGCAAAATTGCAAAAAGCAAGGCCCAATCCACTAAGTGTAGGGCCAGCCACTTTTGTAGGAAATTTAAACTGATTTTTTCATTATTTTAATGCCAAATAATTCAAACCTAACCCTAGTGGAATGCTATAAATAGATAGTGAAGGCTTCAGGAAATTTACACTTAAATTTTCTATTTTTCCTTCAGAGAAAAACCTGAGCCTTCTCTCTCCCTATCTTTAGCTGTCACTTCTCTTCTTCCTTAGAATTTCGAAATCCTTAGTGATTTGAGTAGTGCCCACACACATCAAGTGATACCTCAATCATAGTGAGGAAGATCGTGAAGAAAGATCATCAGCAAAGGAGCTTCAGCATCAAAGATTCAGAGAAAGAGATCCAGGTTCAGATATTGATAATGCTCGCTACGTAAAGGAATCAAGGGCTAGATATCCGACGAACGGAAGGAGTCATTATATTCCGCTGCACCCAATGTAAGGTTTCTTAAACTTTATATGTGTTTAATTTATCGTTTTAGAAAGTTCATATTTAGGATGTTAATAAACATACTTGTGAGTAGATCTAAGATCCTGGTAAAATAAATTCCAACAACTGGCCTCAGAGCCAAGGTAATTGATTTACTTGCAAGAAATTTGGACTTTAAAACGATTGTTTGTATGTTCTTTGGATGGTATCATGTTGTATTGAGTGTTATTTGATGATTGATTGATGTTTGTGAAATTTTCGTGAAAAATAATTGTGATTTCGTTTCTGGAATTATTTTTATTGGATAGTATGGAAAAAATTAAGCAAGTTAGCCTTTTACAGAACTCAATTTGGATTTTATTTGAATTAGTTATGATTTTTCAAGATTTCGAAAAATCGCATCTTGATAGTTTCGCGATCATGTAACTGTCCGTACAGTTTCGGATTTTTCCTTTTTCTTCAATTTTTCATACTTTTTCATGGAATTAACTTCCAATTTTCTCGTATGGTTCGCTTGTATATATAATATTACTATTCCTAATTCAATTCTAATTATCATTTTGAATTAATTTAATTTTTTAAATTAATTCAAGATATTAGTGTAATTTGAATTCGAATAGAATTAGTATTTATCTTTTTGCTTAAAAATCTATCTTATTTTTAAATTTGATTATATTTTTTTTAAATTTAAGGTCAGATTTTTTAAGATATTTATAATATCTTTTAAGATATTTAAGATATTTTAAAAATATCTTTTAAGATATTTATAAAATCTTTTAAGATATTTTAAAATATCTTATCTTTTAAGATATTTAAAAATATCTTATCTTTTAAGATTTTTTTAAATCTTTTTAAGATATTTAATGCTTATTTAAATTTAAAATAGATATTTATAATCATGTAATTTTAAATAGATATAAGATAAAAAGTAGGTTTAATTTTAAATTTTTTTATTTTCGAAATTTAATTTTAAATTCCGAAATTAATTTTTTTTTTAAATTATTTTTCGAATATTAAATTTTTTTTTAATTTAATTATTTATTTATTCGAAATTATTTATTTAAAATTAAATAAATCCTACTTCCAACTATCCAATGCCTAATCCTTGCAGAGTATGTGTTTTAGCTTGTTTGTAAGTTTTCAAAACCTATTATTACTTGGTGCAAATAGCCATGGTTACTTTTTGCCGATCTAATGATCTGATGGCTCCCTTGGTCAAGTTAATAATTTGTAACGAGTAAATTTTACAATCTTCTTTCATCCGTGTATGACCTAGCAACATGATAGGACCCATCCAAAGTGTCTCGTGTGAGCCTATGTGTTTAATTTGATTATAGATACATATAGGTTGTTGTTGCTAAAATAAATTATCATAGTTCTTGATAGAATTTATTTAGGCCCATTTAGTTATTGGGCTTTATTCAATGAATAACAGCTTGTTCTTATTAAGGTTAAATTCCTCTCTTTTGGGCCTTGTGAGAGTTGGGAGCCATAGAAGTGGGTACGACATACCGAACTCAAAGACCCCTCACACAAACCACCCCAATTGTGAAGGCCCATTTGCCTGATTTGAATGATTTATCAGGTTAATTACACTAGTTTAACCTAATTAAAATTGATTAGCAACATAATTAATTTCATTTATTTTGAAATTAATTTAAGAAAAACATAGTTTAAAGAATTTTTTTTATTCTAAGCTAAACTATGTGTATTTTCTTGTATTTAATTAAATATAGAATTATAACCATCTAGATTCTTTCTGGAACTTAATTTAAATTTTTCATTAAATATTCCTATTTAAGTTGATATTTAGTTATCTTCAACTAACCAACTTAAATCTGAATATCTTTTGAATTCAAAATTTCAAAATTAAGTTGAGGAATTTTAGGCATTGGTTATTAAGATTCTTTAGATATTTTTTAAGTTAATATCTTTTCGAATATTAACTTAAAATGGAATATTTTCAAATTAAGTGGTTACAACTTAATTTTTGATATTTAATTAAATTTAAATTTGAAAAATATTTAAGTTCTAGATTTTTTTCTAGTACAACTTAAATTAGATATTTTTTCAAATTTTGTGGAAAAGATACTTAGTCAAATAAGATATTTTCTAGATAGTTATTTCTAGACTACTTATTATTTCTAATATTAAAATAGGAAAATATTATAAATTGTGAAATTAATTATTTATATAATTAATTTTGGTACAATTTATTTTAAGTATATTTTTTCCTAGTATTAAATTAGAAATTAATAATTAAGCCTTCTCTACACTTAATTATTTATTTCTTGAATTTAATACATTTAATTAATTTGAAAATTAAATATCTAAGTTGATTTTTATCATCATACTTAAATATTTCTTTTTCATGACATTTAATTAAATAGAAAATTATTTTTAGTTGAAATTTAATTTTTCAACTAAATTTAAATAATTTTCAAAATATATTTTTTCTTTATTTTATTAATCAATTTTCGAAATTGCATTTCTTAAATGCTAGAATTTCGAATTTTATCTTGAAAAATAGATTAAGTTCTAAATTAATTATTTTAATTAATTCTTGGATCAACTTAAATCAATGATTTTTTCATTTATTGATTAATTTAAAATAAATTGAATTAAAGTATATTATTAGAAATTGAATTAATTAGTCAAAGGAAAATCTAGATAGATGATATTTTTGCTTGAAGTATTTTTCTAGTGTATTTAATTAAATAGAAAATTAATATTTAAGTTGATTTTCATCATCATACTTAAATATTTGAAATTTTTCTTATATATTTAATTAAATAGGAAAATTATATTTTTTGTTGTAAATTAATTTTATTAATTAATTTTGGGCCAACATTAAATTAGAATAATTTTTCCAGATTTATTTTTTATTTTAATATGCATTTTTCGAAAATTGTATTCTTATATACTTTAATTTTTCGAAATGCAATATATATTTATAGAAAATTAAATTTGAGTTGTAAATTAATTTAAATTAATTTTGTAACAACTTAAATTGAATATTTTTCTAAATATTTATTGGAAATTATTACTAAGATGGAAATAATTCATGTTATTTTCATATCCATCTAAGTAAAATTTATAAATATTAAATTAAAATTTATATTTGGAATTTTTCATTCTAAATTGGAAATTTTAATTAAATAAATATATATTTAAAATAAATAGAATAAATAAAGAGAATCAAAGAAAATACAACTCACTTTAAATAATGAGCTTGATTATTATTAAGATATTCGATCTCCATTGTTGGTCTTACAAAAGTTAAATGTTTTCAATATAACCTCGAGACGCTAGACTTCGTCCCCTATGGATGGTTATTCGTTGAACGCATTTAACACCGTAAGATTTCATTTGATAAGTGTTTTGTAAGTTTTCGTCTCTATTAGACTCTCCCCTACGGTGACTACTTAGAGATAAACTTATGAAACATGAAACAATGGTGGAAGCTCATAAAATAAGAATAACCTTGACTCTCGCCTACTTAGGACAACGTTGGATTCTTATTTTGATCGAATAAAAGGTTGCTAGAATGGTTTCTATTTTAGATGAGCCGACAACTCTATTCAATAAATGATGCTTTGACTCTCGCCTACCTAGACAATCGTATCGCCTTGTTGAAAACCTTGGAAATTATTTAGGATTGTATGTTTTAGTATTTTCACTTGTCATTCCTACTTGCTATATGCTTATAATTTCTGAATTGTGTATGAATTTATATTGAACCATGTTATTTTCTGTTATTAAGTTGTCGTTTAATTTCGAATCTTCATTGTTGGTCTAACTTGGCTTGTTTATCTAATGAGATAAATCCCTAGTGGATTTTCACCATTAGACATACATAATAGTGTTAGATTTCGAAAGATAAATATTGTACATGCGACATCTACCGTTCATCAATTGATGACACCTTAGACTAGTATTTTTACGATATGAAACAAGAAGATTATATAAATAAGATTACTTTGACTTTCGCTAATCGAAGCATCGTTGGATTCTTATTTTAAACGAAATTATCCTAATTCCTCTTAGCTTATTCATTTCGAATTAGCTTTCAAAACATATCATTGGATGAATGGTCTATAAATCATTTCATGTCATTTTATATGACGCATATGATTATAATCCCGAAATTCTATTCCCAATTGATATAAATCCTCAATCTTAGCAATCTCCTACTTGTATGGGCAAATCTGACTTAGAGTTTGTATTAGTAGTGGTGGTCCAAGAAAGAATTACTCATTATATTTGGTTGAATTTAAGTCTTTGACTTTAATTTTAGAATCCAAACAGAAATTTTCTTATATTTCTAATTCCAGATACAATACAGTTACACTTTCTCAAGTGTTTAATATCCATCTTTTATTAATGGATTCAAACTGTATGGAATATGAGTTAGGTATTCGTGACCAGATCCACTTGCACTATTCTAAGAACTCTTTGATGTAACTAAACCTATGTCATCAAAAGACACTACCACATTTTTTTAATCTATGGCATTTGTATCTTGTTCATAGTAGTGAATTTGACATGATCAATCTGCAAAGAGATAATATGCCTATATCCACTGAAAGTAGTTCATCTCATTCGCAGATGGATGTACATTCAGGGGTGGATATGAGTTTTTCGTTGTATTCTTAAGACGATAACTCTAGATTATACCTTTTAGCAAAAGAAATTTGAAATGTTTGAAAAATTTCATTAATTTCAAGAATGGTTAAAACCATTAAGGTAAGTGGTTAAAGATCTTGCGAACTGATAGGGGTGGAGAAATAGTTAGTAGATATGCAGTTCAAAGATCATTAAATTGATTTTTGAATTATATCCAAACTTACCTCCCCAGAAATTTCGATTTGCATATTGATGATTAGTTACTAGTCGTTGCCTAAGTCCTTCTATGGTAATACAATTTCAGAATGATGTAATGGTTGTATACTTAATGTAAATCATTACTAGATTCATGGATGACCTAATCAAAATCTTAAGAAAGGCTAGAACTGTTAACCATGGTTTGTTAGCTTTTCTAAGTGATTAGGGGTGGACCATCCCATTGTCAATAGATAAGAAAGTGTTTGTTCAAACAAATACTACTTTTCTAAGGAAATGACTAAGTCTGAAACACAAGTAGCAAATAAAGGAGATATTTATTCTTGATTCCAAAAGTGTTCTATCATCTTATATAACATATGATGATCCCACCGCCCGTTTGTCTTGTCACAACCGAAGATATCAATACCATTTAGTTTTCTTCGACATAATTCACGGTACCTTGTCGTAGTGGGAGAGTTTCTGTAGACCTCACCTTCTTATGACTTGGGAGACACAAGTGATTAAAATCCATTGTGAGTTTAAACAAGTAATGGATTGTCAAGATAAGAAACTAAGAAGAAAGCCAATAGAACTATGGTTTAATCCATTCACATGGAGTAACCTAAAGTTTTCTATTACAAGGACATAAAAGGAAATTTTAGTTAATAAGTCTATTCTATGGACTTAACAAACTTCCTGTTCCTAGCATTATAGGTTTGAGTTTATCTAAACCTATGGCTTATGGTATACCTGGTAATTACTTACTCTAATGCAAGCAACTTACTTTAGTAAAATGCTGAAGCATTTTCTTCTAATGGCACCCATGGCGTCTTCACAACTTCTTAGGTATAGATTTTATTTATCTAAGGAAAAGTCTTAACTATTCCGGAAAAGATAAAGCCATGAAAGAATTTCTTATATCAACAAGTGAGAGGTCTTAGATATGCTTTGTATGCCTTAGACCGTACATCCGTCGTTGTTAGTGGGAGTAATGAGTAGGTATCAGATTAATCCAGGAGAAGAACATTGGAAGACAATCAAGTAAATTTTAAGATTAAGAAGAGGAACTATATGTTAGTCTATAAGGGTGTGTTTAAAACTCTTAGACTACACCATATCAGATTTCGAAATTTGCCTATGTGCTAGTAAATATTCGATAAGATGGTGATTACTACAGGGGTGGAATAGTGATTTTGGAGAAGTGTAAAAACCTATCCTAATTCTCTAAGTCTAACGGAGATAGACTGAATGTTAAAGTCACGGAAAGTTACTTATTCACTTAAGGAAAGTTCTATACATCTTTGGCACCATTCCAACCGCCTTTAAACTACTAGTGTTAATTTCCTGATTAACCAAAAGTAGTTGCCAAAGGTATAGAATCTAGTATCCCAAGAGAGTAGACATATAGAGAGGAATTTCACATTATCAATGATTTTGTGATTAAGGAAGAGTAATGGTGGAGAAAAGGTTGTGGTTAATTCAACATTTCAGATCCTATTATGAGGAGTTTACTACTACTACACTTGATTTGCATATCAAGGTGTTGAGATTATTTGAAACGCACTTTTTGTTTTATATTAGTGCAAGTGGGAGTTTGTTGGGTTTTATGCCCTAAATAAAACTCATTTCAATATAATCAGATTTGTTTATTAATATAGATCAGAAATAACATTTAATGTTGCATGGTTCACATGATTTATTTCATGATTATATGTACATAATGTATAAATTCATCTGAAACCCTTTTCACATACTTGATCCTGTTTATTGTGCCGTCAACACATTGGAAAGTAAACATGACTATGTGAATAAAGTTTCCTAGATTTATCGACACGTGGTTTTATCGATATGATAATCTACAAACAAGAGTTTACTTGTATTTGGAGAAATACTATGTTCTTTCCAGAACATTGGTTAAAGTAAAGCTCAGGTTGGATGCATGGAGTATGCATCGGAAGGGACCGATATTGAACTTTGACTTAGATTTAATTAAACTTACCGTAAAATCTATTCAAGTCAATATCGCCTAGTTGATCCTAGATCAAATGATCTTAATCCAGATATGATTAGGCTCAATCTTGAAAGGCTATTCGTGTTCTTTGATTTGTTAGTTAAGCCTACTTTTAGGTCAGGGTGATACGTACATTTTGGGAACACGGTAGTGCAATTGAGTGCGAGCGCTATCATAAACATGGAATCTATAGCTTCTATCTGGCGAATAGTAAGCAAAGGATGATCTCCTTCGAGCTTGACCAAACGAACATAAATGGTGGAGTACTCATTTCACATAAGCTGAAATATCATTTATATGGGTCAAGTGTTTTAAGGAATAAATACATTGTAGGGTGTAACGGTAATTTAATCCCTTTACAGTGTAGATCATTCATATAGAGGATCATTGATCAAATTAGGATTATAACAATGGATAACTAATGATGTGTCTATATGGTGGAACATATAGAGCATTCTATATACTGAGAGTGCAATTCTAAGTTCTATGCGTGGATTCAACGAAGAATTA
Organism: Cannabis sativa; assembly: GCF_029168945.1. Classification (NCBI taxonomy): domain Eukaryota; kingdom Viridiplantae; phylum Streptophyta; class Magnoliopsida; order Rosales; family Cannabaceae; genus Cannabis; species Cannabis sativa. Next base: position 37,935,631 of record NC_083610.1, on the reverse strand, counting down.
ATAAGTTAGTGAATTTTAGTGTTAAATTCTTGATCTACTTATTGGAAGCTCGTTTATATAGACCCATGGTCCCCCCACTAGTTGAGATAATATTGCTTGTAAGACTCATGTAATTGGTTTTGATTAATCAATTATAATTCTCAAATTAGACTATGTCTATTTGTGAATTTTTCACTAAGTAAGGGCGAAATTGTAAAGAAAGAGTTTATAGGGGCATATTTGTTAATTATGATACTTTGTATGGTTCAATTAATAAATATGATAAATGACAATATTATTTAATAATTATTTATAGTTATTAAATAGTTAGAATTGGCATTTAAATGGTTGAATTAGGAAATTGGTATTTTTGAGAAAATCAGATACAAAAGGTGTTAAAATTGCAAAATTGCAAAAAGCAAGGCCCAATCCACTAAGTGTAGGGCCAGCCACTTTTGTAGGAAATTTAAACTGATTTTTTCATTATTTTAATGCCAAATAATTCAAACCTAACCCTAGTGGAATGCTATAAATAGATAGTGAAGGCTTCAGGAAATTTACACTTAAATTTTCTATTTTTCCTTCAGAGAAAAACCTGAGCCTTCTCTCTCCCTATCTTTAGCTGTCACTTCTCTTCTTCCTTAGAATTTCGAAATCCTTAGTGATTTGAGTAGTGCCCACACACATCAAGTGATACCTCAATCATAGTGAGGAAGATCGTGAAGAAAGATCATCAGCAAAGGAGCTTCAGCATCAAAGATTCAGAGAAAGAGATCCAGGTTCAGATATTGATAATGCTCGCTACGTAAAGGAATCAAGGGCTAGATATCTGAACGGAAGGAGTCATTATATTCCGCTGCACCCAATGTAAGGTTTCTTAAACTTTATATGTGTTTAATTTATCGTTTTAGAAAGTTCATATTTAGGATGTTAATAAACATACTTGTGAGTAGATCTAAGATCCTGGTAAAATAAATTCCAACAAAAAGTTGAATAGTAAAAACGTTTGTAAATATTTTTATAAATCGGGATCCCGAGACTTTTTGCAAAATGGTTTATAAGTTTAATGAAAAAGCAAAATTTTATTTAATCACGTTTTTCCATAAACCTCGTTGACTAGCAACGAGCTGCACAGTACGTTTAAAAATCACGTAATACGCCTAAGATAGTTAGGGTGTTACACCTATGGCGTCGGTTCCCAGCTAATAACCGACGCCATAGGGGTACATATGGCGTCGGTTCATATAAACCCTTTAGCGTCGCCCTGATCAGCATCGGTAGCGAATTTCGCAAAAACCGACGCTGAAAGGGCTTAAAAACCGCCTCTAAAGGGTGTTTTTGTAGTAGTGATACCATGTTTTACGCTATAATTTAGTTGTTACTAGCCAAAGGGTACTTCCTTTGGCTAGTTCTAGTATTTTATAGGGAGATCTAGTTGCTTAGTCTTGGTAGTTGGTTGATTCTATTTAGCTTGAATAGTTTTCTAATTAAAGTTTTATTCTGTTTTTTGATATTTTTTCAGGTGGAACTTCAGTATTTTATTGAGTTGGGAGCGTTGTTGGAAGATGTTATAGCTTTATTGTCTAAATTTCCGGGGGCAGTTTTGTCCTATGGGACTCGCTCTAAGATTTTAGCGGCCTATGGTTGGCAAAGCATGCTCTGCGGTTAGACGATGAGCTATCCTGGTTCGAGGAGGTTCCAGCGCCGGTGGCGGACGTGGGCGTCGTAAATTCATGAGTGATTATAATCACTTTGTCAAAAAAAAAAAAAAAACATAAATAAATATATTACACACCAAAGATCAATAGTTATACATGTAAAAATATAATAGTATATTAACTATGGTATTATATCAATAGTTATAAATATATACGAAGAATATTAATAGACATAAATAAATGATATATAAAATAAATAATATTTTAACTATAGCATATTAATAGGAATATTTAAAGCAATTGTAAAAATGAATTCGGAAATAATAGCTAATAAAGATCATTTGAAGCTTAAGTATGCCACATCAATTCTTTTAAATATTCCTATATATATTAATTATTATTACTATTATTATTATTATTATTATTATTATTATTATTATTATTATGGTAGATGACAAATAATAAATTAAAATCAATAAGAAAGAAAGTAAATAAGATGAAATACATAAATTTTTAGACTATCACTTAATCGAGAAAGTAAATAATAGAGAATGTAAAAAGATTAAGATACCACCTAAAATTATAATTACATTGGGATAATATTAAGATATTTAAGAGGATAATATATATTAAAAAGACATAAATAAAATAAATAGAATACATATAATTTTGACAGTATTTACAAAATCAATGTAAATATGTGTACGGACAGTAAAAAATAAATGATCACAAGCCATACCAACTTGATTAATTAACTAAAACATAAGATAGAAACATATATTTTTTTATAGTTTCATAGGAATAATTTTTTATACAAACAAACTTGATCGAGTCAGTTACAATTGGTGATGAAAGAGACGACAACTAGTGGAGGCAAGAGGTAGAAACGGCGTTGAGAAACATATCATTCCTTGAGAGTATAAGCTTCTTCAATAATAAAATATATGCCTACATGGTTGGCCAAAAATATTTGTTGATGCCCAAATAATATGATAATAGCTAGTATATATAATATAAATAGTGGTTACATATTAAATATGAGAATATGAAGAGAATGGATAATAATAATAATAATAATAGATATTTAATTTGATGACATATTATTATTTTTATTTCAATTAATATAAAAATAAATATTAATTATATAATTATTATAAATGTTAAATACAAAAAAAAAAAAAATATAAAAAAACAAAAAATAAGAAATTAAAAAAAGTAGAACATTAGAAGAAGAGAATGCCACATTATCTCTTCAAAACCCTCCTTTATATATATATATATATATATATATATATATTAAATCTTTAAATATATAACTGCTATTAAGATTACTATTAATATGATTAAAATTTTAGTAATAATACATAATAAAATTAAGTTAATCCCACTATAAATAATAAAGAGTCTGAATTATATATTAAATTTATCTCTTCAACTAACAATTTAATAATTATTATTAGTTTATATTAAATAAAAAAAATTATAAAAAAAACCCACAAAACTAAAACATTACAATACTATAAAAATAAAATCACCTCTTTTTATTTGAAGATTATATAAATATAGATAGATAAATAAATATAGATATAAATTATATACGGACACTTTTATAAAACTTATTTTTTTATTAATAATTGAAAAAATATAGTATATATAATTAATAATAATTTTAAGTTGAAATGGTTGTTTTAATGGTGAGAACTAAATGGTCATGACTATATATTATATACAAAAACTATATAACTTCCTATACATAAAATACTTAATTTCATAAATGCATCATCATTATTTCCGATAATTAATATATAGAAATATATTACTAATTATTAATAAAAAAATAGAATAAATATTTATGTAATAAACTATTATTTACATATATGTAGTCTAATTTCAACATAATTTATAATATATAGTAGATAATAACTATTTGCATTGTCATCTAAAAAAGGTAAAAAAAAAATACACTATTATTTAAACATACAAAATCTCATGATTAATATCTAATTATAATAAATTTAAAAAAAAAAAATTACGAAATAAATAATGTGTTCTCCCACATAGGCACATATATTTATGTCAAGGGTTTTAATAACATTATGATCAATCGAATTGTGAGGCCAATATTAATCAAGTGCATATACACTATATTAAAAGATTAAAAAATTTCTCACTTGTATTAAAAGGCATGTTGGTCACTTGTGTACATATTTTGAAATTTTTTTTATAGTATTGTAAAAGTCCTACAATCCCTAAACTTCATAAAAGTTTCACAAAAGATATTAATAAAAAAAAAAAATTATAAACGCATTAATATGGAATTTAGAATTTTAGCAAGCAAAACTTAATTATTACTTTTTTATTCCAATCTTAATTCTCTAAAAAAAATATTTTACATAAAGTTCATAATAAAATTGAAAAATATTCATAACAATAAAAATTAAAATAAAATAATAATATTGATTCTTATTTATAATGCAATATATCATTTTATTTTTCTTATGGACACACTATAAATAATATTTAGAATTTTATATATAATATTTAAAATTATAAATAAAAAATGAGATATCTCATTTATTAGAATAGAAAGAGATGAAACTATGAATAGAAATAAAATTATCATTTTTTTATTACTACTACTTAGGAAAAGAATATGATGCATACCTCAAATATTTGAAAGCAAATGAGAAAAGATGATGATATTTTTATCTATAGAGAGAGTTATATATACATCATATTAGCCTTAATAGGAATATAAAAAATTCTTTATAATAATAATAATGAATGATTAAGAGTTATAAAATATGAGAACTCACTATATACATGTTTTAATAATAATGGTATTAATAATATGTAACTTATGTTATTTTTCCTTTAACAAAATGTAAAAGTCTAAGAAAATAGTAAAAATAATTAGAAAAAAGATAAGATGCCACCTAAGATCTTTTATGCTTTCTTTTATTTATATACTAGGGAACTAAGCCGCGCTTCGCGCGGTGTTGTCCAACTTTTATAATTTTTATGTATATATATTATATTAAATGATATAATTTAAAATATAACATTTTCACGTGTGTATTATAAACAAATTAATAGTGTTGAAAGTAAAAGTAATTTGCTATTTTAAAATATATAAAAAAAAAGTAAAGATTTTGTGACAAATATTATCATTATAATTATTAAAAAAAATAAAATTTATTTTATGATTATTTTTTCGTATTTTTTATTTCATAAATTTATATTCTAATAAATAGTTGTTAATATTTTTACTAAATGAGTAAAAATATTAAAAATTATGATTATTTGTTATTTTCTAATTATTTTTAAATTTAAATAAAATAATTTTTAAATTCTTATTCTATCACCTTAATTTTCTTATTGATTCATTTAATTACTATAAGATATTATTATTAATTACTATATAAAAAAAGTTGATTATATATTCATTAATTTAGGTATCGTTTGGTAATACTTTTTTAATCAGTTTTCTGTTTTTAAAATTGAAAAAGTGAAAATATTTTTCAAAAACACGTTCTATAAAACTGTTTTTACTTTTTAATTTTTTAATTGAGAATCAAAATTTTAAGAACAAAAAAAAAACCACTTTCAATATTTTTTTAAACACTTTTTTTTTCTTAATCAATATCTTGGACTTCGATCATGACTCGGACCTAAATCCTCCCACGGTCCTGGCGCTGAACCCGGCTTCTGACTTGAACCCAAATCTGACCCCGAACCTAGAGCCGACGTAAATAAAATCAAAAAATAAAAATGAAAATGAACTTTACAGAATACACTTGTGTTTTCTGTTTTTAAAATTGAAAAACAAAAATAGTTACAGAACGCATTTTTGTTTTTCAAAAGCAAAATTTTTAAAAACAAAAATTTTACTTTCATTTTGTGATTAAAAAATTAGAAAACAAAAATATTACCAAACGGCACCTTAATTATAATTAGATCTATTATATCATTATTTATACTTTATAGTTGTACATAATTTTTTTAGTTAGTATATCAAACGTCACTTAGAAAAGAAATTTATAAAAAATATGTAAAAAAAAAATAATAAAGAAAAAAGAATTTTAAAATAATAGGATGTTGCGTTTAAAAAAAAAATAAATAAATAATAGGATGATGCCTCGCATTTTTCTGACCATATATTTTCGAACAAAAGTTAGTGTAAGAATACTTTATTTATAGTTTAGAAATATATTAATTATGTAGTTCTTAATCCATATAGGATTTTTACAAATAATAATAATAATAAATTTTACTAAGAAGTCATATTTTTCAACATCTACAAATATATAAAATAAACTAAATTAACTAAATTCTTTTAATAGTAAAAATGGATCAAAATATAGAAGGATGTCACCTCATTTTCTTTAGTATTTTCTTTTATATTTATATATAGATATAGATGATTTATTTATTAAAAAATGATTTTTTTTCAATTTAAAATATTTTACAAAGATTAAAAAATGAAAAAATATGTGTAAATAAATAATATATGTTATTCACATATTTGATGAAATATATATAACTTAAAAGTTTAACATTCACAAAGTCTCATATCACAGAAGTATATATAAAAAATATATATTTAAGGTGTCTTATTATTCTAATAAATATCATATATTAATAAATCATTATAGTTTTAACTATTGAAATAAAATTAAAATAAATAATTATAAGAGATTAATTTTTATATGAAAAACAAAATTAAATGATTTTTTTATAATTATTTATAACCTACATAGATAAAACTTAAATAGTTTTGAAACAATGTGGGACTTTTAGTTTGTTTGTGTGGTTTGGTTTTAAAAAAAAAAATAGGAAAATATGTTTGAAAATAAGAAAAATAGGAAGAAAAAATTATAAAATGACACATAAACTCTTATTGTGCTTTCTTTTGTTAAAATAATTTATATATTTTTTGTCCATATTTTTTTGAATAAAAGTTAGTGTAAGAATACTTTGTTTATAGTTTAGAAGTATATTAATTATGTAGTTCTTAATTCATGTGAGATTTTCACAAATAATAATAATAATAATAATAAATTACTAAGAAATCATATTTCTCAATATCTATAAATATATAAAATAAACTAAATTTACTAAAATTCTTTTTATAGTAAAAATGGATTAAAATATTGTAGGATGCCACCTCATTTTCTTTAGTGTTTTCTTTTATATACATATTGATTAATTTGTTAAAAACTGATTTTTTTTTTAATTTTAAATATTTTGCAAAGATTGAAAAATGTAAAAATATGTGTAAATAAATAATATCTATCATTTACATATTTGATGAAATATATATAACTTAAAAGTTTAACATTCATAATAGTCTCATATCAAAGAAGTATATATAAAAAAGATATATTTAAGGTGTCTTATTATACTAATAAATATCATTTATTAATATATTAATATAGTTTTAATTATTAAATAAAATTAAAATAAAGAATTATAAGAAAATAATTTTTATACGAAAAAATAATTAAATGATTTTTTTTATAATTATTTTAAAATTAACAAAGATTGAAAAATGCAAAAATATATTCTGCATTCACTTTAAAAAAATTACAATGGGCAAGATTAAGTTCACCAATCACCCCACGTAGAAAATAATTACTATATTTTCTATATGAAAAAGTTAATTAAAGATCTTTTTTTATAATTATTTTAAACTTGACAAATATTGAGAAGTACAAAAATATATTTTGTATTCTTTTCAGAAAAAAAAAATAAAAAAATTGAGACTGATTAGGCAAAATAAAAACTTGAGTAAGAAATTAATCAATCACCCATAAAAAAATAATATTTTTTAGATAAAGGAAAGTATTGTAATAAGAATATTATTTATAACCTACATAGATAAAACCTAAACAGTTTTTAAACAATGTGGGACTTTTAGTTTGTAATATTATTGATATATATATCAATAATATCAATATATATATATATAAAATGTGTTTGTGTGGTTTAGTTTTCAAACAAAATAAGAAAATGTGTTAGAAATTAAGAAAAATAAGAAGAAAATTTTATGAAATGACACATAAACTCTTCTTGTGCTTTCCTTTATATTATATATAGATAGATATAGATTGATTGATATATTGATATATATATATAGTGATGATTGGTAAATTAATTTTAGTTATAAAAAATTATTTTTAACTCGTACATATAAAAATTTAGAATAGTAAAATAAAATTTTTAAACTAAAATTTATTTCATAAATATATATAAAATTAAAAATTATTACTACAAAGTTAATTATTAAAAAATAAATAATTACTTATATAAATAAATATGTATATAAAAAAAATATTGAGTAAGAAATTATTCAATTACTCATAAAAAAATAATATTTTTTAGATAAAAGAAAGTAAAGTGATAAAACTACTACTTATAACCTACATGGATAACTTCTAAACGATTTTTAAATGATGTGGGACTTTTTGTTTATATGTATAGTGTATTTCTCAAATAAAATAAGAGAATGTGTGATAAAATAGAAAAAATAAGAAGAAAAAATAATAGGTTGCCACCTAAACTCCCTTTGTGTTTTCCTTTATATATATATATTGATATTGATATTGATTATACATGGTGGTAGTTGTATTTTTAGAAGAAATTTTTCTCAATTTTTTCTCATTATATAATGTAGATATATATATTTATTTTTTATGTAATTACATTAATATTATGGATATGATCAATTTAGATATTATTTTTTAACTCGAGTAAAAACATCATACAATATAGATAGTATTTTTTATATTTTATTTTATTTTTATTAATTTGTGAAAACTTCACATTTTGTAAAAAAAAAAAGAAATCTTTACATTAATTTCGGTAATAGCCGAAAAAATGTAATTGTTTTTAGGCATTTTTAATAATAATAATAATAATAATAATAATAATAATAATAATAATAATAATAATAATAATAATAATAATAATAATAATAACTATCGACAATCTTCTAAATTTAATTATATATTAGATTAATAATTTATTTTCTTTATACAACTTTTTGTTATATTTTTTATGCACGATCCTAATTTTTTTTTTAATAAATATGCATAATTGCATATTGTAAATTATATATATATTTTTTATTTATATTGTAAAGTTCTTTTTTAGCAAGTTAGTTGACAAAATATTTTTTCTTTTATAGTAAGATTCTTTTGCATACATACCCGAATTCTTACCTTGTGTTTTCGGTTTTAGTTGCTCTTTTCTCTCTTAGGAAAGTTGCACTTTTCAGCTGGACTTTCCTTTGTTTGGAAACTTCTTGTAAGAGAAGCAATTCTCTTATGGAAAGTTGGTTCTTTAAGGAAACTTTGATTATTGCCTTTTCCTTATTGATTTCGATTGTATACAATCAAAATATCTAATATGTTTTTGGCAGGAATCAAGTATTAATAGAGGATCAGACCCGATTATAGCAAGTTTCCCGTTTCTGGTCTGATCTGCTGCGTCAGCATCCGAATCTAATGATGCAGATCGTGTTTTCTTAGGAAAGTTTTTGTACAGCTGTAGATTCGATCTTGTGACTGTCTCTAAGGTTTCTATGTTCTATAAATAGAGCCTAGAGAGCAGCCATTCGAATTAGCTATTCCATTATTCATTTTTCGCACTTATCTTATTTGAGAGAAGAGAGTTTCTTTGTTTTGTGAGAGCCTAGTTGTTCATCTAGGTTCTAGTTGTTTATTTCTGTTCTTACTCTGTCCTAGAGGTTGTGAAGAACTACTTGACTGAAAAGGAGATTGGTCTTCGGGAGAAGATTTGTTGAAGCCTTACTTCGGGAGGAAGTAAGCACTTTGGTCTTCGGGAGAAGACTTGTTGAAGCCTTACTTCGGGAGGAAGTAAGCACTCACACTTCAAAGACGAAGGGAGTTCGGGCTTGAAGGTGTTTCAAGAAGTCAGATTCATAAATTGGATTACAAAGAATTGCGACAATCCTTTAGATGGAGTCTAAACTTGTTTAAGTCAATTGTCTTTGTAATTTTGATACTTTATTAATTGATTTCATTCTCTGGGCGTGGCCCCGTGGACTAGGAGTGTTCGGCAGAACACTGATACCACGTATAAATCTCTTGTGTCAAGTTATTTAATTTTCTGCAAATATTTTATATTACACATTACGTTTTGTCAACTGCAAAACGGGTTTTACACTGATAGCAGAATTACTTTCTGCTTTTGCAGACGCATACAATTTTATATTTTCTTATATATAATTGATATTTGCAAAAACACAGTTTTTCAATTGGTATCAGAGCGGGACACTAAACTCTTAGTGTGGTCCTTTAACGTTTTTGTGTTAAAATGTCATTTTTTGCAGAAGGAAGTTCGATTTCTAGACCACCGTTACTTAATGATTCTAACTATCCTTATTGGAAAGTTAGAATGAGGGCCTTCATCAAATCTCAGGATGAGAAAGCTTGGAGAATGGTTCTATCAGGTTGGTCTCTTCCAGTTGAGACAGATTCTTCAGGTAATACTACTATAAAATCTGAACTAGAATGGTCTATTGAAGATGATAAACTTTCTGCCTACAATAGCAAAGCTTTGCATGCTATATTTAATGGTGTAGGTGAAGGTTATATTAAACTTATATCATCTTGTGTGTCTGCCAAGGAAGCTTGGGAGATTCTTCAAACTCAGTTTGAAGGAACTTCTGATGTTAAGCGCTCTAGATTTATTATGCTTCAAACTAAATTTGATGAGCTTAGGATGTCAGATAATAAAATTTTAACTGAATTCTATGAAAAATTATCTGATATTGCTAATGAATATTTTGCTCTTGGTGAAAAACTTGATGATTCTATTCTTGTGAGAAAAATTGATAGAGTTCTCCCAGAGAGGTTCGATACTAAGCTTTTGGCAATGGAGGAAGCTAAAGATTTTAGCACAATGAAGGTAGAAGAATTAATGGGTTCCCTGCGTACTTTTGAATTAAATCAACAAATTAAACAAAAGGACAAACCCAAATCCATCGCTGATAAAGGTAAAAGTATCGCTTTAAAAGTTGCTGATAATGAAAATTCTGATAGTGAATGTGATATAATTTGCTTTATTAACAAAGAATTTTCAGAAATATATGAAAAAAATGGGAAATAAAAAGAATATCTCTAAATTTTCAGAAGGTAATACTGAGAATGTTTTGGGCATATTCAATCTGAGTGTGCAAACACTTTGAAAAAGAATAAGAAAAGTTTCAATGTCACTTGGAGTGATGATGAGACCGAGAGTGATGAAGATAATTCTGAGAATGTTGCCCTAACTTCTATTATGACTAATGTGTTGTGTGATTCACAGGTGAAAGCTAGATTGGTATGTTTAAATAATACCACTAAACTAGAAGAATCAGATTCTGATGATTCTGAGATCTGTGAAGAATCTCTTGCTGAATCATACAAAGTCATGTATGAAAAATGGATTCAGGTTACTATTGAAAATAGAGAGTTGGTTAAATTGAATAAAAAATTGTCTCATCAAATTGAAATGTGTGAATTAAAAATAAAAGATTATGAGACAGATTTTTGTGTTAAAGATGAAAAAATCACTCTCTTAAAGAAGGAACTTGAAAATTTTAAGAAAAATATTCAAATGCTTAACCCTGGATCTTCTATTTTTGAAAAAGCTCAAAATGCAAGTCAAAGAGGTTTTGCTCGCATTGGATCAAATGGTATGGAAAGTTCTGGGATCACGACGTTTGTAAAATCTAGTGTTCCAACGAATCTTCCTGAGGCTACAAATGTGAAGTCTGTTGCAACAGTCTCACAGCCTATCGTAGCAGAAGCTGTTTCTGCTGTCGCAAAATCTCTAGGATTTACGAAAAAGAGTAAGATCTCAGGTAAAAAGATTTGTTCCTACTTGTCATTTATGTGGTAGAAAAGGACATATCAGACCTAAATGTTTCACGTTGAAAAATTTGTTTAAAACAAATTATTTTGGTAATTTGGAAAAATCTCAAAAGAAACATAAAGGTTTGAAACAAATATGGGTTAAGAAAAATTGCCTAGCTGGTTTTTCTAATAAAAGTGCTGCATCTCAAATGTGGTATTTTGACAGTGGTTGCTCTAGACATATGACAGGTGACAAGGACTTTTTGACTAACATTCGGCCTATGCAATGTGGAGAAGTCACTTTTGGCAATGGCTTAGCTGGAAAAGTCGTTGGTATGGGAACTCTAAATTTTGAAGGGTTACCTAGACTAAAAAATGTGATGTTAGTTGAAGGACTAAGGGCTAATTTACTTAGCATTAGTCAAATTTGTGATCAAGGGTATACTGTCTCATTTGACAGTGATCATTGTTATGTACTTAATGATGATAATGAATGTATTTTGCAAGGATTTCGATCCAACGATAACTGTTATACCCTAACTCCTCTGTTTACTTGTCATACAACCATCAACAACACCACGGATTTGTAGCATGCCAAACTTGGGCATATTAATTATAAAAACCTAAAAAAATTGTCAAATGCAGGTATTGTTCGAGGTCTACCCAAGCTTGGTAAAGAAAGTGTTGGTAAGTGTGAACCATGTCAACTTGGTAAGCAATTAAAAATCACTCACAAACCTGTCTGATATCAATACCTCAAAAGTATTGGAATTGCTTCACATGGACCTTATGGGTCCAATTCAAGTTGAAAGTTTAAATGGTAAACGATATATTTTTGTTTGTGTTGATGATTTCTCTCGTTTCACTTGGGTAGACTTTTTAAGAGAAAAGTCTGACACTTTTGATGCCTTTAAAACTCTTTGTTTGAGATTAAGAGTTGAAAAAGGTTGTAATATTGGGAAAATTGTTAGAATTCAGAGTGATCATGGTAAGGAGTTTGAAAATTCTATGTATGATGATTTTTGTAAGTCTACATGTATAACTCATGAATTTTCAGCTCCCAAAACTCCTCAACAAAATGGAGTTGTTGAGAGGAAGAATCGAACATTGCATGAAATGGCAAGGGTGATGTTAAATAGCAAGAAGTTGACAAAGCGTTTATGGGCTGAAGCTATTAACACAGCTTGCTATATAATAAACAGAGTATTTATTCGTCCAGGTACCTCAAAAACATCTTATGAAATGTGGAAAGGTAAACGCCCCAATGTAAGTCATTTTCATGTTTTTCGATGTGTGTGTTATGTTTATAGAGATCGTGAGCATATTGGTAAATTTGATGCTAAAAACGATGTTGGTGTTTTTATTGGATATTCCTTAAACAGTAGAGCTTATCGTGTTTATAACATGAGAACTCAAACTGTTTTGGAATCAGCTAATGTGGTTGTTGATGATTTTAAAGATTTTTCAGAGTTTTCCACAGAAGACAAGATAGATAGTTTTATGGATACTCCTCCAGAAGTAGCAAAAGTAGATCCTGATGTAGCAGAACCCAATTCTGATGTTGCAAATGAAGAATCTGCTGCTGCAACTGAGACTGGAGAACCAGAATCGTCTATCTTGACTCATCCAAACATCATCACTGATTCTATCTAGAAGGAACCAAGCACCAGAGTTAAACTAAATCATCCAAAAGATCTCATTCTTGGAAATCTTGAAGAAAGCATGGTAACCCGAAGAAGGTATGTTAATTTGATTAGCTTTCTTTGTTTTGTTTCTCAATATGAACCGAAAAATGTGAAGGAAACCATGACTTTTGAAGAATGGCTCAATGCAATGCAAGAGGAACTCAACCAATTTGTTCGCAACAAGGCTTGGATTTTGGTCCGAAGACCAAAAGGTATCAATATAATTGGAACAAAGTGGATCTTTAAAAATAAAAGTGATGAGTTCCGTACAATTGTGAGAAACAAGGCCAGATTGGTGGCACAAGGATACACACAGGTAGAAGGTATAGACTTTGATGAAACTTTTGCTCCTGTTGCAAGATTAGAATCAATTCGTTTACTTTTGTGTATTTCTTGTATTTTGGATATCAAATTATTTCAAATGGATGTAAAATCTGCCTTCCTAAATGGTATTTTGAGTGAGGAAGTTTATGTTGACCAACCAAAAGGATTCGAATATCCTCAATTTCCAGACCATGTGTACAAGCTTGAAAAAGCTTTGTATGGTCTGAAACAAGCTCCTCGTGCTTGGTATGAAAGGTTAACTCAATTTCTACTTTCTCATGATTATCAAAGAGGTAGTGTGGATAAAACTCTTTTCATCAAACATATAAAATCTAATTTTATCATTGCTCAAATTTATGTTGATGATATAGTTTTTGGTTCTACATCTAACCATGAAGTGCAGGTTTTTATTGATCAAATAAAAAGTGAATTTGACAGGAGCATGGTTGGTGAGCTTACTTTCTTTTTGGGTCTTCAAGTTAGACAAATGGAAGGAGGTACATTTGTATCTCAAAGTAAGTATGCTAAGAACCTTGTCAAGAAGTTTGGTCTTAAGTCAGCTAAGCAGGTAAGTACTCCCATGAGCACCACTTTGAAATTGACAAAAGATGAGAATGAAGTAAAGGTAGACACTACACTTTATCGTAGTATGATTGGAAGTCTATTGTATTTAACTGCTAGTCGTCCAGATATTTGTTACAGTGTGTGTTGGGTTTTATGCCCTAAATAAAACTCATTTCAATATAATCAGATTTACTTATTAATATAGATCAGAAATAACATTTAATGTTGCATGGTTCGCATGATTTATTTCATGATTATTTACATAATGTATGAATTCTATTTAAGTCCAGAACATATCAATTTGTTAATGATTATAGTGTTGTCAACACAGTGGAATATAATCTTAATTATATGTTCGAAAGTTTATTCCCTGATTTGTCAGTTCACTGGATTTAGACTGACATGATAATCAGGGATAGGTATTCTTACACCTTGGATAAGTGTTATATCCTTTCCAGGACATTGGCAAAGTTTACCAGCATCGGATGTATGGAGTATACATCGGAAGGGACCGATATTGAACTTTGATTAGATATATTAAAATTTACCGTAATATCTATTTAATTCAATATCACCTGTTGATCCTAGATCAGATGATCTTAATCCTGATATGTTTAGATTCGATCTCAAGAGTATTATACATGTTCTTTGATTTGTTAGTTAAGCCTACTTTTGGGTCAGGGTGATACGTACATTTTGGGAACATGATAGTATAATTGAGTGGGAGCGCTAACATAAATATGGAGTCTATAACTTCTATAGGAATTTAGAAGTGAAACGATGATATCCTTCGAGCTTGGCTAAACAGAGATAAATGGTGGAGATCTCATTTCACTTCGCTGAAATATCATTTATACGGAGCTAAGTGTTTTAAGGATAAAATACATTGAAGGTGTAACGGTAACTTAGTGCCTATTCAATGTAGATCATCTATTAGAGGGTCATTGATCAAATTAGGATTATAACAATGGATAACTAATGACGTATCTATATCGTGGAACATATAGAGCGTTCTATATACTGAGAGTGCAATTCTAAGTTCTATGCGTGGATTCAACGAAGAATTAATAAGTCAGTGAATTTAAGATATAAATTCTTGATCTGCTTATTGGAAGCTCGGATATATAGACCCATGGTCCCCATACTAGTTGAGACCCCCATACTAGTTGAGACCATACTGCTTGTAAGACTCAGTTAATTGATTTTGATTAATCAATTATAATTCTAAAGTTAGACTATGTCTACTTTATGAATTTTCACTAAGCAAGGGTGAAATTGTAAAGAAAAGAGATTCTAGGTTTATTTATTAATTAAGAGACTTTATATGTCTAATTAATAAATATATTAAATGACAATATTATTTAATAATTAATTTTTAGTTATTAAATAATTAGAATTGGCGCTTAAATGGTTGAATTTGAAAATTAGCATTTTTGAGAAAATGAGATGCAGAAATGATAAAATAGTAAAATTGCATAAGTGAGGCCCATTATCCAAAGCCCAGGCCGGCCACTGTTGTAGGCTTTTATCATTTATTTTTTCATTATTTTAATGCCAAATAATTCTAACTTAAACCTAGGTGGTTACCTATAAATAGATAGTGATGACTCTCATTCACACTGAACTTTTGTTAATTCTGTCAGATGAAATTTGAGCCTCTTTCTATTCTCTATAGCCGAAACCTCTTCTTCTCTTTTCTTCTTCAATAATTTCAAAATCCTTGAGTGATAGAGTAGTACCCACACACATCAAGTGGTATCTCAATCATAGTGTGTAAGAGTGTGGAAAATCAACCAACAAGAAGGAGATTCAGCATCAAAGGAAGAAGAGAAAGAGATCCAGGTTCAGATCTTGGTGATGCTCTGCTACAGAAAGGAATCAAGGGCTAGAGATCTAAACGGAATGAGTCATTATATTCTGCTGCACCCAATGTAAGGTTTTCTAAACTTTATATGTGTTTATTTCATTGTTTTAGAATTCATATTAGGATGTTAATGAAACATACTTGTCAGTAAATCTAGATCCTGGTAAAATATATCCAACAACTGGTATCAGAGCCATGGTAATGATTTACTTTCATGAAATATGAATTAAAACGATGTTTTGTGTATATTTGGATGGTTTCATGTGGTTTATGTGCTTATTTGATGATAGTTTAGAAATTGCAATATATGTTACTGAAATATTTTTTATTTTGATCTGGAAGTATTTTTTCTGGAAAGTAGACGAAAAATTAATCAATTTAGGCTTTTACAGAACTTAATTTGGATTTTTTATGAGTTAGTTATGATGTTTTTGAAGTTGAACGAAAATATCAGGATTTGAATGCACACGCGCGCGCGGACGCTCGGACAACACCCCTGTTTGAAGGGCTGTTAGGTTATTTTTAGTATTAATTTTAGATTAATTTTAGTATATTTTTAATTAAGTTTTAATCGTGTTTGGAGCGTTTTTACGCTTGATATATTTTATTATTGCAGATTTAAAATAGAAGAAGATTAGAAAAATATCAGAGAAAAAGATGGGAAAAAGATAAAAATATCATGATATTTAAAATAGAGAAGAATGTGTAAGAAAATAAAGCTGAAACTTCAAACCTGAATTCAACGATCTTCTGATTAGATTTTGGAAAAAGTCAAAACATGAAAGTTCTAGATCTCTCTTTTATCTTTCCGAAACATCTTGAATCGTCCAATTCCGAGCAATATCAAGAGAGTTATGACCCAAATACTATCAGTCGACGCAGCAAAAAAAAATATCTCGTTTGAGGTTTCCCAAAAATTTAAATTCGAATTGGAATTTAAACATGTGCGTTTTTTTCCATATTTTTAGGCCTTCAATGCCTATATAAAGGGAAGAAGGGAGTTGATTTCAGAGAGAAAAAAAGAGAGAATTCAGATACAGAGTGGAGAGATCAACTGCAATATTGGAGGCATACTTCTCAGGATTTTCAGCATTCTTCTCTTCTTCTCTTCTCTATTTTCATCTCTTTTCTTTAAGTTAATATGTGTAATTGTGCTTCAATGAACATGTGTAGCTAAACACTTTAATTAGGGTTAGATGGATATTCTTTAACATTGTTTATGGTTTAATATGATTAATTTTCCCCCTAATTTTTATGTATTCTATTTTATTTGTGCTTAATTACTTTTAATTGCCTGATCACCAATTATCTGTCTATGAGTTTGATGCGAGATCTGAGAAGTGAGTGTCAAATATGCTATAGTAAAATAGAACTGAATTTCGATATAGGACGAGAGTACCTATATGGTTTAGATAGCTTATAGGGTTTTTTTATGCTTAATGCCTGTTGCATGTTAAATTTATCACGAGAGTAGAAAGTTTACATGTAATTGAGATTTATATATCTGAGAAGACTATAAATTACCTTAGTAAACCTGCTATTGCATAAAAATTAACATTAGGAAAATAATCATATTAGGCCATATTCAATAGAAACAATTGAAGTCGAAGCCCTAGTTTTTATTAACTTTCAATTCTCTTGAATAATTGTTTCTTACTAGTTTCTCATTTTTAATTCTTTCTTTATTTTTATTTAACCAAATAGAAGTAAAAGTTTAATTTTAACGTACTTAACTACACTCCCTGTGGGATCGACCTCACTCTTGGTGAGTTTACTACTTATAACGATACGTACACTTGCGTGTGCTAAATATCGCAACAAGGGCAGCTCGCGCCCACGTCCCTCGGTCAAATGAGGCTGCTTGCAGCCTCTTTCCTAGGCCAAAACCATTCTTCCGCGCGGGCAGGGGTATGCAATGCATACCCCTGTGCCTCAAACTTGTTTTCGTCATAACTTTTGATTCAAAAATCGTTTTTCATTGAAACAAAAGCCAATTTTTGGTAGAATTTTGTGTAGAAACTGAATTTTCAATCAAAAATCTATTTGTCAGAACAAAATTAATTTTTATTAATTTTTTAATTAATTAAAATTAGTTTTTGATATTAGTAGGCTTTGAATTTTAAAAATTTAATTTCTCACAAAGGAGCCTTATGATTAATTTTGAAATTTTAGATTATTTTATTTATTTTAATTATAAGATCATATATTATTTTTTTTATTAAATTTTAAATGATCTTACTTTGATATTAAAATATTATCCTTTAAAAATAATCTTGTACTAATTTCAAAATTTGCTAACCATATCATATCTTTTTCAAATTTGTTATTTTCAAAATATATTTTATTCATTAAAATTATAAGATTAGGAATATGTTTGGTTTAACATTTTATCTTATTAGACATTTTTTTATTAAAATTATATTTTGGCAAAAATAACATGAAGATTTGAAAAATTGGTTAGTTTAGTTTGAATAGATATTTTAGGGTTTCAAACCATAAATTTTTCAAACTTATTATTTTTTTTAAATATTCTAACCATATAAAATATCTTATTTTTCAATTAGTTTATTTATGTAATATTTAAATTTATTAAATTATAAGACTTAGAATATAATAATGAAATATCTAAATTTAAAATTCAAGATATTTTATTATATTATCTTATTAGAAATTTTAAATAAATTTAAATTTTGAATAAACTTGATATTTGAAAAATTGGTAAGATATTTTTGATTTTTTGTTAGAATTTAAGAAATTTAGAAGTTATTTGAATTTTGAATTTTTTCAAATATTCTCTAACAACCTTAATTTGAATTATAGTTAAGATTTTTATTTTAAAATTTAATTTTATTTTAAATTTTAAAATTGAGATATTTTAGCTTACTTTCCAGATATTCCAGATCAGTTATTTGTTTGTATTGTTTGATTATATTATTATGTATTCAAATTTTTTTTACAAACCTATTATTTATTTGATCTAAATTGCTATGATTAACTTGTTGACAGATCCAATGATCTGATTTTAATCATAGTCCAATTGTCAATAGATCTTATAAATAATTTGTAACAGGTAATTTTTGTTATTTCTTTCATCTGTGTAAACCTAGTAACATGATAGGGCCCATCCAAATCATTTGACCTGTGTGAGCCTATATGTTTGCTATTGGGCTTAGATGCATATAGGAAGCCTATTTAACTTTTACTAAGTGAATGGAGTAGGTTGCTAAAATAAATTTTGACATAAGTAAATTTATTTAGGCCCAATTAGATTTGGGCTTATTCAATGAATAACAATTGTTTATTTAAAGGTTAAATTTCTCTCTTTTGGGCCTTGTGTGAGAGTTGGGGGCCAATAGAAGTGGGTACGACATACTGAACCCAGCTCCCCCTCACATGAACTACCCCAATTGTGAAGGCCCATTTGCCTTATTTAAATAAGGGAAACTTACAAAATACTGGAATTTGGGTTAATTTTTACAAAAATACTGTCACACGGAAATTTTTTCAAAAATACTGTGTTTTTATAAAACACCAGTAAAACACAAAGCAGACCAACTCAAAACAACAGTAGAACACTAGTAAAACACCAGTAGAACACCAGTATAAACTTAGCACAGTATACTGCAGTATGAAACTTATAAAAAAACAGTAAAAAAGTCAAAAATTCCGCCTGACAGTATTTTTGTAAAAAAATAGCAAAAGTTATATACTATGTAAATTTCCCTTAAATTATTGTATTAGGTTAATTATATTAGTCTAACCTAATTAAAATTGAATTAGCAACATAATTAACTTTTAAAATATATGAAATTTAATTTTTCATTTAATATTTTAAAGTTAATTTTAGAAAAACACTTAGTAAATGAAATTATTCTAGATAGTTATTTCTAAAACTAGTTATTTTTTCTAATATTTAATTAGGAAAATATCATAGATTGTGAAATTAATTGTTTAATAATTAATTTTGGTACAATCTAAGTTAAGTATATTTTTCCTAGTATTAAACTAGAATTAATAATTAAGTCTCCTCTATATTTAATTATTTATTTCTTGAATTTAATACATTTAATTAAATTGAAAATTCAATATCTAAGTTGATTCTCATCATGACACTTAAATATTGTTATTTTCATGTTATTTAATTAAAATTGAAAATTATTTTAAGTTTGAAATCTTATTTCATAATAACTTAAATTTTGAATAATTTTCAAAATATATTTTATTTTATTTTATTAATATTTTTTCCACAATTTCGAAATTGTATTTCTTAAATGCAGAAATTTCGAATTTTATTTGAAAAAATAGATTAAAGTTGTAAATTATTTATTTTAATTTGGACCAACTTAAATCAATGATTTTTTCATTTAATGATTAATTAAAATAAATGAAGTAAAATATATTTAATTAGAAAATGAATTAATTAGTCAATGAAAGACTAGATAGATATTATCTGTTTTGCTTGAAGTATTTTTCTAGTGTATTTAATTAAATAGAAAATTAATATTTAAGTTGATTTTCATCATGATACTTAAATATTTGAAATTTTTCTTATATATTTAATGAAATAAAAAAATTATATTTTTTGTTGTAAAATAATTTTATTAATTAATTTTGGGCCAACGTTAAATTAAAATAATTTTTCCAGGATTTATTTTTATTATATTTTAACTTGAAATTTCGAAAATTGTATTCTTAAATACTTCAATTTTTCGAAATGTAATATATATTTATAGAAAAAAAATTTGAGTTGTAAATTAATTTAAATTAATTTTCTAACAACTTAAATTGAATATTTTTCTAAATATTTATTGGAAATTATTACTAAGTTGGAAATAATTCATGTTATTTTCATATCCATCTAAGTATAATTTACAAATATTAAATTAAAATTTATATTTAGAATTTTTCATTCTAAATTGGAAATTTTAATTAA
This sequence comes from Cannabis sativa, assembly GCF_029168945.1. Classification (NCBI taxonomy): domain Eukaryota; kingdom Viridiplantae; phylum Streptophyta; class Magnoliopsida; order Rosales; family Cannabaceae; genus Cannabis; species Cannabis sativa. The sequence goes on along the minus strand of NC_083610.1, from coordinate 37,914,761 downwards.
ATAAATATATATTTAAAATAAATTGATTAAAATAAATATTAGAAGAAAATACATTTTTTTTAAAAAAAATAATGAGCTTTATTATTATTAGGACATTCGATCTCCATTGTTGGTCTTACAATAGTTAAATGTTTTCAATATAACCTCAAGACGCTAGACTTCGTCCCCCTAATGGATGGTTATTTGTTGAACGCATTTAACACCGTAAGATCTCATTTGATAAGTGTTTTGTAAGTTTTCGTCTCTATTAGACTCTCCCCTACGGTGACTACTTAGAGATAAACTTATATAACATGAAACAATGATGGAAGCTCATAAAATGAGAATAACCTTGACTCTCGCCTACCGGGACAACGTTGGATTCTTATTTTGATCGAATAAAAGGTTGCTAGAATGGTTTGCATTTTAGATGAGCTGACAACTCTATTCAATGAATGATACTTTGACTCTCGCCTACCGGGACACTATATCAGTTTGTTGGAAACCTTAGAAATTATTTAAGATGTGCCTGTTTTGTATTTTCACATGTCTTTGTTATTTGCTATATGTTTGATAATTTCTGAATTGTGTATGAATTTATATTGAAGCATGTAATTTTCTGTTATTAAATTGTAGTTTAATTTCGAATCTTCATTGTTGGTCTAACTTGGTTTGTTGTTCTAATGAGATAAATCCCTAATGGATTGTCAACATTAGACAAACATAATTGTGTTAGATCTTGAAAGATAAATATTGTAAATGCAACATCTAGCTGTTCATCAATTGATGACAACTTAGACTAGTATTTATAATATGAAACAAGAAGATTGTATAAATAAGATTACTTTGACTCTTGCTAATCGAAGCATCGTTGGATTCTTATTTAAAAACGAAATTATCCTAATTCCTCTTAGCTTATTCATTTCGAATTAGCTCAATAACATATCATTGGATAAATGGTCTATAAATTATTTCATGTCATTCTATTTTCTCTTAAGAATTTTAATGACGTATATGATTATATTCCCGAAATTCTATCCCAAAATGATATAAATCCTCAATCTTAGAAATCTCCTACTTGTATGGGCAAATCAGACTTAGAGTAAAATTAGTAGTGGTGGTTCAAGAAAGAATTACTCATTATATTTGGTATAAATTTAAGTCTTTGACTTTAATTTTAGATTCCAAACAGAAATTTTCTTATATTACTAATTCTAGAATACAATACAGTTACACTTTCACAAGTGTTTAGTAACCATTTTCTATCAATGGATTCAAACTGTATGGAATATGAGTTTAGTATTCCGTGCCCAGGATCCACTTGCACTATTCTAAGAACTCTTTAATGTAACTATACCTAAGTCATCAAAAAGACAAAACCACATTTTTTTTTAAATCTATGACATTTGTATCTTGTTCATAGTGATTTTGACAAGATCATTCTCTACAAAGAGTTAATATGCCTATATCCACTGAAAGTAGTTCATCTCATTCGCAGATGGATGTACATTCAGGGGTGGATATGAGTTTTTCGTTGTATTCTTAAAACGATCACTCTAGATTTTACTTTATGCAAAAGAAATTTGAAATGTTTGAAATTTCATGAATTTCTAGCAATGGTGATAAACCATTAAGGTAAGTGGTTAAAGATCTTGCGAACTGATAGGGGTGGAGAAATAGTTAGTAGATATGCAGTTCAAAGATCATTAAATTGATTTTTGAATTATATCCAAACTTACCTCCCCAGAAATTTCGATTTTTATATTGATGATTAGTTACTAGTCGTTGCCTAAATCCTTCTATGGTAATACAATTTCAGAATGATGCAATGGTTTTATACTTAATGTAAATCATTACTAGATTCATTGATGACCTAATCGAATTCTTTAGAAAAGCTAGAACTGTTAACCATGGTTTGCATGTTTGTTAGCTATTCTAAGTGATTAGGGATGGAACATCCCATAGTCAATAGATAAGAAAGTGTTTGTTTAAATAAATACAACTTTTCTAAGAAAAACGACTAAGTCTGAAAAATAAAGTAGCAAATAAAGGAGATATTTTTTTCTTGATTCCAAAAGTGTTCTATCATCTTATTCCATATGATGATCCCACTGTCTCTGTTGTTTTGCCACAACCGAAGAGGTCAATACCATTTAGTTTTCTTAGACAATAGTCACGGTACCTTGTCGTAGTGGGAGAGTTTCTAGGAACTCACCTTCTTATGACTTGAAGACACTAGTGATTAAAATCCATTATGAGTTTAAACAAGTAATGGATTGTCAAAATAAGAAACTAAGAAGAAAGTCAATAGAACTATGGTTTAATCCATTCACATGGAGTAACCTAAATTTTTCTATTACAAGGACATAAAAGGAGATTTTCGTTAATAAGTCTATTCAATGGACTTAACAAAACTTCCTGTTCCTAGTATTATAGGTTTGAGTTTATCTAAACCTATGGCTTATGGTATTCCTGGTAATTACTTACTCTAATGCAAGCAACTTACTTTAGTAAGATGCTGAAGCATTTTCTTTCTAATGGCAATCTATAGAAGCTTCTTGACTTCTAGGCATAAATTTTATTTATCTAAGGAAAAGTCTCAACTATTCCAGAAAAGATAAAGCCATGAAAGAATTCCTTAAATCAACAGTGAGAGGTCTCATATATGCTTTTGTATGCCTTAGACCAGACATCTGCTGTTGAGTGGGAGTAATGAGTAGGTATCAAATTAATCCAGGAAAGGAACATTGGAAGACAATCAAGTAAATCTTAAGATTAAGAAGATGAACTATATGTTAGTCGATAAGGGTGTGTTTAAAACTCTTAGACTACACCACATCAGATTTCGAGACTTGCCTTTGTGCTAGAAAGTCTGCTAATAAGATGGTGATTACCAGAGAGAGACTAAATGTTAAAGTTGCAGGAAAGGTACTTATTCAGTCTAAGGAAAGTTCTATACAATTGTGGCACCGTTCCAACCTGTCTTAACTACTAGTGTTAATTTCCTGATTAACCAAAAGTAGTTGCCAAAGGTATAGAATCCAGTATCTCAAAAGAGTAGACATATAGAGAGGAATTTCACATTATCAATGATTTTGTGATTAAGGAAGAGTAATGGTGGAGAAGAGGTTGTGTTTAATTCAACCTGCCAGATCCTATTACGAGGAGTTTACTACTACTACACTTGATTTGTATATCAAGGTGTTGAAATTATTTGAAATGCACCTTTTGTTTTATATTAGTGCAAGTGGGAGTTTGTTGGGTTTTATGCCCTAAATAAAACTCATTTCAATATAATCAGATTTACTTATTAATATAGATCAGAAATAACATTTAATGTTCAATGGTTCGCATGATTTATTTCATGATTATTTACATAATGTATGAATTCTATTTAAGTCCAGAACATATCAATTTGTTAATGATTATAGTGTTGTCAACACAGTGGAATATAATCTTAATTATATGTTCGAAAGTTTATTCCCTGATTTGTCAGTTCGATCTCAAGAGTATTATACATGTTCTTTGATTTGTTAGTTAAGCCTACTTTTGGGTCAGGGTGATACGTACATTTTGGGAACATGATAGTATAATTGAGTGGGAGCGCTAACATAAATATGGAGTCTATAACTTCTATAGGAATTTAGAAGTGAAACGATGATATCCTTCGAGCTTGGCTAAACAGAGATAAATGGTGGAGATCTCATTTCACTTCGTTGAAATATCATTTATACGGAGCTAAGTGTTTTAAGGATAAAATACATTGAAGGTGTAACGGTAACTTAGTGCCTATTCAATGTAGATCATCTATTAGAGGGTCATTGATCAAATTAGGATTATAACAATGGATAACTAATGACGTATCTATATCGTGGAACATATAGAACGTTCTATATACTGAGAGTGCAATTCTAAGTTCTATGCGTGGATTCAACGAAGAATTAATAAGTCAGTGAATTTAAGATATAAATTCTTGATCTGCTTATTGGAAGCTCGGATATATAGACCCATGGTCCCCGTACTAGTTGAGACCATACTGCTTGTAAGACTAAGTTAATTGATTTTGATTAATCAATTATAATTGTAAAGTTAGACTATGTCTACTTTGTGAATTTTCACTAAGCAAGGGCGAAATTGTAAAGAAAAGAGATTCTAGGTTTATTTATTAATTAAGAGACTTTATATGTCTAATTAATAAATATATTAAATGACAATATTATTTAATAATTAATTTTTAATTATTAAATAATTAGAATTGGTGTTTAAATGGTCGAATTTGAAAATTAGCGTTTTTGAGAAAATGAGATGTAGAAATGATAACATAGTAAAATTGCATAAGTGAGGCCCATTATCCAAAGCCCAGGCCGGCCACTGTTGTAGGCTTCTATCATTTATTTTTTCATTATTTTAATGCCAAATAATTCTAACTTAAATCTAGGTGGTTACCTATAAATAGATAGTGATGGCTCTCATTCACACTGAACTTTTGTTAATTCTGTCAGATGAAATTTGAGCCTCTTTCTATTCTCTATAGCCGAAACCTCTTCTTCTCTTTTCTTCTTCAATAATTTCGAAATCCTTGAGTGATAGAGTAGTTCCCACACACATCAAGTGGTATCTCAATCATAGTGTGTAAGAGTGTGGAAAATCAACTAACAAGAAGGAGATTCAGCATCAAAGGAAGGAGAGAAAGAGATCCAGGTTTAGATCTTGGTGATGCTCTGCTACAGAAAGGAATCAAGGGCTAGAGATCTAAACAGAAGGAGTCATTGTATTCCGCTGCACCCAATGTAAGGTTTTCTAAACTTTATATGTGTTTATTTCATTGTTTTAGAATTCATATTAGGATGTTAATGAAACATACTTGTCAGTAAATCTAGATCCTGGTAAAATATATCCAATAGTGTGGGGGTTTGTGCTAGATATCAAAGTAATCCTATGAAATCTCATGTATCAGCTGTAAAAAGGATTATTCGATATGTTAATAGTACTGTTGATTATGGAATTTGGTATTCTAAAGATACTCATTCTAACCTTGCATGTTTTAGTGATGCAGATTGGGCAGGCAATGCTGATGATCGAAAGAGCACAAGTGGAGGTTGCTTCTTTCTTGGAAATAATTTAGTATCTTGGCATAGCAAGAAACAAAATTCCATTTCTTTGTCCACAGCCGAAGCTGAGTACATTGCTGCTGGCAGTTGTTGTACTCAATTGATATGGTTAAAACAAATGTTGATTGATTATGGATTTGAATTGGGTGTTTTAACTATCTTTTGTGATAACACTAGTGCCATAAATATTTCCAAAAATCCTGTTCAACATTCTAGAACAAACCACATTGATATAAGACATCACTTTATCAGGGAACTTGTTGAAAATAAATCTTTGCAATTAGAATATGTTGATACTGAAAAACAATTAGCTGATATTTTCACCAAGGCCCTAGACTCAAGTCACTTTGACTCCCTCAGAAAGTCTTTGGGAGTTTGCATTGTCTAAATTTCTCTTGTTCATATTTTTGTACAATATTGTTAAGTTTTTCTTTTCTAGCATTTAATCTTTCTTCATTCTAGTTTGACAAATTATGTTTATGCTTTTGGATTATAATTAGTTAGGATCTATTTCTTATCATACTTTTTGAAGTTGAGTTAAAAGGTTCATGTTACTTTCTTTTTGTGTCTGGGATTAAATAAAGTTCTTATACAGAGTTGAGCGATTTTTGTTTTAGTTACTTGTCAGGCCCCTTGCTGGAATAGAGCTACCCATACTGAGGTGTGAAAGCCATCTTTTGAGTAAGCTGGAACATTGTAATTAGCAACTATGATGAGGATGCACTACCGTAGAAAAGGGCTACCTTCAGTATGGTGTGATAGCATCCATTTGCGGGATCAAATTGAAAAAGGCGAAAATAAAAAATCTTGCCAAGGACAATGATCCTATTTTCACTGCACACACTTATGTCTGACAAGTGTGTTCAATTCTGTAAGTCTCCTCTATTAAAATAAATTAAAAATCCTGGTTCATAATTTATAGTAACATGCATATCTTTTTCCTCAACATCAATTAAGTATGATTTGTTCTTGAGATACTAATTAGTTATTCTCTTTTGAAAGCATAACATGTATTTCTGTCACTTGTAATGATTTTTGATTAAATTGCTTGGTTTAGAATTTCTTATATTTATTGTACATATTTTATTTTATTTTCGGTTCTTTAAATATAATAAAAAAATAAAATAAAAAGTAATAAAGAGAGGGAGGCGTTGGTGACTTGATTCATGGGCTAAGGAAATTTTGTGCTTAATTGGTAAGTATCAATATTTATTCTTCCTTGATTTATTTAGATATGTTTCCATTTAAAGATTGATCTCTTATATGGTAATGTGTCTTTAGTCTTGAAAGATTGTCTTAAATGGGCTATTTTTGGAAAATGTATTGGTTATTCTAGTTTCCTTTTATTTTTTGTAAAAAGAAAATAATTTTGGAAAAGAGTGGGCGGTCTCCTTTTGTGGTCGTGGGCTGGTGGTTACTCAATTTTTTTTGAAATTGGTTTCCTTTTTGCTCAACTCTCTCATGTTTATTTAAACTAATTTTTGTCATTTATTCTCACCACCAATCCGATTCTATTTCTTTGTCTCTCTTGCTTGTTCGTTGTTCATTGTCTCTTTCAGATCAAAATGGTGAGAACAAAGAACTTAGGGCATCCCAAAAAGATGGTGGAAACCGTTGCAACCCCCTCAAATGCACCTCCTGCTGCTTCAACCGTGCCTTCTGCTGCTGCAGAAATCCAGGAAGTCAACAATGAGGTTCAGCTGGTGAACAATCGTCTTGCTGCCATGGAGGAAGTTCAGTAAGAGATGTCAAAGTAGCTGTCCACCTTGGTCAAGCTTTACAGAGACTAAGTTTTTTTTCTTTGCTTTTGATTGGACATATTACTATATTTTCTTATTTGTTATCTTTGGCCCTTAGATAAACAAAAAGGGGGAGTAATATTTTGATTTTTAACTGCTTGTTTGGACCAACTCTAGACCCTTTCTCCAGGGGGAGTTATGTTTAGTACTTGTGAACTATTTTGGTTTAAAAGTTAGCATGTTAAAGTTAGCATGTTTCTTTAGCTATTTTTGGTTTTCGATTGTGTTACTCAGGGGGAGTAGTTATTTGTTATGGTTAACTTTATTTTGCAGGTACTTTGTGTTAAAAAATATTTTGTTCATCTAAAGTGCCAAAGGGGGAGATTGTAAAGTCCTTTTTTGGCAAGTTAGTTGACAAAATATTTTTTCTTTTATGGTAAGATTCTTTTGCATACATACCCGAATTCTTACCTTGTGTTTTCAGTTTTAGTTGCTCTTTTCTCTCTTAGGAAAGTTGCACTTTTCAGTTGGACTTTCCTTTGTTTGGAAACTTCTTGTAAGAGAAGCAATTCTCTTATGGAAAGTTGGTTTTTTAAGGAAACTTTGATTATTGCCTTTTCCTTATTGATTTCGATTGTATCTTGATACAATCAGAATATCTAATTTGTTTTTGGCAGGAATCAAGTATTAATAGAGGATCGGACCCGATTATAGCAAGTTTCCCGTTTAAATTACGTCTGCGTCGGCATCCGAAGATACGATCTTTGCGGATCGTGTTTTCTTAGGAAAGTTTTTGTACAGTTGTAGATTCGATCTTGTGACTGTCTCTAAGGTTTCTATGTTCTATAAATAGAGCCTAGAGAGCAACCATTCGAATTAGCTCTTCCATTATTCATTTTTTGCACTTATCTTATTTGAGAGAAGAGAGTTTCTTTGTTTTGTGAGAGCCTAGTTGTTTATCTAGGTTCTAGTTGTTTATTTCTGTTCTTACTCTGTCCTAGAGGTTGTGAAGAACTACTTGACTAAACAAGAGATTGGTCTTCGGGAGAAGATTTGTTGAAGCCTTACTTCGGGAGGAAGTAAGCACTTTGGTCTTCGGGAGAAGACTTGTTGAACCCTGACTTCGGGAGGAAGTAAGCACTCACACTTCAAAGACGAAGGGAGTTCGGGCTTGAAGGTGTTTCAAGAAGTCAGATTCATAAAGTGGATTACAAAGGATTGCGGCAATACTTTAAAGGGAGTCTAAACTTGTTTAAGTCAATTGTCTTTGTAATTTTGATACTTTATTAATTGATTTCATTCTCTGGACGTGGCCCCATGGACTAGGAGTGTTCGGGAGAACACTAATACCACGTATAAATCTCTTGTGTCAAGTTATTTAATTTTCTGCAAATATTTTATATTCTGCCTGTTCTATTTTGTCACTGCAAAACAGGTTTCTGCAGTAGCAGAATTACTTTTTGCTTCTGCAGATGCTTACAGTTTTATATTTTCTTATATATAATTGATATTTGTAAAAATACGGTTTTTCATATATGTACATCAAATCATTCATTATCACAAATATTTTTTCATTATTTCTATAGCATTATGATAATATTCAACCATTAATTTTGATTATTTCTATTTTTTATTATTTTATATGAGAATTTTAACATTTTCTCCAAAAAAAACCACATGAACAAAGAAAATTTATCTTAAAATTGCTAATGAATTAATGATGTCTTTTCATTTTTTATTTTTTATTCCTAACAAAATAATATCATCTGTTATCCCAAATTTGGCACTCTGATGTGGCATCACGAGAATGGTGACACGTGGACTCTACTTAGAACATCTGTTCGGATCAACATGCCGAGCAGGATGCCTCCCTGGCATATCCAAAATGGAATATTCGACGAGCCGTGCAGAATGAGCAACACTTAGCGAATTCAGCTAAACGCATCGTGAGTCACCAGCTCAATCCCTATAACTCAGGGATCAACTTATGTGGATGTGGCATACACACGATCCCACTATCAGTGTATTCAGCCTCAATCCCACGATCCTTGTATTCAGCATTGATCACACGATCTTTCTGTTTATGCGCATTGTAACGAGAGAGGAAACTCTTCCTCCTCAAGTTTCCAGTCCTATAAATAGTGAGGAATGTTCACTGGGCAAAGGAGCAAGAAATTGTACGCCGAAACGCTATAAGCTAAGGCTATCTAAGAATTATATATTCAGAGATATTATTGTAAGAGCTATAAGAAAAGGAATCTTCTTCCTTATTCTTAAGTCAATACAAGTAACGAGGATTAGGCTATTACCGAATTGCTCGGGGCTGAACCTCTATAAAATTTCTGTGTCTTACTATTGCTATACTATAAATTCTTATTACGATATATCGTTTATCGCTTATTAAAAAGACTCATTGTCGTTGGCTAAAAGCGAAGTCAACATCATCATTCATCATCAAGTATTTCATTTTATTTTTTATTTTTATACCTCTCACCATTATTATATTATACTCGTAATAATTCATATCAATTCTATACACAAATTTATATAAAATGAGACTTAGAGTAATAACATTAATTGTATATTACATTATCTTAAACTAAATTTATTTTTTCAAAATTATTTAGTATATAAATTTATATATACATTGCTCAAAATATTTATATATATAATATATATTTTAGAATATAATATCCACCGTACATACGAACAAATATAATATATAATACGAACAAATATAATATATAATATATTTAATATGAAATAGTAACTCATGATAAGTTAATATTTTTACAGAAAAAAGATTATTAAATTGTGGATCAATTTATCTTATACGCTATCAAACATAATATTATTATTAGTCATGATTAACTATTTTGTAAAAATAGCTAACAAGATATATTAATATCAATATGTGTAAACTTAAATTTAACTGCTAAAGATTAAAATTAGTTCATAATTTTATGTTATATTTACATTATATCACTTATTCGAGAGTAATCTAAAAGAAATAACAATTATTATTAAAGACCGCGCAAAGTGCGGATTTATTCCTAGTTGTTTAGAAAAATAAAGTTATTAAGATAAATAATGAAAGAGTGATTTGACAACATTTATTCTTTAATTTTGGAAAACTCAATGAAACAATGTATGCGTTTTTTAAAATTTAAAGGAAACATTATATAGCGAGAAGTAAAGGAAATGTACCATCTAAAAATAAAAAGTTATTAAATAAAGACAAGATAGAATAACTTAGAAAAACTAAAACAAAGCATTGTGGAACTTTATCCTAGTATTCCTACAATTCAATAGTCTGAATGTTGAAATGTTTGTATTTTGCACTTATCATTCTTTCTAGATCTTCATACAAATTGTCTATTTTTTAGCTAACAATTTCTTCGTAGTTTTTGGAAAAACAAGCAATGATTTTGCAAAATTAATTTTTAATATTGCTTTTATACTTTTAACAAGCGATGTTTTTGCTTGGAAAAAAAAAATAGTGATAGAAGTAGACATGAAAACGAACCCATGAGTTCATTATAGATATAGAATCAATCAAACAAATTTATTTGCAAAATAAATTTAAGAAAATCTAACTAATGATCTTACACAGATAAATGTATAGATAAATGATCATAACATGTCAAAATAGCTTAATCCTAAAGGATTACAATCCCAAATCAAAGTTATAATGGAACCAATACAAAAAGAAAGTTTTTGTACAACTACATGAATGAACTATATTTGATTGGTTTGGGTAGAGCAATTGATTAGCAGATTAATTATTTTTGACGTCATTTTGGTTCTCATTTTACTTATTTATAGTTGAATCTAATATCCTAATTCTAAAGCTACTTATAGTCTTTCAAACAGGCTTGCTTAGCTTACTAAGGCGAAGGGTTTTTTCGTTGATTGCACGAGCTAGCCCGCTGTTTTCTTACTTGGTGCGCTAGTGCGCTTGACATAGTTGTAGGCGTTTTTGGAAGAAAAATGAGAAGATGCGCCCACCCCTGCCAGAATAACTGAAGGGGTACAGCTCACCGAAGCCCACTTGCGCGAGTTTTGCAACATGTTCAAGGCGCAAGAGAAGCTCATAGAGCGGATCCGCCATCTTCGGAGAACGGATGGAATGTGTATCTCGGCCGAAAAGCGCATGGAGCGCTTGGTCGATTAAAGCTTTCTAAGAAAGAGGTAAATGATAAGAAAAATAGATAATCATATCTTTTTCTTTTTCTTTTTTAAGTGTATTTTGAAATTCCTATACAACTAGGAATATGAATAAAAATTTATAAAGTAACAACAATTCCTAATGCTATTGAGATTAAAAAAAACATTAGAGAGATTAAAGAAAAAAGATAAATGATAAATAAAAGGCCAAAAAGTCTTTTCTCTTCTTCCTTTCTCTCTCTAATTCTGAATGGCATGTTCAACTAGGATTAAGATTCTAATCCATTTAATCCTAATGTCACGACAACAAGTGAGAAAATCTCAATTTTTCAAAGAAAAAGATAAAAGATAAGTAGAAAAAAAGATATGATTTTTCCTCTTTTTCATTGTTAATTTATTTTCAAAATTTCTAAGGACTAATCAACAGTGTTTAAAATCCTAATTTAGCTGGGAATACTTTCAGAATAGATAGAAGTGTCTAAGATTGTCAAAATTAATGCCCATCTAGTATTTTCGAGCGAAACGGGCTTGGTTCACGTCATCAAGTCAACTCCACTCAAGTGTGAAATTGACTTTGGGGCAAATGTTAACCCAGAAACTTTCTCTGGTGACGTAGACATAAATATTTAACACGTGGCATGAAGGATGACATCACGGAGTTGAGTAGATCTGAGTCATAGCAGTCAACTTGGGAGGGGACCCTAGCCCTGCGCCTAGGTTGATTCCAGGATCTCCGAGATGGAAGTTTGGACTTCAATAACTTGAATTTAACTCACTATCTTTCAGTATTCTGTACCATAAAGACATGGAACAACCTAATACAAGGTCCAGGAGCTAAAATTACACAAACCTACTATTATCGGAGGAATTTTGACAACACCAAATTATGTATGGATAATAGATAAAATAAACAAGAAAACTACGAACACTCACTTAGAGTAGCGAGTATTTCGAGGAGAGACTACCAAAATAACAGAAAAACTGGAAAGTACAAAGAACACAAGAGAATATAGGGTTCAGTCAGATCACGGTCTTCTTAGTCCACTATTGCAAATGATTTCTATTTAGTTATTCAACTTGGATCACTCCTTTATATAAAACGCAAGTGTCCTTTCAAATTTACATAACTGATCGGTTATAGAACCTTTTTACAATAAATAACAATATCAAATCAGAATAAATGTAAAAGAATAAATGAAGAACATTTTAATTTGTTCTAATAATAAGTGCAGCAACTGCGACCTATCGGGTGCAAGCTACCTGTTCATATTCTCGCACAAGCTCACAGGTTTTAGGTGTGTTTTATATTTTCGCACAAGCTGACATGCTTTAGGTGCATTCTATATTCGTAAAAGGGCTAATGAGCCTACCATTAGGATGTTTGCATTCTATCTAAGTCACTTTATTTGACATCTTGTGTTGATAACGTGGGACATGCGAGTCCCTATAGAGTCGTCAAACACTTTTTGTCATTCAGACTAATCGTAATGTAAAGAAGCAATCTTTACCTAGTCACAGGAGAAGAATACTTAGTCATCGCATATATTTCGATATATGTGCGACTTATATGAATCCTCTCGGTCCTGCTTATACTACACTACGTAAGGCAAAGTATGCGACTAGACTCAGTCAAGGTTGCATCATCTCGCGAGTTTGGTTCAAGCGTGGTTAACTCTTGGAGAGTCATTAATTAACAACTCATCCATCCCTTGAGGATTGGATCCACGTGTCAATTCTACAGGAGACTGATCTTGAGTTTTTAGGCAAAAAATTCGCACTATAACACATGCTCTTAGTTTTGCGATTGACAGTTGTGTCATTAGGTAAACTATCAGAGAGAGGCTAGTGAGTTATTGTCACAAGATGGTAACTCTTGGTTATCTTGTCGAGGGTTTCGAAAAGATAGTTGTAATTATTATTTTATTTCTCTGAGATGCCACATCATCAAGACCCTCAACGGTATGTGCAGGCGTGCTCTTTGGAGACCGTTGGATTGGGAGACCTTAAGCATTCTCTTACCACGTGTCTACATCCCAATGAATAATGACTGTTAGTATTTAACCCCCTCATACACAAATCAATTCTCATTCTTTTCCCTGTCATTTTCTAACTTCACTTTCTTGCCCGAAAATTCAAACTTAAAAAAATTCTCTGAAGGTTCGAATTCTTGTTTGTCAAAGACGATTTCAAGAGCTTGAGGATTTTCAAGAGTGATCTTTGAGATAATTACACAGAAGGTTAGTTTCTCCTATATAACTACTGTGATTATTTTCTCTGAACGTTCACATGCCTTCTGGGTTTCTACTACCGAGCAGAAGAAGAGAACATTCCTGAATCCTGGTGGTTCGGGTCAAAATAAGAAATTCCGTGGGAACCAAGCCAAATGAGGACGTTAGACTTACTCCTATCTTGAGTGTCTGCGTTGCAAAAAACATCACCTTGGGGAGTGTAATCGGAGAGCTTGTTTTTAGTGTGGGTTGGTTGGACACCTTAAGAAAGACTGTCCTCAATTAAAGAAAGAAGAACCTAAACAAGAAGTTAAGCCTGCTTCGGCGTGAGTATTTACTATCACGCAAGCGGATGCTGCAGCCAGTCCATCAGTAGTTACAGGTTAGCTTCTTGTTAACAACTTTACTTATACTATTTTATTCGACTCTGGAGCTACACACTCATATGTAGCATTGAGAGTAGTTAATTAGTTGGGTAGGCCTAGTGATACCTTAGAGGTGGGGTTTGGAACTCTATTACCTAGTGGAGAGCTAGCTATCTCCAGAAGGTGGGTCAGATATGTGCCAATTAAGATTGAAGATAAGGAATTGAGTGTTGATTTGGTAGAATTATCGTTGGTTGAGTTTGACATTATACTCCGGATGGATTTTCTATCCAAATACTCAGCCAGTATTGATTGTGAACAAAAAATGGTAATCTTTCAACCAGAAGATGAGGAACCATTTGTTTATGTCGGATCAGTTTAGGGTTATCGAATACTAAGAATTACAACTTTGAAGGCTAGAGATCTTTTATGCAGTGGGTGCGTGGGATTTCTAGCAGTTGTGATTGACTCAAGTCGACCTGAGGCATGTGGGCCTAAGGAAATGATTGTACGCCTAAAAATATGACTTCCACTAGCGGTGATTGTAGTATAGATCGGGCGGTCGATTCCACAAGGAGGTGATTATGGACAAAAACGTTAGTAGAAAAATAAGCACAAAAGGTTAATAAAAGGTGAATATAGGAATAAATGATTTTGTGATTTTTGTTTTGGTAATAAATATTAAAAGAAAATAAGTAAAGGTGTAATCAATAGTAAAAGAAAGAAAGGCTTCAAGAATCATCCATATGCTTGTTTAGCTATTTTGTACCCTTGATTCACAAAGTTGATAAATGATTTAACATTAAATTTAATAAATTTTTGAGTATACAAGTTCTTGCAAATAAAAGAAATGATTTAATCTTATGTAGAACCTAGAAATGAGATTATACATCAAGCAATAATGCAATAAAAGATTAAACATAAAACTAAAACATCAATATTATTTTTACTAAATAGAAACACATAGAAAGAGCATGACTAATCCTATATATTTTTAGTAAAAATAATGACAAAAAAAATAGAAATAGAGATGGTGGTGATAGTGAAGGAAATGAACATTAATACTATTTTTCTTAATCTTTAAGCACATAGGAAGAGCATGACTAAACCTATATGGTTAATAACAAAAGTAAATAAGAATGAACATAAAAGATAGAAAAAGATAAATACTATTATTACTAAAATTACAAAATAAAAATATATAGAAAGAGCATGACTAAGTCTATATATATATTTAGTATATAATAGCATATATAGTAGTATAGATGGATGAAGAACAAGAAAATAAAAGCGAAATAAGAACTTGCATTGCTCAAATAAATATTACAAGTGAATCAAATATACAAAATAACCTCACTTTGCATATGGAATCATCCCTAACCTTCCAAGGAAGATTAGGCCATTATGCTAATCATTCTTATAAAGAAATATGAGAAGAAAAGTGAAGAGAAATTTTGCTATAGTTTCTTTACTCTAAAAATTACACTAAAGAGAGAGTGTCTAAGATTGTCTCCAAGGGGTCCATCTCTTCTCTTTTTATAGCCAAAATGAGTGAATTAAAATAATTAATAAATTAATTATTTTAATATTTTCTAAAAATTGCTGGCATAAATAAGGTAGGTGAGGGTAAAATGGTAAGATATACAAGGTGCAATTTATTGGCTGAGAGAAATAGGAAAGTGAACCAAATAAATGCAAGGGAATATAAAATTATTATGTATTTTGAAATTTCATTTCAAAATAATTTGAAAAATGGCGGATTGAAGGAGAGAGTGACAGGTGGCGAGCATGTAGAGGCTGCTGGGAGAGAGAAGGCTGCAGCGGGCGGACACGTGTCGGGCTGCTGGAGAGCTGGCTAGGGGACAGGCGGGTCCAGATGGGACCCCACGCGTCTGATGCTGGCGGTTGGTCAGAGGGAAGAAGGTGCTCACGCGCCTCTGTATGGCTGTGACCTACACGCGCCCTCCTGGCCCTTTGGATTCGCGCACAGACGACCTAGATGAGGCTTTGGGCTTGCGTGCGAGTGGGCCTCTCCAGCTCCGAAAATATGATCTTATTTTTTTCTTTGTAAAAATAATCCTTTTTCTTCAATTCTTCAATTCTCTTCAAAACTCTCAATAATTTTAATTCCTAAAAAAAATTAATAAATTAAATCTAAATTAAATATTTTCAACATAAAAATATATCTTATTAATTTCATAAAAATATTAATTTATTTTATCCTTTAAGCTTATTAAATGTATATTTTTCACTATTAATTAGGAAGTCAGGGTGGTTAGAGAGTTCTTGGATGTTTTCCCCGAAGAATTACCAGGGTTACCACCACAACGGGAAATAGATTTTAACATTAAGTTAGTGCTTGGGGAAGAGCCTATTTCAAAAGCGCCATATCGAATGGCTCCAACTGAGCTCAAGGAGCCAAAAATACAATTACATGGGATGCTGGATCTAGGGTTTACTCGACCCAGCGTGTCGCTCTCGGGAGCTCCAATTTTATTTGTAAAGAAGAAAGATGGGTCCCTTCGGATGTGCATTGACTATCGGGAGCTGAATAAGTTAACTATTAAAAACAAGTATCCCTTACCTAAAATCGATGACTTGTTTGTTTAACTTCAAGGTAAGACTTTTTTTCTCTAAAATTGACTTACGGTCGGGTTATCATCAATTGCAAATTCGAGAAGAAGATGTTCCTAAGACGACCTTTCAAACCAGGTACGGACGCTATGAGTTCCTGGTTATGTATGTTGGGTTAACAAATGCTCTTGCCGCTTTCATGGACCTTATGAATAGGTATTCAAGGATTTCCTCGATAATTTTGTAATTGTGTTTATCGATGATATCCTTGTATATTCTCGATCAGAAGCGAAACATGAGCAACATCTTCGTATGGTTATGGAGCGACTCAGAGACCATAAACTTTATACAAAATTCAAAAAGTGTGAATTCTGGTTGTCTCAAGTGTCTTTCCTTGGACACATTGTTAGGAAAGATGGAATTATGGTTGATCCACGAAGGTTGAATTGGTTAAGAATTGGCCAAGACCGAAAACAATGACTGAAGTACGGAGTTTCCTCGGATTAGCGGGTTATTACCAATGCTTTGTAGAAGTGTTTTCTAAACTCTCAATGCCATTAAATGAGCTGACTAAAAAGAATCAGAGGGTTATATGGACGGATAAATGTGAAAAAAGTTTCCAAGAATTGAAACATCGACTAATTACAGCGCCAGTGTTAGCCATACCAATTGATCAAGAAAAGTTCATATTGTATTGTGACACATCCAGACAAGGTTCGGGATGTGTATTGATGCAAGCAGATAAGGTTATAGCTTATGTTTCACGACAACTAAAAGACTACGAACAACGTTATCCGACCCATGACCTGGAACTGACATCGGTTGTGTTTGCTTTAAAGATTTGGCGACATTATTTGTATGGGGAACAATATGAGATTTATACTGACCATAAGAGTCTCAAATACTTCTTCACCTAGAAAGATTTAAATATGAGACAGAGGCGGTGGTTGGAACTAGTTAAAGATTATGATTGTGAAATCTTGTATCACCCTAGAAAGGCCAATGTTGTGGTAGACGCCTTAAGTAGGAAGGGCCCTGATCAAGTTTACAGTACGGTAATGATATCTCCTCAGTTGGCCTTAGATATGGTTAATTCAAATATCGAGTTCGTGGTTGGAAAGCTACATAATCTGACACTTCAGTCAGATCTATTAGAAAGAATCAGAATGGCGTAGTTGGAGGATCCTGAGTTAATCAAGACTCAAGAGGAAGTACTAGCAGGTAAAGCTAAGGAATTCATGATCTCAGATAGTGGGATGTTGTTATTTAAGACTCGATTATGTGTTTTAAATAATGTCGAGCATAGAAAAGAGATAATGGATGAGGCACACACTACGCCTTATCTGTTGCATCCAAGTACCGCCAAGATGTATCATGATCTTAAGCTTCATTATTGGTGGTACGGGCTCAAGAAAGATGTGCTTGAGTATGTGACTAGATGCTTGACCTGTCAACAAATTAAAGCCGAGCATCAGAGACCTGCAGGGTTGCTTCAACCTCTAACACTTCCTGAATGGAAGTCGGAGGATATTGCGATGGATTTCGTGGTTGGGTGCCTAAAACCACGGGAATGTATGACTCAGTATGGGTAATAGTGGATTGTTTCACGAAGTCGGCACATTTCCTTCCGGTGAAAACAACTTATTCGGTTGACCAGTATGCAGAGCTTTATGTAAAGAAAATAGTTCGCCTTCATGGAGTTCCAAAATCTATTATCTTGGACAGAGATCCAAAATTCACTTCCAAAATTTGGGTAAGTTTGCAGAAAGCTATGGGTACCAAATTGAAATTTAGCACAGCTTTCCATCCTCAAATAGACAGATAATCTGAACGAACAATTCTGATACTTGAGGATTTGTTACAGGCTTGTGTCATGGACTTTGAGGGTTCATGGAGTAAATACCTGCCTTTAATTGAGCTCTTCTACAATAATAGCTACCAGAGCACTATATGGATGACTCCCTACGAATTACTATATGGTAGAAAATATCGTTCCCCAATTCATTGGAACGAAACTAGAGAACAAAAAATACATGGGCCCTGAATTATTTTAGAAGACAAATGAAGTATTAGACAAGATCAAAGCTCGTATGTCGGCTTCCCAAAGCAGACAAAAGAGTTATACAGATCTGAAGCGTAGGGACATTACATTTTAGGCAGGAGAGCATGTCTTCCTGCGAGTTTCACCTATGAAGGGGGTCAAGCGCTTTGGTAAGAAGGGCAAGTAAAGTCCTAGATTTATAGGACCCTTTGAAATACTTAAGAGGGTCGGGCAAGTGGCATATCGATTAGCTTTGCCACCAGCACTGTCAGCCGTTCACAATGTGTTCCATATTTCAATGCTGAGAAAATATGTGTCAGACCCAGCCCACATTTTTAGTTATGAAGCCCTAGAATTACAATCGGACCTATCTTATAAGAGAAACCGGTGCAAATCCTGGATAGAAAGGAAAAGGTTCTTCAAAATGAAACCATAGTGTTTGCTAAAGTGCTTTGAAAAAATAGCAAAGTGAAGGAGGCCATTCGGGAGCTATATTTCGACATGAGGATTCACCACCCAGAGCTATTTAGGTTAGATTTTGAGGACGAAATCCTTTTAACAGGGGAATAGTAATGACCGCATGATTTAATTAGGGGTTAGTATGGCAATAGATATTAATTTTGGTTATTATTGATTATATGTGAATATTTATATTGTGTTTATTGTGAATCCCATTTTTAAAAATGAGCATTAAAGTTATAATTTCTCAATTTTAGAGATTTTATTAAACTCTAAGTATATTAATTATGTTATATGAAAATTTTACAGTTTTTATAATTTTTGCCCGACGGCGATGGAAAATGCGACGGATGGCTGAATTAGTCACGTGGGTAGTTAAAACCTTTTTAGTTAGAGGGATATTCATTAATGACATTTAAGATATCGGGATTAGGCGGAGTTATGGTTTTGGACCATTTTATCCCTAAACCATTTATTAAGTTAGACACTTAAGAGAGGGCATTTCGGTCTTTTTATTTAGAGGAATAGGTGGCACTTTAGCATGTTGGCAGCTGGCTTTTAGTTATGTAAGAGATCAAGGTATTATCTCTTAGTTATTCTAAGTGGAAAATTCAAGAAAGTAAACAGAACAAAACTTCATTCTTGTCACTCTCTTTCTCTTACTCGGCTGTAAGAAAAAATTAGAGGTGGAGCTTGTAACTTCAGGGATTTTGGGGGGAAATTAGCTAGATCTCGGAGTAGCTTGAATTGGAGGTAATCCTAGAACCTTATCCTTAGCATATTGATGACATTGTTAGGTTTAGAGCTAAATTTGGGAATTAGGGTGCTATTTAGTTGAATTTGGTTTAGGGGTGTTCATCAAACCTCTCAAACTGCCCGCACCACACCACACCGTAAAAAAAAATGCGGTTTAAATTTTTTTACGGTGCAGTCGCGGTTTGAATTTTTCCTAAACCGCGCGGTGCAGTGCGGTTTGCGGTTTTGAATTGTTAATGCGGTTCAAATCGCACCGCACCGCATATTATAAAAATACCAACTTTTATATTTATTTAGTTCAATATGTGAAAGTCCAACCCAAAACCTACTAATTATTGTATTGTTGAAACTTAATTTTTTTTTTCATATTTATTTTCAAGCCTTGTGGTATTTTTGACAAGTGTTGCTCAAGCTTTGTTGTATTTGTGATAGTTTAATTATTTAGTGATAGTCCAAACCGCAGAAACTGCAAAAACTGCACTGCACTGCACCGCACCATTTTTTACAGTGCAGTTTTTGTGATTTTTTAATTTTGCAGTGCAGTTGTGGTTTGGGAAATTAGAAAAACTGCATGTGTGGGTATGTTTGAAAAAATGGTCACAAACCGCACCACCCGCACCGCGGACACCCCTAATGTCTTTAACAGATTTTAATTGACGTTGTAAACTTATTTGAGCTATGGTTGTTGTTTGATTTTGGGTTTGAGCAAGTTTGAGTTCTAACTATGGTGGAATTTGTAATTTTGAGCTATACTTGGTTTGGTTGCTTGGTTTTGGTTTATTTTGATGATTATAGGTAATTTGGAGCATTTGGTGAAGTTTGGGGTTGATTTGGTTTATTTGGGGGCCTTATTTCGTTTTTGGAGCAGAAACGGCCTACCATTTTTTCTAGTGCAGTACCTAGAAAAACGACTTACCGTTTTTTGGACAGGTTCCTTGTTTTAGGATTTTTCTTGAGTTTTTTCGATGGTTAGAGCTCTGTTATGCTTTTTATTGCTAGGGAGACTTTTAGTTTTAAGTTTTGATCCCCGAAAAGATTTTAGAAAGTTGTTCATCGATTTTTACGATTGTGACGAAGGGCCTCCGTTCAGTAAGTGAGTTTCCATTCAGGTCGATCGGCACGCTTGAATCTGGAAACAAGGTAAGATAAGCATAAAGTATGTATGTGTATGTGTGTATGGATAATATATGCATGCGATTGTATGTTTTATACGCTACCAACACTAGTATAATAATGGTACTGAGTGCGTGTGGTACAGCCTGAGGGTGCAATCTGGTATTACCAACACTAGTATAGTTGGGTACTAAGTGCATGTGGTACAATACTTAGTGGTACTTGGGGTACGAGTGTTAGGTTTTATGCCCTAAATAAAACTCCATTTCAATGTAATTTATTTTATTCAACATCAATAAAGAAACAGAAGTATTTTTCATTCATTTGTGTATGTTTTGGTTCACTTTATCAATTGCTTGTCTATTTGATTTATAAATTAATCTTAAACCCTTTTCACATACTTGATCATGTTTATTGTGCTGTCATCACATTGGAAAGTAAACATGACTATGTGAATAAAGTTTCCTAGATTTATCAGACACAGGGTTTTACTGATATGATAGTCTACAACAAGAGTTTACTTGCATTTGGAGAAATGCTATGTTCTTTCCAGAACATTGGTTAAAGTAAAGCTTAGGTTGGATGCATGGAGTATGCATCGGAAGGGACCGATATTGAACTTTGACTTAGATTTAATTAAACTTACCGTAAAATCTATTCAAGTCAATATTGCCAAGTTGATCCTAGATCAAATGTTCTTAATCATGTTATGATTAGGCTCAATCTTGAAAGGCTATTCGTGTTCTTTGATTTGTTAGTTAAGCCTACTTTTAGGTCAGGGTGATACGTACATTTTGGGAACACGGTAGTGCAATTGAATGGGAGCGCTAACATAAACATG
The DNA here is from genome assembly GCF_029168945.1 of Cannabis sativa. Classification (NCBI taxonomy): domain Eukaryota; kingdom Viridiplantae; phylum Streptophyta; class Magnoliopsida; order Rosales; family Cannabaceae; genus Cannabis; species Cannabis sativa. Next base: position 37,893,388 of record NC_083610.1, on the reverse strand, counting down.
GAATCTATAGCTTCTATCTGGCGAATAGTAAGCAAAGGATGATCTCCTTCGAGCTTGACCAAACGAACATAAATGGTGGAGTACTCATTTCACATAAGCTGAAATATCATTTATACGGGGTCAAGTGTTTTAAGGATAAAATACATAGTAGGGTGTTACGGTAATCTGATCCCTTTACAGTGTAGATCATTCATATAGAGGATCATTGATCAAATTAGGATTATAACAATGGATAACTAATGATGCGTCTATATGGTGGAACATATAGATCATTCTATATACTGAGAGTGCAATTCTAAGTTCTATGCGTGGATTCAACGAAGAATTAATAAGTTAGTGAATTTTAGTGCTAAATTCTTGATCTACTTATTGGAAGCTCAGTTATATAGACCCATGGTCCCCGCACTAGTTGAGATAATATTGTTTGTAAGACTCATGTAATTGGTTTTGATTAATCAATTATAATTCACAAATTAGACTATGTCTATTTGTGAAATTTTCACTAAGTAAGGGCGAAATTGTAAAGAAAGAGTTCATAGGGGCATATTTGTTAATTATGATACTTTGTATGGTTCAATTAATAAATATGATAAATGACAATATTATTTAATAATTATTTATAGTTATTAAATAGTTAGAATTGGCATTTAAATGGTTGAATTAGAAAATTGGCATTTTTGAGAAAATCAGATACAAAAGTGTTAAAATTGCAAAAAGCAAGGCCCAAATCCATCAAGCCATGGCCGGCCACTTTTGTAGGCATTTTAAAATGATATTTTCATTATTTTAATGCCAAATAATTCAAACCTAACCCTAGTGGGATGCTATAAATAGATAGTGAAGGCTTCAGGAAAATTACACTTCTGAATCAGAAAAACCTGAGCCTTCTCTCTCTTCCTTGGCCGCCACTCTCTCTCTCTCTTCTTCCTTCATATTTTGAAATTACCTTAGTGATTAGAGTAGTGCCCACACACAACAAGCAATACCTCAATCATAGTGAGGAAGATCGTGAAGAAAGATCATCAGCAAAGGAGTTTCAGCATCAAAGATTCAGAGAAAGAGATCTAGGTTCAGATCTTGGTAATACTTTGCGACAGAAAGGATACAAGGGTTAGAGATCTGAACGGAAGGAGTCATTTAATTCCGCTGCACCCAATGTAAGGTTTCTTAAACTTTATACGTGTTTATTTCATCGTTTTAGAAAGTTCATATATAGGGTGTTAATAAACATACTTGTGAGTAGATCTAAGATCCTGGTAAAATAATTCCAACAACGAGTTATACCCTACCAATACTAGTACAACGAGTGTATGTAGTGCATGTGGTACAGCGGTCGTACCCTAGTTAAGAACATTCTTAAGTATTCGATAAGCTCTGTAAATCGACGTATGAAAGTCTAATTACAGGTTGTCAATATATTGTATATTTTATGCATATCTTACTAAGTGTTGACTCACCAGTGTGCTATATGTGTAGGTAAAGGAAAAACTAAAGTGGAGGAGCAGTGAGTTTGGAGCCCCGTATTGATTGTACATATCGCGGCAGTACAGCTTGGAGGGTTCCGGCCTGGAAATATTTTAAGTTAACTTTTGTAGTCTCTATGTAACGTGTAAAAAAATATATTTGTGATATTATATTACAATAAAATATTTTGAAATTGGGATCCTGACTTTTATCAATATACAGACATATATATAAATAATAAATATTTAATTTTTATGGAGTAAATTTATATTCAAATATTTTTCATTTTTGGAGCTTTATATCTAATATCATAGCAAAATTATTTTTCTCTTCTCTCCTTTATTCTCTCATTTTTAAAAAAAAAAAAATTAATTACATTTATAAATATTTAAATATATACACTAATATATATAAAGGAGAGATATGAGACGGTAACATGACACTCTAAAATCTCTTTAATTAGTATTTTTTGTTCTCTCCTTAATTCTCTTATTTTTTTTAATTTTTTATTAGCTTTATAAATATTAATTAATTCATATAAAATATATACCAATATTTATTTTTTTTCTTAATTTTTTATTTTTTTAATTATTTTTAAAAAATAATAACTCCAAATCTATCACCATTTTTTTTTAATTTATTAGTTATGTATGTGTCGTACATCATTTTTTTAAGATTTCTTTTTAAAACACAAATATCACATAATTTAAAAAAATATCTCTAAAATCACTTTTTTATTTTTTTTTGAAACCAAACGATTTTTTTTCTTTATCATCATTTTTTTTTTCAAATATGATAACTCACATTTTTCTTTCAAGTTTTTTTTTTTTTAAAAAAAAAGAAAAAAAAACTCAAATATCGCATAATTTAAAGAGCGATAACTTTAAAATTACATTTTTCTAAAAAAAACACACATGATTTTTCTTTTTTTCTTTATTATCTATTTTTTTTCTTCCAAATATCACATAATTTTAAAAATGATAACTCACACATTTTTTTCAACCACTTACTAATTAAACTCTCTCTCTCTCTCTCTCTCTCTCTCTCTCTCTATATATATATATATATTAAACTATTTCTCTTAGACCTAACTTATCATATTATTCAGAGAAAAATTATATAAAAGGTTAATAATGTTAATTCATTGCTTGATTTGTTTTTTGGTAAACCAAAATAATAGCGAGTTAGTGAGATACGGTAATGAAAACAGGTAACAGAAGAGTGTTATATGAACTATATTAGGTTTCTATTATAAAAAGAGATTTTGTAATTACATGTCAAGCTGACCTGTTTGTACACCTAAATTATCATATTATTCAAATAAAAATTATATGAAAATTAGTAATGTTAAATTTTTTTAAACATCCGCAGCGAACCGCGGATAGTTAACTAGTTAACTAATAGAATGATCCATACTCTCTCTTTAATTATTACAAATTTAATTATATCCTCCTAATATATTTTAAGCCATTAAAGCTATCTTAGTGGTGAGGGAGGGATGGGAAAAAGGGAGAGGTCATGAGTTCGAACCCAAGACCTTTAAGCTATTAAGCTATTAATTGATGGTAAAATATCATTACAGTACTACACTAAAAAAAAATACTCTGATCTTTTTATCACTCCATTCTTTTAACTAAACAACTTAAAAGGATTCTTACTTCACTCTCCCTCCCTCTTATTCTACATCCTTCATTAACTCTCCATCCTCTTTATATTCTCCAGCTACCAAACATTGCCTTAAATATAAATATTCTAAAAAATATCCTTTCTTTAGAAAAAATACAAATATACATCTAATATCAACTATTTTAAGGACCCTTGTCAAAATAATCCTTTGGCAAAATAATATCTTTTTCGAAGTTATTTTGCACTGGTTTAGTTTTGATAATTTCTTATAAAATAATTTTTGACATTTTAGACAGTTGGTTAGACATCTTTAATAGAGTGTTAAAAATATGGTGTATTGTTATATTTTAGCACACTTAACAAAAATTACTAATCCAATAGTGTTATAAAAAGTATGTTAAATTTGACACATGCTAAAAGTTGTGCTAAATTTAATATATGATGTAGCATTCTGTTAAATTTAGCTCATAATAAATATTACTTTTTTACGCACTAAAATGTCACTAATTATTATGATCAATTGACTTTTTTTTATTAAACTTTACATCTTTTATTTATCGTATTACTATCATCTAAGCTATAAAAAAATAAAATATAATAATTTTTGTATATTTTTAATAAAATATGAAATGACTATCAATATAATTAATTATTATTTTTACTAAGTAAATAATACTAAATATAACACAAATTCATTTTAGATATGACATTAATTGGAGATGGTCTTAAGTTTTAATTTCTAGACTGCTTCCAATAGGTGGCCTAAACATAAACAAAGACAACTTTGCAAAAGACTACTTTTATTATCAACTAGGGAACTAAGTCGCGCTTCGCGCGGTGTTGTTTAATTTTTGTAATCTTTACGTATATGTATTGTAATTATACTGAGTGATATAATCTAAAATATAATATTTTACTGTGTGTTATTATATAAACAAAGTAATAGTATTGAAATTATAAATATAATTTACTATTTTTAAAATATATAGAAAGATAGTGATTTTATGACAAATATTAAAGATTGTAAAATTAACAAAGAAATTCCATTTACTTTTATAATAAAATAAATGAAAAAGTTAACCATTTCTAAATTTAATAAACTGATATTGTATCTGATGATGTAGTTATTTTTAAAAAACTATATATCTAAACTTTTTTTGCTTAATAAAAATAAATAGTTTAACTATTTTTTATTAAAGTTTTTATATTTTGTTTTGTGGTGTTGTTATAATATTTTTTCCACAAAGGTGAATGTAATATGACAGTTACAAAAGGAGCCGTTGTAAAGCCCGCTTAGTTAATTTGGAAATTATCAGTTGGTTGTGATTAATTATGAAATTATTTATAGCTATTTAAATAATTTATTATACTGTTATTTATGTTATTCAGTAGCTTGCATATTTTGCATTTCCGGTGTCCGGTATTTTGGAACTCGGCGTTTGGTTCAGTAGAAATCACAACTTAGTATGTTAGTAGTTTGGGGACGGGTTTTAGACATTGGAAATGTCGGGAATGGCCGGGAATTTAGAATGTCCCAAAAATACCCCTTTAGTGATTTTTATGTGGTTTTAGAATGGAGGGGCAAAATGGTCTTTTTGCCCCAATGATGTTTTGTCTTTTAGTGGCTTGTTTATTTGAAATTAAATAATTATTTAATTGTATACTTGGCTGAAATGAATATTGCATGTAGTTTATTTCATTTCTCTTTTTATCATAAAATCACTAAGTTTAGAAAAAAAAGAAAGAAAATTTCCAAAATTACACTCAAAGCTCTCTCTCTTTTCCTCTCTCTCTCTCGGCTGTGCATGTGGGTGAAAAAGGGTGGATTTTTGCTTTGATTTTCTAGTGGATTCTCATCCAAAGCTAAGCATTCTTCAAGCTAGGTTAGCTTCTTTAGTTTTCTCTTGAATTTTGTTGAAAATATGATGATTCTTGCATGAAATTTAGTTGTTGTTGCTGCTGTGATTTTGTTGTTAATATATGTGGTTTAAAGCATGTTAATTGATGTTAATTGAGCTATGTTGAAAGCATGTTGGATAGATTGTTTAAAGTTTGAGTTTTCTATGCAAAAATGTGATTTTTGGAGGAAAATATTGTGATTCTGTTTCTGTGTTGTTGCTGTAGTTTCTAATAGTTTTCAGAGGATTATTCATGCATATTTGAGTAGAATTAACTAGGTTTGAATGCATGTTTGTGGGAATTGCTCAAGTTTGAGTTTAGAACTCAAAGCTTGAGCTTTAATGGCATTTTGTGTATCTGTGAATTCTGGGTTAGTTTGATGCCTTAGATTTGTTCTTTGGGGTATTTAGAGCAGGTCTGGAAGGTTTGGAACCAATTGGGTTTGATTTGGTTGAGTTAGGAATTTTTGAAAAATTCCTGCAAGGAACCGGAATTCCGGTTGTGCAACGGAATTCGGATGGGTGTCCGATAATTCCCGAACCGGAATTAGGTTGGGACGGCGATCTCTTAGGTTGGGGAATTTTCGAAACCCTAGTTTTCCTCGTTTTTATGTTTTAGGGGGTATTGCCATGCTTTTTATCGATAGGGAAACTTTTAGTTTCTAGTTTTAGTCCGGGAAGTGATTTAGCGTGTCAACTTATAGCGTTGTGATTTTTATGGTTTAGGAGCCGATGTCCGCCGCTCGGCTTCGATTCCGGTCGGGTTGACGGCACACCCGAAATCGGAATCCGAGGTAAGATTAGTATAACGGTATGCATATGTAGATTACATGTTTAGCGTGCATGTAGGAAGCCTATTAGATTACATTAGTTGTATGTTGGCTTCGAACCATCCAACCTGTCACGTCGGTACGAATTTGGAGTATGACCGACGGCGGAGTATGACCGGTTTGACCGATCAGTCGACATTTGGTTGGTGGTTCCGTGCTATTGACATATCCCGTCGGTACATGTGCCTGGAGTATGACCGATGGCGGAGTATGATCGGTTCGGCCGATCGGGAGGATATAGTAACACGTCGGTACAGACAGGAGTATGACCGGCGGCGGAGTATGGCCGGTTCGGCCGATCGGGTTGTTACGTGTCAATAGTACCGTCCCTATGAACGTTCGGAACTCGGTACCATGTTGGACATGGCGGTAGTGGCTCGGTACCATGTTGGACATGGCGGTAGCGGGACTCGGTGTCGTGTTGGACACGGCGGTTAGAATTATGTATGATATTATTATGCTTTTCTTGCGAGTACGTCGACTCACAGTGTATGTTCATGTGTAGGTAAAGGCAAGGCTATAGCTGATGGACCGTGAGCGAGCTTATGAGATTGTACATGTCGGGGCTGTTAGGCCTGGAGCGTACGATCCTCGGGACGACAAGGTGATTTTGTAACCGGTCGTTAGACGACCTTTATTTTTATGTAACAGGTTAAACGGTTAAACTTTTTGTAAATATTTTTAGAATCGGGATCCCGAGTCTTTTGTAATCTTGTTTTATAAGTTTAATTAAAAAGCAAAATTTTAATTAATCACGTTTTTCCATAAACCTCGGTGATTAGCAACGAGCCGCACGATACGTTTAAAAATCACGTAATACGCCTAAGTTAGTTAGGGTGTTACAATTTGGTATCGAGCCGCGGGTTGTCTTCCGAAGATCGTCACGACATGTACAATCATCATCAGCAGTTAGCTCGGTTCACGGTTCAGTAAGCCTTTATTGCTTTAGTAGTTTATTTTATTCAGTTAAGAAAAAGAAAAGCCTGTTAGGAAGCATGTTAGTAGCCTGATAGTAGAATAGGCGCATGTTTCGTTTTTAATTTCCAAATTAAGCGGCATTAGTAAGCTCTCCTTGAATACGACCTGATATGCCAACTCTTGGTTTCGCAGGCGGTTCTAACTAGATGGACGCCAGGCGGACTACCAGGAGTCAGGGCAACTCCGTAGGGTCGAATCAAGGTCAGGGAGCTCAGTTTCCCCCACCTGCTAGGGGCCGAGGTAGAGGTCCCCGAGGCAGGGCTCGTGGCCGGGGTGATGAGAACCCGCCACAGGCTGCCCAGGCTCCCCCAGCCGATCAGGGAGCCCCGAACTGGGAGTTGCAGTTTGCGGAAATGCAAGCCCGGATCGAAGAACAAGACCTCAAGATTCAGAGGTTGTGACAGCAGGGTGCTCCCGCAGTTCCAGTGCCTATAGTTCCAGTGGCACCTGCCCCTGCTGCCCAGGCCGAGATAGTGGTGGCGGCCCATAGATTGGAGCCATTGTATGAGCGGTTCCGGAAGCAAGCACCTCCGGTATTCCTGGGAGGTCCGGATGTAATGAAAGCCGAGCAATGGCTGACGGTGATCACCAAGATACTGAATTTCATGGGTGTCACCGGTAACGACAGAGTGGTGTGCGCCACGTTTCAGTTCCAGGAGGACGCCCTGGTATGGTGGGACATGGTGTCCCAGATCCATGACGTCACCACCATGATCTGGGAAAGGTTCCATGAACTCTTCAACGCAAAGTATTACAATGAGGCGGTCAGAAGCGCCAAGAGGAAAGAGTTCGTTCACCTGACCCAGCGGGAGAACATGAGCGTCACCGAGTATACTACTCAGTTTGATCGGTTGGCGAGGTTAGCCTCGAGAATTGTGCCGACCGATTTCAGCAAGAAGGAGAAGTATTTAGACGGGTTGAATCCCAAGATCAGGCATGACCTGATGATCACCACCGACGACAGCACCACCTATGCTCAGATGGTGGAGAAGGCACTGCGAGCTGAGGGCGCAGTGGGGTGTATGTCAGAATCGGCCCGATCTTGCGGTGAGTGGCGGAGCTCCTACCCCTCCCGCATCGGGCTTTAGCGGGGAGTAGTGGTTCGGCCATTGATCGGAAGGAAGAGGGCACCCACTGCTTCCGGTGGCTCGAGTCAGAACAAGAGGTTCCGGGGGAACCAGAACCGAGGGAGTCGTCCTGGTGGTAATGAGACCCGATTCTCCTATCCTGAGTGCCCTAGCTGCAAGAGGCACCATCGGGGTGAGTGCAAAGGTCAGGGATGCTTTCATTGTGGCATGCCCGGACACTTCAAGAGGGAATGTCCCTAGCTCCGACCAGAGGCACCGCGAGCTCCAGCGATACCCACTCCAGCCAGGGTGTTCGCTATCATGCAGGCTGATGCAGATGCCAGCCCATCAGTAGTCACAGGTCAGCTTTCTATTAACAACTCGCTATATTCGGTCTTTGTTTGATTACGGGGCTACACATTCTTATGTGGCGGCCGAGTCTTTAGTAAATTGGGTAGACCCTATGATAGATATGAATCGGGGTTTGGAACCTGTTACACGCGGAGAATTGGTTATCTCCAATAGATGGATTAGGTCTATGCCGATCAGGATAGATGGTAGAGAGTTAAGCGCTGATCTGATAGAGATGAGCTTAGTCGAATTTGATATTATTTTAGGAATGGATTTCCTATCTAAATATTCGGCGAGCATTGACTGTAAAAGGAAGATGGTGGTCTTCCAACCGGAAAGTGAATAACCGTTTGTATTTGTGGGTTCAGTTCAGGGATCTCGGATCCCGGTGATCTCGGCTATGTCAGCGAGAGAATTGTTGCACGGCGGGTGCTTAGGGTTTCTGGCCGTGGTGGTGGACACCACTCGGCCAGACACCATTCGGCCAGAGGACATCAGAGTGGTTCGGGAATTTTCAGACGTTTTTCCCGAAGAACTTCCAGGGTTACCACCTCAGCGGGAGATTGATTTCGTGATTGACTTGGCACCAGGGGTGGAACCGGTTTCCAAAGCCCCGTATAGGATGGCTCCAGCTGAACTTAAGGAATTAAAGATTCAGCTCCAAGGGTTGCTTGACATAGGGTTCATTCGGCCCAGTGTGTCACCCTGGGGAGCCCCGGTTTTGTTCGTCAAGAAGAAGGATGGATCTATGAGGATGTGCATCGACTACAGGGAGTTGAACAAGCTGACGGTGAAGAATAAATATCCATTACCTAGGATCGATGACTTGTTCGATCAGCTTCAGGGGAAGATGGTCTTTTCTAAGATTGATCTCCGTTCGGGTTATCATCAGTTGAGAATCCGAGAGGAGGACATTCCAAAGACGGCTTTCCGCACTAGGTATGGACATTACGAGTTTCTGGTTATGTCATTCGGACTAACCAATGCTCCTGCAGCATTCATGGACCTGATGAATAGAGTATTCAAGGATTTCCTCGATATCTGTGTGATTGTGTTTATCGACGACATCCTCATGTACTCTCAATCAGAAGAGGAGCATGAGTTACATCTTCAAATGGTACTGCAACGACTTCGAGAACATAAGCTTTACGCCAAGTTCAAGAAATGTGAGTTCTGGTTGTCTCAAGTGTCCTTCCTAGGGCACATTGTGAGTAAAGATGGGATCAAGGTGGATCCCGGGAAGATTGAGTCCGTCAGGGATTGGCCGAGACCGAAGACAGTGACAGAGATCAGAAGCTTCTTGGGTTTAGCTGGGTACTACCGTAGGTTTGTGGAGGGGTTCTCCAAAATTTCAATGCCCCTAACCGAGCTTACAAAGAAAAATCAGAGATTTATTTGGTCAGATAAGTGCGAAGCTAGCTTTCAGGAGCTAAAGCAGAGGTTGATTACTGCTCAGGTGCTAGCTTTGCCTTCGGACAAAGAGAAGTTCGTAGTCTATTGTGACGCATCCAAACAGGGTTTGGGGTGTGTATTGATGCAAGCCGACCGGGTTATCGCCTATGCCTCCCGTCAGTTAAAGGATTATGAACAGCGATACCCGACTCGTGATTTAGAATTGGCCGCAGTGGTTTTTGCACTGAAGATTTGGCGGCATTACCTTTATGGGGAGAAGTGTGAGATCTATACCGACCATAAAAGTCTCAAGTATTTCTTTACTCAGAAAGATTTGAACATGAGACAAAGGCGTTGGTTGGAATTAGTGAAGGATTACGATTGCGAGATCCTCTATCATCCCGGAAAAGCCAATGTAGTGGCTGATGCCCTGAGCAGAAAGGGTCCCGGGCAAGTAGCTAGTATGATTCAGATCTCACCTCAGCTAGCAGAGGATATGGTTAGATCCAGCATTGAGTTTGTGGTAGGTCAGCTTCACAACTTAACGCTGCAATCTGATCTGTTGGAAAGAATAAAAGTCGCTCAGATGACAGATCCGGAGATCGTGAAAATCCGAGATGAGGTATTGGCTGGTCAACCCAAGGACTTTTCAGTGTCAGACAGTGGGATGCTTTTGTATAAAGCCAGGGTTTGTGTTCCGAACAGTGTGGAACTGAGAAATGAGATCTTTGAGGAGGCTCATTCTACCCCGTATTCTCTGCATCCCGGCACCACCAAGATGTACCAAGATTTGAAACCGTACTTCTGGTGGAGCGGTATGAAGAAAAATTTGGTAGAATTCGTGTCGAGATGCCTCACTTGTCAGCAGATTGAGGCTGAACATCAGAGACCAGCAGGGTTGTTGCAGCCTCTAACCCTACCAGAATGGAAATGGGAGGATATTACGATGGATTTTGTGGTTGGGTTACCTAGGACCACGGGTTTATTTGATTCCATCTGGGTAGTGGTGGACCGATTTACGAAATCTGCTCATTTTCTGCCGGTTAGAACAACGTTCACAGTGGATCAGTTGGCAGAACTGTACGTCAGAGAGATAGTAAGACTTCACGGGGTACCGAAGTCTATAGTTTCGGACAGGGATCCGAAGTTCACCTCTAAATTTTGGCAAAGTTTGCAACGGGCAATGGGTACAAAGCTGAAATTCAGTACAGCATTCCATCCTCAGACAGATGGTCAGTCCGAAAGGACAATTCAGATATTGGAGGATATGTTGAGAGCCTGTGTTATGGACTTTGAAGGCTCATGGAGTAAATATCTACCGTTCATAGAATTTTCGTACAACAACAGTTATCAGAGTACGATAGGGATGACTCCCTATGAACTGTTGTACGGTAGGAAATGTAGATCCCCTATCCACTGGGATGAGACAGGGGAGAGGAAATACCTAGGTCCAGAGTCAGTACAGCGAACCAATGAGGCAATAGAGAAGATAAAAGCTAGAATGCTTGCCTCACAGAGCAGACAGAAGAGTTACGCAGATCCGAAACGCAGAGATGTTGAGTTCCAAGTAGGGGAACATGTGTTTTTACGGGTATCTCCGATGAAGGGGATTAAACGTTTCGGGAAAAGAGGCAAGTTATGCCCTAGATTTACTGGACCTTTCGAGATTCTCGAGAAGATAGGTCAAGTGGCATATCGGTTAGCATTGCCTCCAGCCTTATCAGCAGTTCACAACGTATTCCATGTCTCAATGTTGAGAAAATACGTTTCAGACCCCTCTCATATACTCAGTTATGAGAGTCTTCAGCTTCAACCAGATATGACATATGAGGAACAACCAGTGCAGATCCTGGATAGAAAGGATAAAGTCCTTCGGAATAAGACCATAGCATTGGTCAAGGTACTCTGGAGAAACAGCAAGGTGGAGGAAGCCACCTGGGAGCTAGAGTCAGATATGAGAGCTCAATATCCAGAGTTATTCAAGTTAGATTTCGGGGACGAAATCCTTTTAAGGGGGGGATAGTTGTAAAGCCCGCTTAGTTAATTTGGAAATTATCAGTTGGTTGTGATTAATTATGAAATTATTTATAGCTATTTAAATAATTTATTATACTGTTATTTATGTTATTCAGTAGCTTGCATATTTTGCATTTCCGGTGTCCGGTATTTTGGAACTCGGTGTTTGGTTCAGTAGAAATCACAACTTAGTATGTTAGTAGTTTGGGGACGGGTTTTAGACATTGGAAATGTCAGGAATGGCCGGGAATTTAGAATGTCCCAAAAATACCCCTTTAGTGATTTTTATGTGGTTTTAGAATGGAGGGGCAAAATGGTCTTTTTGCCCCAATGATGTTTTGTCTTTTAGTGGCTTGTTTATTTGAAATTAAATAATTATTTAATTGTATACTTGGCTGAAATGAATATTGCATGTAGTTTATTTCATTTCTCTTTTTATCATAAAATCACTAAGTTTAGAAAAAAAAGAAAGAAAATTTCCAAAATTACACTCAAAGCTCTCTCTCTTTTCCTCTCTCTCTCTCGGCTGTGCATGTGGGTGAAAAAGGGTGGATTTTTGCTTTGATTTTCTAGTGGATTCTCATCCAAAGCTAAGCATTCTTCAAGCTAGGTTAGCTTCTTTAGTTTTCTCTTGAATTTTGTTGAAAATATGATGATTCTTGCATGAAATTTAGTTGTTGTTGCTGCTGTGATTTTGTTGTTAATATATGTGGTTTAAAGCATGTTAATTGATGTTAATTGAGCTATGTTGAAAGCATGTTGGATAGATTGTTTAAAGTTTGAGTTTTCTATGCAAAAATGTGATTTTTGGAGGAAAATATTGTGATTCTGTTTCTGTGTTGTTGCTGTAGTTTCTAATAGTTTTCAGAGGCTTATTCATGCATATTTGAGTAGAATTAACTAGGTTTGAATGCATGTTTGTGGGAATTGCTCAAGTTTGAGTTTAGAACTCAAAGCTTGAGCTTTAATGGCATTTTGTGTATCTGTGAATTCTGGGTTAGTTTGATGCCTTAGATTTGTTCTTTGGGGTATTTAGAGCAGGTCTGGAAGGTTTGGAACCAATTGGGTTTGATTTGGTTGAGTTAGGAATTTTTGAAAAATTCCTGCGAGGAACCGGAATTCCGGTTGTGCAACCGGAATTCCGGATGGGTGTCCAGTAATTCCCAGAACCGGAATTCCGGTTGGGCAACCGGTCTACCGGTTGGGGAATTTTCAGAAACCCTAGTTTTCCTCGTTTTTATGTTTTAGGGGGTATTGCCATGCTTTTTATCGATAGGGAAACTTTTAGTTTCTAGTTTTAGTCCCCGGGAAGTGATTTAGCGTGTCACTTATAGCGTTGTGATTTTTATGGTTTAGGAGCCGATGTCCGTAGCTCGGCTTCGATTCCGGTCGGGTTGGCCGCACACTGAAATCGGAATCCGAGTAAGATTAGTATAACGGTATGCATATGTAGATTACATGTTTAGCGTGCATGGAGGAAGCCTATTAGATTACATTAGTTGTATGTTGGCTTCGAACCATCCAACCCCGTCACGTCGGTACGAGCCGGAGTATGACCAAGAATGAGTATGACCAGGTTTGACCGATCAGTGACATTTGGTTGGTGGTTCCGTGCTATTGACATATCCGTCGGTACAGTGGAGTATGACCAGCGGCGAGTATGACCGGTTCGACCGATCAGGAGGATATAGTAACACGTCGGTACGAGCCGGAGTATGACCAACAGAACGGGAGTATGACCGGTTCGACCGATCAGGTTGTTACGTGTCAATAGTACCGTCCCTATGAACGTTCAGAACTCAGTACCATGTTGGACATGGCAGTAGTGGCTCAGTACCATGTTGGACATGGCAGTAGCGGGACTCAGTGTCGTGTTGGACACGACAGTTGTTGCTATAATTTTATAAACACTACGCAAGTATACGCAATCAAGTAGTAAATCTCACACAGGTGAGGTCGATCCCACAGGGAATTGGATTAAGTACCACTAAATTATACTTATGATTCTATTCGGTAAATCGAAAGCAAGTATGATTTAAAAACAGTAAAATATGAAAGAAATTCAGAAAACTTAATAACACAATTTAAAGTTGAGCAAGATGAGACAATAGGGAGGAGAATCCTGTTGTTGTTTACCCAAATCGTTAATGATTAATTACTATCCTATTCTTGCAGTGAATGACAGATTATGAAATAACCTAGCTCCTTTCAGATCTTCTAGATTCTAAATCACATGTTATCTAATTAATTCCTTAACTAAACTAACATGAAATCAGCATTAAGCAATAATCTACTCGTCACATAAGTCATGCAAATACTTTCGTTTCACATAGAACATTGATTATCTTAATTTTAGCATTCTCAATTCTCACTTTTCAGATTTTGAATTGAGATCATAGAGCATGCACAAGGTGATCAATCTTAAACATGAAATTAAGAACAAACTAAGATAATTTCACACACAAGAATTGAGGAATGGTAATTAAACATTAACTAGGCAAAACATTAAACAACAATCATCATCCTCCCTAAATGGGAAATTTAGTTCAGAAATAAATCCATAACCATTCCTATAGCAATATTCAACATAAATAAATTAAAGAGGAATAGAGAAAGAAACTGTTGGTGGATGAATCTGGATCTTCACTTTGATTTCCTTTGCTCTTCTTGCCTCTTTCTGCTGTGTTTTAGGGTTCCAAATCGCTTTTTCAGACTTCCAATCGCAGTTTTCTATTTATAATTGAAATTTAGGGTTCGATGGACGAAAATGCCCCTGGTCCGTACGGGATCTCGCCGCGGCCAAGCTTCCTCTCGCCGCGGCGAGAATATTGCAAAATTGGGTGCTCTCTGTATCTCTTAACTGGCCGCGGCGAGCCTCTTCATCGCCGCGGCGACTGACGCCTTGCTAAACTTCGAGATCTAGCCGCGGCCAAGTTGTGTTTAGCCGCGGCCAGATATGCACAATTGCTCAAAAATTGAGTTTTCTTCGGCTCAGCACGTCTTTTAACGAATTTCTGCACCCGAGACCTCTTTTATTCCAAAGAACCTGAAAACATAGAAAACAAGCGTAATTCCGTCCCAACACAGCTAAAAACGCACATAAATTGGATCCAAAACATAGGCTAAAAATAGCCTAACAAACTCCCCCAAACTGACTCTTTACTCGTCCCCGAGTAAACTAAGACTAAACTAAAAACAAACTGACAATGATAGCTAAACTTTCCAACAATTTAATTGTTACCACCACCTGCACAACTTCAATCCATCAATAACCAGAATTTCAACTTGCCAACTCTAAGAACTAAGTTGAATGTGCAATTTACAAGTAAGTAATTCATACATACATAAAGCATCGCAATTTCCATCAATATCACAACTGTTCTAACTTTCCAACATTCCACTAACACATGATCAATAAGTTTGAATGACATACCTCTCTCCACTAATGTTGACAAATTTCTATTTGGAATCAATAGGTCTTTTTCGGTTAACATCACATGGCTTAGGTACATGGGTAGGTGAGAAGTCATTTAGGCTTTACTATACCATAAGCACTATTAACCAAGCAAGCCTAGACATTGATTTTGCTTTCTTTCCATATATCCCAAAAACAGAAATAAGAGATTGCAATTTTTCTTATGTGTGTACCTCATAATTTTCTTAACTTTTTTTCAAGAAGACACATTTTTTCTTCTTTTTTTTTCCATAGGCACCACACACAATATTATTCTTTTTTTTCTCTTTCAATCTCTCATTCCTACACTTTATTTTGTTTTTTTTTTTCACTTACAGCACTTATCCCCCCCAAACTTGCTTCAAGGCTCATGGCATAATAAGGTATGTTCAGGGTGAAAAAAAGTTCAAGATAACGCTCAGTTAAGTGGTGAAAAAAATTTTTAAACAGGCTAAGGCTCAACTTTGGGTATACTATGGTAAAAAATTCATAGGCAGGCTTGAAAGGCTCAATCGTTCCAAAGAAAACTTGCCTAAATCACTTTCCAAACAAAAATCATCAAGGATTTCGCTTCAAGAGAGTATGTCAAACAAATTCTATTCCATGTTCAATCAATCATTCCACAAACCAAATAGAACAGAGGTGATACGTGAGAATAGCAAATGTTTTAAATCTACATGAATCACTTCCTAGCACACATCCAATTTAATTCAAACAGTTGCAAGTCAAGCACACAGTTATGTTTTAATCCATTGCACAAGTGAATAACAACAATTCAATCCATCTTTCAATTTAACTATCACGAAAGACTAAAAAAAAAACTAAAACAAACTAAACTAAAACAAATAAACGCGAAAAAATAAATTAAGTTCCCCCCCCCCCCCAAACTAAAATGCACATTGTCCCCAATGTGTGAAAATAAACCAGGGTGAGAGAAACTTACCTGAGCCCCATCAGAAGGGATCAAGTCCACCCTTTGCATTCAAAAGAGCCCTCGCACTAAATGAAGAAAATTTACCACCAATAGTGTTGATTTCAGAGTTTTGCACAAGAGTAAGCTCACCTTCAGAACTACCACACATCAATCTTTTCCAACGACGCTGAATCGTTCGAAGTCGCTCTTTAGTCTTTGCTTTCTTCTTATCAGTTTTAACAAAAGAACCCTTCACCACCTCAATCTTGCAACAGGTAGGAATGTCAGTTGGGGCAAAAACATTAAAATTGACCTCTTCATCTTGGACTCGCAACTTTAACTCCCCCTTTTGAACATCTATTAATGCTCGACCCGTGGCCAAGAATGGTCTTCCCAAAATAATGGGAATAGTTGAATCTTCCTCCATATCAAGAATTAAGAAATCAGCAGGGAAGATAAACTTACCAACCTTCACCAGTACATCTTCAATTATGCCACGAGGATGAGTTAGAGAACGATCCGCTAGTTGTAGAGTCACTGTTGTGGGCTTTGCTTTTCCCAATCCTAGCCTTTTGAAGACAGACAACGGCATTAGATTAATGCTTGCTCCCAGATCACATAGAGCTTTAGTTTCCATGAACCCCCTATAGAGCATGGAATATTGAAACTACCGGATCTTTAAGCTTGGGCGGTAGTTTCTTTTGCAAAATGGCGCTACACTCCTCAGTTAATGCCACTGTTTCATAGTCCTCCATTTTTCGCTTCTTAGACAATATCTCCTTCATGAACTTCACATAACGGGGCATTTGTTCCAAGGCTTCAGCAAAAGGGATGTTGATGTGTAGTCTTTTGAAGACCTCTAGAAATTTTGTAAACTGCTTGTCTAGATTGGTCTTTCGGAGTCTCTGAGGATAAGGTATCTTCACATGATGATCAATACTGATTGGTGGAGACTGTTGTGGTGGTGCAGGGCTATCAGTAGTTTTCTTTTCTATTGATGTTGGAGTTGGTGCTGATTGATCTTTAACTTCTTCATTGAATGGTTGTACCACATCAGGCCCATCATAATTCTTTCCACTCCTCAAGGAAATTGCTTTACATTGCTCTTTTCCTTTTGCCTCACTAGTGCTAGCTGAATTTCCTTGAGCTTGGTTTGCCACTTGAGTAGCCAATTGTTCCATTTGAGTTTCTAGAGTTTTAATAGAGGCTCTAGTTTCCATCATGAATTGGAGCAATAAATCAGCTTGGATGTTGGAGCCACTAGGACTTTGTTGTTGGTTTTGTTGGGGCTGATTTCTCTGCTGGTAGAACCCCTGTTGGTTGTGCCCATAATTATTATTTTGGGAGTAGTTCCCAATGGCTTTTGCTTGATCCATTGGCAAATTATCCACATCTGCCTGACACTCTGAAAAGTGATGGTTGCCTCCACATATCTCACAAATAACTTGGGCTTGTTTAGCTTGCCCTGCAATGATTTTAGTCAATGCCTCAACCTGAGCTGTTAACTTTGTGATGGCATCAACCTCTAGCACACCAGCTACTTTCTTAGTTTGACTCCTTTCAGTTGGCCACTGCTGATTATTTAGAGCCATCTCCTCTAATAGATCGTAAGCCTCATTAGCACTCTTTCTCATAAAAGCTCCACCAGCTGCTGCATCTATTAAAGTTCTAGTATTACCAACCAGCCCGTTATAAAAGTTGTGAACCAGCATCCACTTCTCTATACCATGATGAGGACACCTCCTGATCAGATCTTTAAACCTCTCCCAAGCCTCATGGAGAGATTCATTATCTTGTTGGCAGAAATTATTGATCTCTCCTCTTAGCTTTGCAGACTTTGCTGGAGGGAAGAATTTAGACAGAAATTTTGTTGCTAAGTCTGTCCATGTAGCAATAGAATTAGGTGGCAAAGAATTCAACCAACTCTTGGCTCGTTCTCTGAGCGAGAATGGAAACAACCTCAGTCGAATGGCATCATCGCTAACTCCATTAACCTTAAAAGTTTCACAAAGTTCCATGAAGTTAGAGAGATGCAAATTAGGATCTTCAGAAGGGAGACCACCAAAGGCGGGCGAAGGCCGCACCATTTGAAGGATGGCGGGCTTAATCTCGAAATTGTTTGCATCCACTGCGGTGGCACCGATACATGTTGCACTCCGTCGAGTAGGGAGAATGTAATCTCTCAAGCTACGGCCATTAGCTTGATCTTCCACGGCACCTCCATTATTACCGTTATTACCCCCATTGTTTCCAGCATTATTGTTCACATTGGCAGCCATGATCTCTGATGTTTCGGCGATTCTTTGAAACTCTTTCTTGCCTCTTGTTCTTTCGATTCCTCCTGCAAGTTTTCTCGATTTCAGGATCAACTGGTAATATGACTGTTTGTCCTTGACGGCGCATGCACTTAGGATTCCTGAAATAAATCAAGAAAATATTGCAAGAAAAAGGTTAGAAAAATCAGCAAGAGAAAAAAATATACCAAATTAGAAGTTAGTATAATTTTATGTAATATTAATCTTTAACAATTCCCCGGCAACGGCGCCAAAAACTTGTTGCTATAATTTTATAAACACTACGCAAGTATACGCAATCAAGTAGTAAATCTCACACAGGTGAGGTCGATCCCACAGGGAATTGGATTAAGTACCACTAAATTATACTTATGATTCTATTCGGTAAATCGAAAGCAAGTATGATTTAAAAACAGTAAAATATGAAAGAAATTCAGAAAACTTAATAACACAATTTAAAGTTGAGCAAGATGAGACAATAGGGAGGAGAATCCTGTTGTTGTTTACCCAAATCGTTAATGATTAATTACTATCCTATTCTTGCAGTGAATGACAGATTATGAAATAACCTAGCTCCTTTCAGATCTTCTAGATTCTAAATCACATGTTATCTAATTAATTCCTTAACTAAACTAACATGAAATCAGCATTAAGCAATAATCTACTCGTCACATAAGTCATGCAAATACTTTCGTTTCACATAGAACATTGATTATCTTAATTTTAGCATTCTCAATTCTCACTTTTCAGATTTTGAATTGAGATCATAGAGCATGCACAAGGTGATCAATCTTAAACATGAAATTAAGAACAAACTAAGATAATTTCACACACAAGAATTGAGGAATGGTAATTAAACATTAACTAGGCAAAACATTAAACAACAATCATCATCCTCCCTAAATGGGAAATTTAGTTCAGAAATAAATCCATAACCATTCCTATAGCAATATTCAACATAAATAAATTAAAGAGGAATAGAGAAAGAAACTGTTGGTGGATGAATCTGGATCTTCACTTTGATTTCCTTTGCTCTTCTTGCCTCTTTCTGCTGTGTTTTAGGGTTCCAAATCGCTTTTTCAGACTTTCAATCGCAGTTTTCTATTTATAATTGAAATTTAGGGTTCGATGGACGAAAATGCCCCTGGTCCGTACGGGATCTCGCCGCGGCCAAGCTTCCTCTCGCCGCGGCGAGAATATTGCAAAATTGGGTGCTCCCTGTATCTCTTGGCGGCCGCGGCGAGCCTCTTCATCGCGCGGCGGCCAGACGCCTTGCTAAACTTCGAGATCTAGCCGCGGCCAAGTTGTGTTTAGCCGCGGCCAGATATGCACAATTGCTCAAAAATTGAGTTTTCTTCGGCTCAGCACGTCTTTTAACGAATTTCTGCACCCGAGACCTCTTTTATTCCAAAGAACCTGAAAACATAGAAAACAAGCGTAATTCCGTCCCAACACAGCTAAAAACGCACATAAATTGGATCCAAAACATAGGCTAAAAATAGCCTAACAGCAGTTAGAATTATGTATGATATTATTATGCTTTTCTTACTGAGTCTGTCGACTCACAGTTTATGTTCATGTGTAGGTAAAGGCAAGGCTATAGCTGATGGACCGTGAGCGAGCTTATGAGATTGTACATGTCGGGGCGGTTAGGCCTGGAGCGTACGATCCTCGGGACAGCAAGGCTGATTTTGTAACTGGTCGTTAGACGACCTTTATTTTTATGTAACAGTTAAACAGTTAAACTTTTTGTAAATATTTTTATAATCGGGATCCCGAGTCTTTTGTAATACTGTTTTATAAGTTTAATTAAAAAGCAAAATTTTAATTAATCACGTTTTTCCATAAACCTCGTTGATTAGCAACGAGCTGCACAGTACGTTTAAAAATCACGTAATACGCCTAAGTTAGTTAGGGTGTTACAGCCGTCATAACATTACTTATTTTTACCTATTAGTGATAGAGATTTTTCATACGAAATGTTTAGATTAGAGGATTGATTTAAATAAATTTTGTGAATGTGAAATTTATACCTTAAATCGTAGTGATAAAGAGGGAGATCATGATACATATGACTAATTATTTCCACAATAAAATATTTATTTGTCTTATTATCTTGCGATAATTAAAATGATAAGCACTTTATAAAATTGGTTGTGCAATCACGCGATCGTTATAAATATCTTGTGCCTATCGCGATCGTTATAATCCTTGAAAAATAAATTTTAATTTATGAATATTTTTTATTTTAAAATTCATATTTTAAGTAGCTAATTATTAGAAAATAAATAACTACGTATACAAAAACAAATATATAAAAAAATTTATTGGGTAAGACATTAATCAATCACCAATAAAAAAAATAATACTTTTTAGATAAAAGAAAGTAAAATAAAAAAAATTACTACTTATAACCTACATTGATAACATCTAAACGATTTTTAAATGATGTGGGACTTTTAGTTTGTATGTGTAGTGTATTTTTCAAAAAAAAATAAAAGAATGTGTCATAAAATAAAATAAAATAGGAAGGAACAAAAAAATATGTTTTCCTTTATCAATATTTAAGACAAAATATTTTAGTTATAAAAAATTATTTTTAACTCGAACACTTAACAATATAAAAATCTAGAATAGTAAAATAAAATTCTTAAACTAAAATTCATTTCATAAATATATATATAAAACTAAAAATTATTACTACAAAGTTAGTTATTATAAAATAAATAACTACTTATACAAATATACATAAAAAAAATTATTAGGTAAGACATTAATCAATCACCCATAAAAAATGATATTTTTTAGATAAAAGAAAGTAAAATAATAAAACTACTACTTATAACCTACATGGATAACATCTAAACCATTTTTAAATGATGTGAGACTTTTTGTTTGTATGTTGTAGTATTTTTTTCAAAGAAAATAAGAGAATGTATCATAAAATATAAAAAATAGGAAGAAAAAAAAAATAAGTTGTCACCTAAATTCTTTTTTTGCTTTCCTTTTTATATATATTGATATATTGATTATAAGAAAATAATTTTTAATATAAAAAATAATTAAATTAATTTTTTTATAATCATTTTAAATTTGAAAAAGATTGAAAAATACAAAAATGTATTTTGCATTCACTTTAAAAAAATTGTAACTTATTGGGTAAGATTAAGTTCATCAATCACCCATAAAAAAAAAAATTAGACAAAGGAAAATAACGTTGTAAGAATATTATTTATAACCTACAGAGATTAAACCTAAACAATCTTTAAACAATGTGAGACTTTTAGTTTGTACATATGATTTTGTTTTCAAATAAAATAGGAAAATGTGTTAAAAGATAGGAAAAATAGAAAGAAAAAATTATATGTAACGTCCCCGCTTCAAGCCTCCATTGGGCCCTTACACCCACGGACTAATGGCTCTTATACACGAGTACGCCACTCTGGCTGCTTCCTGGATTGATGACTGACCCTACAGACCAACACGAGTGTTTTCAGCGTGCTTTGTCCTCACTCGCACGCTTCCTGGGAAAACTTCCCAGGAGGTCACCCATCCTTGAAATTGCTCCAGGCCAAGCACGCTTAACTATGGAGTTCTTTCGAGATGGGCTACCGAAAAACAAGATGCACCTTGTTGATATAGGTAGTACCAATCAATCCATTTAAGCCCTCTTCAACTGTGTAGTCCCATACCTACACAGTCTTAGAATCATCCCACTTGACCTTCCCCAGGCGGTGTGGGATTGCACAGCTTACCCGGTGTTTCCCCTTACGGATCACGGGACTGCGGCGTCACGATCACCCCTTACGGGGTCCGACGTCCTCGTCGACCACACTTCCGCCGGGTCGAGGCTCGATACCATTTGTAACGTCCCCGCTTCAAGCCTCCATTGGGCCCTTACACCCACGGAATGAATGGCTCTTATACACGAGTACGTCAGCTGCAGGCTGCTTCATGGACGACGGGCGGCCCTGCGGACCAACACAAGTGTTTCCAGCGTGCTTTGTCCTCACTCACACGCTTCCTGGGAAGACTTCCCAGGAGGTCACCCATCCTTGAAATTGCTCCCAAGCCAAGCACGCTTAACTGTGGAGTTCTTTCGTGATGGGCTACCGAAAAACAAGATGCACCTTGTTGATATAGGTAGTACCAATCAATCCATTTAAGCCCTCTTCAACTGTGTAGTCCCATACCTACACAGTCTCAGAATCATCCCACTTGACCTTCCCAGGGGCGGTGTGGGATTGCACGGCTACCGGTGTTTCCCCTTACGGATCACGGGACTGCGGATCGTCACAATCACCCCGCCACGGGGTCCGACGTCTCGTCGACCACACTTCCGTGGGTCGAGGCTCGATACCATTTGTAACGTCCGCTTCAATCCTCTATTGGGCCCTTACACCCACGGAATGAATGGCTCTTATACACGAGTACGTCACTGCAGGCTGCTTCATGGACGACGGCCCGGCCTACAGACCAACACAAGTGTTTCCAGCGTGCTTTGTCCTCACTCACACGCTTCCTGGGAAGACTTCCCAGGAGGTCACCCATCCTTGGGATTGCTCCCAAGCCAAGCACGCTTAACTGTGGAGTTCTTTCGTGATGGGCTACCGAAAAACAAGATGCACCTTGTTGATATAGGTAGTACCAATCAATCCATTTAAGCCCTCTTCAACTGTGTAGTCCCATACCTACACAGTCTCAGAATCATCCCACTTGACCTTCCCCAGGCGGTGTGGGATTGCACAGCTTACCCGGTGTTTCCCCTTACGGATCACGGGACTACTGACTGTCACATTATAAGAGGACACATAGACACTGCTTTCTTCTATATATATATATATGGGTATGCTCTTAATGGGTATTACCCATATATGGGTATTTTATTCTTGACCATTAGATCAAAAATCTAATGGTTGATATTTATAATCATTAATTAAATATTAAAAAATTAATATTTCCTATTTTGTTATTCTCTATATTCCTAAAATAGATAAAACTATTAATAGAAATAAAAAATTTATAAATGGAATTGTTATTTAAAAAATAAAACACACTAAAAAAATTAACAAACTATTTTTTTTAATAAAAATCATTTTAAAGATTAAAAAAAAAAAGTGTATATTTATCTTTTTATTAAATTTCTTCATACTAGAATTCTAAATTACATTACTGATAATAAAAAAATAATAATTTTAAGCTTTAAACTGTAATACACATAAAATGTATAAGATTTTTTTTTTAAACCTAAAATCTTTAATTTTATAATAATTAACAATTATTTATATGTTTTTATTTTTTTTTTAAAATACTTAAGCTTACCAAATCTATAAGAACAAAACCAATGAAAAAAATTTTAACAAAAAAAAAAATGAAGGAAGAAAAAAGTGTCATAAACATTATTGAATAATGACAATTGCCAACACAAGGATTTCAGCACAAAAAATTATATTTGACCTCTAGACAAGATTATCATCTTCCAATCCTAAAAATATAAATAATGAACAACACCTCATTAGTTATTCTAGGGGAATGATTCATGGTAATATCAAAAAAATCATTGGATGGTAATAATATTTTTCTAACAATTATAGCCTAAGTATGAACTAAGAAGTATTGTAGCGTTTTATTTTTAAGAATATGAATAATATTAAGACAATTGGATTCCACAATCAAACTCTTATTCTTCTAATAAAAAAAACACATTAATATACATGTAAATGATTTTTAGTTTTACAATAATAAATTATTAATAAACTCATAATTTCATAAATTAATAAAGTAATAATTTTAATTAATTTTTAAAAATAATTTATAATTTTTTTTTTCAGATTATTAGTTGTAATTATTATTTTCAATTTTATAAAAAATAAATATATTTTTTTAAAAAAAAATAATTTTTAGAAACTTGCCATAAAAAGGTTATTAGATTGTTACCTTATTAATTTTTTTTAGTTCCCATCAATGGGTATTACCCATTAAGAAGTGTTCCATATATATATATTGATGATTTTATTTTTCATCATAATATTTCGATGGTTAATAAATTAATTAAAAATAATCTCAAAGATAGAACAAAATGTTATTACTATTTATAGAATGCGCTTAATGGAGAGAAATAAACAAATTATAATGATATATTTATAGATAAAAATTAGAAATGTTACTATTTCGATAACTTTTTGTAACAATTAGATATTACATGCATATTAAAAAGGTAATACATATTAAACAAATTATGTAAATTAGAAAATTATTAAAAGCACGGATATCTAGCTTTATAAATTTGTTTCCAAAATTAGTAATGTAAATAAGTGGAATATGGAGTGTAGTAAATTTCACTATATATATAGTACGTATCTATATATATATATATATATATATATAAATTGAATTATAAGCAAGGTAATACTAAAGTTCAGAGAAATTAATGATGATAACTTATTTGGTGTAATATTTATAATATATGTGGGAATAATAGATTCATTATGTGTAGTATACTCTTCCCATGCACATGAATATAGTTATATTATACATATAACACTTATTATTTATCCACTAATAAATTAGTTGTTTTTTCCTTTTATGGGGTATATTTAACTCAAGATTCCATTTTGACATATACATGAATTTATGTCTACAAGACTACAACAACCACATTAAATTTGGTTATTATTAATAACTTATTAATTTTTACTTATTTTTTCTTTAAAATAAATTCCTACATATTATAAATGATTTGTATATTGTATTACTATGTACATAAGCTTCAACGACACTTTTAGGAGAAATATGGAACCCATTACTCTAAAACATCATGATGTAAAATAGCCTTAAATCTAATAATTAAGTTAATAAATGTCTTTTTTTAAAAAAAATTAACAAAATGTCCTTTTAGTTAAAAATTTGATGATAAAATTACAATTATAACCTTGAATAATTAAGTGTTTAGTATAGTTATTTTGCACAATAGTATATCGTTTTTATGTACAATAATATATTTAAAAAAATTGAAATGTAGTATATATATATTTTGAAATAACTGAAAGATAGTATATTAGATTAAGATTGTAGTATATTATTT
The DNA here is from genome assembly GCF_029168945.1 of Cannabis sativa. Classification (NCBI taxonomy): domain Eukaryota; kingdom Viridiplantae; phylum Streptophyta; class Magnoliopsida; order Rosales; family Cannabaceae; genus Cannabis; species Cannabis sativa. The sequence goes on along the minus strand of NC_083610.1, from coordinate 37,868,021 downwards.
TAATGTGCTATAATATATAATGAACGAAAGACGGAAATTAAAAAATATGGAATATTAGTTTAAGTTTGAGGTATAGTTATATTTTACTAGGAAATATTATCTTTATGTTCATTAGTATATCATGAAGGAAAAAAAAGAAAAAAAAAACATGTGGAATATTAAATTAAGTTTTTAGTATATACATATTTTTCACTATATTGGTGGTATATTAATTTTTCACTATAGTATTTATGCTTATGATTGCAGAATATAGTTTTTATATGCTATTATATATTGTGGAAAAAAATCATTTAATAGTATATTAGTTTAAGTTTATGGTATATTTATATTGGTGTAAGGTATATCGTTTGCATGTGATATGTATATCGTGAAGGATATAAAGAAAAAAAAATTATTAAATATTAATTTAAGTATGAGGTATAGTTATATTTGACTGAGGTATATTGATTTTATGTTCATTGGTATTTCATGAAGGAAAGAACAAGAAAAAAAAACTTGTCGAATATTAAATTAAGTTTTTTGTATAATTTTTTTTTTCACTATGCTGGTGGTATATTAATTTTTGACTATGGTATATCTGCTTATGATTGTGGTATATAGTTTTTGTATGCTACTGTATATTGTGGAAAACAATTCATTTAATAGTATATTAGTTTAAGTTTGTCATATATGTATATTGGCTTAAGGTATATTGTTTGTATATCATACGATATATTAATAAAAAAATTAATTATATGGTTAAATAACATATTAGACAACAACAGCAGCAGCAAAATCTAAAAGAATAAAATATATAATACCTTTTATATAATGAAAAAATAGTTGACAAAAATTCAGTAGAGAGGTTTTGATTTATTGTTTTACATAATTTCTATTAAAGGAATAAAACATATAATACCTTTTATATAATGAAGGGTATTTTAGGTATTAAAAAGTAAAAAATGACATTTGCTTTATTATTTTAAAAAAGAGACATTAACTATCTATAGAGTTAGAAATAGAGTCATTTACTTACATTTCTCTACTCTAAATACATGTATGCTGGGTTAGGTCTGATTTATATTTTGAAAAACCCGTAATAATATGAATTGTGTTGTGTTGGTCCATAAAAAGATATGGATCGTGTCATCCCGTATTGTGCTAATATTTTAAAGGGTAAGTCTCACACGACTCGTAACTTATATCAGACTCGTATCGTACTTTATTCGAGCTGATCCATTTTTCATAAATAGGTCAATCTATTTACCTTCACAAACTCAAATTAAGACTTCACTTTTTTACTATTTTTTTTTTTACAATTAATGAATTCAGGCTTCACTTTTTTACTATTATTTCTTAGATGCTGTAAAAGCCTAGTAAGACCGTGAGGAGCAGTTCCTTTTGCTGCTTTCTTTTGTACTGTTTTGCTCGGTTTTGGAATAAAATATATTTAGTTTTGTCCAAAAAATAAAAGAGTAATTTGCGGCATAAATACCTAAGTTTTATGCCGAGTAGCCGATAAATACCTAAGTCCTATTTTTGGCGGTAAAAATACCTTCCGTCACTAGTGTGGAACTTCCGTAGGTACCTGGCCGTTATGTGCCAGGTTAGTGTCCACGTGTTATTCAGTGATTAGTCCACGTCATTTAATTTATAAATTTTATTTAAAAATTAATTTGAAAATTAAAAATAAAACAAAAATAATTTAAAATCAAAATAAAATAATAAATATTTAATATTCATATTTTAATTAAATTAAAATAAAATAAATTATTAATTAAAACCCAAAACCTAAGACTAACACATAAACCCAAAAGAAAATTGAAGGGTCAACCCTTTCATCGTCCTCTTCTTCTTCCTGCCATTCTTCTTCATGCCATTCTTCTTCTTGTCTAAAACTAACACATAAAACCAGTGTAATCTTGTCATCTCTATCCCATTTCTCTATCAAAAGCCCTAATTTATTTTCCCCATTTTGCATAAACATAAACATAAATTAAATACACACCAAAAAAAAAATAAAAAATACAAACCTAGAAAATCTGAGAAAATCCCGTCCCTCCTTCTCTTCTGCGATTCAAGCCAGGGGTTCCTCATCGTCTTCGAACCAGGAGGTCATCGTCGTCGACCTGCGAACCAGGAGGTCATCGTCGTCGACCTGCGAACCAGGAGGTCAAACTTGTTGTGCTTTCAGTAATGGCGACCTTGGCATGGATGCCCATTTCAGAGTGTGCCAAGAAACAAGTGGATGTGGCTAGAAAGGAAGACATTCCCTACCTCAAATGCCAGGTCTGTGAGAAGCTCGCTGCCCAGCTCCACCAACAAGTTCTGGTAGGTTAGGCATTTTTCTGCAGAATATTCTTATTGCCTAGAAAGATCGATGAACCATTTTAGTCTTCAGCAGAATGCTTTTATGGCATGTGAGGAGATCAGAGGTGGTTTCGGTTCCACCTTTGCATCTAATCCGATGGACCCTGTTGTTTGCCCTAGAACTCGCCGAGTTGGGATTTTGGCTAGCAATTTTGTCAATCCCTTGAGATTAGGGTTTCGATTTTCAGCAAAAAAAGAAGAGCAGGAAGAAGATTAAGGTTTCGATTTTCAGCAAAAAAAGAAGAGCAGGAAGAAGATTAGGGTTTCAATTTTCAGCAAAAAAAAAGAAGAGCAGGAAGAAGAAGAGGATGACGAAGAGATGTTTTAATTTTTGGGTTTTAATTAATAATTTATTTTATTATAATTTAATGAAAATATAAATATTAAATATTTATTATTTTATTTTAATTTTAAACTGTTTTTTGTTTTATTTTTAATTTTTAAATTAATTTTTTAAATAAAATATATAGATTAAATGACGTGGACTAATCAAAAAATAACACGTGGACACTAACCTGGCACATAACGGCCAGGTACCTACGGAAGTTCCACACTAGTGACGGAAGGTATTTTTACCGCCAAAAATACGACTTAGGTATTTATCTGCTACTCGGCATAAAACTTAGGTATTTATGCCGCAAATTACTCAAAATAAAAATGAATTAATCACTAATTATATGTATTTTTTTTATAGTTCCTATTGTTTTGTAAGCTAACTAGGAATTTTTTCCCTCGAACTTTGGCATGTACTAAATTATGTCTCCTGAACTTTTAAGGTCATTAAAAATTCCCCTTGATTTAAGAACTTTTGTTTAATTTTAGACAAAAAAAATTCTAACATGGATGAAAATTCAGGGGGTATAATTTAGTACATATCAAAGTTTGAGGGGCATGATTTGGTAGATATCAAAGTTTGGGGAGCATAATTTAGTACATAAACAATCACTGAAACAGTAAAATTGAATAAAATTAGACAAAAGTCATTAAATCTAACAATGTCAATAGTTCAGGGGGAATTTTTAACGGCAAAAAAAGTTCAGGGGGCATGATTTAGTACATGTCAAAGTTGGGGGGGAAAAAAATCCTAATTAGCCTTGTTTTTATATAACTTTTCAATAATAATTTACACATAATTATATAAAAATAATTAATTTGTGGCGTAAATACTTAAGTTTAATTCATGATTACAAATAAATACATAAGTTTAATTTTTGACGATAATAATACCTAAGTTATATTTCTAAAACTTTCGTATGTACTTAATTGTTAAGTATAAGTCAATAGTCACATGACAGTTCTTGATTTTTTTTTTATAATTAATGAATTAATTATTAAATTAATTATATGTATTTTTTATAGTTTCAATTGTTTTTATATAGTTTTACAACAATAATTTACACATAATCATATAAAAATAAGTAATTTGCGGCGTAAATACTTAAGTTTAACTTTTGGTTAAAGATAATAAATACCTAAGTTTAATTTTTTACGATAATAATAACTAAGTCATATTTTTGAAACTTCTGTAGGTATCTGACCGTTAAATGTCTAGTCAATAGCCACACGGCAGCTCCTAATTGGTTTAGGTTATTAAATTTTAATTTTTAATTTAAAAATTCATTTATGTATACCAATAAGAAAATGACATGTGGAAATTGACTTGTCACTTAACGATTAGGTACCTACATAAGTTTCAGCAATATAACTTAAGTATTATTATTGTCAAAAATTAAACTTATGCATTTATTTGTACTGTACTCAAAAGTTAAATTTAAGTATTTACCCAAAAATTACTCATAAAAAATTAAATAGAATTTATATATTTATTATTATTATTATAAGAATTTTTAATGTGTTGTGCTTTCGGGCTAGCTTATTCATGTTTATATATCGTGTCTTTGAGCTTGTTATATCGTGTCATGCTTTAAGTCTATTTTTTAATATCGTGCCTTGCCAGTTTGTAACATCGTATTGCGTCGTACTTATACCTCTCGGACTGATGCTGGTTTCGTGTGGTGTTAAAAAATATGACCCATATTTACATCATTAATCGAACTTCTTCATAACGAGAAAAAACAGAAGCACAAGCATCAATACCACCATTATCACCAACATAAAAAGACCATGTAGTCTAACACCATATGGGAGATAAATAGATTCATGTGTATACAAATATATGTTGTGTGGTTTCTTCTTTAATTCTTTATGTTTGTTAATAATCTCGTACATAATATTATATTAAATAGAAAAGAATCTAAAAATTAGAAATTTATAATATGATTAGTACAATTATAAAAAATAATCATAAGAGTATTTTTTTTCACTTTGTTTTACGGTTCCATTGTTAACTCTTGCACCGTTGGAGAATGGGTCTTTATTCTGATTTTCTTCCTCCCAGTCAGGCTCTATCAGTCCTTGGATTGGGGTTGGTTGGGGGTCTGATCGGGAGGGTCTGTTGTTGTTTGAGTGAGAGGTCCTTTAGGTTGTCATTGGTTGGTTTGGTGGCTCCTCTTCGAGTTCGTCGGTGTGATCTGGTCAGATGGTGTCCTCCTCTTCTCCCCTTCGGGATTTGGATTTTGGTCCGGTGGTTCGTTGGGAACTGGGATTTGGTTTGGTGTTCTGTGCGATCTGGTATGATAGGCTTCAATTGTGGATCTCCAGATCTAGTCTGGTGGTTGTCCAATGGTCTGGTGGTCTGTTTGTTCCAGTTCTGTGGGATGGATAGGGGTCGTTATGTGCAGTTGGCTGCTATCGGGATGGGGTGTTGGGGCATTCGTGCGACTGCGATTGGATCCTTGCACATTCGGAAAGAAAGGGTTTTGTGGCTGGTTTGGGTTGGCGGGGATTCTCTCAGTCGTGTTTTTAATTATGTTTTATCTTTAATTTTTGTTTGTGTATTATTTTTGTGCTAACTTTTTGTTTTTACATTGGTCTGATCTTGTTTGATTTTCAGTCAATTTTGACTTTCGGCCAATTAATTAGTTGAAGATGTTGTTAGAGTTTTTAATTTATTATTTATCATATTGTTTTGTTTCACAACTGGCGGTTTATGAGTCAATTAATTAGTTGAAGATGTTGTTAGAGTTTTTGTCCTTCTTGTAAACGATTTGGTTGGTCTAATTTTATTGATTATACTCTCGCTGAGCAATCTGTATATAATAAACTATGTCCAATTTACCAATTAATAAAAATTCTAATTATCTTAAAAAAAAAAAAATTATTAATATTTAATACAATTGAGCTAAGCTTATTATAACTATCAATTGATCAAACTTCTTTTTCATTGATTTGAATATACATGCATCAAAGTCGCTGGCTAGCTAGATAAGTGAGTTTGAATATATGTAATACATTTATGAAAATATGTTATTATAAAAAAACATGAAAATAAAATACTTTTTTTTAAAAAAAATTATGTATTTAATAGATTAATTTATATGCTTGGATATATAGAAATTCTTGCATGCTAAATTAATTTCTACGTAAAGTTTGGGACAGCTTTGTTGAATGTCCATGCGTGTGGACCATTACACTAAATTGGAGGCATTAATAATTAAGAACCAAAAGTACCAAAATGATGTTTAAAGAGTAGGGTCATGAACCTTTGTTTATTAACTTATTTTTTTATTTCAAACTTTTTTTTTTCTTTTTCCTTTTCTAATAAATGAACTCATATTCCATCATGACACAATGGTCCATCAATTTTTGCTACACACCATGTGACTTTTTCTTATCTTTTTTATTCAATAAGCTTTACAATGTCTTTAACATCTTTATGCATTCCCAATTGATTTTTCTGTATGTCTATTTTCTTCTCTAAAAATTAAGTTTCTTTTAGAAGTTAGAGTAAAAAAAAGTTATTCTCTTGCTTGGAAAAGGGTTGAAGCAATTTTTACATTTCTTTAAGTTATTATAGGCAAAAATTACATATATATATACACCATCTACATATACAAATAAAAATATTTAATTTTATGAATTATAAAATGGTGGTATTACTAGTCATGATACTAATTAAATTTTTGAGCAGATGTTTTAGGCCAACTAATAATATTACATAATATATAATGATAATATCAATCGTAATAATCATGCATTAATTTTCTTAGAATAAAGTTTATGTGGGTGCATAGAAGAATAAAGTCTATGTGGTGGTGCATAAAAGATCATTACATTAAATTATAACTACAATTTTTTTTATTCGAAAATTATCTATATTTCGAAGAAAATATGCAATAATTATTGGTGGGGGTGCTCCTAAAATAAGTTTACTTGATGACGAATTAGAGTCAAAATAAAACAATATTCACTTTTATATATCTACTTTAATTAATTTGGAATTATAATTATTATTATATCTTTCATTCTATAATTTTGTTCATAAAGATATTACGAAATATAGTTATAACAACTTTAAGATATTAATTTTTTTTTTTTTTTTGAGAAATTTTCAATATTATTATAAATTAAAGGTCATTTACAACAATAGAGAAAATAAGATGTAGAATTTCTCCCATTCAAAAAACATCTTCATCCAACTCTAGAGCGTACTTTGCTAAGCCGTGGACAACTCTATTAACTTGCCTACAAATATGAGTAATAGTAACTCCAGGGAAAAAAAAAAAAAAAAAAAAAGGACCGAAGACATCGAACATCAACAATTAGATCTGAAAAACAAGATAAGTTTGTATGAGAAGAAGTCAAAGCGAGGAAACTCTTAAGGCATCTCTTTCAACATATGCTATCGTGATTTGTTGTTGATTAGCCCAATTAAGACTATAAAAGAGTGCATGAGCATCCATTTCATCGCTTCTAAAACAGCCTTGGACTAGCTTGGATAATGCAACATCAACTTTCCCTTTGTAATTTCAAACCACTGCTCCAATACCCAGTATCTTATCTTTAATATTGACAGTCGCATCTACATTCATTTTAAGAATATTGACATCTGATTGCTTCCATGGTATCACATTTGCTGGCCTTACGTTGTAATCTGAAGCATCATGTTGAGTCGAGCCTTGCTGGTTTGACACAACACTTCGTATGTGTGTTTACTGGTGTAACACGGACTATGAAGGATGTTGTTGGTGCAACGCCGCACAGGCTGAGGAGCTTTGCTGGTGTGACATATTAGGGTGTTGTTTCTTTTTGCAACTTTGCTTGACTGATCGATAATTATCCGGGTAACTTATAGTGTGTGTTGCTAGAGAAGAGGCATCACATTTTGTTCCACCATGAAGCACTTTATTCCTGTCATTCCAGATATCAATAACTCTTTTTTTGTGCAAGGCAGTGGCTATAGGCAAAGCATGTTGAATGACTTTCCAAGCAAATTTTTTTACCTTTGGTGGTAATTGTAAAGCCCAAAAAAACTTCCACCAACTTTTGAAATTATCTGATGTTGATTCTTCACTTTTTTCTGAGATGGAATTCGCTAGGTGGAACCTAGACTTAACTTAGTAGACCCTAGTTGTGTTATGGTGCCATATGAGTCGATCCTGAGATTGGTAAAAGCTTAAAGGAATGGTGATAATTCGATTAATATCAATTTGAGCAAAGTTCTCTTGTAATAGAAAAATTCCATTCCATAGTATCATTGATGAAGGTGGATACAGACAAGGTTGGTTGGCTAGTGTAACTGATTGGTTTAAATTTGTTATGTCTTGGAATCCAAGGATCCAAACAACTTCTAACTCGAAACCCGTTACCTATCTTGTATCAAAGGCCTTTCAATAGCAGTTCTTTTCCCTAATGTATTCCTTTCCATGTTAAGGAAGGTGGGTGTTCAAGGTGTGCTTCTAGAAAGGAGTTTCTTGAAAAGTATTTGTGCTGCAAAAGCCGACTCAATAGGGAGTGTGGATTCTCAAATATTCTCCATGCCTGTTTTGCAAGCATAGCTTGATTGAAATGAACATTGGAGCGAAAGCGCATCCCCCCTTCAAATTTCAACTTGCATAACTATTTCCACCTTTTCTAATGAATCTTTAACCCATCTTTGTTGGAACCCCACCAAAAGTTAGCCATCATAGATTCAATTTGATTACAAAACCCAATTGGCAATCGAAAAACAACTCATAGTGTATGTAGGAATAGATTGGACCATAACCTTTAATAGAACTTCTTTACCGCAATGGAGAAGAGTTTCTCATTCCAAGCATGTAGGAGTTTCCAAATTCTTTCCTTGACGTTACTGAACAATGCTTTTTTATCATGGCTTGAATAGGCAGGGAGACCAAGGTAAGATTCATGGCACTCACAGGTCGGCATTCTGTCATCTGCAAACAGTAAGTGTGAAACCGAAGGGGCACGCCTAGTGAGCTTCAGACTTAATAAATTCCCCATTTGTTCTTCATGATTAAGGAGTCTTGAAAGACCTTCTGAGAAAATCAGAAAGAGATAAGGTGACAAATGATCTCCTTATCTTAGACCCCTTATTGGTCAAACATTACCCACAACCTCTCCATTTAAAAGAAAAGAAAAGCTATTAGATGAAAGGCACCTCATAATCAAGGAGGTCCATCGTTGATCAACCCCCATTTTGTGCATGACAGCAGATAAATAATCTCATTCCACTCTATCAAACGCTTTGCTCATGTCTAGTTTGAGCGCAAAGAAACCCTTGCTACCTTGTTTCTTGTGTTTGAGATGATGAACAAGTTCAAAAGCAAACCAGAATATTGTCTGTGATGAGCAGTTAGAAAGAAAAGTGCTTTGAGCTTCAGAGATAACTGAAGGAAGCACGTCTTTAAAGCGTAAGACCAACACTTTGGATATTAGCTTGTAAATGACATTACAAAGGCTGATTGGTTTGCAATCACCCATTGCTCTTGGTTTTTTTATTTTTGGAATTAGAGTGATTATTGACTTGTGCAAGATACTTATGTCATGGCCTTCATTTAGAACTCCTAGTACCACACTCGTTACACCTGAGCCAACATGTTCCCAATTGTATTGGTAAAACATTGCTGACATCCCATCGCTTCCTAGACTTTTATCTGGACTCATCGAACTAAGTGCATTCAAAAATTTATTTTTTGTAAATGGACACAGTAGAGCCTGATTCATTTCATATGTTACTGCGGTTGGAACTGAGTAAAGAACCTGGTTCAAAGCTTCAAAATCAGTACCCGTAGCAGTGAACAACTCACCAAAATAAAAACATATAATTTCTGTCCATTCTTCCTTTGAAGTTGCTACCACCAAATGGATTTTACAGGGACTTAATGGTGTTATTTGACTTCCCAGAAGAGGCATAAGCGTGATTTTTTTTTTTTGTATTTTCATCATCGCGTTGAAACCAATCTGCCCCTTGACCTTTGTTGCCAATATGTCTCTTCTTGTGCTAGTAGTTCCTCCAAAGTGTCTTCAAATTTTTTCAGCTCAAACATAGAAGCATCAGTTCGGACAGCCGCATTGTTAAGCTCCTTCACTTCTTTTTGAGCCTTTGAGATCTTTTTTTTTTTTTCATGTTCCCATATTTTTTATTATGCCACCTTTGGAGAGAACTTGTGCAAGCTTGAATGTTGGTACAGAAATTCTCTATTGCCGAACCAGTGAGATTTCTCTTCCAATTTTGCAGTATTAAATCAATGGCTTCATAGTCATTAAGCCAAATTTTTCTAAATCTGAACCATGAATGTCTCTAAATGCTTGGATTTTGGCCAGCCAAAGGAACAACATTGAGTAAAATAGCATTGTGATCTGTCTTGAAATAGTCGAGATGGTGTGTTGTTATCAATTGAAAGCTCCCTTGCCATTGATCATTAACGAAGCACCAATCAAGTCTTCCTTGATTGCATTCACATTATGACATCCTTTGCTCCAAGTGTAAGGATCACCTTCAAAAGGTTGTTCGTAAAGGTAACAATAGTCCATGACATCAAGGGGGTGGCATCCTTACATTGTTCTAAGAGCTTCTAGGTGTGTATTCAATTTTGAATTTCTGGTGCACCATAAAAAGCAGAGAAATGCCAAGTAGGTCCATTATCATACCCTATGTAGCAGTCAAACAGATTTGCATTAAAGTTTAGTAGAGTTATATCCACATTGTCTTTCCATAATAAAAGTAACCCCCACTTAAACCTATTCTAGAGACTTCAAGTCCATTATTGAAATATAAAGATTGACGAAAACAAGTAACTATATTACAATCTAATTTAGTCTCCATAATATATAATACATAAGGAGTTTGCTCTTTGACAAGCAAATAAAGGTGCAGAATGCGCTTGGATTTCCCAAACCATGCGTATTTCAGCTAACAATTTTCATGGTTGATTACGGGGGTAAAAAATAGCCTCTACATAGTTGTCAGTGCAACCAGATGTATCTATAACAGTCTCAGAAGCATACTGGTTTGTCTCATCATCAGAAGACAAATTTAAAGTTGAGAGGGTAGGTTTGGGTCCCCTACATTGCTTGAGTGTCTTTCGCATTGACATTTTTTCCGGTTGCCTCTTACACACACAGTTTGGAGAATGATTTTCTTTGTCTTTCTCAGCACCATCAGTCATACAAATTATAGAATCAAACATTTTAGGACAACCAGGCTGTAGAGAAACTGAAAGAGAGAGGATTGAATGTGTTCATTGATTTTGTTTCAATTGGATAAGTTACAACATAGCCTATTGGATGTCCAACACTCGGCATGTATAGTTCAGACAAATCAGTTTCATTTGGAGATGAGGAGGGTGTCATGACAGTGTACGATGATGAGGAGGCAACAAATTTGTTTTGTGACTTTGTTGGAAAAAGTCACAGTATTGTTTGGTGATTCCTATTCCATGGTATGATGATCATGTGTTGGATTCAATTTTGCAGAAAAATCAGATGCAGTACCACAAATAGAGTCTCCCAATTGGTGTTTATGATGGCCAAAAGCACCAATAGCAGTTGTATCCATAGAGGCGAATCTAATATTTGGCAACATGATTTTTGAATTCAAAATTGCTGGCGCAAAAAAATATAGATCCTCTTCTATCCATATGCTCATTTTCTATGTGATTTTGAAATTTAGTAACAACTTGGTTTGCAAACATTGTTATTGATTCATCATGATGTGTTTGTTGCTGGTATGTAGCCTCTCCATATAGTAGTTTCCTTGGTTGTGGCTGGTTTCTAAGTGGAAGGGAAGGAATGGTGCTAGTGAGAGTCTTTCTTGCCAATCGTGTTAGCAGAGGCCAAGCATTGCCTTCGAAAAATTAGTTCGATACCTATCATAACCAAATGTTGGTAGAGCAACCCCTTTGATTTTATTTAAGTCAGGTCTAGGTCTAGGGTCAGATTCAGGTTCGGGTCAAAGGTCGAGTTCATTGCCAGGGCCGTGGGGGGAGATTTGGGTCTGGGTCTGGCCGAAGTCCAAAATATTGATTAAGATTTTTTTTTTGTTTTTAAAATTTTGATTTTCAATCAAAAAATTAAAAAGTAAAAAGCAATTTTGTAAAACATGTTTTGAAAAATATTTTCACTTTTTCAATTTTAAAAACATAAAACTGATTAAAAAAGTATTACCAAACGCCACTATATATTATATAAAAAATTAATAAGTACACATTAGCTGCAATTTTCATGAAAATTAGTTTTAATATTTCATTTAAAATAAATGAACAAATGCTCTTTCTTTAAAAAAAAAAATGAAACACCAAATTCTCATCCATGACATTTAATTTAATTATGGATCATACTAAAAAGAAAAATAAAACTAAATTATGGTTTAAATTAAAACTTATAGATGACAATAAATCAAAATTAAGGTTAGTAACTGATTTTTTTTTATATATATATATAAATATATATATAGGCTATGCTTATAAACAGTAAACATAATTGAGTAAAAGAAAATTAAGGTGAGTTATTATTATTATTCTTTTATTTATAAGGAGGGGAAATAAGAAAATGCAAGTTGAGAGACCTTTTTTCGATGGAGCCATTAGTCATTTTCTTACCTATATTTATTTATATTATTAAAATTAATAAATGGAGAACTTAAATAAAAGATAAAAAAAAAAAAAGAATACTTCACTTACTAATTTTTTAAAGAATACTATTAAGAATAATAAATTTTAGGGAAATTATCTCATATATTATTTTTTTAAATTTACAGTTTAAGTTTTTAAAGTGGTTGCAGCGCTAGTTACAATAGGAATTTCTATACGGTTTTTTGTTACAATTTAAGTTGCAGCGCTAGTTGCAATAGGAGTTTTTATATAGATTTCCGTAAAAATACAAAAAAAAAAAAAAGTTTAGAAGTGTAAAAATAAAAAAGGCCCTAAATTTTATTTTTTTTTATTTTTATTTAATATTAAATATATAATAATAATTTTATCCTTTAAAATATATTTTACAAAATAATTACCATATATTATAATTTAACTTAAAAAGACAATTTAGGGAATTTAAATATTTTGAAATTATATTTTCTAATAAAATAAAAAAGATTAATCATCATTATTTAATTTCCAAAAAAATTTAATAAATAACATATTATAAAGGAAAATTTGGCTTAATATGCTTAAATGTAAAATATGTTTTTTAATATACCACCCAATTAGAAATAGTATATATATACTTTTAATATCTTTTTCTCCTAAAAATACCTTTACATTTCAAAAAAAATTCTCTCTCTAACTCTCTCACTCTCCGGTGTTAACGCCGACCCATAACCCCTAACCGTCGAACACACAGACCTAGAACCCCAGCCGCAAGGCCTAACTGTCGTCTTCTCTCACGACCTCTCTCATTTTTTGCATTTCTTTCTTCTGGTTTACCAGTTTTTTTGCGATATTTAGCGATGTATTTGCAATGATAGAACAAATCCGAAGTTAGGGTGAAATTTAGCTATGATTTGCAACATTTGGTGATGTTTTGCGTATTTAGCGATGTTTCACGATGATATTAGCAATGTATTTGTGATATGAGACTAAAAAATGTACAACACATCGCTAAATATTGCTAATAATCATGAAAATTTGAGTATAATTTCGTGACATTTAACGATGTGTTTTGCGATATTGTGAATTAGAGACATTTAGTGATATTTCATGACATTTAGTGATATTTCATGACTTCGCGATGTTTCGCGACATCATCAAAAACTAGAAAAAAATGCAGAAAACAAGTGAGTTGAGAACTTCAACGATAGGTAGGGATTTCAGGAGTTTTGGGGTGGTTGAGCTCATAGATTTTGGTTCTGAGATGTACAATTTTTTTTTATGGTTTCGCGATATCCTCCTTGATTTTGTTCTACGTTTCATTTTCGAAATGTGTTTCGCTGGAAGTGGTGTGGTGGTCGTGGGCTTGGTCTAATTCTATGGTCGTGGGTATTAATTAGATTTGGTGAGAGTTAGAAAGAGAGGGAGAGAGAGGACTCAGAGAAAGAGAGAAGATAAGAGGAAGGTATTTTGAAATTTAAATAATTTTAAAGTATTAAATTCCAATATATTTTAATGTAGCATATTTAAAGACCATAGATAATTTTTAAACATGAATTATCAAATTTCCTCATTACAAATATTAATTTTAATTATTAATCATTAATTTTATTGTATTTCTCTATTAACTTTTTTTTTTTTTTTTTGAAATGAAATAGTAACTTCATTGAATTAAAAGCATTCTGAATACAAGAGAGCCTTAAGATCGGCCCAAACATTGTGATAAAAAATGCTACAACCAGAGGAAAATCGAGCATGCCTAGTAACAGCATGAGCAACTCGATTGGCTGATCGTTTAATAAAACTTATTTTAACACTAGGTAGAGAAGACAACAAATGACAACAATCCTGAATAACCAGAAATGACAACAATCCTGCCATCTAGTCAATTATAACCGTACACTAATTTTTATACTTTGTGCTTCAAATTGACCGGAATCAATAACTCACTCAGAAATGACTAAAATACCCTTACACTCTTTTTTTTTTTTTTGCTGAGACCCTAACATTTTATAATTTTTATTGATAAAAGATAATGAGCTCAACTTATTCACGTTCCCGCTTTAGAAATGATTAAAAAAAAAAAAAAAAGTTAAAACAGAAGTGGCCGCTGCTTTCCGTCCCCACTGTTTAGTTTTCCGTTACTGTTTAAAAATTAAGTAATAAATAAATAAATAAAAATAGAAAAAGATACGGTAAAGTTAACCGTATTAATTAATTAATTGTTCAGAAAAAGTATTGTTATTAAAAAAGGAAAAAGAGTTTTCTTTTTCGTAATCTCCGATTTGGCTCTCTATTTTCTCTTTGCCCAAACAAACAAAACGACGCCAACGCCACTACTACTGGCACAGAATAGAGATAGAGAGAGAGAGAGAGAGAGAAAGAGAAAGAGAAAGAGAGAGAGAGAGAAAGAAAAAAAGCCGAAAAGCTTCGTAACTGACTTTCTAATGGAGTTTGATGCTCAGATCTTGGACAAACCCTAACCATTTTCTTACCGGATTCTCTCTCATTTCTTTCAAGAACCGCTTATTGCTTTTTTTTTTTTTTTTAATTCATAAAGATCAACAGCCACAAGGCTTCTTGTTCCATTTCGAATCTTCTTCGCGGCCGCCGCATCTTTCACCGCCTTCGGTTCTTGGTTAAACGCGTTCGAGAAATTTCTTTCTCTTTTTCTTTGCTTTCTTTATTGAATTGTCGAGGATGAAATTGTTAGGATTGTGATTTGGGAGAGGGGAGGGTAGTAGTGTAATATTTGAGAAGCATTATGGATGAGAGAGGAGGTGGCGGTGGCTCATTTGTGGCTGTGAGAAGAATTTCTCAAGGTTTGGAACGAGGCAACACCTGCCATTCATCTTCTGGTTCGTACCTTTTCATTTTATCTTAATTTAATTCATTTATTCCTTTTTCAGTTCTTTAATCTCGATTCCTTTGGTGTTATTATTCTCTCTCTCTCTTTCTCTCTCTCTCTTCTTTTCTTTTCTTCTTTTGCCTTCGTTTTCTATTTACTCTATAAAGCACCTTTTCTATTTATGTTTTTTTTGCATATATATGTAAATGTATATTTATATGTATATTGACTCTATCCTTTACCTTATATTCCACAGTACTTTTTTGATAGCTTAATTTTAGATCTCGAACTCAGATGATTTACGTGCATGAGTAGCTTTGGATTATCTCGGAAGTTTTCGTTATGATGATGTTTTCTGATATCCTAATGTGTTGTGGTGGGTGAATTGCTTTATACACCTATGTTGTCTTTTTTATTGTTGTTATAATATCTAATTTGGGGTTTTTTTCTCCGATTTAAACGATTAGAATAATTTCTTCTGGTATATATTGGTTTCTTTCTTTCCTTTCTCTTCTTGATTGTTTGAAAAGTGTTAGGTATAAATTTCATGATTATAGCAGTTTTTTGAGCTTGAAATAAGTAATTTAATTGCATATGGTTAATTTGCTCTTGGATGGGAATTTGAGAATGTTGAATTCTTTTTTTGCTTAACATAAACATTCATGAATTGATCTCACAATGTTTTGGGGATTGACCTGCAATAATGCCCAATCAATAGAGATTTTATTAATGGGTGGTTCATTTGGTACAGCTGAGGTTGTGGCAGGATCTGCTGCATGGCTCGGTCGAGGTTTATCTTGTGTTTGCGCCCAGAGGAGAGAAAGTGATGCACGTCCTTCATTTGACTTAACCCCTGTTCAGGTAATTTTCATTTCAGAGATTGCTATCCGTTGAAATATATCTGGTTTTATTTATGTGTGCAGTTTAATATTTTATTTTCTTACATAGGAGGAATGCTTGCAAAGACTACAAAACCGTATAGATGTATCCTATGATAGTTCAGTTCCTGAGCATCAGGTACCCTGGAGCTGTATTTCTCTTTTGCATACTTTGTTTAAATGATATAAGTTGAACTTTTGAGGTAAGCATGTTTGAATTGGAGATGGGTGCAATTTACATGATATTTGATCTATATATATCTTTCTCGCGTGGCTTAATTTATACAATATTTATGAAAGGTGAATTATATTTTTCTGTTTTGAACGTCTGCTTTGATGCAGGAAGCTTTAAAGGCTTTATGGAAATCTGCCTATCCTGAGGAAGAGCTTCGTGGTTTAATATCTGAGCAATGGAAGGAAATGGGATGGCAAGGGAAGGACCCATCAACAGATTTTAGGTAGGTACTGTATTTCCATGGTTATTTGGGCATTACTAGTATTTAATCATGTGCTATGGATTTCTTTTTTCTTGCTCATACTTTACTTACTATCAAATATTCTTTCTCTGACAGGGGTGGTGGTTTTATATCATTGGAGAATTTATTGTATTTTGCTCAGAACTTTCCGGTATGTTATTCTGTTATTGTGTGTAGTATTCCCTCCTCTGTATAATTTTTGATTGCTAAATTATTTTTGGGAACTTGTAGAGTTGTTTAACATCTTGGATGTACTAGTTGGTGTGTGATTTCTAATTGTACTGTTGTACTGTGTCATCTTGCATTAAAATGTGAAATCATTGAATGCAGAAATCCTTCCAGGATCTTCTGCGGAAACAGGAGGGCGATCGATCAGTTTGGGAATACCCATTTGCTGTGGCTGGTGTGAACATCACATTCATGCTTATACAGATGCTTGATCTTGAAGCAGGTATTATTTCCTTTCTTCTTTAATTTATGCGTGTATAATTTTTCATTTGTTTCAAAAGGCAGAATTTTACAATAATTTTTGTCTTGGCTCCTTTCCATCGCAATGGAGTTTCCTATTGTTGGTGATGGTAATCTTTGTGTCCAAATGTAAGTTAATAAGTTGGAAGTTGTAATGACAGTGTCTGTCCAATATCTGTCATTTGTCAGTTTTGTTCATACTACTGCCTTGTATAATGCTTGCATTGTTTAGATCTGCAGTTGGTTTTGTTTCCACTTAGTTGTTCATTAGTTAATGAAGACTTTTAATTTTGCAGTAAAACCAAGGACCCTGGTTGGAGCAACTTTCTTGAAGTTTCTAGCAGGTACTTTTATCTGAGATATACCACCATTGCTATCTTTGACCTCATAGACCTGTTTGTAAATTATAACTAAAACTTTTTTTTTTAATTTCTCATGGCAGATAGTGATTCGGCTTTTGACCTTCTATATTGCATTACATTCAAGCTAATGGACCATCAATGGCTTTCTATGCGCGCATCATATATGGATTTCAATGTATGTGCCCAATTTATTGAAAATTTTGATTTGGTTCTCGCTTCTGTACTTCTCACAAAGTTTATGTACTGATTGTGGTGATAGTGCTTTTAGAGTATATTCATCATATCAGATGGTGCCCTTTTGTGCAATAGATTGAGCTGGATTTTTATATTTGGTGTCTTATAGGGATATACTAGTAATCTTGTGCTTTGTAGATGGATGACTTTGTACATGCAGTAGAGGCCAGTCGGGGGTAAATCCCTTTAGTTGAATAGATTTGGTTACTGAACGGACCTTACTCTGTTTTCTTTTGTTTTTGACAGACGGTGATGAAAGCCACGCGTCGACAGCTTGAAAAGGAACTTCTGAATGAAGACGTAGCACGACTTGAAGAGTTACCTTCCTACGGCCTGCTTTCACGATAGATTGATCTTTCTGAAGTCCTTACAAGACGACGGCTTCAGTAGTGACACTTATATTTCTAACTAGATGGTGTTTGTACATGATAAGGTGCTTTCCCAACTTCTCTGGCTCCTAGACAGCCTATTCTGATTCTGATTCTGATTGATTCTCGGAAAAGGTTTTAGTTTCCTGAGTTGTAAGGCTAAAGTCCGGTGTGAAATTTCGTTAAGGTTTAAAAGTTTGTTTTTTTAGGGCGGGCGGCAAAGATTTGTGCCACGGCATATCAAATTATGCAAAATATTGCAGTACCAACTTATAGGGAATGTGGAATGTATTTCTGTTTCTTTTTTTTTTTTTTTGGCTTTGACTTGTGATGAGAGCCACATGTGTTTCTGGTCCTGATGCTGATATATAGCTAAATCACCAAAATAGCCACAGGAGGTGAAAACTGAATTCCTTTGGCTTTTGGTTCTTGGTATAGAGTAGAAGAACCATACACTTTTAAACTCGTTAAAATCTTCAATCTCAAATGTGTTTACTTGAAGGGTCTGAATTGAATTCTGATGCCATATCTCTACATATTACCACACACACTCTTTTAACATCTTTGCATTGAATGAAACAATGTTTTACAATATTATGTACTTTTTTTTTTTTTACTTTTCTTGTTTCTTTTTCTGATTCAGCACCAGTATCAGTCATGCTTTAAAGGAATAAATGAATGTTGATGTATGTAAGAGTATGAATGGGAATTTGGTCAGTCTTTTTCAGGTCCTCGAGGTTGGTAGTAAATTGTAGTAAACTTCACACTTTTATCATTGGTGCAAGTGTGAGTAGCAAAATATTTTGGGATTCACGCAAACAAAAAATTGAAATACAATGTGACCAGATCTGGAAATGCCCTGCTGCATATTTAATTCGATTTAAAATATTAATCTATTTATTGGTTGTGTTCATTTTGAAGTGGTGTGTTTGGTGTTGTCGAGACTTTGTTGGTCTTTAAAATCAATCGTAGTCAGTGAGTAGAATAATTTTACCGACATGTCACTTCTTTCTAGTCAATAGAATTTGATGCTTCTAGAGATAAGAGTTAAACGTGGTTGAATTATTTCTAGGAGCACTTCTGAGTGACATTTTGTGTTAGCGGATTTTTCACTTGTAGTGTCCACACACATGTATTATAAATATATATTTTACTTAAATCCGACTTGTTTAATAATTATTTTAAAAAATAAAATCCAAACTTAATTTGTTTATAAATGGATTGACGCGACCGGTATCGTTTATAAATAAATTTTGTTTAGCATATCAACCTATTAATATATTAATAATATATCTATGACCTATTTGTCTGTTAATAATTTTTCTCCCTGAACTTTGATATGTAGTAAATTGTGTTTTCTGAACTTTTTTTGCTGTTAAAAATTCCCTTCAAACTATTGAGATTGTTAAATTTAAAGACTTCTGTCTAATTTCATTCAATTTTACTATTTTAGGAATTGTTTATGTACTAAACCATGCTCCCAAACTTTGATATCTACCAAATCATGTCCCTCAAACTTTGATATGTACTAAATCATGGCCCTTGAACTTTCATCCATGTTAGAATTTTTTACTAAAATTAGACAAAAGTCCTTAAATTTGACAACCTCAATAGTTCGGGGGAATTTTTAACGGCCAAAAAAATTCAAGGGGCACGATTTAGTACATGTCAAAGTTCAGGGAAAAAATTACTAATTAGCCTAATTTTAAATAGGTCATTAACAAGTCAGTTTCGTGTTAGCTCTGTCAACCGTTTATTAAATGGGTTAGATGAATTAACTCGAACACGGTCCAAATCTATTTAAGGTATATTCAAACCCGCTAACTTTTGTGTAGGTTATGAGTCATGTTACCGTGTCTGACTCATTTGTCGGCCCTACTAATATAATATACTTTTCGATATATGTACAATTATATTTTCCCCACTTCTTCTCTACTCTAAAATGAAGAAAATACACTTATACATCATCTCATGTGCATTCACGTCTTATTTACTCTATTATTTAAAATATTTTACCAAAATTCTACTTTATTTATTATACCTCAAACTTTTACTTTACACCATATATTTTTTACTTTTTCTCTACATTCATTTAAATATTATTTTTTTAATATATATAAAATACACTAATAAAGTATTAATAAAATATTATTAAAATACTATTTAAAAAATAAATAGTGCTTCTTGAAACACCGTATCATTATTTAAAACTTGAGTTAAAATAGCTCATCTAGTAGAGGTATTTTTTTTTTATCATTTCATCTTTCACTTCTCTATTTTTGAAAAAAAGAGTATTATAGCTCATTAAAAGCCAAATAGACCATATTGATTTACAATTTGTAAATAATTTCACATCAAGGCCGACCTTAAGTTAAGATGGGATAGGCTCACGCATAGAGCTCACTCCTATTAGGGGTTTAATTATTTTTTTTTTAATAAATATACATATTTTTTAATAATTTTTAAAAATACCATTTATTTTTATAAAAAATGTCTAAAAAAATATTTTTTTTCTAAGGCCCAAATTAACTCAAGGCCGGCCATGTTTCATAGAAAACTTACAATACTCCAATCGACTCTCTAATCCATCTTTTAAAATATACCATGAAAATTTCACTTTTTTTATTGCCTCAAACTTTTATATTACATCATATATCAACTTCTTTAAAATAAATTAACGAAACTCTATTTTTTCTTCAAATTTTGGTATATTTTATTCATTTGAAATATATAATATTAATATATACACATATCTATATATACAAAAATATTAAGAATAAAAATAATTAATATAATATGTTTAGAATAATATGTAATAAATTTTTAGTTTCAAATATTTTAAAATTTCTCTACTTTAGAGTATCTGACGTGGTTGTTTTTAAATCTATTTGGAAAAAAAAAACCTCTAATATATATATTGATGGGAAATTATACACCCCTTCATATTTTCAAAATCTATTTGGTTTTAATTACAATAAACTATTTAAACTCTAATTATGATGTGATTTTTAAAAAAAAATTGCTAGAAGCACCCTTATACTTGTAAAAGGAAACAAAAGAAATATAAAATATTTTATTTCTTTTATATAGATAAAAGATCTAACCAAAATTAAAAAACGAGAAATTAATCTCACAATAACTATAAATAAATTATAAAATAACTAAAAATAACCAGAAAATTAATCTTATAACAACTATTATACAACAATAAATAATCTATATAAAAACAACGATTTATAATTTTTACTGAAGATGTATTACTGTAAATAAAAAAAGTTCAAAGCGTGAAAATGAATTTTTTTCCATCTAGAAGTATTTTTAATTTTTTTTTTTTAAAAAATTAGTTTATTATGTAAATTTTTCATTTAAAAAAATACAAGGGCTAATTGATTAGTTTGTGATGATAAATTGTAATTTTTAGAATAGTAAATTTGGAAGACAAAAAAAAATGTATTAATATAATTCATTATTTTCTTAAAATTAAAATTTCGGATGGTAAAATAAAAAAATTAAAAAATATATTCTATATTGGGTAAGCAAAATTTTGTATGTTTTAATTTTTAAACACTTAAAGACAAAAAAAAATGTATTAATATAATTCATTATTTTCTTAAAATTAAAATTTCCGATGGTAAAAAAAAAAAATAAAAAATATATTCCATATTGGGTAAGCAAAATTTTGTATGTTTTAATTTTTAAACACTTAACTCTCTTATATTTTTTTTTTTTTTTGGATATAAGAGGATTTTGCCCAAAAAAAAAAAAATTAAGAGTTAATATAAAAAATAAAACATAAAATCAGTAACTTTTTAACTTTTCTTTTTCTCTGCTACAATTAAATAAATGCTTGGACACCGGAGATCGGAGCCGAGGCGTTTCACTCTCAGGTACCGTTTTTGAGTTTTGAAATCGATTCTCTCTCTCTCTTTTGTTGTTGGATATGATTTAGCCATTATCTATCAAATTTTATTTATTGAATATTATTCTTAGATTAGGAATTATTAAGAAAATATTTGTTTGTGAATAAATTAAGAATTATTTTAATTTTAAATATAACTTCTCAAGTCATGTTCGGCTGCAAGTGCCTCTATTGGAACAGACTCACCGATTTCTCACCCCCACACCTTGAATATTTCTCTCTCCCTCAACCCTTACCCACCTGGCCTCATGTACGATATTAATCAGCATTTACGTACGTACCTTGGGGATTTGATTTGTGGTCGGCGTGGGCGAGCCAGAAATGAGCAGCCATTGCAGTGAGATCAGAAAAGGTCGCTGATGAAGATGGCGGTGATATTCAGATGTGGGTCAAGAAGAAGAATATATCAAATCCTCTATTGGTTTGGACCGAATCCTTGATTGCGTGGTGAGTTTTTTGATTTTGAATTAAAATTTTCTTTCTTTTTAGATGTCCATACGAGTTATGTTGTTGATTTATTCTGATTTTATTTATGAGTTAGCTAGTGAAAGGTGTCTAGTTTTTAGTACTTTTGTTTGAATGTTTGCACAGTGTGATGAAGTGTTTTGAGTTAAAATTTTATTTTTAGTTTAATCGTGGGTGATTTCGTTCAGTTTGGTGTTGGGCTGAATGCTGAAATGGTGGTTAGTTGATTATATCTTGTTGTATGTTTTTGGTTTTGTTCTATAATGTTGAGTTGTTATAATGGGATATATTGTAATCTTTCTGTTATTGGTTTGTTCTATATTTGCGCCATTTTTATGGTTTTAGCGCCTTACAAGGCTATAGCGCCTATTATGATGTAAAGAAAATTTTAAAGTGATATTTTTTTTTTTTTTTTGAGATATTTTTAAAATATTTTCAAGTGAAATAAGGTTTAAAGAGGATTAAGTTTAAACGATAATAGCTTTTAGCTTTGGTGACGGCTATCAACAACGACGAGATGTATTGCAACAAGTTAGGAGCGTTGTTTGAAGATGTTATAGCTTTATTATCTAAATTTCCGGGGGCAATTTTATCCCATGTGGTTCGCTCTGAGAATTTAGCGGCCCATGACTTGGCAAAGCATGCTCTACGATTAGACGATGAGCTATCCTGGTTCGAAAAGGTTCCAATGCCAGTGGCGGATATAGACGTCGTAAATTCATGAGCGATTCTAATCACTTTGTCAAAAAAAAAAATAAATAAATAAATAAAACATAAAGAAAAAAAAATATGGACTGAAATATGTCTAGATGTTTTATAATCACCCCAACCAAATAAATAATGAGAAACAGAGTTAAACTGAAGCAAGACACAAGATTTCCACAATGTGATAACTTGTTTATGAAGGTTCTTAGTACACTCAACATCCAGATGAATTAATAATCAAAGCAAAACATACAAAGACTCATAGTTTTATCAGGAGAACAAAACTCTCTAAAACTTCATAATAAGATGTCATCTTCATCATCATAACAACTAAGAGAAAGATAATCCCAGTATCTGAGAGCTCAAGAAAGATCCAAGTCTATTCATAGATCCATGAGTGAAGGCTGCTCTGCCATTCAGCAACGCCTTCGGGGAACCACAGGGCAATCTCCTTCCTTCCATTCTCAGCTGAATCACTTCCATGAATGACATTCCTGCGTCCAATGAATGTTCATGCAGTTAATAAGGTTGTAAAATCCAACAAAAACAACACAGTATAGAAAACCCCTTCTAACAATAAACATTGTATGATCATACAACTATATAACAATCTAAACATTTTCATTACCTGCCAATATCAATAGCAAAGTCGCCACGAATGGTTCCGGGGGCAGACTCTGCAGGGTTGGTTGCTCCAATGATCTTCCTTCCTGTGGTTACCACATTCTTACCCTCCCAAACCATGGCAACAACAGGGCCAGAGACAATGTACTCAACCAAACCACTGAAAAAGGGCTTGGCAGAGAGATCAGCATAGTGCTTCTCCGCAAAAGCACTATCAACAGTGATGAACTTCAAACCTAAAACAAAACAAAACAAATCAATCAAGCCCTTAACTTAGAAAACTACAATTACAATTCTCAATTATATATATGATTACAAACTTAAAAAGAAAAAGTCCTTTTAATGATATAGAAAGCTTACCTCTCAAAGTGAATCCCTTCTTCTCAAATCTGCTAATGATTTCACCAACCTGAGTAACAATAATTAGACCTTTAATTTTCCAAACAGTAATCGAATCTTGGTGAATCTAATTTCAACATCTCACTAATAAATTATTAATTTATTTATCAAAAGCTTTATTTTTTGCTAGACTCCGAAAAACCCCAATCCAGATACATTGAGTAATGATTTTTTTACTAGGACCCACCAAAAAGAAAAATTTCCTACCAACCAAACACCAGATCCATTATAATCATCAAGATATCCCAGAAATATGAGAAATCTCAAGAAACTCATATGAGAATCAAATAGGTAAAGCAAAAACAATAAAAATAGAAAACATACCAGTCCTCTTTGGACACCATCGGGCTTGATCATAATGAAAGTTTGCTCCATCTTTGTCTTCGAAGGTCTCTAAACGGAGCAGCTGAAGTGAATTTTGGGTGAGAGTGAGCGTGAGAGAAGAAAGGATACGCAAGTATATATATATGTAAAAATTGTTATATATGCGGAGTTAGAGGAAAGCAAAACCCTAACCCTAGTCGAACTTGTTCCGAATATTCTGTTGGATTTTCGCTTTATTTAATTATTAATATTAATTAAATGGTGGAGACTGGGGAGCCGTTGAGTAAAGACAGCTCAGCCACATTTTTTTTTACATACTTGATGTCAAAAAAAAAAAAAAAAAAAAAAGAAGCTATTACATACTTTAAAATATGCTTAGATATAAAGTGATAATTATATATTTTGTCAAAAAAAAAAAAATGGTAATTACAATAATTTTTATTGTTCTTGTTGAGGAGTGCTACCACCATCACTCTCATATTTTAGTTTTGTATCTAAAAATACATGTCAAATAATTTTTTTATAGCAATATTTGTTATGGCTATAATATCAAAATTTTTAAAATTTTCTTGTTAAAAATAAAAAAAAATTATTAATAATTTATAAATATTGACAACAAAATTTTTTATATTGGCCCTGAAATTTAGTGGGCCATGAGAAAAAAAATATATTTTTGAGCCCTTAATTAAAAAAAATGTGGTATTTTTCAAAATGAGTAAAATATATATAATTTTAAAAGGGGAAAATATTTTTTGAACCCCTGGACAAAGTGAGCCCTAGACACAGACCCCGCCTATGCCTAGGGTCGGGCTTGGACGTATGCATATGTAAGGTTGGGTGGCGCTGATTTTCTATAAATTCAATATATACATATAATGATAATAATATATAACAAAAATTAGTTGCATATATGGGCCAGTTTAGCAGTGGGGAAAAGCATATGTAGTTGTGATGTCGGAAAAACAGTTGTAGCAGTGCTGTAGGAAAAAGCTGAGTTGAGTGTTTGGTAAACTATAAATTTTAAAGTGCTAAGAGTTGTTAAGATAATAATAATAATAATAATAATAATAATAATAATTTAATCTACTTCATTAAAATTACAAATATAAAATATGTTATATAAAATTTTTATTTTTTATGTATTTTTAATTATTTTTTCTATAGTATAAATTTATATGTATTTGATAAAAATAATTTTTAATATTATTAAATTATACTTTTTTCAATTCTAAAAAATATTGTAGTTTATAAAAAATTTAGATTGATATTATTTGTGAATAATAAAAATATAAATATAAATATAAAATATTTTTTAAAACCAAATAAAAAATTAAAAAATTAAATATTATTTATTTTAAATATTTTTTCCTTCAAAAAAAATATTTTGTTTTTTTAATATATAATAAATTTTTAGTAAAAAATAATTTATTTTTAATCAAAATAGCTTTTTTCAAAAATTGTAGACCTTTGATATATTAATCAAAATAGATGATATGTGGTAATTTAGTACCCCACTGTGGGCGCCAAATTGTAGAGGGCATAATCTACAATGATCGGAATGGAAGGATCGCGAGGACCGACAACCTGTAGAACAAACGAAAAAAGGACCGTTGAGACCTTGGGACACCAGGATGGTGCCAGCCGAAGGGACTCCGACGATCAAGTCAGTAAACAATTTAAATAAAGAATATCTGAATGTAAATAAAGAAGATAGAAAACATATATTTCCACTGTAGAGCGATGGAGAAGGACTGGTAATAATAATAGTAATGTATTGAGTGAGTGCTTGAGTGAGTGAAGATGAGATGATCCTTTAGGACTCCTGGGTTCTCCTTTTATAGAGCCCCTGATGGTTGAATTCCCCTATTCTGAAGAACGAATATGTGAAGTGGTCTTCCCCTTTTCCAGGAGAAAGGATCGATTCTTCTACTTTAGTTATAGACTCCTTCCTATCCCTTGTATCAGATTGGTCTTATAGTTGCTGAGCTCGTTTGGGCCTTGTATTTTAGCCAAAGCCCAATGTGTTTTGGATGAGTGGGTTATATTCACTCACTTGGTTTGAAGGGTTGTAATTTCGATTTGGACCGTAAGAGGCATTTGGGCTTGGTGTAATTTTTGGCCACTAGAGGTTGTACCAGCTTTAGCTTTTAATTGTATCTTTTCCATAAATTCTTTAATAAGTTGTTTTTTAACTACTTACCAAACACCTTTTTGTCATAGTTTTTTTGAGAAGCATCTTTTAGCTTTTCTAAAAGTTGTGCCAAACTGGCCCATAACCTCCTGATATATCAAAGCAGCTAACATTATTTGTTTTGAAGTTTTATTGCGCCTTCTCTATGAGCAAGAATCCCAAACTTTTTATCGGCGACTATTTTTGTTGCCAATAGCCAATATTGCCGACGAAATACACCAATTGCGCCGGCAAACGTTAGCACAAAACCGCCAAAAGGTGGGAATTATTAGCTGTACGGTTTCCACTTTTACCAACGCAATTACCTGCGCCGGCAAAATAATTTATTTAATTTTGTTTACTTTTGTCGGCGCTAAATTGCGCCGGCAAAAGTCGGGAAAAAAAGGCTGTCAATTTTCCCTCGCAGTGAAAAAACGTGCGCGCAAAAGTAGGTGGGGACTTTTGCCGGCGCACTTATATGCGCCAGCAAAAGTGGGAACTGTTTGGCCATTGGACAAGTTGCATCAAGGTTTAGCGCCAGCAAAAACCCTTAAAAATTTTGGCGGTCAACATCCCGCGCAAAGGAAAACTTGCGTGAAAATTAAGTGGGAAACTTTTGCCGGCGCAATTAGGTGCGCCGGCAAAAGTTGAAAGTAAATAAAAGCTCGAGCGAACCCTTCTTCCCTATTTTTCCTCTTCTCTTTCTCTTTCTTCTCCTTCTCTCTCTCTGCAAAAACCAAACCCACCGTCGGCAGCCCCATTTGTTCCCCTCCAAAATCCATTTTCAACCTCCCAAAAAATTATTTTCAACCTCCAAACTTGTTTCTCTCTTTTTCCTCTTTTTTTTTTTTCCATTTTTTTCCAAAAAAACATTTGTAATGGGATTCTGACGAGATGGGCCGCCACACCTCCGCCGCACCACCGCCGCACCTCCGCTCCGGTAACATATATTTTCTTTATTTTAGTTTTATTTAATTTATTTTTTATTTGTGTATATATAATAATTTTAGTTTATTTGAGTATAAAATTGTGTTTAGTTTTTTTAGTTTATAGATGTGTGTAATTTTATATAGTTTTATGTGTATTTTTATAAATTTGTGTGTATATGTGTATATAAATGTGTATAATAGTTTATATATGTGTATTTGTATATATATGTAAATGTATATATATGTGTATATGTATAAATATGTGTATATGTATATATATGTACAAGTATATATGTGTATATGTAATTGTATGTAAAAGTATATAAGTGTGTATATATGTGTATATGTAAATGTATGTATATATGTATATGTAAAAATATATATCTGTGTGCATGGGCGGAGCCAGCATGAAAAGTTTTTTTTTTTTTTGGGGGGTGGGGGGGGGGGGGCAAACTACATTATAAATTTAAGTGTCAAAAATCTAAATATTTTTATTAAATTTATAATTAAAATTAAAATACAGAACGTCTTTCTTGCATATCACGAAAATCATCGATAAGTGAATTTATACTAATTTTTTTTGGCAATTTCTCTTTCAATATATACGAGCAAACAATCACTTAAAAATTCATCTTCCATCTTGTTGCGAAGTGTAGTCTTTACTATATTCATAGCTGAAAAAGATCGTTCTGTGGTAGCTGTAGAAACTGGAAGTGTAAGAATAAGAGTTATCACTTTATACACAATTAGAAAAATCTCTGCTTTTCTAGTTTTTACTAACCACTAACATAAATCAGAAATGGTTGCCAAAACATTAAAATCAGGAAGTTCTCGTATTCTGTAAAATCTTTTGGAAGCAAACATATATAATATATCATTTATTGCACAATATATTTTATTTGGAAACAAACAAAAAATAAAAAAGAAGAAACTAAAAAGCCTAAACCGTCATTTACAAGTTACAAACCATTACTAAAACTTTACGTGGGGCCACCATATAGTATAAATAATAAAGAATGGATTATATATAAATAAAAAATTATAAGATATGGAAAGTTTGGGGGGGGGGGGGTGGGGCATGGCCTCTATAGAGCTTCAAATACATCCGCCCCTGTTTGTGTGTATATATATGTGTATATGTAAATGTATATATTACATATATATATAATATATACATAGTACTATACTTTTAATTTTATTTAGTTAATATTTATTTTTTTTTGGCTAAATAGGCTTTTGGTATTCCTTTATTTGGTGTTTGGCAAAAATCACTGCTCGTTATATTGGAAGGTTTATAGTATGCTTATGTTATATTATTTATAATATTTTAAAAAAAAAAAATTACTTGAAAATGCATATTAGAAGAGTTTGAATATCTTATATATTCATCCGTAGTGAAGTAGGTTCTGTGAAAAATATACTGCGGTCGGATGGGTGGTAAAAATTAATATGTATGTAAATTGTTTTGGTATTGTTTTTGTAATTTTTGTGTAGGTGTTATAAATTTAGGAATGATCAATTGTAAAGTGTTATGCTGTCGAACTTTCGGTAGCATAACATTTTTAATTTGATAATAGTTTTTATTTAAAAAAGAATTAGAACATCATTAATATCATAGATATGATAATAGGTATAATTTAATATGCATATAAACTGTTTTGGTATTGTGTTTGTGATTTTTGTGTAGGTGTTATAAATTTGGGAATGCTCAATTGTAAAGTGTTATGCTGTCAAATTTTCGGTAGCATAACATTTTCAATTTAATAATAGGTTATATTTAAAAAATAATTAGAACAACACTAATATTATAGATATGATAATAGGTTAAATTTAAAAAATTAGTTAATAGTTTATTAATTATAATAAAAATATTGGTAATAGTTTATTTTTGAAAAATAATTACAACATCACTAAGTAAATTTAAATTAAAAATTAATAATTTAATTAGTTAAGACTTCAATTGTAACACAAATTCATTTAAATCACTTGGTAATTTTAAAATGTCACAAATTTACTTATTATTAAATAATAATTAGAAACTTTATTAAGTTAAAAATTGATAAATTAAAAACTTATTAATTAATTTATAAATTTTTATTTATATTAGTTATAATGTTACATAAATTGTTAATTTAAAAAAATTAGATAATTGAAAAATAATTAAAGTTGTGACAAAAAAACTATATTTATCACTAATAGGTGAAATTCATTAATTAAGTTAAGTTTTCATAAATTAAAAAGACCATAAATGAAATGAAAATTTTTTGAATTAAAAATAACATTCAACATTGAATTAATAATAACATTAATAAAAGTACATAGGTGGTACATAAAATAACATAAGACATTATAAGATACCATAAGACATTTTAATATAGCATAAAATGAAATTCTTATCCTGAATTGATTTCTTTGGTTCTAAACCAAAGATAGGATAGAACAATTTTGTTTGTATTATCACATAGTGATAATTTATTTCACACACACATTTTTCCTTAGACCCGTTTAGAGAGGCTGAGTTAGTAAGGACTCTTAAATACGCTTCTCCAAATTATCCAGGACTTTTTATGTCCACATGGATAGTTTGGGCTTATTTTATACCTATAGTGTGATCTATTGCTCATTTGATTGTTTCTTTGTTAAAGATTTCAGTACACCATCTCGTTGCATGTTCTTGTAAGTTGGCATACTTGGTAATAGTTTGCTTATGAGAACTGTAGGGAGGTGCTGCCGAAATTTTGAAAAAAAAAAAGAAGCAATCTTAAGAGAATAGATTGCACTATATGTATATCACAAACCTGAATGAGATAGGTTCTTTACCCTTTTAGAAATGGAGTGACAAGGTGGAGTAGGACACATTTTCAACTTTAATTTAAATTGTGTGTTTTCATATTGTATAGCAATATGGTGAGCGACATAAGCTGGATGACTTCAAACAGACGATCTGTAGAGTTTCGTAGGGGTGTGGATGAGTTTGTTGGAGTTGCTCGAATGGAATTAAATTCTGCCGGAGTTACACGATGCCCTTGCATGAGATGTCTGAATGTGAAATTTGAAACTCCCGATAATATTAGGGTACATCTATTTGTGCACGACATCCAACGATCGTACACGACCTGGTATTTTCATGGTGAGTCGTTCACGCAATCGGCTGTAGAAATATTAGACAAAGAAGAAGAAGAAATGGCAGATGTAATGGCAGATATTTTAAGAGAAGATCCTAGTTTTGACGATCCAAGTTCTACCACTGCTTCCTTTAATGAGCTCCCTGTGAATGGTGGTGGAAAGTACGACGATTTGTTCAAGGATATGGAAACTGAATTGTACACGGGTTGCAAAAAATCAGCGCTCAACGCTTTGGTGAAGTTGATGCACTGCAAAGTTCCCAATAAGTGGAGTAACCATTCTTTTGATATGTTACTCGCCATATTGATTGAGTTATTTCCAGAGGGTACAAAATTACCCAAGTCCCATTACGAGTCGAAGATGAAATTGCATAACCTTGGTTTGGGTTATGAAACCATTGATGTATGCAAGTATAATTATGCCTTATTTTGGAAAGAGAATGAAAAAAAAAAGAAGTATGTCCGATTTGTGGCGAGAGTCGTTGGAAAAAGAGAAAGGGAGACAGAAAAAAAAGTTGCTAGAAAAGTTTTGCGGTACTTTCCTTTAATTCCGAGACTGAAGAGGTTATACAGTTCAAGACACTCGGCAGAAGACATGTGGTGGCACTACTCTAAGAGACCTAAAGAGGATGGCGTGCTTAGACACCCCACAGATGCAGAAGAGTTGAAGCAGTTTGACAGACGTCCTCCATCCTTCGCACTTGAGCCTGAAAATGTGAGATTGGGATTGGCCATCGACGGGTTCAATCCCTTTGGTAACATGAGTAACGCTTACAGTGTGTGGCCTGTTATTTTAGTCCCGTACAACTTACCCCCGTGGAAGTGCATGAAACCTGAGTCGTTGATGTTGTCTCTTTTGGTGCCAGGACGCACTTGTTGGAAATTATTTTACCAGGATCTTAGATCTACTCACAAGTATGTTTATTAACATCCTAAATAAGAACTTTCTAAAACGATAAAGTAAACACATATAAAGTTTAGGAAACCTTACATTGGGTGCAGCGGAATATAATGACTCCTTCCGTTCAGATATCTAGCCCTTGATTCCTTTCTGTAGCAGAGCATTATCAATATCTGAACCTGGATCTCTTTCTCTGAATCTTTGATGCTGAAACTTCCTTCTTGCTTAAAGTCTTTCTTCATGATCTTCCTCACTATGATTGAGGTATCACTTGCTGTGTGTGGGCACTACTCATACACTAAGGATTTCGAAATTCAAGAGGGAAGAGAAAGAAGAAGTGGCAGCTAAAGATAGGGAGAGAGAAAGGCTCAGGTTTTTCTCTGAAGGAAAAATAGAAAATTTAAGTGTAATTTTCCTGAAGCCTTCACTATCTATTTATAGCATTCCACTAGGGTTAGGTTTGAATTATTTGGCATTAAAATAATGAAAAAATCAGTTTAAATTCCTACAAAAGTGGCTGGCCCTATACAAGTGGATTTGGGCCTCACTTTTTGCAATTTTGCAGTTTTATCTTTTCTGCATCTGATTTTCTCAAAAATGCCAATTTTCTAATTCAACCATTTAAATACCAATTCTAACTATTTAATAACTATAAATAATTATTAAATAATATTGTCATTTATCATATTTATTAATTCAACCATACAAAGTATCATAATTAACAAATATGCCCCTATAAACTCTTTCTTTACAATTTCGCCCTTACTTAGTGAAAAATTCACAAATAGACATAGTCTAATTTGAGAATTATAATTGATTAATCAAAACCAATTACATGAGTCTTACAAGCAATATTATCTCAACTAGTGGGGGGACCATGGGTCTATATAACCGAGCTTCCAATAAGTAGATCAAGAATTTAGGACTAAAATTCACTGACTTATTAATTCTTCGTTGAATCCACGCATAGAACTTAGAATTGCACTCTCAGTTGTATAGAATGCTCTATATGTTCCACCATATAGACACATCATTAGTTATCCATTGTTATAATCCTAATGTGATCAATGATCCTCTATATGAATGATCTACACTGTAAAGGGATTAGATTACCGTTACACCCTACAATGTATTTATTCCTTAAAACACTTGACCCCGTATAAATGATATTTCAGCTTATGTGAAATGAGTACTCCACCATTTATGTTCGTTTGGTCAAGCTCGAAGGAGATCATCCTTTGCTTACTATTTGCCAGATAGAAGCTATAGATTCCATGTTTATGCTAGCGCTCCCACTCAATTGCACTACCGTGTTCCCAAAATGTACGTA
Source organism: Cannabis sativa (assembly GCF_029168945.1). Taxonomy (NCBI): domain Eukaryota; kingdom Viridiplantae; phylum Streptophyta; class Magnoliopsida; order Rosales; family Cannabaceae; genus Cannabis; species Cannabis sativa. Next base: position 37,835,221 of record NC_083610.1, on the reverse strand, counting down.
TCACCCTGACCTAAAAGTAGGCTTAACTAACAAATCAAAGAACACGAATAGCCTTTCAAGATTGAGCCTAATCATATCAGGATTAAGATCATTTGATCTAGGATCAACTAGGCGATATTGACTTGAATAGATTTTACGGTAAGTTTAATAAATCTAAGTCAAAGTTCAATATCGGTCCCTTCCGATGCATACTCCATGCATCCAACCTGAGCTTTACTTTAACCAATGTTCTGGAAAGAACATAGTATTTCTCCAAATACAAGTAAACTCTTGTTGTAGATTATCATATCAGTAAAACCCTGTGTCTGATAAATCTAGGAAAGTTTATTCACATAGTCATGTTTACTTTCCAATGTGTTGATGGCACAATAAACAGGATCAAGTATGTGAAAAGGGTTTCAGATGAATTTATACATTATGTACATATAATCATGAAATAAATCATGTGAACCATGCAACATTAAATGTTATTTCTGATCTATATTAATAAGTAAATCTGATTATATTGAAATGAGTTTTGTTTAGGGCATAAAACCCAACAAACTCCCACTTGCACTAATATAAAACAAAAAGTGCGTTTCAAATAATCTCAACACCTTGATATACAAATCAAGTGTAGTAGTAGTAAACTCCTCGTAATAGGATCTGAAAGGTTGAATTAACCACAACCTTTTCTCCACCATTACTCTTCCTTAATCACAAAATCATTGATAATGTGAAATTCCTCTCTATATGTCTACTCTCTTGGGATACTGGATTCTATACCTTTGGCAACTACTTTTGGTTAATCAGGAAATTAACACTAGTAGTTTAAGGCAATTTGGAATGGTGCCAAAGATGTATAGAACTTTCCTTAGACTGAATAAGTACCTTTCCTGCAGCTTTAACATTCAGTCTCTCTCTGGTAGACCTGGAGACTTCAGATAGGTTTTTACACTTCTCCAAAATCACTATTCCACCCCCAGAGTAACCACCATCTTATCAGAAAAATTTACTAGCACAAAGGCAAATTTCGAAATCTGATATGGTGTAGTCTAAGAGTTTTAAACACACCTTTATAGACTAACATATAGTTCCTCTTCTTAATCTTAGGATTTACTTGATTGTCTTCCAATGTTCTTCTCCTGGATTAATCTGATACCTACTCATTACTCCCACTCAACAGCAGGTGTCTGGTCTAAGGCATACAAAAGCATATCTAAGACCTCTCACTGTTGATATAAGAAATTCTTTCATGGCTTTGTCTTTTCTGGAATAGTTGAGACTTTTCCTTAGATAAATAAAATCTATGCCTAAGAAGTTGTGAAGCTTCTATAGATTGCCATTAGAAAGAAAATGCTTCAGCATCTTACTAAAGTAAGTTGCTTGCATTAGAGTAAGTAATTACCAGGTATACCACAAGCCATAGGTTTAGATAAACTCAAACCTATAATACTAGGAACAGGAAGTTCGTTAAGTCCATTGAATAGACTTATTAACTAAAATTTCCTTTTATGTCCTTGTAATAGAAAATTTTAGGTTACTCCATGTTAATGGATTAAACCATAGTTCTATTGGCTTTCTTCTTAGTTTCTTATCTTGACAATCCATTACTTGTTTAAACTCACAATGGATTTTAATCACTAGTATCTCCCAAGTTATGAGAAGGTGAGTTCCTAGAAACTCTCCCACTACGACAAGGTACCGTGAATTATGTCGAAGAAAACTAAATGGTATTGATCTCTTCGGTTGTGACAAGACAACAGAGGCAGTGGGATCATCATATGTTATATAAGATGATAGAACACTTTTGGAATCAAGAATTAAATATCTCCTTTATTTGCTACTTGTTTTTCAGACTTAGTCATTTTCTTAGAAAAGTAGTATTTGTTTGAACAAACACTTTCTTATCTATTGACTATGGGATGGTCCACCCCTAATCATTTAGAATAGCTAACAAACCATGGTTAACAGTTCTAGCTTTTCTTAAGATTTTGATTAGGTCATCCATGAATCTAGTAATGATTTACATTAAGTATACAGCCATTACATCATTCTGAAATTGTATTACCATAGAAGGAATTAGGCAACGACTAGTAACTAATCATCAACATGCAACTCGAAATTTCTGGGGAGGTAAGTTTGGATATAATTCAAAAATCAATTTAATGATCTTTGAACTGCATATCTACTAACTATTTCTCCACCCCTATCAGTTCGCAAGATCTTTAACCACATACCTTAATGGTGTTTAACCATTGCTAGAAATTAATGAAATTTTTAAACATTTCAAATTTCTTGCTAAAAGGTATAATCTAGAGTTATCGTTTTAAGAATACGACGAAAAACTCATATCCACCCCTGAATGTACATCCATCTGCGAATGAGATGAACTTACTTTCTGTAAAGCCCGCTTAGTTAATTTGGAAATTAGCAGTTGTTTATGTTTATTTATGAAATTATTTATAGCTATTTAAATAATTTATTACTGTTATTTATGGAATTCAGAAATGCATGATTATGTCATCAGTAGTTTTTATATTTCGCATTTCCGGTGTCCGGTATTTTGGAACTCGGCGTTTGGCTCAGTAGAAATCACAACTTAGTATGTTGGTAATTTTGGGGACGGGTTTTAGACATTGGGAATGTCGGGAATGGCCGGGAATTTAGAATTTCCCAAAAATACCCCTTTAGTATGAATTATGTAATTTTATGGTGGAGGGGCAAAATGGTCTTTTTGCCCCAATGACTTTTTGTCTTTTGTGACTTTTAAATGGAAATTAAATGTTAATTTTAATTATTTATTTTGGCTGAAATAAGGTATTATATGCATGAAAATCCTTTTTTCTCTCAAACTTTACACTTAGCAAAAAAAATAAGAAAACTTTGAAAAGAGAATTTTCTCTCATTCTTTCTCTCTATTTCGGCTTGGTGTGAGCTGCTAGGGCTGGGGGATTTTCTCATCAATTCAATCATTTTTCTACCATTTTAAGTGTAATTCAATTGTAGGTAAGATCCTTGAACTTGTCCTTCTATGTTTTCTTGGAATTTTGATAAAAGATGAGTAAATGCATGTTATTTTGGGATGTTGTTGCTGCTGTGTTTGTGATATGATTTCTGAGGTTTAAATCTTGTTCAATTGATTAGAATAGAGCTGGTTATGATGCATGCTAGTTGTGTTGTTCAAAGTTTTGATTTTTAGCTTAAAAATGTGGTTTTCAAAGAGAAATGTCTATGTTCTGTTGCTGTGATATTGTTGATGTTTTTGATTGTTTTCAGAGGCTTAGTTAAGCTTGTTTAAGTAAGTTTAGATGGATTTGATTGCATGCTAGCTAGGTTTGCTCAAGTTTGAGTTTAGAACTCAAAGCTTGAGCTCTAATGGTGATTTTTGAATTCGTGCAATCTGGGTGGTTTTGTTGCCTTAGAAATGTTCTAGGGGAGGTATAGAACAGGTCTGGAAGGTTTCATGTGATTTGGGGTTGAATTGTGCAAGTTATGAATTTTTATGTTTGCTGCCTGCGAGGAACCGGAATTCCGGTTGGGCAACCGGTCTACCGGTTGGGGAATTTTTCCGAACCCTAGTTTTCCTCGTTTTTAGGTTTTTAGGGGTATTGCCATGCTTTTTATCGATATGGAAACTTTTAGTTCCTAGTTTTAGTCCCCGGAAAGTGATTTAGCGTGTCACTTATAGCGTTGTGATTTTTATGGTTTAGGAGCCAGTAATCCGCCGCTCAGCTTCAGTTCCAGTCAGGTTGACCAAGACACACGAAATCGGAATCCGAGTAAGATTAGTATAACAAGATGCATATGTAGATTACATGTTTAGCGTGCATGTAGGAAGCCCGCTAGATTACATTAGTTATGTATTTAGGCTTCGAACCATCCAACCCCGTCACGTCGGTAAGTACAGTGGAGTATGACCAAGAATGGAGTATGACCGGTTCGACCGATCAGCCGACATTTGGTTGGTGGTTCGGTCTTATTGACCTATCCCGTCCAGACAGCCGGAGTATGACCAAGAATGAGTATGACCGGTTCGACCGATCGGAGGATACTTGTCAATAGTACCGTCCCCCGAACGTTCAAAACTCGCACCATGTTGGACATGGCGGTAGTAGCTCGCACCATGTTGGACATGGCAATGGCGGGACTCGCATCGTGTTGGACACGGCGATGGTTTTATGTATGATATTATTATGCTTTTCTTACCGAGTCCGTCGACTCACGCTTTATGTTCATGTGTAGGTAAAGGCAAGGCTGTAGCTGATGGACCGTGAGCGAGCTTATGAGATTGTACATGTCGGGGCGGTTAGGCCTGGAGCGTACGATCCTCGGGACAGCACGGCTGAGATTTTTGTAACTGTCGTTAGACGACTTTTATTTTGATGTAATAGTTAAACAGTTAAACTTTTTGTAAATATTTTTATAATCGGGATCCCGAGTCTTTTGTAATATGTTTTTACAAGTTTAATCAAAAAGCAAAATTTTAATTAATCACGTTTTTCCATAAACCTCGTTGATTAGCAACGAGCTGCACAGTACGTTTAAAAATCACGTAATACGCCTAAGATAGTTAGAGTGTTACAATTTGGTATCAGAGCCGCCAGGTTGTCTTCCGAAGATCGTCACGACATGTACAATCATCATCAGCAGTTAGCTCGGTTCACGGTTCAGTAAGCCTTTATTGCTTTAGTAGTTTATTTTATTCAGTTATGAAAAAGAAAAGCCTGTTAGGAAGCATGTTAGTAGCCTGATAGTAGCATAGGCGCATGTTTCATTTCTAATTTCCAAATTAAACGGCATTAGTAAGCTCGCCTTGAATACGACCTGATATGCCAACTCTTGGTTTCGCAGGCGGTTCTAACTAGATGGACGCCAGGCGGACTACCAGGAGTCAGGGCAACTCCGTAGGGTCGAATCAGGGACAGGGAGCTCAGTTTCCCCCACCTGCTCGGGGCCGAGGTAGAGGTCCCCGAGGCAGGGCTCGTGGCCGGGGTGATGAGAACCCGCCACAGGCTGCCCAGGCTCCCCCAACCGATCAGGGAGCCCCGAATTGGGAGGTACGGTTTGCGGAGATGCAAGCCCGGATCGAAGAACAAGACCTCGAGATTCAGAGGTTGAGACAGCACGGTGCTCCTGCAGTTCCAGTGCCTTTAGTTCCAGTGGCACCTGCCCCTGCTGCCCAGGCCGAGATAGTGGTGGCGGCCCATAGATTGGAACCATTATACGAGCGGTTCCGGAAGCAGGCACCTCCGGTATTCCTGGGAGGTCCGGATGTAATGAAAGCCGAGCAGTGGGCGACGGTGATCACCGGGATTCGAATTTCATGGGTGTCACGGTAACGACGAGTGGTGTGCGCCACGTTTCGGTTCCGGGAGGACGCCACAGTATGGTGGGACATGGTGTCTCGGATTCACGATGTCACCACCATGACCTGGGAAAGGTTCCAGGAACTCTTCAACGCGAAATATTACAATGAGGCGGTCAGAAGCGCCAAGAGGAAAGAGTTCGTTCACCTGACCCAGCGGGAGAACATGAGCGTCACTGAGTATACTACTCAGTTTGACCGGTTGGCGAGGTTAGCCTTGGGAATTGTGCCGACCGACTTCAGCAAGAAGGAGAAGTACTTGGACGGGTTGAATCCCAAGATCAGGCATGACCTGATGATCACCACGGACGACAGCACCACCTATGCTCAGATGGTGGAGAAGGCACTGCGAGCTGAGGGCGCAGTGGGGTGCATGTCAGAATCAGTCAGTACTCCGGTTAGTGGTGGAGCTCCTACCCCTCCTGCATCAGGCTATAGCAGGGGGAGTAGTGGTTCGGCCATTGATCAGAGGAAGAGGGCACCCACTGCTTCCGGCGGCTCGAGTCAGAATAAGAGGTTCGGGGGAACCGGAGCGGCAGGGAGTCGTCCTGGTGGTACTGAGACCCGATTCTCCTACCCCGAGTGCCCTAGCTGCAAGAGGCACCATCGGGGTGAGTGCAAAGGTCAGGGATGCTTTCATTGTGGCATGCCCGGACACTTCAAGAGGGAATGTCCCCAGCTCCGACCAGAGGCACCGAGAGCTCCAGCGATACCCACTCCGACGGGGTATTCGCTATCACGCGGGCGATGCGGATGCCGGCCCATCGGTTGTTACAGGTCGGCTTTTTATTAACAACTCGCTTTATTCGATCTTTGTTTGATTCGGGGCTACACATTCTTATGTGGCGGCCGAGTCTTTAGTAAGTTGGGTAGACCACTTTGATAGATATGAATCGGGGTTTGGAACCCCGTTACAGCGGAGAATTGGTTATCTCCAATAGGTGGATTAGGTCTATGCCGATCAGGATAGATGGTAGAGAGTTAAGCGCTGATCTGATAGAGATGAGCTCAGTCGAATTTGATATTATTTTAGGAATGGATTTCCTATCTAAATATTCGGCGAGCATTGACTGTAAGAGGAAGATGGTGGTCTTCCAACCGGAAAGTGAAGAACCGTTTGTATTTGTGGGTTCGGTTCAGGGATCTCGGATCCCGGTGATCTCGGCTATGTCAGCGAGAGAATTATTGCACAGCGGGTGCTTAGGGTTTCTGGCCGTGGTGGTGGACACCACTCGGCCAGACACTATTCGGCCAGAGGACATCAGAGTGGTTCGGGAATTTTTGGACGTTTTTCCCGAAGAACTTCCAGGGTTACCACCTCAGCGGGAAATCGATTTCGTGATTGACTTGGCACCAGGGGTGGATCCGGTTTCCAAAGCCCCGTATAGGATGGCTCCAGCTGAACTTAAGGAACTAAAGATTCAGCTCCAAGGGTTGCTTGACATAGGGTTCATTCGGCCCAGTGTGTCACCTTGGGGAGCCCCAGTTTTGTTCGTGAAGAAGAAGGATGGATCTATGAGGATGTGCATCGACTACAGAGAGTTGAACAAGCTGACGGTGAAGAATAAATATCCATTACCTAGGATCGATGACTTGTTCGATCAGCTTCAGGGGAAGACGGTCTTTTCTAAGATTGATCTCCGTTCGGGTTATCATCAGTTGAGAATCCGAGAGGAGGACATTCCAAAGACGGCTTTCCGCACTAGGTATGGACACTACGAGTTTCTGGTTATGTCATTCGGACTAACCAATGCTCCTGCAAAGATTCATGGACCTGATGAATAGAGTATTCAAGGATTTCCTCGATATCTGTGTGATTGTGTTTATCGACGACATCCTCGTGTACTCTCAATCAGAAGAGGAGCATGAGTTACATCTTCAGATGGTACTGCAACGACTTCGGGAACATAAGCTCTACACCAAGTTCAAGAAATGTGAGTTCTGGTTGTCTCAGGTGTCCTTCCTAGGGCACATTGTGAGTAAAGACGGGATCAAGGTGGATCCCGGGAAGATTGAATCCGTCAGGGATTGGCCGAGACCGAAGACAGTGACAGAGATCAGAAGCTTCTTGGGATTAGCTGGGTACTACCGTAGGTTCGTGGAGGGGTTCTCCAAAATTTCAATGCCCCTAACCGAGCTTACAAAGAAGAATCAGCGATTTATCTGGTCAGATAAATGCGAAGCTAGTTTTCAGGAGCTGAAGCAGAGATTGATTACTGCTCCGGTGCTAGCTTTGCCTTCGGACAAGGAGAAGTTCGTAGTCTACTGTGACGCATCCAAACAGGGTTTGGGGTGCGTATTGATGCAAGCCGATCGGGTTATCGCTTATGCCTCCCGTCAGTTAAAGGATTATGAACAGCGATACCCGACTCATGATTTAGAATTAGCCGCAGTGGTTTTTGCACTGAAGATTTGGCGGCATTACCTGTATGGAGAGAAGTGTGAGATCTATACCGACCATAAGAGTCTCAAGTATTTCTTTACTCAGAAAGATTTGAACATGAGACAAAGGCGTTGGTTAGAATTAGTGAAGGACTACGATTGCGAGATCCTCTATCATCCCGGAAAAGCCAATGTAGTGGCCGATGCCCTGAGCAGAAAGGGTCCCGGGCAAGTAGCTAGCATGGTTCAGATCTCACCTCAGCTAGCAGAGGATATGGTTAGATCCAGCATTGAGTTTGTGGTAGGTCAGCTTCACAACTTAACGCTGCAATCTGATCTGTTGGAAAGAATAAAGGTCGCTCAGATGACAGATCCGGAGTTAGTGAAGATCCGAGATGAGGTATTGGTTGGTCAAGCCAAAGACTTTTCGATGTCAGATAGTGGAATGCTTTTGTATAAAGCCAGGGTTTGTGTTCCGAACAGTGTGGAATTGAGGAACGAGATCTTTGAGGAGGCTCATTCTACCCCGTATTCTCTACATCCCGGCACCACCAAGATGTACCAAGATTTGAAACCGTACTTCTGGTGGAACGGTATGAAGAAGAATTTGGTAGAATTCGTATCGAGATGCCTCACTTGTCAGCAGATCAAGGCTGAACATCAGAGACCAGCAGGGTTGTTGCAGCCTCTAACCCTACCAGAATGGAAATGGGAGGATATTACGATGGATTTTGTGGTCGGGTTACCTAGGACCACGGGTTTGCATGATTCCATCTGGGTAGTGGTGGACCGATTTACGAAATCTGCTCATTTTCTGCCGGTCAGAACAACATTTACAGTGGATCAGTTGGCAGAGTTATATGTCAGGGAGATAGTGAGACTTCACGGGGTACCGAAGTCTATAGTTTCGGACAGGGATCCGAAATTCACCTCCAAATTTTGGCAAAGTTTGCAACGGGCAATGGGTACAAAGCTAAAATTCAGTACAGCATTCCATCCTCAGACAGATGGTCAGTCAGAAAGGACGATTCAGATATTGGAGGATATGTTGAGAGCCTGTGTTATGGACTTTGAAGGCTCATGGAGTAAGTATCTACCGTTGATAGAATTCTCTTACAACAACAGTTATCAGAGTACGATAGGGATGGCTCCCTATGAACTGTTGTACGGTAGGAAATGCAGATCCCCTATCCACTGGGATGAGACAGGGGAGAGGAAATACCTAGGTCCAGAGTCAGTTCAGCGGACCAATGAGGCAATAGAAAAGATAAAAGCTAGAATGCTTGCCTCACAGAGCAGACAGAAGAGTTACGCAGATCCGAAACGCAGGGATGTTGAGTTCCAAGTAGGGGAACATGTGTTTTTACGTGTATCTCCAATGAAGGGGATTAAACGTTTCGGGAAAAGAGGCAAGTTATGCCCCAGGTTTACAGGACCTTTCGAGATTCTCGAGAAGATAGGTCAAGTGGCATATCGGTTAGCATTGCCTCCAGCCTTATCAGCAGTGCACAACGTATTCCATGTCTCAATGTTGAGAAAATACGTTTCAGACCCCTCTCATATACTCAGTTATGAGAGTCTTCAGCTTCAGCCAGACATGTCATATGAGGAACAACCAGTGCAGATCCTGGATAGAAAGGATAAAGTCCTTCGGAATAAGACCATAGCATTGGTCAAGGTTCTCTGGAGAAACAGTAAGGTGGAAGAGGCCACCTGGGAGCTAGAGTCAGATATGCGAGCTCAATATCCAGAGTTATTCAGGTTAGATTTCGGGGACGAAATCCTTTTAAGGGGGGAATAGTTGTAAAGCCCGCTTAGTTAATTTGGAAATTAGCAGTTGTTTATGTTTATTTATGAAATTATTTATAGCTATTTAAATAATTTATTACTGTTATTTATGGAATTCAGAAATGCATGATTATGTCATCAGTAGTTTTTATATTTCGCATTTCCGGTGTCCGGTATTTTGGAACTCGGTGTTTGGCTCAGTAGAAATCACAACTTAGTATGTTGGTAATTTTGGGGACGGGTTTTAGACATTGGGAATGTCGGGAATGGCCGGGAATTTAGAATTTCCCAAAAATACCCCTTTAGTATGAATTATGTAATTTTATGGTGGAGGGGCAAAATGGTCTTTTTGCCCCAATGACTTTTTGTCTTTTGTGACTTTTAAATGGAAATTAAATGTTAATTTTAATTATTTATTTTGGCTGAAATAAGGTATTATATGCATGAAAATCCTGTTTTCTCTCAAACTTTACACTTAGCAAAAAAAATAAGAAAACTTTGAAAAGAGAATTTTCTCTCATTCTTTCTCTCTATTTCGGCTTGGTGTGAGCTGCTAGGGCTGGGGGATTTTCTCATCAATTCAATCATTTTTCTACCATTTTAAGTGTAATTCAATTGTAGGTAAGATCCTTGAACTTGTCCTTCTATGTTTTCTTGGAATTTTGATAAAAGATGAGTAAATGCATGTTATTTTGGGATGTTGTTGCTGCTGTGTTTGTGATATGATTTCTGAGGTTTAAATCTTGTTCAATTGATTAGAATAGAGCTGGTTATGATGCATGCTAGTTGTGTTGTTCAAAGTTTTGATTTTTAGCTTAAAAATGTGGTTTTCAAAGAGAAATGTCTATGTTCTGTTGCTGTGATATTGTTGATGTTTTTGATTGTTTTCAGAGGCTTAGTTAAGCTTGTTTAAGTAAGTTTAGATGGATTTGATTGCATGCTAGCTAGGTTTGCTCAAGTTTGAGTTTAGAACTCAAAGCTTGAGCTCTAATGGTGATTTTTGAATTCGTGCAATCTGGGTGGTTTTGTTGCCTTAGAAATGTTCTAGGGGAGGTATAGAACAGGTCTGGAAGGTTTCATGTGATTTGGGGTTGAATTGTGCAAGTTATGAATTTTTATGTTTGCTGCCTGCGAGGAACCGAAATTCCGGTTGTGCATCCGGAATTCCGGATGAGTGTTCTGAATTTTCCCAGAACCGGAATTCCGGTTGGGCAACCGGTCTACCGGTTGGGGAATTTTTCCGAACCCTAGTTTTCCTCGTTTTTAGGTTTTTAGGGGTATTGCCATGCTTTTTATCGATATGGAAACTTTTAGTTCCTAGTTTTAGTCCCCGGGAAGTGATTTAGCGTGTCACTTATAGCGTTGTGATTTTTATGGTTTAGGAGCCGATGTCCGCCGCTCGGCTTCGATTCCGGTCGGGTTGACGGCACACTGAAATCGGAATCCGGAGTAAGATTAGTATAACAGTATGCATATGTAGATTACATGTTTAGCGTGCATGTAGGAAGCCTGCTAGATTACATTAGTTATGTATTTAGGCTTCGAACCATCCAACCCTGTCACGTCGGTACAGCCGGAGTATGACCAAGCGGCGGAGTATGACCGGTTCGACCGATCAGTGACATTTGGTTGGTGGTTCGGTGCTATTGACCTATCCGTCGGTACAGCTGGAGTATGACCAGCGGCGGAGTATGACCGGTTCGACCGATCGGGAGGATACTTGTCAATAGTACCGTCCCCTGAACGTTCAAAACTCAGTACCATGTTGGACAGGGCAGTAGTAGCTCGCACCATGTTGGACATGGCAGTAGCGGGACACAGTATCGTGTTGGACACGGCGATCGGTTTTATGTATGATATTATTATGCTTTTCTTGCCGAGTCTGTCGACTCACAGTTTATGTTCATGTGTAGGTAAAGGCAAGGCTGTAGCTGATGGACCGTGAGCGAGCTTATGAGATTGTACATGTCGGGGCGGTTAGGCCTGGAGCGTACGATCCTCGGGACAGCACGGCTGAGATTTTTGTAACTGTCGTTAGACGACTTTTATTTTGATGTAATAGTTAAACAGTTAAACTTTTTGTAAATATTTTTATAATCGGGATCCCGAGTCTTTTGTAATATGTTTTTACAAGTTTAATCAAAAAGCAAAATTTTAATTAATCACGTTTTTCCATAAACCTCGTTGATTAGCAACGAGCTGCACAGTACGTTTAAAAATCACGTAATATGCCTAAGATAGTTAGGGTGTTACACTTTCACTGGATATAGGCATATTAACTCTTTCCAGAGATTGATCTTGTCAAATCCACTATGAACAAGATACAAATGCCATAGATTAAAAAAAATGGTAGTGTCTATTGATGACATAGGTTTAGTTACATCAAAGAGTTCTTAGAATACTGCAAGTGGATCCTGGTCACAGAATACCTAACTCATATTCCATACAGTTTTAATCCATTAATAGAAGATGGATATTAAACACTTGAGAAAGTGTAACTGTATTGTATTCTGGAATTAGAAATTTAAGAAAATTTCTATTTGGAATCTAAAATTAAAGTCAAAGACTTAAATTTATACCAAATATAATGAGTAATTCTATCTTGGACCACCACTACTATTTTAAACTCTAAGTCAGATTTTCCCATACAAGTAGGAGATTTCTAAGATTGAGGATTTATATCAATTGAGAATAGAATTTCGGGATTATAATCATATGCGTCATTTAAATTCTTAAGAGAAAATATAATGACATGAAATGATTTATAGACCATTCATCCAATGATATGTTATTAAGCTAATTCGAAATGAATAAGCTAAGAGGAATTAGGATAATTTCGTTTAAAATAAGAATCCAACGATGCTTCGATTAGCGAAAGTCAAAGTAATCTTATTTATACAATCTTCTTGTTTCATATCGTAAAAATACTAGTCTAAGGTGTCATCAATTGATGAACAGCTAGATGTCGCATATACAATATTTATCTTTCGAGATCTAACTCTATTATGTATGTCTAATGGTGAAAATCCACTAGGGATTTATCTCATTAGATAAACAAGCCAAGTTAGACCAACAATGAAGATTCGAAATTAAACTACAACTTAATAACAGAAAATAACATGGTTCAATATAAATTCATACACAATTCAAAAATTATAAACATATAGCAAGTAGGAATGACAAGTGAAAATACTAAAACTTACAATCCTAAATAATTTCCAAGGTTTTCAACAAGGCGATATCGGTGTCCCGTTTAGGCGAGAGTCAAAGCTACCATTCATTGAATAGAGTTGTCAGCTCGTCTAAAATGTTAAACATTCTAGCAACCTTTTATTCGATCAAGATTGGAATTCAGCGTTGTCCCGTTTAGGCGAGAGTCAAGGCAATTCTATCTTATGAGCTTCCACCATTGTTTCATAATTTGCAAGTCAAGTATGGTCGCCACCATTAGGGTGATCCATACCATACAAAACACTTACAAACTACTTATCATGCGAGGTTAAACGGTGCGAAATTGCTAATGAACGTTCCTCCATTAGGGAGGATTACTCACTAAAACAAACGCGGTGTAAAACCCACAATGGAGATCGAATGTCTCTTGATAATAAAGCTCATTATTTAAAAAGAGTTGTATTTTCTTTTATTCTCTTTATTTATTCTATTTATTTTAAATATATATTTATTTAATTAAAATTTCCAATTTAGAATGAAAAATTCTAAATATAAATTTTAATTTAATATTTATAAATTTTACTTAGATGGATATGAAAATAACATGAATTATTTCCATCTTAGTAATAATTTCCAATAAATATTTAGAAAAAATATTTAAGTTGTTACAAAATTAATTTAAATTAATTTACAACTCAAATTTAATTTTCTATAAATATATATTGCATTTCGAAAAATTAAAGTATTCAAGGATACAATTTTCAAAAATGCATGTTAAAATAAAAAATAAATCCTGGAAAAATTATTCTAATTTAATGTTGGCCCAAAATTAATTAATAAAATTAATTTACAACAAAAAATATAATTTTCCTATTTAATTAAATATATAAGAAAAATTTCAAATATTTAAGTATGATGATGAAAATCAACTTAAATATTAATTTTCTATTTAATTAAATACACTAGAAAAATACTTCAAGCAAAAATATCATCTATCTAGATTTTCCTTTGACTAATTAATTCAATTTCTAATAATATACTTTAATTCAATTTATTTTTAATTAATCAATAAATGAAAAAATCATTGATTTATGTTGATCCAAGAATTAATTAAAATAAATAATTAATTTACAACTTAATCTATTTTTCAAGATAAAATTCGAAATTCTAGCATTTAAGAAATGCAATTTCGAAAATTGATTAATAAAATAAAGAAAAAATATATTTTGAAAATTATTTAAATTTAGTTGAAAAAATAAATTTCAACTAAAAATAATTTTCTATTTAATTAAATGTCATGAAAAAGAAATATTTAAGTATGATGATAAAAATCAACTTAGATATTTAATTTTTCAAATTAATTAAATGTATTAAATTCAAGAAATAAATAATTAAGTGTAGAGAAGGCTTAATTATTAACCTCTAGTTTAATACTAGGAAAAATATACTTAAAATAAATTGTACCAAAATTAATTATATAAATAATTAATTTCACAATTTATAATATTTTCCTATTTAATATTAGAAATAATAAGTAGTCTAGAAATAACTATCTAGAAAATATCTTATTTGACTAAGTATCTTTTCCACAAAATTTGAAAAAATATCTAATTTAAGTTGTATTAGAAAAAATCTAGAACTTAAATATTTTTCAAATTTAAATTTAATTAAATATCAAAAATTAAGTTGTAACCACTTAATTTGAAAATATTCCATTTTAAGTTAATATTCGAAAAGATATTAACTTAAAAAATATCTAAAGAATCTTAATAACCAATGCCTAAAATTCCTCAACTTAATTTTGAAATTTTGAATTCAAAAGATATTCAGATTTAAGTTGGTTAGTTGAAGATAACTAAATATCAACTTAAATAGGAATATTTAATGAAAAATTTAAATTAAGTTCCAGAAAGAATCTAGATGGTTATAATTCTATATTTAATTAAATACAAGAAAATACATATAGTTTAGCTTAGAATATAAAATTCTTTAAACTATGATTTTCTAAATTAATTTCAAAATAAATGAAATTAATTATGTTGCTAATCAATTTTAATTAGGTTAAACTAGTGTAATTAACCTAGTCATTCAAATCAGGCAAATGGGCCTTCACAATTGGGGTGGTTTGTGTGAGGGGGTGCTGGGTTCAGTATGTCGTACCTACTTCTATGGCTCCCAACTCTCACACAAGGCCCAAAAGAGAAGAATTTAACCTTAATAAGAACAACTGTTATTAATTGAATAGGCCCAAAAACTAAATGGGCCTAAATAAATTCTATCAATAACTATGATAATTTATTTTAGCAACATTAACCTATATGCATCTATAATAAAATTAAACACATAGGCTCACACAGGCACACTTTGGATGGGTCCTATCATGTTGCTAGGTCATACACAGATGAAAGAAGATTGTAAATATACCTGTTACAAATTATTATCTTGACCAAGGGAGCCATCAGATCATTAGATCTGGCAAAAAGTAACCATGGCTATTTGCAATCAAGTAATAATAGGTTTTGAAAACTTACAAACAAGCTAAAACACATACTCCTGCAACAGGGTTAGCTGGATAGTTGGATGTAGGATTTATTTAATTTTAAATTAAATAATTAATTTCGAAATATTATTAAAAAAGATTTTCGAAAAAAAAATAAAAAAAAATTTTAAAAAAAAATTCGAAAATTAATTAAATATTTAAATTTAAAATTAAACCTACAATTTTGAAAAATTAGGTTCCAACCAACCTAAATATCATTTCAAAAATTTGCTAACTACTTTTAAATTTTAAATGTTATTTTATAAATAAAAATTAAATAAAAAATTAGAAAAGATAAATAAAATATCTTTTCAGATTTTAAATTTAATTTAAATAAATAAAATAACAAAATTTAAAAGTTAGCAAAATATCTTACATCTATTTAAAATTACATGATTATAAATATCTTATTTTAAATTTAAATAAGGTCAAAATATCTAAAAAGATTTTATTAAAAAATCTTAAAAGATAAGATATTTTTAAAATATCTTAAAAGATATTATAAATATCTTATAAAATCTGACCTTAAATTTAAAAAAAATATAATCAAATTTAAAAATAAGATAGATTTTTAAGCAAAAAGATAAATACTAATTCTATTCAAATTCAAATTACACTAATATCTTGAATTAAATTAAAAAAAATAAATTAATTCAAAATGATAATTAGAATTGAATTAGGAATAGTAATAGTATATATACAAAACCATACAAAAAATTGGAAGTTAATTCCATGAAAAAGTATGAAAAATTGAAGAAAAAAGAAAAAATTCGAAACTGTACGGACAGTTCTGCGATCGCAGGAAAATATCAGCACAGCCCCGATTTTATCAAATCTTCAAAAAATCATAACTAATTCAAATAAAATCCAAATTGAGTTCTGTAAAAGGCTAACTTGCATAATTTTTTCCATACTATCCAATAAAAATAATTCCAGAAACGAAATCACAATTATTTTTCACGAAAATTTCACAAACATCAATCAATCATCAAATAACACTCAATACAACATGATACCATCCAAAGAACACACAAACAATCGTTTTAAAGTCCAAATTTCTTGCAAGTAAATCAATTACCATGGCTCTGAGGCCAGTTGTTGGAAATTATTTTACCAGGATCTTAGATCTACTCATAAGTATGTTTATTAACATCCTAAATAAGAACTTTCTAAAACGATAAATTAAACACATATAAAGTTTAGGAAACCTTACATTGGGTGCAACGGAATATAATGACTCCTTCCGTTCAGATATCTAGCCCTTGATTCCTTTCTGTAGCAGAGCATTATCAATATCTGAACCTGGATTTCTTTCTCTGAATCTTTGATGCTGAAACTTCCTTCTTGCTTAAAGTCTTTCTTCATGATCTTCCTCACTATGATTGAGGTATCACTTGCTGTGTGTGGGCACTACTCATACACTAAGGATTTCGAAATTCAAGAGGGAAGAGAAAGAAGAAGTGGCAGCTAAAGATAGGGAGAGAGAAAGGCTCAGGTTTTTCTCTGAAGGAAAAATAGAAAATTTAAGTGTAATTTTCCTGAAGCCTTCACTATCTATTTATAGCATTCCACTAGGGTTAGGTTTGAATTATTTGGCATTAAAATAATGAAAAAATCAGTTTAAATTCCTACAAAAGTGGCTGGCCCTATACAAGTGGATTTGGGCCTCACTTTTTGCAATTTTGCAGTTTTATCTTTTCTGCATCTGATTTTCTCAAAAATGCCAATTTTCTAATTCAACCATTTAAATGCCAATTCTAACTATTTAATAACTATAAATAATTATTAAATAATATTGTCATTTATCATATTTATTAATTGAACCATACAAAGTATCATAATTAACAAATATGCCCCTATAAACTCTTTCTTTACAATTTCGCCCTTACTTAGTGAAAAATTCACAAATAGACATAGTCTAATTTGAGAATTATAATTGATTAATCAAAACCAATTACATGAGTCTTACAAGCAATATTATCTCAACTAGTGGGGGGACCATGGGTCTATATAACCTAGCTTCCAATAAGTAGATCAAGAATTTAGGACTAAAATTCACTGACTTATTAATTCTTCGTTGAATCCACGCATAAAACTTAGAATTTCACTCTCAGTTATATAGAATGCTCTATATGTTCCACCATATAGACACATCATTAGTTATCCATTGTTATAATCCTAATGTGATCAATGATCCTCTATATGAATGATCTACACTGTAAAGGGATTAGATTACCGTTACACCCTACAATGTATTTATTCCTTAAAACACTTGACCCCGTATAAATGATATTTCAGCTTATGTGAAATGAGTACTCCACCATTTATGTTCGTTTGGTCAAGCTCGAAGGAGATCATCCTTTGCTTACTATTCGCCAGATAGAAGCTATAGATTCCATGTTTATGCTAGCGCTCCCACTCAATTGCACTACCGTGTTCCCAAAATGTACGTATCACCCTGACCTAAAAGTAGGCTTAACTAACAAATCAAAGAACACGAATAGCCTTTCAAGATTGAGCCTAATCATATCAGGATTAAGATCATTTGATCTAGGATCAACTAGGCGATATTGACTTGAATAGATTTTACGGTAAGTTTAATAAATCTAAGTCAAAGTTCAATATCGGTCCCTTCCGATGCATACTCCATGCATCCAACCTGAGCTTTACTTTAACCAATGTTCTGGAAAGAACATAGTATTTCTCCAAATACAAGTAAACTCTTGTTGTAGATTATCATATCAGTAAAACCCTGTGTCTGATAAATTTAGGAAAGTTTATTCACATAGTCATGTTTACTTTCCAATGTGTTGATGGCACAATAAACAGGATCAAGTATGTGAAAAGGGTTTCAGATGAATTTATACATTATGTACATATAATCATGAAATAAATCATGTGAACCATGCAACATTAAATGTTATTTCTGATCTATATTAATAAGTAAATCTGATTATATTGAAATGAGTTTTATTTAGGGCATAAAACCCAACAAATGCCCCTGGAAATTACATGGATATTTTCATGAGACCATTGATTGATGAATTGAGGGAGTTGTGGGATTCAGGTGTCCAAGCTCGAGATGCTTACAACGGGACTGTGTTCACACTGAGAGCTGCTATCTTGTGGACCATTAATGACTTCCCAGCGTATACAATCTGTTGGGTTTTGTGCCCTAAATAAAACTCATTTCAATATAATCAGATTTACTTATTAATAAAGATCAGAAATAACATTTTATGTTGCATGGTTCACATGATTTATTTCATGATTATATATATATAATGTATAAATTCTATTTAAGTCCAGAACATATGAATTTGTTAATGATTATAGTGTTGTCAGGACAGTGGAATATAATCTTAATTATATGTTCGAAAGTTTATTCCCTGATTTGTCAGTTCATTGGATTTAGACTGACATGATAATCAACGATATGTATTCTTACACCTTGGATAAGTGTTATGTCCTTTCCAGGGCATTGGCAAAGTTTACCAGTATCGGATGTATGGAGTATACATCGGAAGGGACCGATATTGAACTTTGATTAGATTTGTTAAAATTTACCGTAATATCTATTCAATTCAATATCACCTGTTGATCCTAGATCAAATGATCTTAATCCTGATATGATTAGGTTCGATCTCAAGAGTACTATACATGTTCTTTGATTTGTTAGTTAAACCTACTTTTGGGTCAGGGTGATACGTACATTTTGGGAACATGATAGTATAATTGAGTCGGAGCGCTAACATAAATATGGAGTCTATAACTTCTATAGGAATTTAGAAGTGAAACAATGATATCGTTCGAGCTTGGCTAAACAGAGATAAATGGTGGAGATCTCATTTCACTTCGCTGAAATATCATTTATACGGAGCTAAGTGTTTTAAGGATAAAATACATTGAAGGTGTAACGGTAATTTAGTTCCTATTCAATGTAGATCATCTATTAGAGGGTCATTGATCAAATTAGGATTATAACAATGGATAACTAATAGCGTATCTATATCGTGGAACATATAGAGCGTTCTATATGACTGAGAGTGCAATTCCAAGTTCTAAGTGTGGATTCAATAAGGAATTAATAAGTTAGGGAATTTACTTGGTAAATTCGGTTCGACTTATTGGAAGCTCGGTTATATAGGCCCATGGTCCCCATACTAGTTGAGACCATACTGCTTGTAAGACTCAGTTAATTGATTTTGATTAATCAATTATAATTCTAAAGCTAGACTATGTCTACTTTATGAATTTTCACTAAGCAAGGGCGAAATTGTAAAGAAAAGAGATTCTGGGTTTATTTAATAATTAAAAGACTTTATATGTCTAAATTAATAAATATATTAAATGACAATATTATTTAATAATTAATTTTTAGTTATTAAATAATTAGAATTGACATTTAAATGGTTAAAATTGGAAAATTGATATTTTTGAGAAAATGGGATTGAAAAATGACAAAATGGGAAAGTTGCAAAATGAGGCCCATTATCCTTATATGGCTGGCCACTATGATTAAATTTTACTATTTATATTTTTCATTATTTTAATGTCATACAATTCTAACCTAAACCTAGATGGCATTCTATAAATAGAAAGTGATGGCTTCAGGAAACTATGACTTGTACATTGTTTCTCTCAGAGAAAAACCTAGCCTTCTATTCTATTCATTGCCGCCCCTCTCTTCTTATTCTTCTCTTGAATTTCGAACCTTGAGTGATAGAGTAGTGCCCACACACATCAAGTGGTATCTCAATCATATTGTGTAAGACTGTGAAGAATCCAATCAACAACAAGGAGAATCAGCATCAAAGGAAGGAGAGAAAGAGATCCAGATTCAGATCTTGATAATGCTCTGCTATAGAAAGGAATCAAGGGCTAGAGATCTGAATGGAAGGAGTCATTATATTCCGCTGCAAGGTTTACTAAACTTTATATGTGTTTATTTCATTGTTTTAGAATTCATATAAGGTTGTTAATAAAACATACATGGTAGTAAATCTAGATCCTGGTAAAATATTTCCAACACAATGATGTCTGGATGGAGCACCAAAGGGTACAAGGCGTGCCCCACCTGTAACGAACACACTCCTTCCATTAGATTACACAGCAAGATTGGTTATGTTGGGCATAGAAGGTTTCTTGAAATGGATGATCCAAGGCATAGAAGTAAAAAATACGATGGGAAAATTGAGAAAAGACCACCTCCTCCACAATTGTCGGGGGACGATATTTTAGCTCAGCTTGAGCAGTTACAATTTCGTTTGCCTGGAAAACACAAGCAATTTGGTGGATTCAAACGTAAACGTTCTGTAGCTGAGTTAAATTGGTCAAAGAAGAGTATATTTTTTGAGCTAGAGTATTGGAAGGACTTGTCTCTCCGACATAATCTTTACGTAATGCATATCGAGAAAAATGTGTGTGACAGTGTACTTGGAACTTTGTTAAGTATCGAGGGGAAGTCTAAGGACACAGACAAGGCAAGATTGGATTTGGAGGACCTTAAAATACGTCATGAGTTGTAGTTATTTGAAGACCGTAACAGGAATTTGAGGAAACCGCATTCTAGTTACACATTTACTCTTCCTGAACGACGTGAATTTTGCGAATTTATTAAGTCTGTGCAGTTCCCAGACGGATTCGCTTCAAATTTAGAGAAAAATGTCAATGAGACTGAAGACAAAATTTCTGGTCTGAAGTCTCACGATTGTCATGTGTTGCTACAACGCTTGATGCCCGGTGGCATTAGAAAGTTCTTGAAGAAAGAAGTTAGGGATACAATAATTGAGCTGTGTGTATTTTTCCAGAAATTGTGCTGTAAAACATTGAATGTTACACACTTGCAGATCATGCAAAAAAGTATTCTAGACATTCTTTGCAAATTGGAAACCATTTTCCCACCAGCATTTTTTGACATAATGGTTCACTTGGTGATGCATTTACCTAAAGAAGCGACATTTGGGGGACTAGTGCACTTCGGGTGCATGTATCCAATTGAACGAGCCATGCCTGTGTACAAACAATATGTCAAAAATAGTTCTTGATCGGAAGGATCTATTTCTGAAGCTTATGCAGTTAACGGAGCCTTAACCTTTTGTTCAATGTACTTCCGGGAAGTAGAAACTCGATTTAATCGTCAAGATCGAAATAGTGATGTCCTCCCAAATAAGCCTGAAAGGGAATTCTCTGTATTTAAGCATTTTGGGCGACCAATTGGTCAGAGGACCATTGTTGCTTTACCAATGCAAGATAAATTGAAGGCAGAGTGGTACATTCTCAACAATTGTAATGAAGTGGAGAAGTATATCACGTATGATTACTTTTTTCATATTCAATTTAGTTCTCTTTAGTGACGACATTATCTAATATTTTTCCCATTTTTCATGTAGTGAGCATAGGAACGAGCTACAACTTAGGGGTCCTCAAAATCTTGAGACAATTCAAGAGAATGAGTTTCTTAGTTGGTTCAAGTCTCGAGTAAGTATTGCTTTCTACTCATTTTGTTATTAAAATATTGTGTATTAATCTAACATCAATGATTAAATTATTTTTCTTAGTGATAGATCAATCAACTCCGAGTAGATAATCCTGCAGAAGTATCAGATGAGTTGTACGCCATCGCAAATCCCTCTAACACAACATGTTATTGTTATCCTGGATGTATTGTTAACTGTGTTAAATTCTTAGTTGAGGATCAGGATGAAAATCGTATGACCCAAAACAGTGGTATTTTGGTGCCTGGAGAGGATGGTAACAATTTTTATGGCGTACTCAAACAAGTGTACGAGTTCACTTACTTGAAGGATTGTAGTGTTATTATTTTTAGGTGCAAGTGGTGGGACACAAATGGTAACAGGACAGAAAGTGATGGTTTTTTCACTAGTGTTTGCGTTGCCCGTGAATGGTACCAAAATGAACCATTCATACTTGCATCCCAAGAAAAATTAATATATTACATTCCTAACTTGAAGAATGGAGTTGATTGGAACCTTGTCAATTTTTACACCCCTGCAATGTCTGGAACTTTTCGGATGCGGATGATGATGAGACCACGACTATACAAGAAAGAAACTCTTCAGGAATTTCTTTAGTCGTTCAACTTCCACAGTTGGATGATGTTCAATATGTTCGTGATGATGTTGACCCAATTCAAGTGACCAACATGGGTCGTCATGAGCAGTCTAACCGTGAAGATTTAGATGGCTTCATTGTTTATAGTGATGATGACGCCACTGTTGATTTAATGAAATACATGCATCTTTCGTCAATAGTATGATTAATTAATTATTCGTAGCTTGTATTTGTAGAATGGCTGATGCAGGTTCAAGTGGTGGTCAGAAAAAGGGAGTTAGGGGAAAGTATAAGGGAAAAAATATTGAACAAGAACTGGCCAAGCTGCCACCAGGTCAAAAATTGAAATTTAGATTTCATATGGCGATTGGAGCCCCTATAGATGACTATTGCAACAAGTTTAATAATTACATAAAGTTTCTTGTTCGTAATACTATTCCTATGAACAAGTTTGAGTGGGAGGACGTTGAGGCTACACTCATTCAGACTATATGGGATAGAATAGCGGTAATATTTTAATTTTTTTAATAATACATCAAACGAAATCATTATATAAAAAATACAATATATATGACTTTGGTATTTTTTTTTTCAGACCAAGTTTTAGTTGCCAACTAATAATCCTATGTTCGTGGATTACGTCACCAAATCTATGTCAAAAGGATTACGTGACTGGAGATCAGACACTAAGAAGGCATGGAAGGAGAATATTAAAAAATATGGGGAGGAAGAAGCGAACAGGAGATTGTTGGAAATTATTTTACCAGGATCTAGATTTACTAACAAGTATGTTGGATTAACAACCTAATATGAATTCTAAAACAATGAAAATAAACACATATAAAGTTAGAAAACCTTACAGTGGGTGCAGCGGAATAATATGACTCCTTCCGTTCAGATCTCTAGCCCTTGATTCCTTTCTGTAGCAGAGCATCACCAAGATCTGAACCTGGATCTTCTTTTCTCCTTCTTTGATGCAGATTTTTCCATAGTCTTCCATACTATGATTGAGATACCACTTGATGTGTGTGGGCACTACTCATCTCACAAGGATTTCGAATTTTTCTCTCTTTTTCTCTCTTGAATTTCGTGGCTTATGGCTTCATACAAAAACATGCAAGAGAAGAGAACAAGGGCTGCTATATATAGGGAAAAGGGAGATCACAACTTTCCAAATAAATAGTTTCCTTAATTACTGTGTAATCAATTAATTGCCTTATTTAGTGTGATCAACCACTTTCCTATTTTTGCTAGGCTTTGATTAGCAATTACATGGCAATTAAAATTGAAAATCATAATTGGGAAACACACAAAGAGGTGCCGGCCATAGGGTGATATGGGCCTCACTTGAATTTTGCAGTTTCCTCAATTTTATTTCAATTTCTCTAAAAATGTCATTTTTCCAATTCTAATCATTTAAATGCCAAAACTAATTATTTAATAACTAAAATAGATTATTAAATAATATTGTCATTTAAAATAATTATTAATTAGACATACAAAGTGTCTTAATTAATAATTAAACCTAGAAATCATTTTCTTTACGATTTCATCCTTAAACTGTGAGAATTCATAAAGTAGACATAGTCTAACTTTTAGAATTATAATTGATTAATTAAAATCAATTAACTGAGTCTTACAAGCAGCATGGTCTCAACTAGTATGGGGACCATGGGTCTACATAACCGAGCTTCCAATAAGTCGAACCGAATTTACCAAGTAAATTTCCTAACTTATTAATTCCTCATTGAATCCACACTTAGAACTTGGAATTGCACTCTCAGTCATATAGAAACGCTCTATATGTTCCACGATATAGACACGTCATTAGTTATCCATTGTTATAACCCTAATGTGATCAATGATCCTCTATATAGATGATTTACACTGTACAGGGATTAAATTACCGTAACACCCTACAATGTATTTTATCCTTAAAACACTTAACCCTGTATAAATGATATTTCACCTAAGTGAAATGAGATCTCCACCATTTATCTTCGTTTGGTTAAGCTCGAAGGAAATGATCCTTTACTTCTATTTGCCAAATAGAAGCTATAGATTCCATATTTATGTTAGCGCTCCCACTCAATTGCATTACCGTGTTCCCCAAATGTAAGTATCACCCTAACCCAAACTAGGCTTAACTAACAAATCAAAGAACACGAGTAACACTCTTGAAATTGAACCTAACCATATCAGGATTTCGATTATGTGATCTAGGATCAACAGGTGATATTGAATTGAATAGATATTACGGTAAGTTTTAATATATCTAATCAAAGTTCAATATCGGTCCCTTCCGATGTATACTCCATACATCCGATACTGGTAAACTTTGCCAATGTCCTGGAAAGGACATAACACTTTTCCAAGGTGTAAGAATATCTATCGCTGATTATACCATGTTAGTCTAAATCCAGTGTTCTGACAAATCAGGGAATCAACTTTTGAACATATAATTAAGATTATATTCCACTGTGCTGACAACACTATAATCTTTAACCAACTCATATGTTCTGGACTTAAAAAGAATTCATACATTATATACATATAACCATGAAATAAATCATGTGAACCATGCAACATAAAATGTTATTTCTGATCTTTATTAATAAGTAAATCTGATTATATGAAATGAGTTTTATTTAGGGCATAAAACCCAACAGAGATCACGTCCAGATATGGTGACACCGGAGGTGTGGGCGAAGGTTATCGCATGCTGGAAAGACCCGAAATAATAGGTATTATTTGAAAGTTTTAATACTTTTTCTTATTTACTTAATATTTTTTTTTCTCAATTTGCTAACAATAACTATATGTTAAATTACAGGCAAGAGCTGAGCAAAATACGAAAAACCGAGGTAACATGAAGGTTCAAGGTGGATGGGGATCTAAGATCATAGTTTCGACCATTGTCAGCGGGGTATGAAATTTTCAATATATGATAAAAATATGGTTCAATTGAATTTTTTTAATAATATTGTTCTAATTCTAATTTTGTAAAAAATTAGGCTGATCTGCAGACGGGGGAGCTTCTCAGTGCTGTGGATACATTTGCAAAGTTCCACTGCAAGAACAATAAGTGGCGCGATGAGCACACACAACAACTGCATGTAAGTAACTTTATATTTTTAATAAATTAGTTTTATAATTTAAATTTCTTTTACTCTAACAGTTTCACAGGCTGCCCCTCCCGCTGATGACGAAGATGATGCTGTTGATTTGTAGTTTTTTTTGACTTTACAGTGTGGATATTATTGTTTATGAATTCAGAATACTTTTAATTAATTTATGACGTTTAATATATATAGTCTTGTAATAACATTATAAATGTCAGTTTTATAATATATTTGATATTATATTTAGTATTATTTCGATTTTTAATTTAAATTTAATTTAAAAATTAATTTATAAATAAATTTTTTTTAAAAAACTTTTGCCGGCGCTTAACATGCGTTGGCAAAAGTATTATTTAATTAAATAAAAAATTAATTAATACACTTTTGCCGGGGCATATGTCGCCGGTATAGATAAATTTTTAATTTTAATTATTTCTTTTATTAATGTTTTGCCGGCGACTAAACTCGCCGGCAAAAATAAGGCGACAAATGGGCGCCAAATGCCCTAATCCCCGCCAAAACTTTTGCCGGTGCGTTACATCATCGGCAAAACATCGTCAGAGACATATCAGCCGGCAGACGTATTGCCAACGAGTCCGTTATACTGGCAAACAAATGCGCCGGTGTAAATACCTTTGCCGGCGCAAGTCATTATGTCGCCGACAAAAGGTCATTTGCCGTCGAGTTACACATACTTTTGTAGGCGAGCTTAAGCGTCGGTAAAAGTGGCTTTTGTTGCACTGGGTCTTTCTGAATAACCTCGTAGTGACTCACCTAATGTATGTCGATGACACTCTTATCTTTGCTAAAGCGTACATGGAAAATATGAGAGTGATTCAAGAGTGTATTGACTACTATTGTGGTTGGTCGGGTCAAAAGATCAACATTGGTAAATCACAAATCTACTTCTCTAACAACTGTGATACCAGACTAAAGATGAAATTTTAGATTTTTTTTGAGTTTGGGGCCATTGAAAGAGATGAGAGGTTTTTAAGGAACTCATTATTTGTTCAAAATCGATGTAAGAAAGATTTAACGTTTGTGGTGAAGAAAGTGCGTAGTCGAAATCGAACTCACCCTGGTTGTGTGTGCACCTCACGCCCCAAGCCCGCAAGTGGGCTCTCTCCCTCAGTGCCCATTCAGCCCACGTCAACTTGCCCCCCTTTTTCCTTAGCCAATCCACGAGTGCCACGTCGCACAGCCTCACCCAAACTATCCAATCTGAGAAGGACATGTGGCACTCCAATTTTAACTATAGGGTAATTGCATTTTTACTTAATGCAATTTGTAATAAGTTTTAATTGTGCATTAGTCCTTTTATCTTTCTATAAATAGAGAAGCTTAAGTTTTTAGAATTCAATATAGTTTCAGACAGAAAAATCTAGAGAAAACGCTCATTGTTAGTTTGTCACTTTTTTTAGCTGATTTTCTTATGGATTTTCAAATTCTCTTATTATTAAGGTGGACGATGAAACTTAATGTATTTAGTTAAGTATTTATTTTTATTTTAATTCTTAGTACAATATATGCTTATAGTTTTCGCTTAATTTCACATATTATTGATAGTTACAAATTCTTAAGGGTATGTTTGATTCTACATTTATTAAAAATAATATTTTTGATTTTATGTATTTATATTAAATTATTTCACATTTAATGCTTAGAAGTTATAATTTTAAAGCAAGGAAAATCTATTTTTATTAGAAAATAATTGGTTTAATTATTAATTAAATTATGAGAATCATTATAAACATAAATATTTTTATATACGCTTAAGTGGATTCTGAAACGTTAATAATTTTCCCAAATATCATTACAAATATCTGTTACTGTTATTTTATCGTTAAATACTTTATTTTATTTTGTTACCAAAAATCTCATCTGTGGGAAAATTACGGCTGATAGTACCGAATCAAATTAACTAAACTTTAAACAATCAATAATTAGCGAAGATATGATTAACATATCAAGAACAATAATCGAATAAAAACAAAGACAAATGGAGTAGATAAAAATCAAAAAACAATAAATACAGAGAATAAAGAAATCAACATTAAGATATATACTAATTAAAGTCCGATACATCGATGTCATCTATGGCTCTACCCCAGTTCTAGAATACCACTAAAATTCTCTTTATTGATTGAGCAAGAACAAGTACATTACAGTTGAGATAGATTCTCTATTTCTCTCAAAGTATTTTAACTCTCACACTCTTACCCAAGAATCTTCTTCATCTACAGAAGATTCTTCATACAAAACCCAAACCCAATCTCTCTCTTTTCTCAGTACATGTCTCTCTACCTCTCATTAACTCTCTCTCTCTCTCTCTCTCTCTCTCTCTCTCTCTCTCTCTCTCTCTCTCTCTCTCTCTCTCTCTCTCTCTCTCTCTCTCTCTCTCTCTCTCTCTCTCTCTCTCTCTCAAAACCATATGATTTTTGCTCGTGCTCAAATGCTTAAGTGTTAATGGTATTTATAGGCTTAGGATTAAGATCCTAAAGTCAGTGGCTGCAAGAAGCGAAATTGTTAACTTAGTTAAACCATAACTAACTTAACCAACTCTCTTCTGAGCGAGATCTCGACGTCAGGATTAGTCTAAGTGCATCTGGGAACATATATGAGCTACTGGGATCATAGACCAAAAGTACTCGCTGAAGAAGCTTCCGGATAAGATAGAACTAGCTAGAGTCGACTATCCAGAACTGTCTTCCAGGGAGATCAATCTTCCACGAAGAATAACTAGCTATCCAAAATTTCTTTCC
Source organism: Cannabis sativa (assembly GCF_029168945.1). NCBI lineage: Eukaryota > Viridiplantae > Streptophyta > Magnoliopsida > Rosales > Cannabaceae > Cannabis > Cannabis sativa. The sequence goes on along the minus strand of NC_083610.1, from coordinate 37,807,036 downwards.
AGAGGAGGGCTAGCTATCCTGAAGACTGAACCTGGAGTGGACATGATAGTCATCCGGGAATTCCCTTCCGGAATTAACAACTTAGCTATCCGAGAACAACATCTGGGAGACACCTAACTTTCCAGGAACAACTTTCTAAAAATGATATTGGAGATCTTTTCATTTGGAGGAACTATACCACATCATCATTTTTGAAACTTGGTTAGAGTTTAATAATTTAGATTAAATAAGTTTTTTTTTTGATCTCACGCAATTTTCATGGGTTTTATCTTGTTCTTCACAATCTCTACACTACAATAAAGATTCATGCGCTTGTGGTTGATAATCTGTCTTGTACATCTCGAGCATAATCTTAAAAATGAAAAAAAAAATAACATAATTTGCAACTCAATTTGAAAAAATTATTTGACAATATTGTTTTTAATTTTATTTCAATGCAGTAACAATTATGGTGACTTAGTCAATCTTAAGTTTTAAAGCTCAATTTTGATGTTGTTGGTTAGTTACTGGTGTCTCAATTTAAGTTAAAGGGTATTCTCTAATTCCCTTGTGATGAAAGTTAGGACTATTCTTATAGGAGTTCAATTGTGTGATGTATTAGTACAATTGAGTTTAATTGTAAGGTGATGATTGACAAAACGAAGAATAATGTTATGTTAGTGATCACTTTGTCCTTTGAGTGATGTAATTAATTAGTGTAGAAATTATACTATATATGAAAAAATTATAAGAGTTTACTTTTTTATGGCATAAATAAATAAAGTTAAAGGGGTTATGAGTTTTTTGTTTTTTGTATTTTTACATTTATATGGGTTTTTTTATGCCATATTTTTGTGAAAATATTAAAAATCCCATATCTTAAATTTTTATGCATTTTCAGCCGGTACGGACATCCCTTGCTAGTCGCCGAAAAGAAATATACGACTCTTACTTCTCTTGGTTCTTCTTCTCCATACTTTCACGATTCCATTGCTGCCCGCGTGCCGGAGTACAAGGCCCTTCTCAATCCGAACAAGAACCCTAAGTTTGGCGCCATGGTTCTTTTCCCCGAGGTAGGTTGGCCTCCATCTTTGTCTACTGCGGCAACGAGGGCGACATCGCCTGGTTCGCTGCCAATACTGACATCGTCTGGGAGATCGCCCCATAGTTTGGCGCCATGGTCCTCTTCCCTAAGGTAGGTTATTTTTCCTTTACTTATTTCTTAGAATAATCGAAAGATTTTTTTTTTTAAATTGATATGGTGATGATTATGAGCAGCATAGATACTATGGAGAATCGATGCTGCTCGAGAGAAGCATTGGTTGATTTCGCCGTCTTGATCATTGAGTTAAAGCGAAACTTTTGGTAAAGGACTGCCATGTCGTGTTATTTGGTGGATCATACGAAGGTCCACCAAAGGAAGTAAGTGTTCTTCAATTAGTAATTATATATTTATGAATCTAAAATTTCTTTTACTTTTTTGTATGACGAAGATGTTGTGAATTAAAAAAACAGTGTTGGCATCATGGAAGAGGCTCAATTATCCTCACATAGCCATTGGAGCACTTGCTTCTTCGGCTCCAATTCTTCAGTTTGAGGATATTGCTCATGTGGAAACATTTTATGACTTGATCTCCAATGGTTTCAAGGTTTCTCAACCTCTCTTTACTATTTTATTTTTTGTTTTCTACTTTATGCCAGTCAACACTTTTGTTATTCTTCAGGTTATGCTATCTATTTCAAAGATAGCATGCTTTTTTTTTCTTCTTTGTATTCTACCATTTGATGTAATACTATGTTCTGTTTCTTGAAAATAAAATAAAAAAAGAAAATAAATTCATGTGACAAAATCGTGGTTAAGAACATTAAATATTAGTGCTCCTGCTTATGGTGCCATTCTCTTCATCCTCATATCTAATTTTTTCACAAAATCTTTCCTAATAGTTTGAGTGTCCTCCTTGCGCAATTTTTGATATGGTCCAGCTGCTCTGAGTTATTGTGTGTTATTTGATTTTGTTCATTTTATTGTGGAACTGGTTTTGCTCTAATTTATGTATCAGTATTAGGTTCTAAGTGTGGTTGGGTCATCTCGTCATTTTATTGTGGATCCAGTTCTATTTAATTTATTTATCAGTATTTTTTGAATTGATTTTTTCTTATGTTTTAATTAGAACCGTGTTAATTCTATTTTTGGCATATTTAATTGACAAAAATATTTTATTATTCATTGTATATTTTCGGCTGGTATGCTTGAATATGGTTTCCTATTTTGTGTATTCAAACTTGAAAGGAAAGTTGTCTAGCTTTCCTATTTTTGGAAAAAAAGTAAAAATGTTAAGTTTGGTTACCCATTTCTTTTTTTATCTAACCAGCTGTATAATCTGATCCTGTGTTGAGTTTCTCATTTTCTCAGATCAGATTTCTTGAAGAGAAAACCAGAGCTAAACTTTCCTTTTCTATAAAAGGAAAGTTGTAGTTACTGCCCACGATTCTGTAGGTACAGAAACGGAAATTCCTGGACTAATTGAAGAATTATTTTAAGAAAGTTTCTAGTGGGCTGAGGTCTTATTCAGACCGAATGTAAGCTGTCAATAAGATGTATATTCATTATAAATACATCTTATAGCAGCTAGGTTTAGTATCTCTTTCAAACACTTAGAATTGTATTCATATCTTAAGGAAAGAGTATCTTTGTTATGTAGAGAAGAGTTGTTCGACTCTTACTCTGTTTATTTGTTGTTTGTATTGTCTTAAGTCTGTATTCAAGTCTACAACGAAGAAGAACATCAGTGCACCTTCGGGAGAAGGGTATTTACAAGCTTTCGGGAGATTGCTTTTGAAGTCTTGCATCGGGAGGATACAAGCACACCTTCGGGAGAAGGTTTTTACAAGCTTTCGGGAGATTGCTTTTGAAGTCTTGCATCAGGATGATACAAGCACACAACCTTCGGGAGATGGTTGTATAGGCTTTTGGGAGATAGCCTTTAAGCCTTGAATCGGGAGGATTCAAGCACTCTTCAAGGTGATCGAAGGGAGTTCGAGCTCTTGGAGTTTTATCAAGATTCGGTTAGTAGGTGGAATACATCAAGCTTGCGGCATACAATAAGAGGGAGTCTATTTATGCATAAGTCAATTACTTTGTATTTTTGATACCGATCTAATGAATCTTATCTCTGGGTGTGGCCTCGTGGACTAGTAACAATCTGAAAGGATTGTTGAAACCACGTAAAAAAATCTTGTGTGTTTTTACTTTTATGCACTGTTTGTTTTTCTGGATTTCTCTGGAGTTACAGAGTTGTATTCTGTAACTACGGAAAAACTGTTTTCAGTACCAGTTTCATTATTCCGCATTTAATTAATCACTTAATTAAATAATTAAACTGGGAATATTAAAATACGGAATTTCAAACCGGTTTCTGAGTTATTGTGTTTTTTTTTTTTTATTTTTACTCTTTTTGTTGTGTAACCGGTTCTATTTTATTTTATGTGTGTATTTTTATTTTTGAACTGATTCTCTCTTGTTTTTAAATTGTAACCGGTTTCTAAGTTATTGTGTATTATTTGTTTTTAGTTATTTTTTTTTTTGTGGAATTGAACCTATTTTAATTTATCCCATCTAGTTTTTTATTTAGTCAATTCAAAAAATAATTCTTGAATTATTTAGTTTAGAAACTAGTTTTTAAGTTAGTTATTTCGGGAATGAATTTTCTATTTAGTTAATTCAAGGAATTGATTTTTGATTTATTTATTTTATTTAACTGGTTTTTGTGTATGAGTTTTTATCTTAGTTGCTTTACGGAACGAGTTTTTTTGTCTCAAATTTTTAACTAGTTGATAAATATAACCAGTTTCTTTATATTATATTTGAATTATTGTGTGTTATTATTTGTGTTTATTTATTTTGTTATAGAACCAGTTTTTTTTTTATTTTTTTCATATTTATGCTTTAATATTTTTTGGAATTGAACACCACATTTTTTAAAAAGAATTATAACCGGTTTTATGAGGTATTATGTGTTAGAGATATTTTGTTGTGGAACTAGTTTTGTTTTTAATTTTTGTTTTAGTGTTTTAAGAACTGATTTCCTCTTTGTTTTTTAATTGTAATAGTTTTGAGTTATTTCGTGTTATTAGTTTTATTCATTATAATATTGTTATATAACCGGTTCTATTTTAATTATAACTGGTTTGAGTTATTTTATGTTATTTATTTTTATTTATTATGTTACAGAATTGATTATTTTTCAAATATAACCGGTTTGAGTTATTAGTTTTTATTCATAGAACTGGTTATTTTTTTAGTTATATCTGAGACATTTACTTGTGGTGACTTGTCCATTAACTTTTCTGGCGACGGTGACTTTTTCGGCGACAAATGATTTTTTCGGTGCCTGCAAATTTTTCGGTGGTTTTTCCGGTGCTGGGAACTTTTTCGGCAAAACTTATTGTTATTTTACAAATATGAGATTTCTATTTTTTTTTTTTTTACAAAAATATGGCATAAAAAAAACTCATATAAATGTAAAAAAATAAAAAAAAACCTATAACCCTATAATATTATTTATTTATGCCATAAAAAAATAAACTATACCCTCAATTCCCATATTTATGAAAATTTCCCTTAATTAGTGATGGTTAAGGAGGCTAATGATCTGCAACAATCGACATTAGCTCATTTGGCTTTTGGGTTAGATATTAATTTGGTGTAAGTTGAAAGATACCACTTTTATTAATCAATTAATCAAATTTACCTCTACTTTTATATTTAATTGAAACATATATCTTTTTATGTGTATTGTACCCAAAATATCCTGACATAAGAGAGTCACATGGAGAGTATCTTGAAGTGACAGGGACAAAATTGGTATAATGTTTAAAAAAAGAGATAAAAATGATAAATTTAAAAAAAAAAGGTAAAAATAAAAGAGGACAATATAAAAATGGTATAGAGTGTAATTTCCTCTATTAATTTTGCAAGACTTGTCAAAGTAAATAGGATTTACGCAATTAATTTTGCAAGGCTTGTCAAAGAAAGGGCTAGGCCTGATACGTTTGGGTCTAAATAAAGGAGTTACGAATGGGCCAAAAGAACAGTTTGGGCAAAGATTATTGGATCATTTGGTCCTATGAACCATGCTATGCTCTTGCAAAATGAAAAAGGGAAACTTACGAAAATATTAAAATTTATTGTACTTTTACAAAAAAATTACTGTCACACGGAATTTTTTTTTTTAAAATACTGTATTTTTATAAAATAATAGTAGAATAACTAAAAAATAACCGTAGAATAACAGTAAAAACTTAACACAGTACATGGTATTTTTGAAAAAAAATACAGTATTCCGCCCCAGTAAAAAAGTAAAAAAGTAAAAAAGAAATTTCAGTATGTGGTGTAAATAATCCAATAATAAATAAATAAATATATGAACCTTGCAAAATTTATTTCACTTGGAAACAATTTTTTATTTTCCACAAAATTCACTTGCTACATTAGTTATAATGTTCCATTTAGTGATTTCTTACTTAAACAATAAAATAACAACAATAATCATTTGTACCACTTATTTCACAATAAAAAATAGGAAATATAATATTTGGTAACTTGTGTTTGATTAAAATACAGAGTTGGTAACGGTATCCTATATTTTCATAATATATAATTGGTATCCTGAATTCAAATTTAATCAACTTAACCAAATAATTCTTAATTATATGTAATTAAATAATTAAAATAAAATCTATAACTCATATACTTGGAGACATTTTGATCCCAATAATAAAATTTTAGTAATCAAATTTAAATGCATAGTACCAAATATATATAATTTTAAAATATAAAGTATCTTACAAGTATTATTAAAAATACAGATAAAGGTAAATTGTGACATAAATACTTAACGTTTCAGATTTTATACACTTAAATACTTTATTTTTATTTTTGGAGGCAAAAATATTCAATGCTACAATTCTCTTACACCCGTTACTACCACTTCCGTTAACTCATAAATATGGACACGTGAATGACCTAAATGCATTACATTTTTTTTTATTTTAAAACTTAATATTTTTAATATCAGAAACTAAATGCTACTTGTTTTAATAAAAAAAACCAGTTCTCATAACAGTTTTTACATGGTATTAGCTTTTCAATTGATAACTATGTTCCATATACTGTACTGGTTCACTTAGTATTGCATCTCTCTCATTTTTTTGAAACAAGTATCATTTAGTTTCCGATATTAAGAATATTAAAATTTAAAATAAAATAAATAAATGTAATGCATCTGGACCCTCCACGTGTCCATATTTATGTGTTAACAGAAGTAGTAGTAACGAATATAAGAGAATTGTAATATTGGATATTTTTGCCTTCAAAAATAAAAATAAAGTATTTAAGTATATAAAATCTAAAACATTAAATATTTATACCACAATTTACTCTTAAATAAAAGACAGATACTTTATTAGTTAAATTCATGTTTTACTTTGCTTATTACCTAGTTATTTATTTAAAAGTTGCACAAGTATGCTAAAACTTTAAAAATAGTCATGTTTTTTTTTTTTTTTGAAAAGACTGAATTTTTAAATTTAATTTCTTATTTGTCACCGTTTAAATCTTAAAAGTGTTAAATTCTTTGTTTTATCTTCAATTATATCTATGAGAAATTATTTTATCAATCTATATATATTTATTATAAATTTATTATATTTTGTTCCATTCTTATTTTTATATATTTTGAGACTAATTATATAGATTCTTAATTTTTGTTAGAGTTTTAGATAGAAGAATGGAAAGTGAATGTGGAACAAAAGGTATGGTAAGAAATAATGGTGGAATCTTAAACTAATTAATAATGAATGAGCAATTTATGTTTTTACAAACGTATACACAAGCTTTCTATGTGGGATAGTTGGTGAAAGAAATTAAATAAAGAGATAAATGTAATAAAAGAAAGACACAATAATCTACATAAAATTTTACAATGCACCCTAAAAAATAGGTGTATCGATGCATCACCATTATATATATTTTTGATATCTTCATAGTAATAGTTTCATTTTTTTATATGGTAATTAGATATACTATACATTATAGTTATTTACAATTCTACAATTTTTTTTTTAAGAAATTTAGAATAATTTATTGTACAAATATAAGATTCAAATAGTCTCTTACACACGTATATATTTTATTTGTACTCATATAAAATAGACTCTTTGAACCATATTTTTTTTATTATAAATTATTTTAATTTTTTTTGAAATTTTATAAAATATCTTAAATAATTATAATTTACACTATTATATATATATATATATTAATGAGATTATAATTATTCTAATATTAAAAATATAAAGAATGTGCATTAGTGCATTCATTTTTGAGATGCACCATAAAGAACTCTAATTTATGTGTTTAAAAAATTAATAGCTACTTAAGATTTTTGCATTCTAAATTATGATATATACATTATTGTGCTCTTAAACTTTCAGTCTGTTACAAATAGTCTTTGAACTTTTGAGAGTATTGTAAATTGGTCATTTTATCAAGTTTTATCACATGTGACAAATAAAATGATGACATAACTGCTTAGTTAATTGTCACATCAGTGTCACATATATAATTTAACATTAAAAAAAATAAAAATGATGTATTTTTAAAAAAAATATTAAACTAAAAATTAATTAATGATTAAGAAAATTATGTAAAAATAAATTAAATTATTTTTTTTTCAAATTAATTATACATGTACTGTTGATATAATACTAATGTGGCAACTCACTAAGCACCTATGCCATTATTTTATTTGTCACGTGTGACAAAATTTGATAGAAAAACTAATTTACAACACTGTGAATATTTCAAGGAATATTTTTAACGGGATGAAAAGTTTAAGGGACATAATAATACATAGATGATAGTTCGGAGGATAAAAATTTTAAATACCCAAAATTAATTATCCTACCAATGTTATACAAGACCAAGTAGTCTTTTTTATAAGAAGCTTGTAAGCATTTTTTTTTCTCAATAATGTTGCCCAATAAAATAAGACAACTATGTTGTTTTTGCACTTTCTTCTAAGATGGTGACTATTGTGTTTTTCTTTTGTTCGCACTTATTAGAATAAATAGGATTTATCTCTAAAACTATGACTATTCTAGAGCCCTCAATTTTTCTTTGTTGTAAAAATTCATTTTAAATTATAAAAATTGTTGCAAATGTTTCTATATAGTTGCAATTTGGTCATTTATTTTAACAGTTTGTTGATATATCACTAATTTAACGTTAATTTAGCCCAATTTAAGAATCCAAACAAAAAATAAATATATAATTAACAATTTAATAATAAATTATGAGAGTATATATGTACATTCTTAGAGCTAATGTTTAATATTAATAAACTGAATTTTAGATAGTTTAAAGTTATTAAATAAGCCTTACTATAATTATACCTGTAACTCATAGCCACATAAATAAATTATTATAAAAATAAATAGAATGTAACAGAAAATATTTACAACAATTTAAATAATTCAAGAAGAATTTTTGCAATAGAAAAAAATTTAAGAAACAAAATTCTACTAATGTAATAGTTGAAGAAGTAAAAATTCTATTATTCTACTTATTATATTGGTCACAAGTTTACGTGTGCCTTTTTTTCGCTTTATATATATTTGGGCATGCTTAAAGGTGACTATATTTTAGCGGATAACTATTTTAGTTCTTGTATTTTACAAAAATTATCAATTGGACCTTCTGTTTTGTTAAATGATAAAATAGACACTATATTTTCTAAAATAGTAAAAATAGGATCCTGAGCTCAATTTTTAACAATTTTATTTTTTAATACAACCAACTTTAAGACAATTTCTAACACGAACAGATACAGAAAATATAATCAATTTTGTCATAACATCTCTAGATCAGATTATTATTAAGTTTTATTTTGACGAAAAATCAATTCAAAGTTCTATTTGTATTATTTTAAAAAATATAAGGTCTATTTTGTCATTTAACAAAACAAAATGTCCAATTAATAACTTTTATAAAACGCAAGGTCCAAAATAATATTTATCCAAACTCACCCCTAAAACCATGTTAGAGTCATGTACACTTTCCATGTAATTCTTCTTCTTCTTTTTTTTTTTTTGGAAATGACTTTCCATGTAATTCGTTTCTCTTAAATAATTCTTTGTTTATCTGGGTCTATTTTAGCTCGGTTTATTTGGAAAAGTTAGGATTAAATTGGCACACTCTAAAGCACAATCAATCAATGTAGGAAAAATATTAATATATTTTTCATCAATGAAATTTAGGGAATTGGAACATAAGACATTTTGATAAACAAAAAGAATAAGCACACAATTTTGATATATAAGACCAACTCCAGGTAAAACACAATTTTAATTTGAGTTGAATTTCCCAAATCTAATCCAACCATGAAAGCAACCCAAATTATATATATGGTTTATAGTACCTCAACAAATTTTCTAGGAACTAAAAACCATGAAGAAAAAAAATAACGATATTAATTTTTATGAACTTTTAATAGTATTGATTTAATAAAATAATTAGAAAGAGTGAGATAGAACTATTGCCATGTTACATATTCACATTTATGATTGATAAATATTATAGTACAATATTGATGTTTTAGGATTGAATTTATTAAACCTAACAAAAGTACATGATCTCTTTCCCCTTTTGTAGAGAACAATGAAAAGGAGAGTTCTATAGTTGTGGGAGGGAAAAGTTACATGTCATGACATATATGTTATCACATGTACAACAAATTTTATAGTTGGTGAGGATAGTTGAGTTTCACCTTATTCAAATTTCAAATATATGTCATATAAATATATAATTTTTTTTATGAGAATATATATCATAGTAGTATATATTATAGTAGGGAAAGTGATGATAAGGGGTTTGGAGACAAAAATGGACCCAGCAACAAATACTATCATGATGAGATTTGGAAGACTCTTTAGGAATTGATAGAAAGGGTATGATTGTTGCATAGAATTCAGTGTTTTCTTTCTTTCTTTCTTCACTATTTAACTTATTGCTTTGCCTTGTAATCTTTTTGGAACCATTATTTATTACACTTTTGAATTTTATATATATAGATCATCAACATGTCGGATCTCTAAGAAACCACACTCACTATATTTCTTCTATATTTTTATCACTATTATTGGTTTGGAATATGTATTGTTCTACATCCCTATTCTTACCAATTTATGAAATGGCTTTCATTAATTTGTAATTGTTTTTATTTCACTTTGTAAAGATCCCAATGTGTTTAAAATGATCTCTCTCCCTCTCATTTTTCTTGTTCACAATTATTATGAGTCTTTATATAAAATTTTTTGAAGTTTTAAATGAAAACAATTATAGGAAATAATTTCTGATTTTGTGGGATCTAATAACAAATACAAAATTTATTAGACTTTTAGATACATGCTAAGGACTTCTTCTAAATACATAAAGATAGTCTTTCTGGATGCTAACTAGGGTTGACGGAACCTTGCATGGGCGAGTTGAATTGATATTCTCTCGAATGGCAAATTGAATCTTGAGCTTGGCCTAGTTTACATTATTTGGGCCTACTAACGGGCCTTAAGTTTCTATTCAGAATCTATTTGTCTCTTCCCGGAAACACGAATAACAAAAAATATTATATATTTTGTGCTTAAAATTTTTATAAAACAAAAGATTTTGTAGACTTTAGGGGAGAGTGGAGGCCTAATGACATTCAAAACTACACCAAGTTGGGCGCTAGTCTTGAAAGCTTTGCAGAGGTAATCATAGTCAGTTTCGAGAACATTCTTCACTCCCATACAACAACTTCCCTCTAGCATAGCCATCGTGCTATCATTTGAAATAAAAGAGAAACAACTCGCCATATTTACCTATGACAGTCGATTAATTTATTGTCGTAACCACAACCACTGTCATACACAAAATAAAAAGTCCCATACCGATTAGATTGAAACTCAAAATGAGATATTTGCAATATAGGGATTTATATAAATGAGAAATGAGGAAAGCGATTTCTTTATTTTTTTTTTTGTCTTCATTATATTTTATAATATTGTTATAAAATTATTCAAAAATATTGTCTATTTTGTGCTTAAAATTTATATCAAACAAGTGCTTACAATCGCAGATGGAGAAAGATTGAGCGGAGACTCTGCATGCTTGAGGGAGAGAGTGAAGGCCTTAGTGACATTCAAAACTTCGCCAAGTTGGGTGCTGGTCTTAAAGGCTTGACAAAGGCAATTAGGATCAAATTTAAGAGCATTCTTCACTCTCGCACAATAAATTTCCTAGTGTAGCTGCTGTGCTACTATTTGAAATGAAGGAGAAACAATCTTCCATGTTCACTATGACAATCGAGCAATCCACTACTATAACATAGCCACCGCCACATACAAAATAGAAAGATTGATATCAATTAGATTGAGATTCAGAGTAAGAGATCTGAGATTTAAGGATTTATATAAATAAGAAAGGTGGAAAGGGATTTGTTTCTTTGTTTCTTTGTTTTTTCTTTATCCTTATTATACTTTTGTAATATTGTTATAAAATATTGTATATTCTATGCTTTCAATTTAAATAAAACAAGAGCTTACAATCGCAGATAGATTGGAGACTTTGTAGGCTTAAGGGAGAGTGGAGGCCTTTGTGACATTCAAAACTTCACCAAGATGAGCTTCGAGAACATTTTTATTCTCGCACAACAACTTTCCTCTAGCGTAGAAATCGTGCTACCATTTAAGATAAATGAGAAGTAGTCTGCCATGCTCACTATGACAATCGAGCAGTGCACTGTTGTAACAATAATCACTGCCACATTCAAAATAAAAACAGCCATACCAATTAGATTGAGATTCAGAATGAGAAATTAATCTAAAATTTAGAGATTTATATAAGTAAGAAATGAGGAAAGGAATTTCTTTCTTTCTTTTTTTTTTGTTTTTTTTTTTGTTTTATCTTCAATATGTTTTTATAATATTGTTATGAAATTATTAAAATACATTGTATATTTCGTGCTTACAATCGCAGATAAATTGAGACTTTATAACCTTGAGGGAGAATGGAGGCCTTACTTGTGACAGTTAGTAGTCCTGTGATCCGTAAGGAGAAATACCAGGTAAGCTGTGCAATCCCACATCGTCTGGGGAAGGTCATGTGTGATGATTCTGAGACTGTGTAGGTATGGGACTACACAGTTGAAGAGGACTTAAATGGATTGATTGGTACTACCTATATTAACAAGGTGCATCTTATTTTTCAGTAGCCCATCACGAAAGAACTCCACAGTTAAGGGTGCTTGAATTGGAGTAATTTCAGGATGGGTGACCTCTTGGGAAGTTTTCTCGAAAAGCGTGTGAGTGAGGACAAAGCACGTTAGAAACACTCGTGTTGGTCTGTAGGGTCAGTCATCAATCTAGGAAGCAGCCAAAGTGACGTACTCGTGTATAAGAGCCATTATTCTATGGGTGTAAGGGCCCAATGGAGGCTTGAAGCAGGGACATTACAAATGGTATCAGAGCCTTAACCTAGCCGAAAGTGTGGTCTATTAGGACGTCGAACCCCGTAAGGGGGGGTGATTGTGACAGTCAGTAGTCCTGTGATCCGTAAGGGGAAATACCAGGTAAGCAGTGCAATATCGCCTGGGAAGGTCATGTGTGATGATGCTGAGACTGTGTAGGTATGGGACTACACAGTTGAAGAGGGCTTAAATGGATTGACTGGTACTACCTATATCAACAAGGTACATCTTGTTTTTCAGTAGCCCATCACGAAAGAACTCTATAGTTAAGCTTGCTTGACCTGGGGTAATTTCAGGATGGGTGACCTCCTGGGAAGTTTTCCCAAGAAGCCTGTGAGTGAGGACAAAGCACGCTGGAAATACTCGTATTGGTCTGTAGGGTCAGTCATCAATCCAGGAAGCAGCTAGAGTGGCGTACTCGTGTATAAGAGTCATCATTCTGTAGGTGTAAGGGCCCAATAGAGGCTTGAAGCGGGGATGTTACATTGCTTACATTCAAAACTTTACCAAGTTGAGCTTCGAGAGCATTCTTTATTCCCACACAACAACTTTCGTTCGACGTAGCCACTGTGCTACCATTTGAGATAAATGAGAAACAATCTGGCATATTCATTATGACAGTTGTAATAATAGCCACCACCACATACAAAATAAAAAGATCCATAAAAATTAGATTGAGACTTAGAATGAGTGATTTAAGATTTAAGGAGTTGTATAAATAAAAAATGAGGAAAGAAATTTCTTTCTTTCTTTATTTTTTTTTCTTCATTAGATTTCTATAATATTGTTTTATAATTATTCAAAAATATTGTATATTTTGTGCTTATTTTTTTTAAAAAAACAAGAGCTTACAAAGCACAAATAGAGGAAGATCGACCTGTAGGCTTAAGGGAGAGTGGAAGCCTTAGTGACATTCAAAATTTCACCAAGTTGGGTGCTAGTCTTGAAGGCTTGACAAAGGCAATAAGGGTCAGTATCAATGAAAGATAAACAATCTGCCATGTTCAGTATGGCAGTCAAGCAATCTACTACTGTAACATAGGATCAAAACTTGGAGTGTAGAACAAATATGTAATGCCCTAATCCGTAAGGGCAGTACTTGTATGTTTTTATAAATTAGTTTATACTAATAAACTAATAATTTTAGAAAAAAATTATGATTCAATTAACAAGCACGACAAACGGTAAGGCTAATATGTACATTCGCTAGAAAACCTCTGACTCATGGTTGATTTACTTTTCCTTTTCCCTTACCTGAACTACAAAGTACCCATAAGTCACAAAGACTCAATAAGAAAAGCAAAAAATACAAATTCACATCAACAATCAACAATAACCATATAATCAAATATATATTCAAATTGATTAATTCAATATATCACAACATTAACAATTTTAAGTATTTGTCTAAGACAAACTATTCTCGATACTTTATAAAGTATTTGGTAACTCTCATTTCAAATGAGACAACTAATCGATAAGTAAAAAATCTAACAACGATTTTAATAAGAGTAGTACTCTCTTTTACATTGTTGTCTAATGAAGCAACCCTGATAAGCTTAACCAGGCATCCAATGTCACTGTTGTTATCTAATGAAGTAATTGATAAGTAAAAAACCTAACAATAATTTCAGTATAGAGTAATGACTCTTTCTTTCAAAACGGTAATTACCGTATCTTATACTCGGCAATAATTGATTCACAGATGATAATATTCGTATCATATCTTGACATAAAATGTGGTATGAATGTATTTTTCTTACCTCAGATCTAAATTTAGGAGTGTAGGCCAAGCTGATTAGAACAACGCTTAGGTTTCTTACCAAGTCTTGACTATTTTGTTTCTTTTATTTATTTAATTAATTAATTGGAAGAAAAAAGCTTAGGTTCCCTTTTCCTTACTAAACCTTTAGCTATAAATAGAGAGCTATATAAGAGACTTTCTACAACTCAGATTTCTGTTAGAAAACTCAGAAAAATTCTCTCTTTCTCTCTCTAGAAAATTCAAAATCTCTCTCTCTCTCTCTCTCTCTCTCTCTCTCTCTCTCTCTCCCTTATTTTCAAAACTACACTTAATGGTTGTAACAATTGGCCACGCAATTATGTTACAATACTTAGATCTCTGTGGAAGACTATGAAGAAACTGAAGAATGAAAGTCATGTTCTTGTTCTAGTGAAGATCCAAGTTTAGTGATTGATCATACTCTCTGCTGTAACAGTCAGTAGTCTCGTGATCAGTGAGGAGAAATATCGGGTAAGCTGTGCAATCCCACATCGTCTGGGGAAGGTCAAGTGGGATGATTCTAAGACTGTGTAGGTATGGGACTACACAGTTGAAGAGAGCTTAAATGGATTGATTGGTACTGCCTATATCAACAAGGTACATCTTGTTTTTCGGTAGCCCATCATGAAAGAACTTCACGGTTAAGCGTGCTTGACCTGGAGCAATTTTAGGATGGGTGACCTCCTGTGAAGTTTTCTCAGGAAGCGTGCGAGTGAGGACAAAGCACGCTGGAAACACTCGTGTTGGTCTGTAGGGTCAGTCATCAGTCCATGAAGCAACCAGAGTGACGTACTCGTGTATAAGCGTCATTATTCCGTGGGTGTAACGACCTAATGGAGGCTTGAAGCGGGGATGTTACAAAATGGTATCAGAGCCTTGACCCAGCCGGAAGTGTGGTCGACAAGGACGTCGAACCCCATAAGAGGGTGTGATTGTGACAGTCAGTAGTCTCGTGATCCGTGAGGGGAAATACCGGGTAAGCTGTGCAATCTCACATTGCCTGGGGAAGGTCAAGTGGGATGATTCTAAGACAGTGTAAGTATGGGACTACACAGTTGAAGAGGACTTAAATGGATTGATTGGTACTACCTATATTAACAAGGTACATCTTGTTTTTCGGTAGCCCATCACGAAAGAACTCCACGGTTAAGCGTGCTTGACCTGGAGCAATTTTAGGTTGGGTGACCTCCTAGGAAGTTTTCCTAGGAAGCGTGCGAGTGAGGACAAAGCACGCTGGAAACACTCCTGTTGGTTTGTAGGGTCAGTCATCAGTCCATGAAGCAACCAGAGTGACGTACTCGTGTATAAGAGCCATTATTCCGTGAGTGTATGGGCCTAATGGAGGCTTGAAGCGGGGACGTTACATTTGTGACACAGGATCAAATGTTAGATCACTAAATGGAAAGAGTCTTATTCCGTTGTACTACACCTTTGTAAGTATTCCATACTAAATTTATGATATTGATGTTATAAGAAATTAATATTTATGTTAAATATTAATTTATGTGAATTACAAATCGATCTCATTACGCATATTTTTCTAACAGTTATATGTATGATTTTCTTAATGAGTTCGTCGACTCACAAATATGTTGTTATGTGTAAGTAAAGGAAAAGCCAAAATTGAACAGTAGTGTGTTGTGAGCTTGGATGAAGATTGTTTATATTTAGTCTAAACTTAGAGGGCTACGTTTCTCGAGACAAACTGCTAACACTCTTTTGTAAATGTTGTTAGACAATAGTTTTATACTTTATGATGTAAAATATTTTGTAACTAGAGTTTAGGATTCCGGATTGTAAATACTTATTAACAGTGTTTGTTTTTAATAAGGTTTTAATTATTAAGAAAATTTTGTTAAATACATTTTTAATTTCAAAACCCATTGATTAGCAAAGGTTAGCACAATAATTAAAAAAAAAAATGTAATATGCCTTAGATATTAGGGTGTTACACTAGATATGAAAAATATCCATTTCATGGCACTGGATATCATGTCATGCAGAAAAGTGACATCAAAGAGTTTTCATGTCCAACTTTTATGGACATGGAATGGGGTTTTTTGAAGTAGTGTTTTCAAATATATATAAATAGGTAGGATTGGACATGTAGATCGGTATCTAATCCGCACAAATGCAGATTTTAAATTTTCCAATCCAATCCAATCTGCACAAATACGGATATTATCACTTGGTGGATTAGATTGATTTGAATTGAGTATTTTATGAACACCCTATGCTATCACATTTTGGAGTCTTTAGAAAGAGAGCTAACTTAGGAGAATGAGCAACAAATTAGCCTTATAGTACAATGCACAAATGAAACATTAGTGAAAGAGATTTTTACACTAAGTATCATTTTTGGTACAATTTTAACATTTATACCGGCAAAATAAGTTCTTTTACATTACTATCATGAAATCTTTTTTTGTTCTTTTACATTACTATGAATTTTTTTTTTCTTTCAATTTTATGATTTTTTTAATTACTAGTTTAGGAAGTCCTATAAAAACAATGTGAAAAACAATAAAAAAAAAATAACAAAAAATAATATGAAAACACAACAAAGTGAGTTAATATATAGTCGGTATTTTTGTGAAAAAAAATTATAATTAGAAAATAAAATTTAAAATTTGGTACAACCTTAATTTTGTATTTTTGTTCCTTCATAAGTTTTTTAATTGATTATGAAAAAAATTCTTTAGTAAAATGCTTGCACAAATAACTTATGTATATATATATATTTATATCTTCCAAAACTACTCTGAAAAACCGTGTTTTTGCAAATGTCAATAATATATACGAAAATATAAAACTGTATACGCTTGCAGAAGTAGAATGAAATTCTGCTACTACAGAAACCAGTTTTGCAGTGACAAAACAGAACAGACAGAATATAAAAATATTTGTAGAAAAATAAATAACTTGACACAAGAGATTTATACGTGGTATCAGTGTTCTCACGAACACTCCTAGTCCACGGGGCCACGACCAAAGAATGAAATCAATTAATAAAGTATCAAAATTACAAAGACAATTGACTTAAACAAGTTTAGACTCCCTCTAAAGTATTGCCGCAATCCTTTGTAATCCACTTTATGAATCTGACTTCTGAAACACCTTCAAGCCCGAAATCCCTTCGTCTTTGAAGCGTGAGTGCTTACTTCCTCCCGAAGTAAGGCTTCAACAAGTCTTCTCCCGAAGACCAAATGCTTACTTCCTCTCAAAGTAAGGCTTTATCAAGTCTTCTCCCGAAGACCAATCTCTTGTTCAGTTAAGTAGTTCTTCACAACCTCTAGGACAAAGTAAGAACAGAAATAAATAACTAGAACCTAGATGAACAACTAGGCTCTCACAAAACAAAGAAACTCTCTTCTCTCAAATAAGATAAGTGCAAAAAATGAATAATAGAAGAGCTGATTCGAATGGCTGCTCTCTAGGCTCTATTTATAGAACATAGAAACCTTAGAGACAGTCACAAGATCGAATCTACAGCTGTACAAAAACTTTCCTCAGAAAACACGATCTGCAGCATCAGATTCGGATGCTGACGCAGCAGATCAGACCAGAAACGGGAAACTTGCTATAATTGGGTCCGATCCTCTATCAATGCTTGATTCCTGCCAAAAACAGATTAGATATTCTGATTGTATTAAGTTACAACCGAAATCAATAAGGACATGACAATAATCAAAGTTTCCCTGAAAAGACAACTTTCCAAAAGAGAATTGCTTCTCTTTTAAGAAGTTTCCAAACAAAGGAAAATTCAGCTAAAAAGTGCAACTTTCCTAACAAGGAAAAGAACAACTATAAACCGAATAAACAAGGTAAGAAATCGGTTATGAATGCACAAGAATCTTACCATAAAAGTAAAAAATATTTTGTCAACTAACTTGCCAAAAAAGGACTTTACAATCTCCCCCTTTGGCACTTTAGATGAACAAAATATTTTTTAACAAAAAGTACCTGCAAGTTAAAGTTAGCAAGAGCAAATAACTACTCCCCCTGAGTAACACAATCGAAAATCACAAATAACACAAGTAACATGCTAACTTTGAAACTAAATAAGTTCACAAGTACTAAACACAACTCCCCCTGGAAAAAGGGTCCAAAGTTGGTCCAAACAAACAGTTAAAAACAAAATATTACTCCCCCTTTTTGTTTATCTAAGGGCCAAAGATAACAAATAAGAAGATAGTAATATGTCCAATCAAAAGCAAAGAAAAAAAAACTTAGTCTCGGTAGAGCTTGACCAAGGAGGTCAGCTGCTTGGACATCTCTTGCTGAAGTTCCTCCATGGCAGCAAGACGATTGTTCACCAGCTGAACCTCATTCTTGACTTCCTGAATTTCTGCAGCAGCAGAACTCAAACTTGCAACAGCAGCAGCTCCAGCTTTAGGCCTCTTTTGAAACACACCATCAAAATACTCTGAGGGTTGGAATGTTGGTCCAGTGATGGAAGGCTCAAGTGTTTCATGAGATTGGGCCACATTTTTCTAAAAAGGACAACACCTTAAAGATTAAATTTGGAAATACAAGCTTAAAGGTTGGCTTTTTACCTCTTCGGAATGAAACAATTTGGTTCAAAATGTGGGAGGTCAAGTCAATTGAAGCTCCAGAGGTGATGCGGTATAAGAATGAGGCCACATCTTGAGACACCACGGTCTTGTTGGAGTTTGGAACCCAGTTGCTAAGAGCAAACCGCATAAGAGATGCATGAGCAAAAGTAAGATGTGTAATCCGAAGACTCTCCCCCAATTTCAATTCAGACCGTGCACCAGTGAGTTCATAGAGCATCAATTCACGATCCATAGACATAACTGCATTGGAGACATTCTCTGGAAGTTGCAAAGCTTGAGCAATGTCTTTTTCAGAAAAAGAAAACCAATGACCCCGAACATACACTCTTCTAAACAGTCTAGAATTCTCATCAAGAAAATCATCAGTGAGATTAGCATAGAAATCCTTAACAATGTTTGCAATGTACCCATTGAAACCAGTGAGAGTGTTTTTTTCATTGATGGAATTGAATAAACTTAACAATTCCATAGACCCGATGAGCATGCAAATCATAATTCCTCTCACTTTCAAACTTACGGGTAGCATACAAATTCTAATCACGCTCATTATCACGATAATAAAATCAAGGACAGTGAGAAAGAGTTGAAGGAACATTACCAGGAGAAGATTCCTTCATTGGCTGCTTGCCTTTGGCAGCAGCAGAAGCCTTTGCTGCTGAAGAGGATCGAGCAGGTGTTGGAGCAGATTTGGTCAGTTGAGGCTCTGGCTCGAGTTCAGTGTCCTCACTGTCTGAGGAAACTCCCATGTCCTCTGGAATTTCCTTCTCAGAATGGATAGAAATAGATTTGTCAGAGGAGACTTCTGTTGGATCTTCTTCTTCTGAACTGGAAGAAGCCAAAGGAGGATTGGTCTTAAGCTTCTTCTTGGCTGGAGGCACTGGTTTATCACGACTTCGAGATGATCGAAGTTCTTTCTCGATAGAGGCTTGCTGGGCACGAGTTCGAGTAGAAGGACCGGTTGGAGTGATAACAGGAATTGATGCAGCAGGAGGAGGGACTGCTAACGGTGGAGGATATTTCTTCGAAGATGAAGACGAAGAAGAAGTCCAAACTGGACGCACAGATTTTCGAGCCACTTGTTTAGGAAGTCGTTTTGGCTTCAGGGGCTGAGATTCACGCTGAGGAAGCGATGAATCTCTTGTTTTTGCAGCAGCAGGAGGCACAGAAGAAGCAGCATGGGGTGCATTGGAAGGGGTTGCATCGGTTTCCACCAACTTTTTGGTATGCCCTAGGTTCTTAGTTCTCACCATTTTCGATCTGAAAGGGAAGATGAACAGTAGCAACAAGAGAAACAAAAAACTAGGTTCAGGTAGGTGGTGAGATAAATGACAAAAATTGGTTTTAAATAAACATGGAAGCAAGAAAAGAAAAGGAAACCAATTTTGAAATTTTAAAAGGAAACCGCCAGCCCATGAACAAAAAGGAAACCGCCTACTCTCTTGCAACTCCTTTCCCTTTTTTTAAAAAAAAAAATAAAAGGAAACTAGAATAACCAACAAAATTTCCAAAAATAAGACAATCTTTCAAGATTAAAAACACATTACCATATACAAGATCAATCTTTAAATGGAAACATATCAAAATAAATCAAGGAAGAACAAATATTGATACTTACCAAGTAAGTACAAAATTTCCTTAGCCCATGAATCAAGTCACCACGCCTTCCTCTCTCTTTTTTTTTTTTTATTTTTTATTTTTTATATTTTTAAGAAACTGAAAAATAAAATAAAATGTGTACAATAAATATAAGAAATTCTAACCAAGCAATTTAATCAAATATCATTAAAAAATTGACAAAATAAAATACATGTTATGCTTTTAAAAGAAAATAACTAATTAGTATCTCAGGAACAAATCATACTTAATTGATGTTGAGGAAAAAGATATGCATGTTACTAAAAATTGTGAACCAGGATTATCAATTGAATTTAGTAGAGGAGACTTACAAATTTGAACACACTTGTTAGACATAAGTGTGTGCAGTTTAAATAGGATCATTGTCCTTGGCAAGATTTTTCATTTTCACCTTTTTCAATTTGATCCCGCAACTGGATGCTATCACACCATACTGAGGGTAGCCCTTTTCTATGGTAGTGCATCCTCATCATAGTTGCTAATTACAATGTTTCAGCTTACTCAAAAGATGGCTTTCACACCTCAGTATGGGTAGCTCTATTCCAACAAGGGGCCTGACAAGTAACTGAAACAAAAATTGCTCAACTCTGTATAAGTACATTATTTAATCCTAGACACAAATAAAGAGTAACATGAACCTTTTAACACAACATCACAAAGTATGATAAGAGTGAGATCCTAACTAATTATAATCCAAAAGCATAAACATGATTTGTCAAATTAAAATGAAAGAAGATTAAATGCTAGAAAATAAAAACTTAACAATATTGTACAAAAATATGAACAAGAGAGATTTAGACAATGCAAACTCCCAAAGACTTTCTGAGGGAGTCAAAGCGACTTGAATCTAGGGCCTTGGTGAAAATATCAGCTAATTGTTTTTCAGTATCAACATATTCTAATTGCAAAGATTTATTTTCAACAAGTTCCCTGATAAAGTGATGCCTTATATCAATGCGCTTTGTTCTAGAATGTTGAACAGGATTTTTGAAAATATTTATGGCACTAGTGTTATCACAAAAGATAGTTAAAACACCCAATTCAAATCCATAATCAATCAACATTTGTTTTAACCATAACAGTTGAGTACAACAACTACCAGCAGCTATGTACTCAGCTTCGGCTGTGGACAAAGAAATGGAATTTTGTTTCTTGCTATGCCAAGATACTAGATTATTTCCAAGAAAGAAACAACCTCCACTTGTGCTCTTTCGATCATCAGCATTGCCTGCCCAATCTGCATCACTAAAACATGCAAGGTTAGAATTAGTATCTTTAGAATACCAAATTCCATAATCAAGAGTACTATTAACATATCGAATAATCCTTTTTACGACTGATACATGAAATTCTATAGGATTACTTTGATATCTAGCATAAACACCCACACTATAACAAATATCTGGACGACTAGCAGTTAAATACAATAGACTTCCAATCATACTGCGATAAAGTGTAGTGTCTACCTTTGCTCCATTCTTATCTTTTGTCAATTTCAATGTGGTGCTCATTGGAGTACTTACCTGCTTAGCCGACTCAAGACCAAACTTCTTGACAAGGTTCTTAGCATACTTACTTTGAGATACAAATGTACCTCCTTCCATTTTTCTAACTTGTAGACCCAAAAAGAAAGTAAGCACACCAACCATGCTCATTTCAAATTCACTTTTGATTTGATCAACAAAAACTTGCACTTCATGGTTAGATGTAGAACCAAAAACTATATCATCAACATAAATTTGAGCAATGATAAAGTCAGATTTAATATGCTTGATGAAAAGAGTTTTATCCACACTACCTCTTTGATAATCATGAGAAAGTAAAAATTGAGTTAACCTTTCATACCAAGCTCGAGGAGCTTGTTTCAGACCATACAAAGCCTTTTCAAGTTTATACACATGGTCTGGAAATTGAGGATCTTCGAATCCTTTTGGTTGCTCAGCATAAACTTCCTCACTCAAAATACCATTGAGAAATGCAGATTTTACATCCATTTGAAACAATTTAATATCCAAAATACAAGAAATACACAAAAGTAAACGAATTGATTCTAATCTTGCAACAAGAGCAAAAGTTTCATCAAAATCAATACATTCTACCTATGTGTATCCTTGTGCCACCAATCTGGCCTTGTTTCTCACAATTGTACCAAACTCATCACTTTTATTTTTAAGGATCCACTTTGTTCCAATTATATTGATACCTTTTGGTCTTCGGACCAAAATCCAAACCTTGTTGCGAACAAATTGGTTGAGTTCCTCTTGCATTGCATTAAGCCATTCTTCAAAAGTCATGGCTTCCTTCACATTTTTCGATTCATATTGAGAAACAAAACAAAGAAATCTAATCAAATTAACATACCTTCTTCGAGTTACCATGCTTTCTTCAGGATTTCCAGGAATGAGATCTTTTGGATGATTCAATTTGACTCTGGTGCTTGGTTCCTTCTAGATAGAATCTGTGATGATGTTTGGATGAGTCAAGATAGACGGTTCTGATTCTCCAGTCTCAGTTGCAGCAGCAGATTCGTCATTTGCAGCATCAGAAATAGGTTCTGCTACATCAGGATCTGCTTTTGCTGCTTCTGGAGGAGCATCCATAAGACTATCTATCTTGGCTTCTGTGGAAAACTCTGAAAAATCTTTAAAATCATCAACAACCACATTAGCTGATTCCAAAACAGTTTGGGTTCTCATGTTATAAACACGATAAGCTCTACTATTTAAGGAATATCCAATAAAAACACCAACATCACTTTTAGCATCAAATTTACCAATATGCTCACGATCTCTATAAACATAACACACACATCCAAAAACATGAAAATGACTTACATTGGGGCGTTTACCTTTCCAGATTTCATAAGATGTTTTTGAGGTACCTGGACGAATAAACACTCTGTTTATTATATAGCAAGCTATGTTAATAACTTCAGCCCATAAACGCTTTGTCAACTTCTTGCTATTTAACATCACCCTTGCCATTTCCTGTAATGTTCGATTTTTCCTCTCAACAACTCCATTTTGTTGAGGAGTTTTGGGAGCTGAAAATTCATGAGTTATACCTGTAGACTTACAAAAATCATCATACACAGAATTTTCAAACTCCTTACCATGATCACTCCGAATTCGAACAATTTTCCCAATATTACAACCTTTTTCAACTCTTAATCTCAAACAAAGAGTTTTAAAGGCATCAAAAGTGTCAGACTTTTCTCTTAAAAAATCTACCCAAGTGAAACGAGAGAAATCATCAACACAAACAAAGATATATCGTTTACCATTTAAACTTTCAACTTGAATTGGACCCATAAGATCCATGTGAAGCAATTCCAATACTTTTGAGGTATTGATATCAGACACAGGTTTGTGAGTGATTTTTAATTGCTTCCCAAGTTGACATGGTTCACACTTACCAACACTTTCTTTACCAAGCTTGGGTATACCTCAAACAATACCTGCATTTGACAATTTTTTTCAGGTTTTTATAATTAATATGCCCAAGCTTGGCATGCCACAAATCCGTGGTGTTGTTGATAGCTGAATGACAAATAAACACAGGAGTTAGGGTATAACAATTATCATTGGATCAAAATCCTTGCAAGATACATTCATTATCATCATTAAGTACATAACAATGATCACTGTCAAATGAGACAGTATACCCTTGGTCACAAATTTGACTAATGCTAAGTAAATTAGCCCTTAGTCCTTCAACTAACATCACATTTTTCAGTCTAGGTAACCCTTCAAAATTTAGAGTTCCCATACCAACAACTTTTCCAGCTAGGCCATTACCAAAAGTGACTTCTCCACATTGCATAGGCCGAATGTTAGTCAAAAAGTCCTTGTCACCTGTCATATGTCTAGAACAACCACTGTCAAAATACCACATTTGAGATGCAGCACTTTTATTAGAAAAACCAGCTAGACAATTTTTCTTAACCCATATTTGTTTCAAACCTTTATGTTTCTTTTGAGATTTTTCCAAATTACCAAAATAATTTGTTTTAAACAAATTTTTCAACGTGAAACATTTAGGTCTGATATGTCCTTTTCTACCACAAAAATGACAGGTGGGAACAAATCTTTTTACCTGAGATCTTACTCTTTTCGTAAATCCTGGAGATTTTGCGACATCAGAAACAGCTTCTGCTACAACAGGATGTGAAATTGTTGCAGTAGACTTCACATTTGTAGCCTCAGGAAGATTTGTTGGAACACTAGATTTCACAAACTTTGTGATTCCAGAACTTCCCATCCCATTTGATCCAATGCCAGCAAAACCTCTTTGACCTGCATTCTGAGCTTTTTCAAAAATAGAAGATCCAGGGTTAAGCATTTGAACATTTTTCTTAAAATTTTCAAGTTCCTTCTTTAATAGAGTGATTTTTTCATCTTTAACACAAAAATCTGTCTCATACTCTTTCATTTTTAGTTCACACATTTCAATTTGATGAGACAATTTTTTATTCAATTTATTCAACTCTCTATTTTCAGAAGTAACCTGAATCCATTTTTCATACACGACTTTGTATGATTCAGCAACAGACTCTTCATTGATCTCAGACTCATCCGAATCCGATTCCTCTTGTTTAGTGGTATTATTCAAACATACCAATCTAGCTTTCACCTGTGAATCATACAACACATTAGTCATAACAGAAGTTAGGGCAACATTCTCAGAATTATCTTCATCACTCTCGGTTTCATCATCACTCCAAGTGACATTGAAACTTTTCTTATTCTTTTTCAAAGTGTTTGTACACTCAGATTGAATATGCCCAAAACCTTCACATTCCCTGCACTGAATTCCCTTTTTGTTAGAAACAGATGGTTTAATAAGAGTATTACTTTTTTAAAATTTCGAGATATTCTTTTTATTTCCTATCTTTTTCATATATTTCTGAAAATTCTTCGTTAATAAAGCAGTCTCATCATCACATTCACTATCAGAATTTTCATTATCAACAACTTTCAAAGCAATACTTTTACCTTTATCAGCAATGGATTTGGGTTTTTCCTTTTGTTTAATTTGTTGATTTAATTCAAAAGTACGCAAGGAACCCATCAATTCTTCTACCTTCATTGTGCTAAAATCTTTAGCTTCCTCCATTGCCAAAAGCTTAGTATCAAACCTCTCTGGAAGAACTCTAGCAATTTTTCTCACAAGAACAGAATCATCAAGTTATTCACCAAGAGCAAAATATTCATTAGCAATATCAAATAATTTTTCATAGAATTCAGTTAAGGTTTCATTATCTGACATCCTAAGCTCATCAAATTTAGTTTGAAGCATAATAAATCTAGATCGCTTAACATCAGAAGTTCCCGCAAACTGAGTTTGAAGGATCTCCCAAGCTTCCTTGGCAGAAACACAAGATGTTATAAGTTTGATATAACCTTCACCTACACCATTAAATATAGCATGCAAAGCTTTGCTATTGTAGGCAGAAAGTTTATCATCTTCAACAGACCATTCCAGTTCAGATTTTATAGTAGTATTACCTGAAGAATCTGTCTCAACTGGAAGAGACCAACCTGATAGAACCATCCTCCAAGCTTTCTCATCTTGAGATTTGATGAAGGCCCTCATTCTAACTTTCCAATAAGGATAGTTAGAGTCATTAAGCAACGGTGGTCTAGAAATAGAACTTCCTTCTGCAAAAAATGACATTTTAACACAAAAACGTTATAGGACCACACTAAGAGTTTAGTGTCCCACTTTGATACCAATTAAAAAACCATGTTTTTGTAAATGTCAATAATATATACGAAAATATAAAACTGTATACGCTTGCAGAAGCAAAATGAAAGTCTGCTACTACAGAAGCCAGTTTTGCAGTGACAAAACAGCACAGGCAGAATATAAAAATATTTGCAGAAAAATAAATAAATTGACACAAGAGATTTCTACGTGGTATCAGTGTTCTCACAAACACTCCTAGTCCACGGGGCCACGCCCAGATGATGAAATCAATTAATAAAGTATCAAAATTATAAAGACAATTGACTTAAACAAGTTTAGACTCCCTCTAAAGTATTGCCGCAATCCTTTGTAATCCACTTTATGAATCTGACTTCTGAAACACCTTCAAGCCCGAACTCCCTTCGTCTTTGAAGCGTGAGTGCTTACTTCCTCCCGAAGTAAGGCTTCAACAAGTCTTCTCCCGAAGACCAAATGCTTACTTCCTCCCGAAGTAAGGCTTTATCAAGTCTTCTCCCGAAGACCAATCTCTTGTTCAGTCAAGTAGTTCTTCACAACCTCTAGGACAGAGTAAGAACAGAAATAAAAAACTAGAACCTAGATAAACAACTAGGCTCTCACAAAACAAAGAAACTCTCTTCACTCAAATAAGATAAGTGCAAAAAATGAATAATGGAAGAGCTGATTCGAATGGCTGCTCTCTAAGCTCTATTTATAGAATATAGAAACCTTAGAGACAGTCACAAGATCGAATCTACAGCTGTACAAAAACTTTCCTAAGAAAACACGATCTGCAGCATCAGATTCGGATGCTGACGCAGCAGATCAGACCAGAAACATGAAACTTGCTATAATCGGGTCCGATCCTCTATCAATGCTTGATTCCTGCCAAAAACAGATTAGATTTTCTGATTGTATCAAGATACAATCGAAATCAATAAGGACAATGCAATAATCAAAGTTTCCCTAAAAAGATAACTTTCCAAAATAGAATTGATTCTCTTTTAAGAAGTTTCCAAATAAAGGAAAGTTCAGCTGAAAAGTGCAACTTTCCTAACAAGGAAAAGAACAACTATAAACCGAATAAACAAGGTAAGAAATCAGTTTATGAATGCACAAGAATCTTACCATAAAAGTAAAAAATATTTTGTCAACTAACTTACTAAAAAATGACTTTACATACTCCAATAATAATAGTGGTAGCTCCATTATATTTTTGTTGATGGCAATGGTTGTACATTATAGGACAATAATAATATATGAGTGGTATTCCAATCGATCTTTCATTGAGATAGGGTTCATGCCTTGATCTTTAAATTTAATTACAAGCTAGGACCAAGAAAAAGGGCATGGAAATAATATATACAGTCATTAAGAAGAAGGTATAATAATATATTATTATAGATATATGTGCCATTTCTACCACAGTCGTTTCTGACTTTAAGAATAAAACAAAAAGAAGGTATATATGCCAAACCATCATCTAATCATTAATTAGATAAATATTATTTTGATATTGACTAAATTTATAAAAATAAAAAACCAAAGGAAGCTATATATTATTATTAAGTGGAAAATATTTATAGAAAATATAAATATATATATATATATATATATATATATATAGGGATTCTCTGGTATGGGGCAGGTTGTTTTTTTCCCATAATATAAAAAAGGTTTTTGAACCAATTATCATGTAGGGATTTTAAGTTTTATTGTAATACAATGTATTTTATTGTAGGAAACTATTTTATTAATTTTATTATACTAATGAATTTCTTTTATTTTTCTTTTGAAGTTTTTTTTTCTTCTGCTTGTATAATATTTTTTTTTTCATATTTTGTTTTTAAATTTAAACATTTAAATTGAAAAAAGCATGTTATTAATTTTTTGGAAATTGAAAACATAATTATTTTATAAACACTCAAAAATAATAAAAAATTTATATTTTATTGGATCTACAATTATTTTTATATTTTTTACGGATTTTAATTTTTTTTTTTTTTAAATACAGAGTGTTATTTTCACATTGTTTTAATAAGAAAACAGCGTAAAAATAATGTTTCTTTCTAAAAAAATATAAAGAAAAACCTAGGGGTGTTCACTAAGTATCCGATCCAATCCACACTTGCGCGGATTAAATTTGATTGAAAAATCTAAAATCCGCACTTGTGCGGATTAGATGTTGTTTGACCTCAAAAAGTAACCGATCGAATCCAATCCGCACTTAATTATATATAATTTTAAAAAAATTATAATATATATTAATCTTCTAATAATATTAAAAAAAAAAGACACAAACTTTTAATTTCTTAATCTTTTTTAATAATATATTGAGTTTGTGTATTTTATTTGTTTTATAATAAAAAATACAAGAAAAATTATTCTTATTCACATAGACACATACACATAAATTTAAATATATATACTAACTTATTTATTTTAGTAATGAATACATATATACTTTAGTGTAAATCTAAAGATGAGTACATACATATTGACATATATGTATATTGGTTTGATTTATATATAAATGGAGATGGAAATAGATTATTATTGGAGATTAAGAAACAATAGTTTTTTTTTTAATTTTTTTTCTATGAACTATTAAATAATTTATCATTAAAAAAACAACCGATCCAATCTGCACTACTGCGGATTGGATTGGATTGGATTTAAATGTTATACGGATCGGATTGGATCTAAAATATAAAATCCGCACTTAGTGCGGATTAGATGTTGTTTGACTAAAAAAGTACGGATTGGATCGGATGAACACCCCTAGAAAAACCTGTGACAAAAAAAATCATAAAATGTAAATATATATATAAAAATCCGATCTTAAGTGTATCGTGTAAATTTCTCCCAAAAAACTTCAGGAGGAAAAATTCCTAATTAGTCTAATATTTATAAAAAAAATATATTTTTTCACATTTGATATTTTATATTGATTAATAATATACTATTATATTAATAGCAAAGTTGGTAACTAAAATTATTTTGAAAATAAATATTTATATAAAAAAAAATTTAACTAATTTTTTAAAAAATAATAATAATTTAAATTAAAAATTACTATATTTTTTATAAATTATTAATATTATTTTATTTTTTAAATTAAATAAATATATCATTAAATATTATTATAATATATAAAATTTTAATTATATACAAGCAGTCTTATCGTAAGAGTATACGTCTTATATTATAATAACCACACGATCTAAAATCAATGATTAAAAAAAATACCCTACCGGTAGGGAACTTTTGCTAGGTCCTACCATAATCTTGCCCCATATATATACATATATTCATAGAGTTACTACATTAGGGTCTCTCTTTGTTCCTTATACTATGAGGACAGTTTTCTCACCAATGATAAAAGCATACAATTTTAAATTCACATTAAACAAAATGGATTCTCTGCATACATTTTTTTTTTAATTATTTATACATATTTGTTTTACTTACCATTATATACATTTTTTTTTATTTGCTATGGTTATCAAGAAAAGCAAAAAAGTAGTTTTAGTGTGTCCCTTTCGAGAATGAATTAGTTTTAAAATTTGTGTCAAATTATTTTCTCATTTTTGTTAATGATTCATATTTTTGTTTATGAAATATAACAATTAAATAAAAATATATTATTATAGAGTTTAGTTTAGTTTAATAATTATTAAAGGGTTGTTTTGATAGATTTTTTATTTGTTACGGCATGTAAAAGAATTTATAATTTTTTTTTTCATGATCGTGTACATTTTATGTATTTAGGATCATCTGTAAATTTTTAAAAATTCTAAATAATTTACAATACCGAAATAAGATTTGAATATTTTGTTGCACATGTAACTTTTTTTTTTCTTACACACGTATTGTTTGAACGTTAATTTCGACATTATAAACTATTCAGGATTTTCGGAAAAGTTTATAAGTAACCATAAATAACTATAAAAATTGAACTAAAAAACTTATATGGATTTCAAAACAAATAAGAGCTTCTACCAAAATATCCGGTACTACAGAAATTTCCTTAATTTTGTACATGAAACTTTTTAATATGTATTATTAATACAGTTTTTTTTTTTATTTCAATTAGAAAAGTAAAAGTATTTTTCTATTATAAATATATATTTTTAATTTTAATTATTTTAATTTATATTATTAGTAATTGTTTATAAGATTTTATATTATTGGAAATATAATACATTTTTTTAAAAGATTGTTTCGGTAAACTTTTTATTTATTTTGACATAGAAGAGCTTTTAGTCCAATTTTTTTTCATGTTCCCGAACGTTGTAATTATTTAGGACCACTTGTAAATTTTTAAAAAATTCTAAATAGTTTATTGTGCCGAAAATAAAGTTCAATGAGTTTCTTATCACACGCATATGAAAAAATAATCACGAGTGCAAAAAAAATATTTGAATCTTATTTTCGGCACTATAAATTATTTAGAATTTTCTGAAAAGTTACAGGTAATTCTAAATAGCTACAACTTATACAATCATAAAAAAAAAAAAAATAAGACTAATAAAAAGATCTTTTGAATAGTAAAATAAATAGAGGGTCTATTGAAATAACTCGGGTATATTATAAATTTATCTTGTATTATATATTTGTATCATTGTCTTTGTGATAGATATTTTAATTTTAAATATATATAATTATAATTTCAACATTTTTTATTTATGATTTTCCTAAAAAAAATAAAAAATTGTTTGTATATTTTTTTTAATATTTTATTATATGTCTTAAACAATTACAACGAATACAATTATGTATTTTATAAAAAATAATATATTCTTAAAAGGCGAAAATACAAGAAAATATATGAGTACACCTAGGTATACCACAAAATCTTCTCATATTATATGAGAAATGACATTGGACAATTAATAAAACAAATAATAATAAAAAACCTATTAATAATTAAAATCAAACGACCACACTAACAAACAAAAATATAACAAAATCAAATTAGATAAATTAATTAAAAAAATATCCTAAAAGGGTGTTTGGTACAAAGTATTCAAAATAATTTAATTATAAAAAATATTATGAAGGAGAATATAATCGTAGGGAAACGTGCAAACTGTCTTTGGTTGTAAAGAGTAATATGTAATCATATTATTGTTAATTGAATAACATTTGTTTGATTGAACAGAAAAATCTTATCTAATATTTTTAAAAACTAATATAAAAAATATTTTTTTATTATATGTATTTGATGTTAATTATACATAGAAATCAAATATTTATTCGCTAAAGAAATATATTTATTGATTAGTAAATATTAAATTTTATTGTATTTTTATAACTAAAATGAACATTTTCATTTATTTTATTAGTATGTCATTTATTTGTGTTCGTTATGCTATTTATGTACACCATTCACATAAAATTTATGTATAACATATATTCTTGACGTGATTTTCTGTCAACTGATCTAAGAAGATCGTAAAATAAAAGATGACCACGGTAAATAATCTGACTGATAAAACCGCAATAAATTAAATGGACACCAGTGATTTATAGTAGTTCACCTCCATGTCGCGATGGTAATGGGGCTACGTCTACTTGTAATTTTATTAATTGGATCCGACACACCAGAGTTATGTTCTCAAGAGTGTGTGGATAAAAGTACAGCAAAGAATTTCTAGATGAAATCTTAATCGAGATTTATGAATATAAGGCTCATGTAGGAGACTTGATATTCATGAATATGATCTAAATTAAAGGTTGTAAAGTTCTTGGGAACAATAAACCAATAATTTGTGAAAAAAGTATATATTAAATGGTGTTTTGAGGTCTGGTGTCGCCTGAGTATGGTGGACTCAATGAAGAAGGTGATGGAAATAATATAGTGTTTTTGGCAGTTGTCAAGTAAACTTCAAGGGGAAGGTCACGATGAGGAAGATCCAAAAAAGAGAGAAAGATCTCCAAAGGAAGAAGCTAGATAGAAGAAGAAGATGAAGATCAAGCTCCCTTTCTCAGCCTTTACTTGATGTATATATAGGCTAGAGGGTTTGTTAGTGATCCCTTACATATAAGGATATTTTACTAACAAATCTCGTATACAACTCCTTTTTATGAATAAAATATTACAAATAAATAAATATCAATAACAATCTCATTGTATCTAGGCAAATATCCCACCAATACTGGACAATTGGTTATTTTCGGTTGATGATGCACCAATTTGAAATGGAGTGCTGAACACACGTGCTTTGGACTGCCGATGCTTGCGCACAACGCCACATAGGCTGTGACGGTGTGCTCCACCGAATCTCACAGCGTCGCATTTCCTAATTTTCGAGTAAAATGCACCAGGTTTCCTTGTAAGCTAATTTTGGACTCGATAACTTCAGAATTAAGTCATGACTGAGAGACACACTTTGATCCGTTTCAAAATTATCTTTACAACGCAAGTTGAACCAGGTCCTTTGAATAAAAATTGAGAGAGTTATACCTATTTTACTAAAGTCTGTTTATGTTGTCTTATACCAGTTGCAAGCACTGCCATTACCAAATGGCAGAGGTCGGAAATGCATGTTCTCAAACCCTTCGGGGTGTGTTTTGACTTGTTCTTTTGATGGCGAGTCATACTTTGGAGGTCTCATGACCCAAAAACCTCATTTCGACGTCCGAGACCCTAAAAGGTGACCACTGCTATCAGTTGGGGATGGATAATGGCACACGTCACCCATGGCTTGTAAGAAGTTATGGGGTGATGTCTCTCACTTCTATTTGGTACATGGATGTTGAAAATATAACTTGCTCAATAAATTCCTCTTCCTGGTGTGGTAATCGGCCTGTGCCATTTCACTATGGCACAAGCCTCCAATTTGGCGAGCACTGGCGTTCTCTATGGCACGGGTCTTCAAGGCCAGAGAGCACTGTCATTGCTTGTGGCACAGGTCTCCAAGGCTGGAGAGCGCTGCCATTGCCTGTGGCACAGGTCTCCAAGGCCGGAGAGCACTGCCATTGCCTGTGGCACAGGTCTCCAGCCACAGGCCTCCAAGGCCGGAGAGCACTGCCATTGCCTGTGGCAGAGGTCTCCAAGGTTGGCGAGCACTGCCATTGCCTGTGGCAGGGGTCTCCAAAGCCGGCGAGCACTGCCATTGCCTGTGGCACGGGTCTCCAAGGCCGACGAGCACTGCCATTGCCTGTGGCACGGGTCTCCAAGGCCGACGAGCACTGCCATTGCCTGTGGCACGGGTCTCCAAGGCCAGAGAGCACTGCCATTTCCTATGGCATTGGTCTCCAAGGCTGGAGAGCACTGCCATTTCCTATGGCATTGGTCTCTAAGGCTGGAGAGCACTGCCATATCCTATGGCACAGGTCTCTAAGGCTGGAGAGCACTGCCATTTCTTATGGCAGTGATTATTTGTTACTCTTTTCTTGTTGTTTTAGTCCTATTTTGACTTTATACATAAACCTAAGTCATTTTTATGCCTAAACAAGTCAAGTCTTTATTGGTTTCCTTGGCGGATTGAGGTCTCTAGGGTGAAAACGCTCGCGCGGGCCCATGAACCCTTGTTTGGGCACACTTGGGTGTATGAGTCTCGGCGCCAAATGGTTGCTCGACCTTTTCGAGCTCTCTAGAAGGGCCCTGGGGTCCTTAAAAAGGATGTCTTGATTTGTTTGACATTTATGAGTCTTAGTCAAAGTCGCATGGTTGACTTTAGTGTCTTCAAAGTACTCTTGGCATGTGAGACCTTGTGCAAGAGTATCCATTTTATTTTTTTGCGAAAATTGGGTATAACATTTGCCCCCCCAAAAGTATTTGCTTGTAAGCCTTCAAGTAATGCTTTTGCACTTTTCCCAAGGCTTGTACGAAAAATACTTCTTTGTAGAGTGTATGAATGTAAATTCTCTTCTGAAAATGTGTGCATGGGTATGACCAATGTCCTTGATTGTTGTGAAGAGCATTGTTATGAAGAGGTGTGCATGGGCACGACCAATGTCCGTAATTTTTGTGAAGAGGTGTGCATGGGCACGATCAATGTTCTTGGACTTGTATGTGTGGATTTTTAAAGCACGTGACATTTCCTTAGAATGGGAGTTGAGTTATATCTCATATCTCATGTGGTACTCGAGTAGAATTATTTCTCTTGCTAAATTTTGGGACTATTGCAAGGTTTAAAACTTTTTACTCAAGTTTTTAATTTGAAACACCCTAATACTAAGGCACGCTACAGTGAATTTTCAATTGCAGTGATATCTTTGCTAATCAAAGAAATTTTCTTAAAATCATGTCAAACTAAAACTTTAGAATTAACTATGAAACTTTATAAACATTATATAAATATTTACAAAAGCCAGGATCCAGTGGCTAAACTTTTTATAAAATATTCTGAAATACAATAGTCAAGTCGCACAACGACTACAAAGTGAAAACCCAGATGTCCCAAGACTGCACACTCCAGGTCGCGCCGCCATGACATGTACAACATCACCCTAGCTCGAGGCTTACTCATGTTCAGCCTTCGCCTTTCCATTACCTACACATGAAAGTAGAAATGTGGCTCGATAGACTCAATAAGAAAAGCATATAACATGTCATATAATATCGACTTGTATCTAGGCGCCCATACACCTATTTACAAGGCTTAACAAATGAGTAAGAACGTTCTATACTAGGGTACAACCACTATACCACATACACTACGTACAAACATTGTACGAGTGTTGGTAGGGTTTGTTTCGTACCCTGAGTACCACTAAGTGATATACCACACACACACCCTGTAGTTTCCCGTACTTGTGCTGGTAACACCGTAGTGTACTCTTTAAACAATATACACTATACCAATGCACTCTGTACCATTTTCGTACAAGTGTTTGTAGTGTACTAACCATAGCAAGCATGCATATATATTTCACACATACATACATTCACATATATATCACATGTTCTACACTATTCTTACCTCGATTTTGAATTCAAGTGAGTTGGTTGACCTGAACAGAAAGTCTCGTGCTGGATGGATGCCCTAATCACATAATATAATCGGGTAAATAACACGCCAAAACCCTAATCTGGGAAACCCAAACCTCTAACTAAAGGTTCTGTTAATGATAACTGAAACTACAGTACCCTAAGAAACAGGGAATCACCCAACTAAGGCTCTAAAATG
The DNA here is from genome assembly GCF_029168945.1 of Cannabis sativa. Lineage (NCBI taxonomy): Eukaryota > Viridiplantae > Streptophyta > Magnoliopsida > Rosales > Cannabaceae > Cannabis > Cannabis sativa. Next base: position 37,771,653 of record NC_083610.1, on the reverse strand, counting down.
GACACGAATCGAGGAAATGAATTGTTCGGGGAATATGCCAAAACCGGTTAACCGGTTTTATAGGTCCTGGCAAACCAGTTAATGTTGGGTTTTATGCCCTAAATAAAACTCTATTTCAATGTAATCCAGATTATTCAATATCAATAAAGTAACAGAAGTATTTTTCATTCATTTGTGTATGTTTTGGTTCACCTTATCAATTGTTTGTCTATTTGATTTATAAATTCATTCAAACCCTTTTCACATACTTGATCATGTTTATTGTATTGTCAATACAGTGGAAAGTAAACATGACTATGTGAATGAAGATTCCTAGATTTATCAAAACACTGGGTTTTACTGATATGACAATCTACAGCAGAGTTTACTTGCATTTGGAGAAATGCTATGTTCTTTCCAGAACATTGGTTAAAGTAAAGCTTGGGTTGGATGCATGGAATATGCATTGGAATGGACCGATATTGAACTTTGATATAGATTTATTAAACTTACCGTAATATCTATTCAATTCAATATCACTTAGTTGATCCTAGATCAAATGATCTAAATCCTGATATGGTTAGGTTCAATCTCAAGAGTATTATTCATGTTCTTTGATTTGTTAGTTAAGCCTACTTTTGGGTCAGGGTGATACGTACATTTTGGGAATACGGTAGTGCAATTGAGTGGGAGCGCTAACATAAATATGGAATCTATAGCTTCTATCTGGCGAATAGAAAGTAAAGGATGATTTCCTTTGAGCTTAACCAAACATAAATAAATGGTGGAGTACTCATTTCACTTAGCTGAAATATCATTTATACGGGGTTATTTGTTTTAAGGATAAAATACATTGTAGGGTGTTACGGTAATTAAATCCCTTTACAGTGTAAATCATCCATATAGAGGATCATTGATCAAATTAGGATTATAACAATGGATAATTAATGACGTGTCTATATGGTGGAACATATAGAGCGTTCTATATAACTGAGAGTGCAATTCTAAGTTCTATGCGTGGATTCAACGAAGAATTAATAAGTCAGTGAATTTAAGTTGTAAATTCTTGATCTGCTTATTGGAAGCTCGGATATATAGACCCATGGTCCCCACACTAGTTGAGACAATATTACTTGTAAGACTCATTTAATTGATTTTAATTAATCAATTATAATTCTCAAAGTTAGACTATGTCTATTTGAGAATTTATCACTTATTAAGGGCAAAACAGTAAATAGAGAGTTTAAAGGGTATATTTATTAATTGAGAAACTTTGATTAGTTTTATTATTAATAAATAAATGACAATATATTATTTGATAATTAATTATAATTATTAAATAATTAGATTTGACATTATGAGGTTGAAAGAGAGAATTGACAGTTTTTGACAAAATGGGAAACTAGGAATAATGGAAAAGGAAAGTTGGAAAAGTGGAAGGCTTGTTTCCACATTGCTTGGCCGGCCACCTTTGCTTCCTTCTCTCATTTATTTTTTCATTTTTTAGTGCCAAGTAATTCAACCATAACCCTATGTGGTCTTCTATAAATAGAAGGTAAAGGCTTCAGGTTTTTCACAGACTTTGACATTGTTTTCTTTCACTCAAAATCTCTCTAGAAGCCGCCACTCTCTCTCTCTCTCTCTCTCTCTCTCTCTCTCTCTCTCTCTCTCTCTCTCTCTCTCTCTCTCTCTCTCTCTCTCTACATTCTCTATTTTTCGAAACCCTCTAAGTGATAGAGTAGTGCCCACACACATCAAGTAATACCTCAATCATAGTGAGGAAGGCTGTGTAGAATTCAGAGTCAACAAAGAAGGACATTCGGGCTCAGATCTTGATTATAAATGCTCACTTTTAATAATGGGACCCACAATTAACTAAATTCATAAATAATTATAAAAATATCAATAATTAGTGCTAATTGCCTTTACTAATCCATATTGTAAAATGCAGTCATTACAATTATCCTCCCGTTAAAAGAATTTCATCCTCGAAATCTAACCTAAATAGCTCTGGATATTGAGTCCTCATGTCAGACTCTAACTCCTAGGTGGCTTCCTCCACCTTGTTGTTCCTCCAGAGCACTTTGACCAAGGCTATGGTCTTGTTTCAAAGAACCTTTTCCTTTCTATCAAGGATCTGAATTGGTTGTTCTTCGTATGACAAGTTTGACTGTAGTTCAAGGGCTTCGTAACTCAAGACATGAGTCGGGTTTGAAACATATTTCCTCAACATTGAAATATGAAATACATTATGGACAGCCGATAACGCTGGTGGTAAGGCTAGCCGATACTAGGGGTGTACGTTGGTCGGTTTGATCAGTTTATGTTACATTTTATTTAACCCAATGTACAGATCATGTTACAAAAATCTAAGTGCTACCCGCCCAATTAAGAAAAAAAAGTTTCAACTCGCCCAATGAATTCGTCGGTTTACTCGGGTTAACCCGTCCAAACCGAGCACTAATGTTTATTTTTTTCTTAAATTCAATTGTTATATTTTAGTTATTGTGATAATGAAATAAATATAAATATTGACTTTAAAATTTAAATTATTCGTCATAAAAAAATATATTGTAGTTTGAACTTTCTATTTTTTATAAATATGTATATAAATTATATAATATATAGATTATATATAATAAAAATATATATATAAAAGCTCTCTTAATCGGGTTGGTCGGGTTAGTTCGGGTTGATTGGACGGATTGATATTATTTTCAACCCGCCCAATCTATAAAGATTGGGCGGGTTATATTTTTATTGGGTTTTTCAGTTTGTATTTTTCATCGGGTTATCTCAGTTTTGTTTGGGCGGGTCGTTCAGGTTGGGCGGTTTGCAAAAATTTATGTACATCCCTAGGCGATACGCTACCTGCCCAACCTTCTCGAGTATCTGAAATGGCCCAATGAACCTAGGGCTTAACTTTCCTCTCTTCCCAAAGCGTCTTATACCCTTCACAGGAGAAATTCCCAGGAAAACATGTTCCGTTGCCTGAAATGTAATATCTCTGCGCTTCGGATCAGCGTAACTTTTCTGCCTACTTTGCGAAGCAAGCATCCGAGCATTAATCTTGTCTATAGCTTCATTGGTCTTTTGAACTAATTCCGGACCCAGATACTTCCTTTCTCCAGTTTCGTCCCAATGAATTGGGGAACGAAATTTCGTACCATACATCATCTCATAAGGAGCCATCCCTATTGTACTTTGGTAGCTATTGTTGTAGGAAAACTCAATCAAAGACAAGTACTTACTCCATGAACCCTCAAAGTCCATGACACATGCTCGTAACAAATCTTCTAGTATCTAAATTGTTCTTTCTGATTTCCCATCAGTCTGAGTGTGAAAACCTGTGCTAAATTTCAGCTTTGTGCCTATAGCCCTCTGAAGACACACCCAAAATTTTGATGTAAACTTTTGATCCCTGTCTGAAATAATAGATTTAGGAGCTCCATGGAGACAAACTCTCTCCTTCACATACAGTTCAGCGTACTGATCCACTGTATAGGTAATCTTTACTGGTAGAAAATGAGCTGACTTTATGAATCGGTCCACTATGACCCATACTGAATCATACATTCCCGTGGTTCTAGGCAAACCAACCACGAAATCCATTGCAATGTCCTCCCACTTCCACTTAGGAAGGGCTAATGGTTGCAATAACCCTGCCGACCTCTGATGTTTAGCTTTAATTTGCTAGCAGGTCAAACACATGGACACGTATTCTACCACATCTCTTTTCATTCCATACCACCAAAAATAGGGTTTTAGATCCTGGTACATTTTGGTGGTTCCCGGATGCAACGAATAAGGTGTGGTGTGGGCTTCATCGAGGATTTCCTTCTTAAGCTCACCAATATTATGAACATAAACCCGAGCTTTATACAATAATATTTCGTTATTCGAGATTGAAAAGTCCTTAGGCCTACCAGCCATCACCTCATCTCGAATCTTGATTAGCTCAGGATCTTTCAACTGTGCCTTTCTAATTCTTTCTAACAGATCTGATTGAAGTGTCAAGTTGTGTAACTTTCCAACTACAAATTCAATTTCAGCTTTTACCATTTCTGAGGCCAGTTGAGAAGCTATCATCACAATGGTGAAAACCTGCACGGGACCTCTTCTACATAGTGCATCAACCACAACATTGTCTTTCTCGGGGTGATACAAAATTTCACAGTCACAATCTTTGGCCAACTCCAGCCACCGTCTCTGCCTCATATTTAAATCATTCTGGGTGAAAAAGTACTTGAGACTCTTATGATCAGTGTAAATCTTGCATTTTTCACCATAAAGGTAGTGTCGCCATATTTTTAGAGCAAATACCACGGCAGCAAGCTCTAAATCATGCGTTGGATAACGCTGCTCATACTCCTTCAGTTGACGGGAGGCATAGGCTATAACTTTGTCAGCTTGCATCAGAACACATCCCAGACCCTGTTTGGATGCATCAGAATAAACAACAAATTTTTCTCGATTCGATGGCATAGCTAACACTGGTGCTGTTATCAATTGATGTTTCAACTCCTGAAAACTTACTTCACATTTGTATGACCATATGAACCGTTGATTCTTCTTAGTTAACTCGGTTAGTGGCATAGAGATCTTAGAGAATCCTTCGACAAAACGTCGACAATACCCTGCTAAACTGAGAAAACTTTGCACTTCCGTCACAGATTTTGGCCTCGACCAATTTTTCACTGATTCAATCCTATTCAGGTCAACCATGATTCCATCTTTTCTAACAATATGCCCTAGAAAAGACACCTCTGACAACTAGAATTCACACTTTCTGAATTTTGCATACAACTTATGATCCCTGAGTCGCTGTAATATCATCCGGAGATGTTGCTCATGCTTCTCTTTTGACTGAGAGTACACAAGGATGTCATCGATAAACACTATAACATATTTATCGAGGAAATCCTTGAATACTCTGTTCATGAGATCCATAAAAGCCGCTGAAGCATTTGTCAATCCGAATGACATTACCAGAAACTTATATAATATATATTTAAATTTTAAAAAATTCTTAATAATTTAATTAACATATTAAAATTTAAATATATTTTATCTTACAAGCATAATTAAAGTAATAAATACTCATATAAAAGATTATTTATATTTTAATTTTAGTATATTTCAATTTTTTTAAGAATTACAATATACTACAATATAGATTTATACATTCAGAAAATGAAAACAAAAATTGTACAAATGTCCCTTTTGAAGGTTCTAAGTTTTAAGTTTATAAGCGGTATAAATTTAATATTTATTTTTAGCCGCATATGTACTCAATTCTTATAAAACTATAATTTTACTCCAGTTTCATCACTACATACTCCATTTTGAACTTATTAAAATGATATTTGTAAGTAGTTGATACTACATATTTCTGTCTAGATCTAATGATCTAGAATTTAAGCTTTATATGTATCCTGTTTAATACAATAATAGATTTAGTACTGACGAAATTAGAAAAATTACAGTTTAAAAAATATTAAATACTTATGTTGCTAAAAATAAACATTAGATTTATGTAATTACAAATTTAAAACTTTGAATACTTATATCACTATTTACCCTTATTATTATTATTATTATTATTATTAGTAAAAATAATTTGAAAAGTCTATAATACACTCATAAAGGTTAGGGAAATTAAAGTAAATGGTCCCAAATCATAGGACTATATTATTTTATGTCCTCATTTCAAAAAAATATAGCAAATGACCCTAAATCATAAGACTATGTTAGTAAATGTCCTCATTTCAAAATTATTAATTTTTTTTTAATTTTTTTAGAATTAGAAGCAAATTATTTAAACATTATGGTATATCTATATTAGTTTTGTTAAAATCTTTTCTATTTTAAAGTTATGTCAATTTTTTTAATTTTTTAAGAGTTGTTTTGTGTTGTTGATATATAGATTTTGCTGTACGGTATATTTCTATTTTGTTGTATAGTACATTATTGTTCTTAGATGATATTTATTTTTTATTATGATATGTATAATAGTGGTATATAATTTTATTAGCATAATAAAAATATTTTAATGTATGTATATAATTTTATTGCCATGCTACATATATGTAATTATTATTTTTATATTTTTTGATTGTATGATTATTTATTTTAAATAATATTTAATTAGTTTTTATTTTATTATATACAATGGTCATGGTATATATATTTTAATTGTGGTATATAATTTGGTTAGTATAATATACATGCATATATATATATATGGAACACTTCTTAATGGGTAATACCCATTGATGGGAACTAAAAAAAATTAATAAGGTAATAATCTAATAACCTTTTTATGGCAAGTTTCTAAAAATTATTTTTTTTTTAAAAAAAATTATATTTATTTTTTATAAAATTAGAAATAATAATTACAACTAATAATTTAAAAAAAATTATAAATTATTTTTAAAAATTAATTAAAATTACTACTTTATTATTTTATGAAATTATGAGTTTATTAATAATTTATTATTGTAAAACTAAAAATTATTTACTTGTATATTAATGTATTTTTTTTATTAGAAGAATAGGAGCTTGATTCTGGAATCCAATTGTCTTAATATTATTCATATTCTTAAAAATAAAACGCTACAATACTTCTTAGTTCTTACTTAGGCTATCATTGTTAGAAAAATATTATTACCATCCAATGATTTTTTTGATATTACCATGAATCATTCTCCTAGAATAACTAATGAGGTGTTGTTCATTATTTATATTTTTTTGGATTGGAAGATGATAATCTTGTCTAGGGGTCAAATATAATTTTTTGTGCTGAAATTCTTGTGTTGGCCATTGCCATTATTCAATAATGTTTATGACACTTTTTTCTTCCTTCAATTTTTTTTTGTTAAATTTTTTTTCATTAGTTTTGTTCTTATAGATTTGGTAAGCTCAAGTATTTTTTTAAAAAAATAAAAATATATAAATAATTGTTAATTATTATTAAATTAAAGATTTTAGGTTTAAAAAAAAATCTTATACATTTTATGTGTATTACAGTTTAAAGCTTAAAATTATTATTTTTTTATTTTCAGTAATGCAATTTAGAATTCTAATATGAAGAAATTTTATAAAAAGATAAATATACACTTTTTTTCTTTTTAATCTTTAAAATGATTTTTATTAAAAGAAAATAGTTTGTTAATTTTTTTAGTGTGTTTTATTTTTTAAATAACAATTCTATTTATAAATTTTTTATTTCTATTAATAGTTTTATCTATTTTAAGAATATAGAGAATAACAAAATAGGAAATATTAATTTTTTAATATTTAATTAATGATTATAAATATCAACCATTAGATATTTGATCCGATGGTTAAGAATAAAATACCCATATATGGGTAATACCCATTAAGAGCATACCCATATATATATATTAGTAATCTATATTTTTATTATTATTATTTTTTGTATATATGTATTTTTGTCATACGATATATAATTTTTTTAAATAATATTTAAGTTTTATTTTTTATTATACTTTTGTTGACATTATATATAATTTAATTAACATCCTACATATTTTTATTTTTATTTGTTGTTATTATTATATATATTTCTATTGTAAGGTATATATTTTATGCTATATGGTATATAAGTTTTATTGTATAGTATATCATTTTATTTTAGATAGTGCATGTTTAGTTTTTATTTTAGTATACATAAAGGTGATTTATAATTTTGTTAATATGATATTTATAATTTTTTTTAATAATATTATATTATTTTGTTTTATTTTTTATTGTAAGTATATACGTTTTATTGTATGGTATATGATTTTTGTTGTTTATAATGTATTATTTATTTAATACGATATTTAGTTTCTATTTTATTATATATAAATTTTTTGGTATGTATTCATATTTTAATGGTGGTACATATAATTTTGTTAGCATGATATATATTTTTTTGAGTATTAATTTAGTATTGTTATAATTTCTTTGTGGTATATAATTTTATTACTGCGGTATATTAATTTTATGTACTACGATATATCTAATACTGCTGTATATATTTAAATGATTTAGTATAGTTATTTATTTTTGTTACAATATAATAATATGCAATACTAAAAAAAAATATGTAACTTAATTTTATTATTATATATATATTTTTAAAAAATATGTGATAAATGTATTTTTATAATTTTTATTAGCTAATTTATTAGATTTGACCATTTTTTAATTTTTTTTAAAAAGTAGACATTTACTATATTAGTTACTAAATTTAGAATTATCTCAACCCTAAATGTTATTTAGTTCGATATTTGGTAGATTTTTTTAGTTGAATTTTTATTTTTATAATTATAGGTTATAATTATTTAACTAAACCCACTTATAATTATATAAATTTTATTTTTGATATAATAAATTATTATAGAGAATAAATTCATGAATATCCAAACAAATGATTACAGATTTTTCCAAAATAATCTATTCAGTTTACTTTACTGCTGTGAGACTAGCTACTATTTTCTCCACTTCATCCGGTCAAAAGAAAACGAAAAAAATAATATACATGTATATATTAGACCGACCATCCATGTGAAAGCTACGTTACGTACGATTTACGATTATTCTTTTCTTTTTAATTTTTCTTTGGAAATAAATAAATAAATAGAAAAAATCTTCTTTATTAGAATGTGAAAACTGATACTCTTTTTCAACATTAATGATAATGGTGGACAATCACATTGATAAAATAGAAGATTATATTGTATAATTATCGAGCGGATAAGAAATTCTCAACGCGAGTTGCTAGGATTTAATTAAAAAACAATAATAGGGATCGTCAATTATAATGTACTATTTGTGATTCAACTTAAAAACTTGACCCTTATTCAACTTAATTTATAACTTGAGGACTTAAATATTTACATGTGTTATTAATGTCAAATACATAAATTATGGTTGTGGTGGTGTTGGTGGTGGTAGATGTTTGGTTGTGGCTTGCATTGGGAATTTATTCTATATATCTTTGATTTTGGACTGTGGTTTGTTGTTGGGTTCCATATTTCAATCTTAAGGAGAAGATGTGAGTTTTGGTGTATTGGGGGGCTCTCCTTGGTTGTGTACTTTGTCTAGATCATTTTGTTGGGATAAAGTTTTTATACTTCGTTTGGTTTAACGTATTGTAGTCGTAATATACTACTACTTAAAAAAAAGAGTAAATATTATTTTACATTCTCTATTTTGTAAAAGTTATTATTGAATCAGAACTGAATTTAATTTTCAACAATTTTATTTTTTAATAGAATCAACTTTAAGACAATTTCTAACACGAACTGATACAGAAAAATATAACTAATTTTGTCATCATATCTAGATCAGATTATTATTAAGTTTTATTTTAGCAAAAATTCAGTTAAAGGTCATATTTGTACATTTTTGAAAAATACAGGATCCATTTTATCATTTAACGAAACAGAAGGTCCAATTAATAACTTTTACAAAACACAAAGTCTAAACTAGTATTTACCTAAAAAAATGAGTTAAGACCCTTTTTGATGGTCATGAAATATTTTTTTGTCTTTACCGTAACAATTTGGTCATTAGACATTAAAATGTGAAATTGTACTAACGAATAAAATTAGAGTAAAATGTGTTTTATTTTCTTTTATTTTTATGTCAAAGTTAGGATTATGTTAGTTTTCTGTAATAGTAACTGTTTTCAGTTGCAACTGTTCTGGTTTTGTAATTCTTGTTTTCTAGTCTTTGTATTCATCTTCTTCTATCAATAAAGAGAGCTTTGTTTTTCAACTGAACTCTCTCTAAATTTTTTTCTGTTTCTCTAAAATTTATACTCTAAATTTCTACATGGTATTAGATCGCCCTTGATTACCGTTGACTATGGAATCCACCTCCATCGATCCGGCCACAGCTCCCAAAGCTCCAGCAGTCCTTACTCAAGCTACCAGTGCTCCTCAGTTCCAGATGAACTCCAACTAAAATCCTTTTTCTTGATCTTTAACATCGACTTTGACAATCAAACATGATCGTACTAATTTTCTCTCTTGGAAATCGTAGGTTGTTTCGACAATGATTGGCCATGACTCGTTAGATGAAATTCTCTTCACCGGCCTTCCACCACCATCAACCCTGATCAATGGCAAACCTAATCCTGCATATGGCTAGCAGAAACGTAAATATCTACTACTATTATCATGGCTGCGCTCTTCCACGACTGACGGCGTTCTTACCTCAATTGCAAACTTTTCCACCTCCTCTATTGTACGACGAGCTCTTGAATAGAAGTTCTCAAGCCAATCGAAGGTTTGACTTCTGCAATTGAAGGGCCAGCTTTCCACTATTCAAAATGGGGGTCTCTCTCTCAATCTCAGCATATGTGGACAAAACTGTTAGTTTTATGGTACTAAATTAGATACGCATGAGAATGATTTCGTAATATCTCATTATCATTGTCCCATAGCCCAAATAATTTTCAGATGTGTGTACATTAAATCAAAATATAAAATAATAAGTTTAGAACATATACCTCTTGAAGACTATCAGGGTATCCTCGAAATTTTTCGTATGTTGTATCCTTAATCCAGTTGATGAGGATGATGTAATTTGAACTCAAACCAGTGTCTTCCAAATCGAACCACCGCACACAAGAAATATTGTGGGCTATTAGGATAAAATGTATATAGTTGTTCTTGTTAAGTTCTCAACACATCATGAGCAAGAACAGTTGAGAGAAAAATTCTTTTTCTTTTCTCTCTATATTTAAAAAATATATGTCAAAGTTAAGTGTTCTGATTTCTCACATCAGGCTTCTATTTATAGTAGTTAAATTCTTTTGATTAAATCATATTTAATTATTTAAATAAATAAATATCTATAACCGAATTCGATTACTAATATTTATGAGGGAATCTCTCAACTACTTGAGAAAATATCTCAACAATTTTAAAATATCTATAACCACTTTTCAAATTTAGATATTTATCTGATTAAATTAATTAAATAATTAATTAACACCAAAAAGACGGCACAACTACATAATAGGCGCCTACCATGTCTGTTTAATGATGGTGTCTTCTGTCCCAACAAATCTTGTCTTGATAAATTTTTTCTTAATAATTTTTGTCTTTTCTCTATTTGATTAATTTTAAAAAATTATTTATTTATAACAAAAAATAAATTTATCCTTTAGTACCATATTTAATTCACTAGTAAATATATAATTTAGATCCCATTTAAATTTGTGCACAACTTTCCAGTTCTAGAATTAACACTTAAAGGGAACCAACATTCAATTTGTTAGAAAATTCAAGATTCTTTAATTATAAATCATGTTTCCAGCCATCCACATTATTAGAGTCTCAAAACAGAAATTATAAGAATCATCTTCTCTGAGAAACTTTAACGTCTGAATCAAAAAAACTAATAACATGAACAAGAATTCATAATTATTCAAGATTTAGACCGATCTACTATTGATCATCGTTATGATATGAATTAGGTCTTTATAGTAAACGACATGTTAATAATGACAACTTTATTCGTATCTGTCTTTGTCATATATAATTTCTATTATATACAGCACCTTTACTTTGATGTCATACTACATCCATAATCCGAACTGAGATTACTTGCACCGAAGAACGGACAATAGTGAACCGTACTAGCAACCATTGATTAAAAATTCTCAAAATTTAATATGTTGTCGACTATTTTATTCATAACTAAGTGGTCTTAGTGTTGGAAATATTTTACAAGAATCTAGATTTACTAACGAAGTATGTTGAATTAACATCCTAAATATGAATATCTCTGTATATTTGGCTGAATGTTTGACTGTCATATTGGGGTTGAATTTAATCAAGCAATAACTTGAGATTCAAGCTTTGTATTTGACCTTTGATTGCATGCATCACAATATTAACTATCTGTGTCATAGATCCTCTGGTAGGACGGAGTGGAGCGCTCTCTTGGATGAAGCTTTCGAGTTCAGTTTAGTGTAACACTGTGTTAGTTCATTCCATTCCTCTTGCCTTAAAACGAAGTCAACCCATTTTTCTGGCCCAGCTTGCTAAATCTTCTAATTGTAATTCTACTTGATTGGACAATTTTCCTCCAGTATTGGCTGATGTTTTTTCAGCCAATTGGCTTAGTTTTGCAATAAAAGTTTTTCTTTTAAAAAAATATTACATGTAATGGGACCCACATTAACATTATATGTATTAATTTTATTTTAACATGACTGAGCCATGGCTAAATTTACAGAACCCTGAAAAATAAAAGAATATATACTAATGGGCATCTTGAATAGCAATATGCTAATTTGTCATAATTATAAAGCACAAATATATACGCTAGTGAGGTCTAGTGTTCCCTAGCTATAGCAATATTAAGTTTTTATTTATATACATATGTGTGTGCAATTATAATTGATAGGACACCCATCGCCACTAACATCAAAAGCTACTATTACATTGAAAAATATTCCTTGCATGTCTCGCCATATATATCATCATTCATCACAAAATCCTAATACATATATATTTATATATTTCTCAGGAAACACCCTTATATAGTGATGTTAGAAAAGAATTCTATACATGTCAGTCTACATATATAAGATAGTAATTAATATACGTTACAATATGTAATTATATATATATATATATATATATATTATAATTTGGGTTGAGTGTGCAGCTAAAAACCAGCTAGAAATGGAAAATAAGATGGATAGTATCTCTATTGTTATGATATTTTTCGAAATGATGTTCAAAAATAAATTTGTGAGTACTTAGGCCTAAAACAAAGATAAATATTATTTAATGTTTTAACAAGTGGTATCAAAACTGAATTTTAAAGTTAGCAATACGATTGAATCCTCAAAATTTACTGAAAAAAAGAGATGAACCTCAATAATCTTATGATGGGATTTGTAGATATGTTTAGTTAGTCCAGCAGTGTGCTTTAAATAGAGGAATTGGCCTAAAGAACGAAAATGCTTCATGTAAGATGTGTTTCTAACACATTAAAGGGAAAATACTAATTGGTACTAGAGAGTAGAGAGATAGAAAATCGTTCTAGCAAGGCAAGATGGCCCTAATTTATTTGGAGAGAATTGTTATTAATTGTGCAACTAAATTCTTACATTGCCTAAAAATGAAAAAAAATATAAACATATATAAAATAGATAATATTGCTATTTGTATGAGATCTTTTGAGACGAATGTGCTCAAAAACAAATCATTGACGACTTACCCAAAGCGGACAATTTATGTAAAAGTTCCCAACAATTTGTATATACTCAAATTATATTCTTAAGAATGAATTTATTATATTTTTGAAATAGACAATCAAATTATATTGTTAAAAATTTACGATGAAGACATAGTGATGGGTGCAAATCAAGATAAAAAAATAAAATATAATAAATGGAGAATTCATGGGCTGCAGTATTTTTTTTTTTTTGATAAAAAATATCTTCATTATTGAGTTAAAACGTGAGAATTCATTATTTTTTTTTGAGAAAATTACACCTAGAAACGAAATTTTGAAAAATATATTACAACTAACGTTAATGGTTTTAAGTGTTAAATATACATCTAATTTTGCAATTTTTTTTGGCAGGTATATACACTTAGGTACGCTGCTCTTCCTTTTTTTTTTTTTTCATTTTGTATGTACAAGCTAGTTTTTTTTTTTACCTAATCATCCATTTACCTTCTATATATTATTTTTCTTTTTATTTATTTATTTATTTTATTACTTTTTCTTTTAATGACATGAGATCAACATATCTCTTTTATTTCATTGTAAAAAAAAACATGTCTCTTTTATTTTATTTTATTTATTTTTGAAAAATTTTATAATAATTTTCAACTTCATGTACTCATTTCTCTTTCTTTCTTCTTCTTTTTTTTTTAATGTTTTAAAACATTAACTTTTACTACAAAAATAATTGTTTATTTTAAGAGTTATATCATTGTAATTTTTTTTTAAAAAAATTATTTTAATATGCGAAAAGTATATATTTTTTTCATCATCACTAAAGAAGATAATTAGAGAAATATAACATTTTAGTTTCTTTTATATTTTCTTAACAAATAAGTAATTAATCTTTAAACTTAAACAAAACAAAATTTAATGTATCAACAACTTGATAGGTTACTAAAACGTATTTTTCTTATTTATTTTATTTTTAATTATTACAAGATTAAACTATAAATAAACTTATTTGATAGAATTATAAAATAACTTGCAAATACACCAAATGATATCTTGAACATCCTATAAGTTATATTTATATATAAAAAAAAAATCAAACATTAAATTTAGACAAAATTAAATATACTAATCAATTCCATAAGTTATTAAAAATATATATTTTTTATTTAATAATTAAAAGTAACTAAATTGTAGTTTTCATATACTTAATTTATAAAACACTTTTGATATATTTTAAAGTTACTTGTAAAGAAACTAGATAGTATATTATATTTATATTTTAAAAAATATAAAATTAAAAAAAAAAAGTTAAACTAATGTTGCTAATAAGTTATATCATAATTTATTATACTTTAATATAATTTATTAGTTTTAACTATACATATTATATATATATAAAAGTAATACAAATGTATCTTGATTAATAATATAATATAACTTAAAAATAAAATTATATTTTTGAAAGTAACTAATTCCTAAATAAACAACAATATGATTTTAGAAGTGATTAATTATTGGTAGGTAACAAAAATATAAATGAGATAATATTATCTCAAAGTAAAACTTATTATTAAAAAGAAACCAATTAGTATCGTAGTACCTACTTACTTTTTAATAACATCTAGTAACTTTTAAATATAAAATTAATATTTTTTAGATAAATTAGTCACAATAAAAAAATACTTTTAGAATGGTACATTTTAATGAGTTTAAAAATTTTGTTATTTTTTTGAACAATTTATAAAAGAAACTAAATAATTACTTTTGATTTTAGATATATTCTTTGGTGATGGTAAAAAAAATATATGTTTTTCAGGTATCAAAATGATCAATTTGAAGATAGATTGCAATAATATTATTTTTTATTCAAAATAATTAACGATGTAATTGTTGTTTTTTAAAAATTATAAAAAATAGAAATAGATATAGATGCAAAAAAGAAAATAATAAAAAAATAAATTAAAAAAATTAGTCACTATAGAAAAAAAAAAGTAAATGATGAAAGAAATGTGCCACTTAATCTAACAGTGACGATAGAAAGTGAATAGCATCTATATTTGTTTATATATGCGGTACAAGTACCGCTTATTGTGCCATTTAAATAATTAATGGTATATTTGTTAATTATTTTATAATTAAGTATATAACCAAAAATCTCCCTTTTTTTTTTGTCCAATCCAACGAATTAAAAGGGAGAAAAGGCTAAACCAAATCCGAGGTGGAAAGCAGTAATCTGATCAAAAATCACAAAAATCTTTACCTGCAAGCTAAGAGATCATTATCTCTCCCCTCCAATATATAATAAAGTTAAATGACTTTATATATATATATATGGGGATGCTCTTAATGGGTATTACGGTATTTTATTCTTGACAATTGGATCAAATATCTAATGGTTGATATTTATAGTCATTAATTAAATATTTATAAATTAATATTTCCTATTTTGTTATTCTCTATATTTCTAAAATACATAAAACTATTAATAGAAATAAAAAATTTATACATAGAATTTTATTTAAAAATAAAACACACTAAAAAAACTAACAAATTATTTTTTTTAATAAAAATCATTTTAAAGATTAAAGAGAAAAAAAGTGCATATTTATCTTTCTATAAATTTTTTTCAAACTAGAATTCTAAATTGCATTACTGAAAACAAAAAAAAATAATTTTAAGCTTTAAGTTTTAATACATATAAAATGTATAAGATTTTTTCTAAACCTAAAATCTTTAATTCCATAATAATTAATAATCATTTATATGTTTTTTTCTTAAAAAAAAATACTTGAGCTTACCAAAACTTATAAGAACAAAATCAATGAAGAAAATTTTAACAAAAAAAAATGAATGAAAAAAAAAGTGTCATAAACATTATTGAATAATGACATTGCCGACACAAGAATTTCAGCACAAAAAATTATACTTGACCCCTAAACAAGATTATCATCTTTCAATCCTAAGAATATAAATAATGAACAACACCTCATTAGTTATTCTAGGAGAATGATGCATGGTAATGTCAAAAAAATTATTAGATGATAATAATATTTCTTTAACAATGATACCCTAAGTAAGAACTAAGAAGTATTGTAGCGTTTTATTTTTAAGACCTTGAATAATATTAAGACAATTGGATTCTACAATCAAGCTCTTATTCTCCTGATAAAAAAAACACATTAATATACATGTAAATGATTAATTCTTAGTTTTACAATAATAAATTATTAATAAACTCACAATCTCATAAAATAATAAAGTAGTAATTTCAATTAATTTTTAAAAATAATTTATAATTTTTTCAAATTATTGGATATAATTATTATTTCCAATTTTATAATAAATAAATATATTTTTTTTAAAAAGATAATTGTTAGAAACTTACCATAAAATGTTATTAGATTGTTACCTTATTAATTTTTTTTAGTGCCCATCAATGGGTATTACCCATTAAAAAATGTTCCATATATATATATATATATATATATATATATATATGGGTATGCTCTTAATGGGTATTACCCATGTATGGGTATTTTATTCTTGACCATTGGATCAAATATCTAATGGTTGATATTTATAATGATTAATTAAATATTAAAAAATTATTATTTCCTATTTTATATTCCTAAAATAGATAAAACTATTAATAGAAATAAAAAATTTATAAATGGAATTGTTATTTAAAAAATAAAACACACTAAAAAAACTAACAAACTATTTTTTTTTTAATAAAAATCATTTTAAAGATTAAAAAGAAAAAAATGTATATTTATTTTTTTATAAAATTTCTTCAAACTAAAATTCTAAATTGCATTACTGAAAACAAAAAAAAAAAATAATTTTAAACTTTAAACTATAATACATATCAAATGTATAAGATTTTTTCTAAACCTAAAATCTTTAATTTTATAATAATTAACAATTATTTATATGTTTTTATTTTTTTAACAAAATACTTGAGCTTACCAAATGTATAAGAACAAAACCAATGAAGAAAATTTTAACAAAAAAAAATGAAGGAAGAAAAAAAGTGTCATAAACATTATTGAATAATGGCAATTGCCAACACAAGAATTTTATGCACAAAAAAATTATATTTGACCCCTAGACAAGATTATCATCTTCAAATCCTAAAAATATAAATAATGAACAACACCTCATTAGTTATTCTAGGAGAATGATGCATGGTAATATCAAAAAAATCTTTTGATGATAATAATATTTCTCTAACAATGATAGCCTAAGTAAGAACTAAGAAGTATTGTAGCGTTTTATTTTTAAGAGCATGAATAATATTAAGACAATTGGATTCCACAATCAAGCTCTTATTCTCCTAATAAAAAAACACATTAATATACATGTAAATGATTTTTAGTTTTACAACAATAAATTATTAATAAACTCACAATTTCATAAAATAATAAAGTAGTAATTTTAATTAATTTTTAGAAATAATTTATAATTTTTTTTCAAACTATTAGTTGTAATTATTATTTCCAATTTTATAAAAAATAAATATAATGTTTTTTTAAAAAATAATTGTTAGAAACTTACCATAAAAGGTTATTAGATTATTACCTTATTAATTTTGTTTAGTTCCCATCAATTGGTATTACCCATTAAGAAGTGTTCCATATATATATATATATTTTATGTTATATTTGTTTGACATAATATTTTTGTTATATTAGATGTGATTATATAATAAAAAAATATATATATTTTTAAATATTATAATTTAAGTTTATATTTATTATACATATTTCTCTTATTTTCTATCTCACATTATTAAATGTGTCTATATAACATAATTTTTTTAATATTACAATTTAAATTTAAATATATTACACATATTTAAAAATTATTTTTCTATTATTATTTTCTTACCAAAAAAATATATTTATATAATTAATTAGAAAAATATATAATATTTCATAAACAATAAAATGTATTATAAAATTAAAAGTATTACATTATTTAAACTAACATTATAATTAACAACAAATTTTGAATTGTATGATGTTTTGTTTTTATAAATAACACTAAATATTTTTAATAAAAAATAATTTTATTTATTAAAAAAATAATAAAAAAATCTAATTATACATCTAAAAATATACATAATTAAAATAAAAAACAAAGAATATAATTAAGTATACATACATTGCACGTAATATTAACCTAATCTTACATTAAATGTGCATATTTAACAGAATTTGTTGGTTTAACAATTTTTCTTTTATTTTTCCTATAAAATTAACGGTTAAAAGTTAAACTAACACTATTAAATCAATAAATTAATTATTTTTTTTTTTTTAAAAAAAAATAGTTATAAATATTTAATTTTAATTTAAAAGTATTAACAAAATTAGATAATTTTTATATAAAAATCTTAATTTAAAGGTTAATTAGGATTTTTTTACCCCTTAAACTTTTATGCCTGTTAAAAATTCTCCCTAAACTATTAAAATTGTTAGATTTAAGGACTTTTGTCCAAGTTCATTCAATTTTACTAATTCAGTGATTGTTTATGTACAAACTCATGCTCCCAAGGTATTGATATTTACGAAATCATGCCTCTCAAACTTTGACATGTACTAAATTATGCTCCCTCATCTTCCATTCATGTTAGGCATTTCTTACTAAAATTGAATAAAAATTCTTAAATCCAACAATTTCAATAATTCAGGGAAAATTTTTAACAACCTTAAAAGTTCAAGGCGCGTGATTTAATACATGTCAAATCGGGGGACAAAAATTCTAATTAGCTTAATTTAAATTTAAATTTAAATTAGACGTTAATTAAATTAATTAATATCATATTTTATAACAAATTTATAAGTTATATTATTTAAAATATCTAAACTTATTTACTTATTTTATTATTTAATAAAATTAGTTAGATATATTTTTTTATAAATAAATATAAAATTAGATAAATTTTACATATTTTTAAAAAATATAATTAAATTGTATTAGATTTAATTTTATTATTATTATTTAAATTAATAATTAATAACAACTCTAATACAGTATATATATTGCATTATTAAAAAATAGTGTATATATATATAGGTGTTAGTAATAAGGAATTGTTTTGTTGTATATAATCAAATTCGTGCATATGAGGATTCCATTAGACCTTCAAAAAGCTCTTAAGTTGAATTTTGATGAAAGTGAGAGATAGGGTTTACCCTATCTACTTGTTGTTATTGTTGTTGTTGGTATTGTGGGGTAAGTTGAGAGAGTCTTTTCATGAGAGAGAAAGAGAGAGAAAAGAGAGAAGTATACTTAATTAAAACACGAGTGAGAAATTAAAATAAGTATAGTATATATACTACTACTATGCTAGTACTACTGTGGATTGAAGTAACAGCTAGTGAGTGAGAATTGAGAAATGGTGGGTGTTATTATTATTATTAGATATGTATATGTATATATTCTCTTGCTTTTGCAGCAAAAGAAAAGGCTAGGGATGGGTTATATATATTCATGAGTGGACAATTTTATTCATTTACTCATTTTCTTTTCTTTTCTTTCTTTGTGTGTTGTGTTTGTATTGGAATTTGATTTGGCAGGATTTGAGAGGTGTTAATTAATTTGGATCTAGCTAATATATACATATATATATATATATATATATATATAAATAGTTACACATCATTTCCTTTCATTCTTTTCTTGATCCCCTCTCAAAGTTTTCAACTCCTATTGACATGGATGGAAGTTTTGATATGTTGTTCCCTCACCACTCATTGCTCTTTAGACTCTTTTTTTTTTTTTTCCTTTCAATTTTACTTATTTGTTATATCATGAAGAAAAAAGATTTAGTAAACTTCTCAAGGGTGGTTTAGATACATTATTTTTTATTTATTTTAGTTTCCTTAAAAAAGTTTTTTAGTCCAATTTTTTTGTATAGAACATAAATTTTTAATTTTTTTTAAAAAGTTCATATAACTTCTTACCACCAGTATAAGAAAAAAAAATTTATAAATGCAACAAAATATTTCAACTTTATTTTTTGATACTGTAAACTATTTAGAATTTTCTGAAAATTTATGGATAATTTTAAATAACTATAATATCTTATGTTATTTATAAATAAATAAATAATATAATATTAAGATTAAATTGTGATAAATTATATTATTGAGAAAATTTATTAAGTGTATAAGTTACATTTTATGAAATGAAGTGTATTTGTAACTTAAAAAGAGTTACAAGCTTAATTACACGTGCAAGTTGTAACTTAAGAAAGTTCAAATCTGAATATAGATTTGTAACTCATGAATCAAAGTTTTAAAATATAATTAAGGATATAATTACATTTAAGAGTCATGAAGATGTGTAAAATGAGTTTCCAGTTAGAAATGGAAATATTCAACATTAATTTTACACAAGAACGTTGGATTTGGAGACATCTCTTTGAGGAGAATCAATTCTCCGAATTGGATTTGGAAATGAGTTTTAGGCAACATGTCGCCTATTGCATGCATATAGTTCATTTCATCGTGTAAC
The DNA here is from genome assembly GCF_029168945.1 of Cannabis sativa. Lineage (NCBI taxonomy): Eukaryota > Viridiplantae > Streptophyta > Magnoliopsida > Rosales > Cannabaceae > Cannabis > Cannabis sativa. The sequence goes on along the minus strand of NC_083610.1, from coordinate 37,750,932 downwards.
GATGTATCTCGAGGGTTCAAATGTATTACTTCGGGCGATATGTCATCTGGTGCCAGGCCACATATCGCTTGGAGCCCTTTCCTAAGATAAACGTTACAAAACGTTATGCATTCAATAGGAGATGTTTGCTACTTCTTAGCCTGATCCCTAAAGTTCCTCTACACGAGTGGTAACTGTCATTAGCGAGTGAGATTTGAATTTCAAACTTGGTTATTCCTAAATACTATATATAGGACCCTTTGGTTCATCCATTTCACAAGACACTCTTCTATCTTTCAAACACTTAAGCTAGAGAGTTTGAGGCTTCATAATTCTCAGAAAATATCTCCACTAAAAATTCTAAGTGTTCTATAAAGGGAAAAATAATATGCATGTTTGTCTGCTTTGCTGTTTTTTTTATATATACTTTTTTGAATGACGGCCACGGTTGCCGCCTGTGTAACACCTCCTTTAGTGGATGTTTGATGATGTATTTCTCTCTTTATTATTATTATTTGAGGGGGGCAAAGTCAGAGAATTTTTGGCTCTCGTTCCCCATGTGCCCCTTTGGCAGTTTAAAATTTCCCTCGCACGTCTTCTATTCTTTTATCTTGATCTTCCCACAATGCTTCGATATTTTGCACCTGATGTCTGTCATTGCGAATCGTTTGATTCCTTTCAACATTCATCCAGAGGGGGCCTCTTTCCAGCAGTTCGGGAACCCCCATTCCCCTTTTTGACCTAAGGTTTGATGTGGGGGCTCACTGGTGGATTTCTTATCTTTCAAATGATTGAAGTTCTTCAAGATCTTCACGACCACAATTTCTTCGAGTTCGACCAGGATATTCTCGAGCTTCACCAAGCAAATCTCATGTCGACTCATGTCGCAACCGGCTCAAAGTCTTCCAAGAAGGGGCCAAAGAAGTTGGCCACCTTGGAGGAAGTTATGAAGGGTATGGTCGCTTACAAGAAATTTTCTTACCATTCCAATGGTTGGGAGGCCGATGAGCTATATTCGAAACTAACTTGCACCCACCAATTGGAGAAGATAGTGACCGTAAATGGGATTAAGCCATCTAGTTCTGGAGTTTACCATCGTCTACCGAGGGACGAGGAGATGCCAAACCATAATTATCATGGTTTTGGAGCCTGTAGCCAAACCCACCTCATGTCCGGGGCTATGGTACCCCTCTAAGATTATTTCATTAATTTTTTAATTTTTGTATGACTTTCACCATACCAGCTGATACCTCAAGCCTACCACCTGTTGTCAGGCCTTTTTATTTTTTATGCCGCGAGGGGTTGGGCCGCTCCCAGCCCCACTAAAATTTTGTATTTTTACGAACTACTTTCTGTCCTAAAAAAGGGTGACAAATTTAAAGACAGTTTTTATAAGTTGCAAGCTCACTTGGCCAACAAAACCCCAATACCCTTCCATTGTGAAAAAAATGTTAAAGAATACTGTCATAGGTTTTTCTTTTCCTCCGAGTTTAAGGCTTTCGAGCGCCTAGACCTGTTGACGGAGTGGGACAAGATCCCTCCAATGCATCGTACCGATCCCACCCAGCTTTTCTTAAACCACGCACAAGTATTTACCGGCTACAAGAAGAAAGACTTGAACGTGGGGGACTTGGTGACAACCGTTAACTGCGGGAGGGCCAAGTTGATTTTAAAGAGTCAATCTATGAACAAATTTAACCTGTCCAAAGTCCTTTGTCCCAATGCCCAAAATCTTGGGAATGAGAAGACGCTTAGGGCCGATATTATTTCATTTACTGGTTAGGCCAAAATTCCCGTTTCTGGTTCTAAACTCTGGGGGCCCCGGTGCAAGTACCTCTAGAGCTTGTAAGTCTCCTTTGAATATTCACTTCGTTCCTTCTGTGACCTGTCCATGATTATTCTAACTTAAGTTCAGTGGAATTTGACATGAGATTATATAAATTCTGGATGCCCCATTCCCGTTGTGGCGATAATGCAAAGAGCTTTTATTTCTCCAATTTAAGTCATTTCCTGGGTTGGTCCTGGATGGGCTTTGGTCCTCCGATGCCGATTCTTTTGGACCACTCCTCCTACATGACCTCGAGTTGGTTTCTCCCTTCAGATAACTTTTTAGGGGATGACGACACCAACTCTTTAATTTATGAATTTGCTAGGATAGAATTAGATCGACATGGTAGCATTAGCCTCGCTGTATTATACTTGCTTTTGTAATTTTTTAGTGCTATTCTAACTTTCTATTTACTTCGGACAGTAAAATCCATAGAGGACTTGCTTGCCATTCTGGGCCGCACATAAAGCCCTGAGCCGGAGATGCCATAGCTTCTTTGAGCAAATGTGACTCCGAGGGGACCAACCAAGGAAGTCCCTGGGAACTAAGAGGTGGTTCTCATTGAAGAAGAAGAGGAGGAAGTGGTTCCTGCACTTGACCAGAAATAGAAGGGTGTTTTCTCTGTGCCTGAGCCTTCTAAGAAGCTTAAGCGAGTTGCCACCCCTACTCCCAGCACTGAATCTGGGATCCCAGCCGAGGGCGATGACTTTCCTGCTTCCTCAGGCATTCATTTAACCCCTGCCCATCTTGACGAGGAGAGGGTCCAGCTTCAGATTGCCAAACACAATTATGTGGTGGATGAACTGTCTAAGGGCGATGCTGAGGCTGAGGCCCTGAAGAAGTGGCTAAGGGAGGCTCACGATGGGCCTTTCTAAGGCGAGTATACTGGGGAGATATGGGACTTGAACCTTGATCCCATGATTGACAGGTTTAAGCACTTCCTAAGCCCGAACTTGACGTTGTTCGCCTTTGAATTGGTGATCCACTTTACTGCTGACCTGACCCAACTTCCGACGAAGAGATACGCAGCCTGTGCTTCCTCCAACCCCATTTATCAAATCCAGGATATGAGTGTTGCCCTAACTGCAGTAAGTATTTTATTCCAAGGCCCTTCTTCTTTTTAATCTTACTTTTTTAAGACCTAACCTTATTTGTTGCCAGATTGCTGCGAAGGCCAGTCGACTTTCCAAGACATTAATCGATCAAGGGATTACCATCTTGGAGTTGGGTGGCATGGATGGTATCATGAGAAGGCTATCACGGAGTGGGACCAAGAGGCACTAAAGGCTAAAGACGATATTATCACCTCAAGCAGGAAGGACCTCCGGGACACTCAAGAGGAAATCTAGGAACTGTCCGTGAAGCTCAAGTCTCTTTAAGAGTTACATCAGACTGACTTGGAAACCATCGCCAACATCTCTGTTGAACTTCAGGAGTTGAGCAAGTTCTGGGAGCAGACCCGAAAGGAAGCTGCCAAGGCTGCGAAGGAGGCTTTATTAGCTCCGGTGACCTGCAAGCACTGTGAGAAGCGCTTCGAGGACAGAGTTTTTATGTGCTGGAAATTGAACAAATTTGAACCTCGCCTCCACTTCCTGCCCGATCCAAAGGCCACTATGATCTGATTTTGGGAGAATAACAAGAAGTTGAAGCATGTCTTGGCCGAGCGAATGGGTCCCCGTCTTCCACCTTGAGTCGTTTGATTAGACCCTACCTTTTTTCTTATTTCTCTTACTTCTCTCCCCCTCAAGACAATATTTTAATTTTTAGTTTTTATTATCTTTATTTTCTATCAGGGGAGACATCTTTATGGCCCTACCCCGGGCTTATTAGTCTTATTATGTTTTAGACAACTTATATTTTCTATATGCTTTTTTTTTGCTTTGCCTGTCTTTGCGTGTGTGTATGCCTCAGTACCCCCTAAGTGACTTAAAAAAGACATTTTGGGTCACTTAGCTTAAATTTATGTGGGATAATGCATATACTTTGTTTGTCGCAGGCTAACTTACAGAGTAAAGATGAATTTAATACTGAGCTCCTAACTATTGGTAGTATTTTTGGAGATGGTCAACACTCCATGCTCAAGGCACTATGGATCCGTCCATTCACTTTAGTTTATAGGTCTCAGAGTCTGTTTCATCTTTGACTTTATACGGGCCTTCCCAATTTGGTCTAAGTACCCACACTCCTAGTTCTTGGGAGGCTGGAAAGACCCTTCTTAGGACCAAGTCACCAATGGAAAATTTCCTGTTTTTGACTTTGGAATTGAAATATTTTTCCACTTTCTTTTGGTACGTTGCCATGCGCATTTGCGAATCCTCCCAAAGCTCGTCCACTAAGTCCAGTGCTTCTTGTAACAAGGCTTGATTTGTTCCTGGATCGTATGTTGTTCTCTTATGGGAGGGGATGAAAGTCTCTACTGGGACCATGGCTTCGCACCCATATACCTTTGAGAATGGGGAGTGCCCGGTTGTAGTTATTGCAGTGGTCTTGTAGGCCCATAATACGTGTGGCAACCCTTCAGGCCAATTGTTTTTGTAGGCCAAGAGTTTTTTCTTTAGGGTGACCTTAAGTATCTTCTTGACGGCTTTCGCCTGTCCATTTGTCTGTGGCCTCGCGACCGTAGAGAAACTCTTTATGACTCCGTGTTTGTTGAAGAAGTCTGTGAATTCGTCACAATCGAATTGTTTTTCATTGTCCGAGACTATCTTGTGAGGCAACCCATATCGACACATAATGTTCTTTACGACAAAGTCCAAGGCTTTCTTGGCAATTATAGTCTTCATAGGTTCATCCTCTGTCCATTTCGTGTAGTAATCCACCACCACTATCGCATATTTAACGCCATTTTTTCCTGTGGTGAGAGACCCAATAAGGTCTATTCCCCACACCGTGAAGGGCCATGGGCTAGTCATTAAGGTGATTTTGTTAGGCGGGGCTCTTGGGATGTTTGTAAATCTTTGGCATGGATCGTATTTGAGGATGTAGTCTATACAGTCTTTCTTCACGGTGGGCCAACAATACCCTTGCCTTAATAATTTCTTGGAAAGGCTCGACTCTCTGGTAGGATCTCCACAGAATCCTTCATGGACTTCTTGCACAATCCGTCTAGCTTCAGAATCCGACACACACCTTAAATATGACATATTGAGCCCCCTTTGATAGAGGATATCGTTGATCATCAAGTATCGGTGAGCCTGGTGCTGTACTTTTCTAGACATAGCCCTTTCTTGAGGCAGCTCTCCCGTTGTTATGTACTTGATGATGGGGTCCATCAAACTTGACCCTTGCTCATTGGTGGCCACTTCCTCTTTTGGCCTAATGTTAGGCTCCGTGGGGTATTCAACTGGCACTACCCCTAGCTTTTCTACCTCGCTGTTTGATGCTAACTTATCCAGACAATCTGCATGGGCATTTCTTTCTTGTGGGATCCGCTCAATCTTATACTCCTTGAATTCTTGTAACAATTCTCTGACAACTTATACGTAGGTGACCATCTTTTCCCCCTGGGTTTGGTATTCTCCTAACATCGGATTGACAATTAGTTGTGAGTCACTGTATACATCTACCCTGTTGGCTCCTACAACTTTAGCCAATTTTAATCCTACTATTAGGGCTTCATACTCAACCTCGTTATTAGAAGCCAGAAACATAAACCTCAGAGCGACATGGAGTCTTAATCCGTCAGGTGATATCATTCCTATTCCAGCCCCTGATCCATTCTCATTTGAGTTTAACATATACTTTGCACGTAGGCATATCCGAAGCTGGCACATTGGCGTTAGCCTCAGTTTCATTGCATTCTACAATAAAATATGCGACTGCTTGGCCTTTAATCAAGATGTAGGGAATGTATTGTATGTAAAATTGACTTGACTCCATGGCCCACTTAAGGAGTCTCCTTGAGGCTTCAGGTTTATACAAGACTTGCTAAAGCAGGTGGTTTGTAAATACTTTGATGGAGTGCGCTTGAAAGTATGGCCTCAGCTTTCTTGATGCAATGAAGAGAAAGAAGGCTAGTTTTCTGATCACATGGTACCGAATTTCTATCCCTATCATGCATTTACTGATGTGATAGACCAGGTGCTGAATCTTTCCTTGTTCCCGGACCAATGTTGCGTTGACCACATTCTCAGAGACGGCTATATATAAATATAAGTCTTCTCCGTGAATGGGCTTTGACAACATTGGTGGTAGGGCCATGTGCTCTTTTAGCTTCTTAAATGCCTCCTTAGTCTTCAGTCCATTCAAACTTTTGGCATTTTCTCAAGATGTTGAAGAGCGGGATACACTTGTCAGTTGAACGGGAGATGAAGCAACTCAGGGTGGCTACCATCCTGGTCAAGCTTTGTACATCTTGTGTCTTCTTGGGGAGGGCATACTCAACAAGGCCTGTATCTTTTTCGAGTTTGCCTTTATTCTTTGCTGGCTCACTATGAACCCTAGAAATTTCCCTGATTTAACGCCAAAAGTACACTTCTTAGGATTGAGTTTCATCCCGTACTTCCTAACTACTTCAAAACACTCCATAAGGTCGTCAACATGGCCCATGCTTGTTTTGGATTTAACCAGCATGTCGTCCATGTATACCTCCATATAACGCCCCAAGAGGCCTCTGAACATTAAGTTGACCATGTGTTGATACGTGGCCCTAACATTTTTCAATCCGAAAGACATGACTAGATAACAGTATACCCCCTTGTCGATTTTGAAGCTGGTACATTCTTGGTTTGCGACATCCATCTTGATTTGATTGTATCCTGAATACACGTCCATTAAAGACAATAGTTTGAACTGGAGGTGGCATCTACCATCTAGTCGATCCTGGGCAATGGGAAGCAATCCTTTGGACAGGCCTTGTTAAGGTCGGTGAAGTCCATGCATATTCGCCACATCCCATTTGGTTTGGGCACCAAAACCGGGTTGGCTAACCAGTCCGCGTAATACACGTCGTGGATAAAGATGTTTGACAGCATCTTATCCACTTCTTTCTCCAGGGCATCAACCTTTATTGGATATAGCGGACGCCTTTATCGTTGCATTGGGGGCATGTCCAGGTTAACATTCAGGACGTGAGTAATTACGTGGGGACTTATCCCAGTCATGTCCCCATGACACCATGCAAACACGTCTGCTGATGCCTTTATGGTCTCAATAATCTTGCTCTGTTCTTCCGGGTCGAGGCTCTTTCCTAGGCAGATAACTTTAGATGGATCTTGATAGCATACTCTTACCTTTTCAATATCCTTCACTAGCTCTGATGCTGCTTCAGAACCAATGCGAGGGTCCAACTCGTATTGCCCCGCCGATTATGTCGGTTTAGTCCCTTGGATTGCCAAGATGGATAGGTGCACTACAACGTTATAACACTATCTCGCCTCTCCTTGGTTACCCCGAACCATCCATATTCCTGCTTCTTGGGTAGGAAACTTCAGGCACAAGTGTTGGATTGACATGATTGCTTGGTCTAGTGTGCCCCGAACATGTACATACATCGCTTAGCTCTCACACTCATGGTTGATCAGAGATAGATTTACCCTTTTCTGGACAGTAGAGCACCCGTGAGCCAAGCCCAGCAAGATAGTATAATTATCAATAATCAATATTTAACACATTACATACTTTTTTTTATGAATCAGGGAAAGTTGTATTGCTCAAAAACTATCTTTGTACAATCAAATAGCACCCAAAAGGGCCTAAAATGAACTGCTATACAAATGTAACTCTCTTCTTTTTTATTTGTAAAATCTATACAATCTGTACAAACTATTAAACTTTGTCACCAATTAAAGGCTTTGAAACCAGTTGGTATCTTCAATAGATACTTTTTTCGGCCATATTGCAGTAACTCTTTGAAGAACATCACTTCTTATTCTTTCGAACATCTTCGCTGCATTCGGTTTACTCTTTTCCCACAAACTGAGATTGCGAGCTTTCCATAGAGTATAAACCAAACAAACAAGAGCAGCTATGTGGCACAGACCAGCGTGTTACACTCACACGCCTATTTATATCTATGTGTCATAGACCTACGTGTTACGTTCACACGTCTATTTGTGTCTATATGGCATAGACCTACGTGTTATGCTCACACTTCTATTTGTGTCTATAAGGCATAGACCTACGTGTTACGCTCACACGTCTATTTATAATAAGGCCTTAGAATATTTCATCTCGGTTCTAATTACCGAGCCTAATTCGGTTATGCCTTGCTCGCATAACCCTATTTACATATATACGTAATCTATATATTACGTTCTTTCGATGGTTTATCTTGGTGATATATACGAGATCTAACCCAGTTATGTCTTATTCACATAACTCTTAACATAAATGCATACCCACAATTTATACTCTAGCATATAGAATCTTAGGGTAATAAACCCTAACTTGCTTACTAAATAATCACTCATATAACATATTACAGTATGCTCAAAATAACATCTATTGAGGGTAATAACCCTGACTCATGTCTTCCCTGGATCAATAATATTACCATACATCATCACTTTCTTACCTTTATAATATTTTAGGGTAATAACCCTAGACCACATTTAATTAAGCTTAAGGTACTAGTTTACCGGGTCTAGCTTATTTATGCCTTAAACGCACAATTTATAATCTCAATATACATACATATATCATGACATATCAATACTTATTAACAATTCACTAGGGTAAAATCGCTCACTTTAGAGTAATAACTCTAATCCCGGTTTCTCGTTACTCATATATATCATATTCCGTACAAGCACCACCGCGTATAACTCTATGTGCTAGCTACTGTCTTACCTAATATCCTGCAAATATGAAGATTCCAAATCCCCGGGTGCTCCTGACCAAGTGCCGGTAATCCTAGTCACAATCCCGAGATACACAAGTATAGGGTTAATCCCTAGATCCATTTCCACAAAATATAAAATTGGCATTTAAATTACAGATAATCACATAGAGCTCAAAACGAGCTTTCCAACGATATAAAGAACATCCTAAACGGGGTCTCGAGTCAAAAGTTATGGCCAAAATAAAAACTCGAAAAAATACAATAAGCTGCCATAAAATGGCCGCGGCTACTGGTTTAACAACCCACGAAATCCAGTTTCCAGCCACGAAAATGCATCCGAAAATACCAACTTTAATGCTAAACCAGCCCACAATCAAAACAAACTTTCACCTAGAATAATTCAAATAATTAGAGAAGAATTACACCTAATTCACTCTCCAACAACACCAAGAATTACACCTAGAATAATCATCAATTTCAGCAAGGTTTAACTGGAGCAAAAATACCAAATCAAGAGCTTGCATAACCATAAAAAAATAGCAGCATCTTTACACAAATTTATTCTCAATATAACCCAAGCAAATGCCTTAAATCCTCGTCCATATGCATAAAAATTCAAATTATAACAACAATCACATAAACACAATTATCAACAATTCAACATGAACAAATCAACATCAAGAGTTTGGAGCTTAAATCTAACAAAATTATTTACAATATTCAGCAAGAAAATATCAACATAGACTTCAAATTCTCACATTCAAATCTCCATCTAAGCTTCCAAACATCCAAAGCTTAGCTACTAACAAAAGATTCAAACTAGAATTTCATTAACTCATATCAATTCATACCCATGCATTTCAAGAACACCTACTCATAAAAACAAGCTTTTTAAATTCTCATTTCAGCAACAATTCAGAAATTAGAAATGGTAGGAGAACTACCTCAAATCCAAGCAAGAGCAAAGCCCCAAATCTCCAAAACTAAGCTTTCTTCCACAAGCAATTCACTACAAAATCAAAGCTAGAAAAAAAAAATGAGTTTTTGAGAGAGGGAGAGGCTGGCTGCTAGGGCTGGAGTAAAATGCAGAAATAAAATCTCATTTTGCTTAATATTTCCTTTTAAATGAATCATAACCCAAAATGCACAATTACCACATTGCCCTTAGGGCCAAATTCTCATTTTCAAGCATATAAGGGCAAAAATATAATTCTCACATTTCATACATAAATAATAAATTTTGGATTTCTCGTATAAAAGTAAATGCCAATTAAACATCCCAAAATTGTATTTCAGCCCCGAAACCCGATTTTGCCCGAAATACCTGGTTGTGACTATACCGCGCCAACTTGTCAGAACACACCTGAAAAAGGACAAAACATGCACACTATATAATAATATAGTCCATAAGCACATAATTAAATTAAATTCATAGTATTACCCTTCTCAGGTCAAAATTACTAAAATACCCTTGGCTCACCAACACGGTCTTAAGATGTCATAAATCATAATAATTCACATATAATAAATTATATAATTATATAATTCCATAATTATACACAGTTAACTAGTTAGGGTTGGCTAATCCATTCTCTTAATCTTAGGGCATTACAATTACCCCCTCCTTATAGAAATGTTGTCCCGAAATTTACCTGAACCACTCCGAATATTTCTGCTGCATATTCGTCTCGATTTCCTAGGTTACTTTTTTCCACTTTACTTTTTTTCCATAATACCTTTACTAGTGCAATTGTCTTGTTTCTCAATACTTTCTCCCTTCTATCAAGTACTTGCACCGATTGTTCCTCGTATGATAAATCTGGCTGAAGTTCTAATGCTTCATAACTCAGTATATGGGACGAATATGAGACATATATCTAAAGCATCGAAACAAGGAAAACATCATGTACAGTTGCCAGCGCTGGGGGCATAGCGAACCTGTACGCTACTTGCCCTATCCTCTCAAGGATTTTAAAAGGTCCAATAAACCTCGGGCTAAGCTTTCCTTTCTTACCAAAGCGCTTAATGCCTTTCATAGGCGATACTCAGAGAAATACCATGTCTCCGACCTGAAAATCCATATCTCGTCGCTTTGGATCAACATAACCCTTCTGTCTACTCTGAGCTGCGAGCATTCGCGCTTGGATTTTATAAACTGTCTCACTTGTTCTCAGAACAGCCTCGGGACCCAAGAACTTCCTTTCACCCACTTCATCCAAGTGAATAGGAAATATGCACTTTCTTCCATATAAAAGTTCATAAGGGCCATCCCGATTGTTTCTTGATAGTTGTTGTTATAAGAGAACTCAATCAGGGGAAGGTACTTTACCCAAGATCCTTCAAAGTCAAGCACACATGCCCGAAGCATGTTCTCTAAGATCTGAATAGTCCTCTCGGACTATCCATTCGTCTGAGGATGAAATGTTGTGCTGAACTTCAACTGAGTTCCCATAGCTCGATGTAGACTCTCCCAAAATCTTGATGTGAATTTTGGATCTCTATCCAAAACAATGGACTTTGGGACACCATAAAGATGAATAATTTCTCTAACATATAGCTCACCATACTGATCAATGGAGAAGTTCGTCCGAACAGGTAAGAAGTGCGCTGACTTAGTAAACCTGTTAACTATGACCCACACAGAGTCATATTGTCCCGTGGTCTTAGGCAATCCAACCACGAAGTCCATGGCAAAATCTTCCAATTTCCACTTTAGGATATTCAGTGGCTGCAGCAACCCTACAGGCCTCTGATGTTCAGCTTTCACTTGCTGACAAGTAAGACACTTAGCAGCATACTCTGCAATATCATTCTTCATGCCTGGCCACCAGATCTCTAACCCTTGTATCCTTTCTGTAGCAGAGTATCACCAAGATCTGAGCCCGAAACTCCTTCCTTGTGTTTGGATTCTTCACAGTCTTACACACTATGATTGAGGACCAACTTGATGTGTGTGGTCACTTACTCAATCACTAATGACTGAATTTATTTTGTGAAGAAAGGCTTAGTGTTTCGAAAATTCAAGAGGAAAAAGAAGAAGGAAGAGTTCTCATCAGAAAGCTAGGCTTTTAGCTTTGGAGGCATTAGTTGGATGAAGAGAACATAGCGTTCCTTTTATACTATCTTCAATAGGGTTAGGGTTGAATTATTAGCAATAAAAAAATGATAAAAATTGGGTAAAAAACTACTTGATGGCCGGCCACTTAATGAGCCCCACACAAGTTTGGGTTTTGTTATTTTTCCCAACTATTTTACCTATTTTTCATAAATACCACTTTTTACAACTTCAACCCTATAAATGCCAAAACTATTTATTTAATAATTAAAATAACTATCAAATAAATTGTCATTTATAATATTTATTAATTATACTCCATAAAGTCTTTTAATTAACAAATAAACCCAAAACACTATTTCTTCACAATCAAGCCATATCTTAGTCAAAAATTCATAAACTAGACATAGTCTAATTTAGAATTATAATTGATTAACTAAAATTAATTAACTAAGTCTTACAAGCAGTTTGCCTCAACTAGTATTGGGACCATTGGCCTATATAACCAAGCTTCCAATAAGCAGATCTAGAATTTACAAAGTCAATTCACTAACTTATTAATTCCTCATTGCATCAACCATAGAACTTGGAATTGCACTCTCAGTTACATAGAACGCTCTATATGTTCCACAATATAGATACACTATTAATTATCCATTGTTATAATCTCAATAATCAATGATCCTCTATAGATGATCTACATTGCATAGGGATAAAATTACCGTTACACCCTTTCAATGTCTTTTATCCTTAAAACACTTGGCCACCTATAAACGATATTTTAGTGAACTAATATAATCACTAAAATGAGATCTCAATCATTTATCTCTATTCAGCCAAGCTCAAAGGAAATCATCGTTTCACTTCTAAATACCTATAGAAGCTATAGATTCCATATCTATGTTTAGCGCTCCCACTCAATTGTACTATCATGTTCCCAAAATGTACGTATCACCCTGACCAAAAAGTAAGCTTAACTAACAAATCAAAGAACACGAATAACACTCTTGAGATCGAACCTAATCATGTCAGGATTAAGATCATTTGATCTAAGATCAACTAGGTGATATTGAATCGAATAAATATTACGGTAAATTTATCATATCTAATCCAAGTTTAATATCGGTCCCTTCCAATGTATACTCCATACATCCGATACTGGTAAACTTTTCCAATGCCCTGGAAAAGACATAACACTTATCCAAGGTGTCAGTATACCTATCGTTGATTCTCATGCCAGTCTAAAGCCAGTGAACTGATAAATCAGGGAATTAAACTTTTGAACATATAATCATGATTATATTCAACTGTGTTGACAACACTATAATCATGAACAAATACATATGTTCTGGACTTAATAGAATTTATACATTAAATATAATCATGAAATAAATCATGTGAACCATGCAACATAAAATGTGATTTCTGATCTTTATTAATTAGTAAATATGATTATATTGAAATGGGTTTTATTTAGGGCACAAAACCCAATACACCGTTCATGTCACTTATGACAAATCATTGTTGAAGACCTTTGAAGAGTCAAAGGGTAACCATGAGATACAAATGGACAATAAAGTAAAATTAAAGGTACTAGGCAAGGGAACCTTATCATCCGAAGTCCACTTAAGTTCAGGTTTTACCTTAGTATTACCTTCATCATCCACTTCAGTAGGTGGAGACCAACCTGAAAATATATCCCTCCATGCCTTTTCATTTTGTTATTTGATGAACGCTCTCATTTTGATCTTCCAATATGGATAATTCGAGTTATTCGACAAGGGTGGTCGAGTAATGGAGCTTCCTTCTACAAACAAAGACATCTCACACAAAAAAAGAATTAAATGGAATACAAATCTCTAAATCTAACTAAGAGTTTATTAACTTGCTATGATACCAATTGAAATTCTGTATTTTAATATTATTAATTTATTATTTAATTAATCAATTAATTAAATGCAAAATAATAATATGGTACTAAAACAGCTATTTTGTAACTAAGGAACAAAACTCTATAACTACAAAATAAAACTAGAAAACAAACAGTGCAGAAAAATATAAATACACAAGGTTTTTGTATGTGGTATCAACAATCCTTATAGATTGTTACTAGTCTGCGGGGTCACGCATGGAGATCTCAAAAATATAAAGTAATTGACTTATACATAGATATACTCCCTCTTATTGTATGCCACAAGCTTGATATATTTCATCTTCTAATCGAATTTTGTTGAAACTTCAAGTGCTCAAACTCCCTTCGATCTCCTTGAAGAGTGCTTGCTTCTTCTCGAGGTAAGACTTGAAAATCTATCTCCTGAAAGCTTGTAGAACCTTCTCCTGAATGTAGCACTTGTAATAATTGCTTAACTTTATTATGGAAATTAGCAGATAATTAGAGCTTATTGTCAAAAATTAGCTTTAGATTAATAATTTCTCAATTAGGGAGATATATTTAAATTTCAAGTGCATTATGCATGTTATATATAAAATTTCATGTTGTCCATATTTTATGCCCAGTATTAGTGGAATACGATGTTTTGGCCATTAGAGCCACTTGAATATGGTTGAGTATCTTAGAATTTACAAGGTATGATAGTTCAAAATTTGGAATGCTGAGATTTAATCGAAGTTTTGGTTGGACCATTTTACTTTTAGATTATTTAGGTTGCTTCAGGGTTAAGTAAGGGAAAATTTGTTATTTGCCATAAAAGTGTTGAATATTGTTTTTAGTGGGATTCTAGTAAATTCCTTAGTTAATTTCTGATGAATATTTAGTGATTAAAGATAAACAAAAAATTAGAGTTATCCTAAAATCAAGATAAACCATTCTCTCTCTCTCTCTCCTTCTTTCTCTCTTGTTCGGCCCAAACAAACCAAGGGAAAAATTATAGATTTTTCACTATTTTCAGACTAAAAACAAGGAATTTCAACAAGGGTTTCAGGTGGTTAGTGAAGCGATATTCCAAGGTAAGACTAAGTTCATTTTTCTCTTTGAATTTTTAAGAAAAAGTTAAGTTTAAGCATGCAATTCTAAGATATCCTTTTTGTCCAAGTTTGGAATGTTTAGGAGTTGTTTTCTATGGTAGTATTGAGTTTGTTTGAGTTGGAGTTGAGTGGCTTTTGTAGCTGTGGTTAGGTTTGAGCTAGGTTTGAGATTTTAATCTCAAACTTAGCTCAATAATGGTGAAATTGAATTCGGTGCTTTGATGATATTATTTTTGGTTAGAATATGTTGTATATGTCTTTACTAGGTGAATAGGAGAGTTATAAAAAGTTTGGTGTAGTATTGAGCTTTGGGTGAAGTTTTTTGTAGAAAAATAGTCCATCATTTTTCTAGAAATGCTGAACTGTTTCTCCAAACAAGACCCCAGCAAATGGTTCACCGTTTAGGGTTTCGGTTCACCGAATTTTTTCAAATTTTAGAGCGTAGTTTTTCACGTTTTATCGATATTTAAGTTATTGCCACACTATCTATCTATAGATGAACTTTTAGTTTTGAGTTTAAGTCCCTAAAAAATGATTTAGCGAGTCACTTACCAATTTTATGTAAATTGTGACTTAGGACCTTAAATCGTTGAGCAACAGTTTCCACTCAGGTTGACTGTCACACCTGAATTCAAAATCGAGGTAAGACTAATATAATAATATGCATGCTTACATATTTAGTGTACATGTTTCATAGTTGCCTATTAGGTAACATATCAATAAGAGCAGTATTTATGTACATAGAGTTGCACCGAATACTGACGGATATATATTTGGCAAAGTGCGGATTGATGCTATCACATTGGTATAATTAGAGTGTTGAGTATATGTTAATATTACGGTCGATTGTACTGTCGTACAGACGTTCCAAACTTAGTACGTGTTGGATGCGGGATACGATCGTGATTAAGTGTATGGGCACCTAGTTATGATCTAGTTATATATTTATGTTTATGCTTTTTTCACTCAGTCTATTGACTCACAGATATTGTTTAAATGTGCAGGTAAAGGCAAGGCAAAGGCTGAACAGTAGTGAGTTTGGGCTAGATGAAGATTGTACATATCAAGATGGATAAATCTGAATTTTTTCAGATTTTCGGGACTATTAGGCCTTTATTTTGATAGACGCTAGGCGAAAAATTTTGTATAAACATGTTTTGTATACAGATTTAACTTTTTAATGGGATCCCGGAATATGTATTTGTATATATTTATTTAAGTTTAAGTTTATTTATGAAAGTTTTAATTATTCACTTTTTTTACAAACTCTTCGATTAGGAAAGGAGTGCACATTAAAAAAATACGATAATGTAACTAATCTAGTACGGTGTTAGATCACTGTTGTTCTTCTTCTTTTGTAGACTTGATTACAGACTCAAAATAATACAAAATACATAAGCACAGAGAAAGACTACAAAATAAAGATACTCTTTCTTACAAGATGTGAATGAAATACAAAGATGTGAAAAAGATACTAAATCTAGTTGATATAAGGTATATTTATAATCAATATACACTTTATTGACAGCTCATTCACGGTCTTAACAAGACCACAACTCACAAGAGACTTTCCTAAAAAAGATCTTCAATCAACCAAGAAATTTCAACTCCTGTACCTATAAAATCGTGAGCAATAAGTGCGACTTTCCTTTCATAAAAAAGGAAAGTCTTGTTTCGGTTTTCTTCTCTTAATCCGATCAAACCAAATAGGAAACTCCTATATGATCTTATTTACATAGCTGGAAAGACAGAAATTAATTTATTTACTAAACTTACCTTTATGATAAACTTTCTAAATATAGAAATTTTATTAACTTTCCATACCTTATATAAATTATTTAACAACATACAGTATAAAAATAAAAAATACAATTCAACTGAAATTACGAATCAATTTATAAAATATTTTTGTCAATCTAAAGATGCTAAAAATAAAATTAATAATTATAATCATTTTACTATATTAATATTTAAAAAATAAAAAATGTGGAATAAGAAAATAAGAAGAAAAATAGTGGTTTGAAGAAATAGTTGGAGAAAGAAATTTCCTAATAAATAATTTTTTTTTTAGAAGTAAGTAGCTGAGACAAAAGCAAAAAGAAAAAACCGTATTTATTCTATATAATATTCTCAAACATTTATATTTATAAATAAAATGATTTATACATAAATAAGGATGCAAAATATGATATCATGATAATGAACGAAACTTTTACAAAATATAAAGGAAAGAAGGTCATGGAAACTAAAGATTGGGTTGGTATTTATATTTATATTTATAAATTTTGGATTGTCTATAAATCTTGGATTTGCGACTCACTATTGTTAGAAATGACAAATTTATAATAGCAGATAAAATTTGTTCTTATATATAAAAGTAATTTTTTTGTCATACATCAAAGTAATTATGATATAATTTTCCTTGTAGGTTAATTAATTATAGTTTTAGAAATGAAACTAACCAATGATGCTTTGACTTTTATATGTGGGGTAAGAAATAAAGCTTATCTACTAACTATTACTTCCTTGTTAAATAATTAATAAGGAAATTATGAAGACGTTAAATTAATATGTGACATTTTAAGTTTTTAGCTTTATGCTAGGTGTTATATTGAGTTGAACATTTAAATTTTTATTAATGAGAGCAAAAATAATGACATAGTTCAAATTAAAAATGCTAAAAGGTATCAATGGTGTCTAGTACCTTATTACTCGGTGTCATACTGTTATTGGTGTAATTAAGTATTAGGTCTTATAAAATTTAAGACAAAAACTTTAAGGGGACGCTAACTAATCGTATGGGGCCACCTATAAACACTACAAAAATCTTACTTTTAGTCACAATAAAACTTGTGACTAAAAGTGAAAAAATTGTGACTAATTATAAATCATGATTCCTAGGTTGTGACTAAAAGGTTCGTGGCTAAAAGTATTAGTCACAAAAATTACAATTTGTTGTGACTAAATGTATTTTTAGTCATAATACTTGTTGTGACTAAAACTAAATTAGTAACAACTTGTAACTAAATACTATGTTTTAGTCACAAGTAACATGTTGTTATGACTAAAAGTCATATTTAGTTACAAAAAAATTATGTCGTCACTAAAAAGTTGTCACTATAAGTGACAGTTTTTTGTAGTGAAATGGTATTAAGCACTACTGGTACCTAATACCTTGTTAAATGCATGTAATATTCTTATTCCAAATAACATACTCCATAATCAAGAGCATATGGGCTAAATAATGAGCAAGATAATTAGCCTCCCTAAAAATAAAACGAAAACTAACAAAGTCAATCCTAGAAGTTAAGTGCATGTTTGGCATCATTAATTTTTTTAAAAAGAAAAAAAATTAGATGTGTTTGGCCTTATTTTTTAAAAACTAGTTCCAAAAATAAAATTACAAAAAGTAAGAATTTTAAGAACAACAAAATACTATTTTTTGTTTTAAAAAACAATTCACTTTTTGTCAATAGTTTTTTTCTCTACCTTATCTCACATCATTATTGTTGACGGTAAGAACTCATTAATGATATTATGGATAAAAATCTTGAGTAATAACTGATAAAAATGGTGTAGTAATCTTAATGTAAATATATAAGAGAGAGTGAGTAAGAGAGAAGATGTGAAATGCCCTGTATTTAGAAAATGGTCCCTCTAGTTTATAAGGTTCCAACCCCCTCTTTCCTCTAATAGAGTGGAGGGGTATTTATAGTTGGGCTCTATTGGCCTTGTTCACAAAATGAGTTGTAGGTGGTCCTTATGGGGGACCATGTACTATTCTGATTGTTGGTGGTAGTGGGATGGAGACATTGTTGGTCAGGTGTCAGATGGTACTGACATGAGCATGCCTTCATTACCTGTACCTAATGCACGCCCCTGTATATCCACTAATTTATCTCAACTTTTGCAGGTTTCGTGATCGTGCTTTCTGACCTGTCCTTTCCTAGGCGTGCCTTTGGTTCTCTTTAGAATTTCTCATCGTATCTCAAGGTGCTTGCTTCCTCCCTTTAATTCCATCTCTAATGGCTTCTCTTCCAACTCTTATAAGAAAACACCCTTTTGGTGGCAACGACCTTTTAGTGGTGACACCCTTTTGGCTTTTAGAAGAGATCCCTTTATTAAAAGTTGTTTGCTTTGGTAGCACGTTGTGATGAGGTGACAATGAGCGGGACCTTGTCTTGCTAAAGGGGGCGATGCGACACGAAGATAGCGAGAGATTCTCTCGCTGATGGGGCAGCGCAACACAAAGACAGCGAGAAATCTCTCACTGAAGGGGGTGGCACGACACTAATGATTAGCGAGAGATTCTCTTGCTGATGGGGGCATCGCGCCATGGAGCTCCAACAAGCTCCTTGGTTTCATGCCTCTTCCATTCTTTCTTTACTCCAATGTTGATGTGATCCCTATATTTCCTCTTAACGAATTTTTGGGGTTAACACTTGCCCGAGTCCATGAGTATACTTTCTAACTGTGTTTGTGAACTCTTGTATTCTAGTCTCCTTATTTTTTGCATTGGTGAATTCTTGCACTTCGTGAGACATCTTCGAATAAGCACACTTGGGCTAGGATTCTTGTAATGTGTTGCATGTTGAGCATGAGCTAATCATTTATGTGCATTGATTCGAACCCACGCTCGCGAGCTTATCTTCATCGTTAATCAATGTTTGGCCTAAGGGTCATGATCTTGACCTTCTTTAATGTAAATATTCCTTAGGGGTGCTGAAGCTTCTTTTGCAAAAGTCTTTCTTGGCTTGGTAATCATTGCCTTGCAATTAAATATTTTCTAAAGAAAATATATAGAGCATAAGTTTGATTCTCATTGAAGCTACTATAATCATTGCCTTGCAATTAAATATTTTCTAAAGAAAATATATAGAGCATAAGTTTGATTCTCATTGAAGCTGCTATAGTGGACTCTCATTCTCATAGCCTCTAATTCTTGTCTTGACAGTAGTAAGAATGTTTACGAGACCTTGCCTAGTGCACAAATCGTTGTGATCCCATTAAATTATTTTACCTTGAGCCTTCTCTCGTGATTGTAGCTCAATTCTTCTTGCATCATGAGATCTTCTCTAATGAGCTCTTCTTCCCTATCATAAGAGTTCATTTTCAAAACTTCTCCTATGGTACATAGCAAGAAATTTTTTTTAAGAAATCTCTTTTATGATAAATGATACTTTCGGTGAATGAGTGTTTGCTCCACGGGCCTTCTTAGACTTTTTCACGAGGTAATATTTGTTTTTTCGCTAAGCATTTGGCCCTTGTGGAAGGTGGTTATACTCTTATGTCGTTCAGGACCATAAAACGATAATCTTCCATAAGTGTTGGTTCTTTGTCAGCAACTTGGTCTTGTTAAAGGTAGTGACTCACCCTTGAGGGGTTAGGACCTCTCCTTGGGGTCTCAAACTCTAGAGAGTTGAATGTCTTCCTTTAGGATCTCGAACTCTTGAGAGTTGAGCATTCTTCTTTGGGGTTTTGGACCCTTTAGAATTGAAGGTCCCTCATTTAGGTCTTGGACCGTTGAGAGGTGGAGATCTTTCATAAGGATCTTGAACCTTTTGGGTTGCTCTCGTTCCTTCTGGTTACATTCAAGATGCTCATAGCGAGCTTTGGACCCCTTCAATGTTCACATAGCCTTCTACGCTCTTATTCCTAAGGCCCCCTTTTTGTCATTTTTTTTAACAATGTATTTTCATCTTTTAGAATTTACGCCATGAGGTCCTTGGCACCCTTAGTGGGTGACTCTTGGCTTCATGAGCTACGTAGACCCTATTATGGTGTGCATGTATCGTGTTAACCTATGACTCCTGCCCCTTGCAGGGTTAGTCAATGGTTTACCACTTTTCTTTGAGTGAGGATGGGCTTTTTGAGCCAAGTCTCTCTCTCTCTCTCTCTCTCTCTCTCTCTCTCTCTCTCTCTCTCTCTCTCTCTCTCTCTCTCTCTCTCTCTCTCTCTCTCTCTCTCTCTCTCTCTCTCTTGTGGTTTTTCGTCTATTTGTAATGAGGGAGTATGGGCTTTTCGGTCATGTCTCAACCTCTTTTAATTTATTGATATGTTTTTTTGTGCTCACTTTTGATTATTTTCAAAGAAGCGTCCTTCTCTTTTGATGGTACCATCTTTTTTCTTGAGTGTCTTTCAAGACCCTCTTCCATCTCTTCTTAAGTGTCTGTTTTTTTAGGGTAAAGGGTTGCTCGAGGCATGTTTCTTCTTTTTATAGCGACTAAGGGTAGCTAATGCTTGTGCGTATAAGAAGTTCTCTTTATCCCTTCTTGCCCCTAGTGTGTAGCAACATTTATAGTGCTCGACACTTAAGGTTTTTTTTTTTTTTTGCAAAGACCCTTCTATACAGGGATTAGAGGTCATCGAGGTAACCTCTTTCTTGCTTACCATTGGAATGGTAAATTTACTTGGGCGCTTGGCATTCTGAGTTCTAAGTATTGAAGTAATATAATGTGTGTGAGCTAGCAATGGTCGAGGCATATGGCTTGAGGAATTACTTGTAGGGAATTTTCATCAAGTATAACACTATTCTATTCTTGTATGGGTGTCTTCCTTGATTATAGCAATGATGTACTGGTGTCTAACCTTACTTGTGGTCCTTTACACTTAGCACCTCCACCAGTGTTTGGGGTCTGTCTCTACATCGTTAGGTCTCTTGGAGCCATGGAGGAGGGATATAGATGATGGTTCAAAACAACTTAGCTTCTTGCCCCTAGTGTACAATATATAGTCGCCTCTAAATTTCTTTAAATGTTTCATCCTCTTGGAGGAAGTTTTTTGCGACGCAAAGGCGAAAGGGGCGAGGTGGTGTAGGTATACCTTATTGGTGATAACTATGATCAATGTGGATCAATGGTTAGGCTCTTTCAACTTTTCTCATGTAAGAGGTTCTTGAGGAATTTGTTCAATGAAAGCCTCTATAGTGCCATGTGCTCCATGTGGATGTCATAGATGAACAGTCCATGAAGGCTCGGGGATGAAGTATGTAGACACGCTCCCAAGTAAAGGAAAGTGTTGGTTTACAAGTGGATGTCCTTCTTTGTTTATTTCCCTAGTAGCGTAGAAGAGTGACTTGGTCCTATGGGACTTCAGCTCCTTGTCTTGTGGCTATGGAGGCTTGTCCCTAGTTCCAAGCATTGGGAGTTTTGTCACGTGATATCCCTTGGGGTTTTGCACTCTCATACTGGATTTTCCTATAGATTCGTGCATGAGGCATGTTTCATGACCAAGTTTGTCACATGTTGCTCAATTACTTTGCAAGCATTTGAGAACATCAGTGTTGCCTCCGTTTTACTCCCAGATGGTGCAAACAACAATATGTCTTTTGAAAAGCGCCCCTTTTTTTTTATCTTCTCATCTCTGTAGAAAATCTTGAGGTTAGATATATAAGATGAACAAATTCTCTTACTTGTTCTTTGCTCAGGCTATCAACTATAACAATCTAGCCTCCGCTTAGAGCGGGTTGATCTTTATTAGTAAGAAATCTCGTACAGCTTGTCAGAGCTCTGGGACCGTTAGCAATTGGGATATCGTTCATGACTTCCTCTTCCATCAATTTCCACACTCGACTCTTAGAGGTGGGTGTTTCTTATATGCTAATTATAGGGTATCACTAGCAGAACATAAAGGTATCTTTCCATCACTTGGGTTGTCGTCTTCTTTTGTCTTCCTACCATTGGTTGTTATGCTTATCATAACATCATCTTTATTCCACTATATTCGACTTAATATCTCTCATATGCTTGTCATCATCACTTTTGGCCTCCTACTTCTCGATCGAGGTTTAATCATTTTCTCACAACGATATATATTGTGGTTTGTTCATTTTCTGGTCTTAGAATTCATACGGTCCTGAGTTTAACCTTTTTAAATCAAGCAAAACGAACACTGTATGAGGGCTCACGGGGTCCCTATGTTTCCTTTTGGCGAGAGATAAATGAGATTCTTGTCTCCTTCCTCTCGTGCACTGTACCGTAATAAAGAGGAGTGAGGCCCCTTGTCTTACAAAGGGGCAAGAGCAGAGTGGTGATAGAGTTGCAGGCAAGAGGTATGGACGTACGGAGGTGGGCACGGTGCTGGCAGCACGGGGAGGCATGAGGTGAGTAGAAGGGGTATTTATAGTTGGGTTATGTTGGCCTTGTTTACAAAATGAGCTTTAGGTGGTCGCTATGGGGACCATGTACTACTCTGATGGCAGGTGGTAGTGGGCTGGAGACATTCTTGGTTGGGCGTCAAGTGGTACTGAGTGTTCATCCAATCCAATCCGCACTATTTTGCTCATAGTGTATCCGATCCACACTAAGTGCGGATTTTATTTTTTGGATCCAATCCAATCTGCACAATAGTTAAATCCAATCCAATCCAATTTGCAAAAGTGCGGATTGGATCGGTTATTTTAGATTGGTTACTTTTTAATATTAAATAATTTAATATTTATGAAAAAAAAATGTTTTTTTTCACATAACTAGCAACAAAATAAAGTAAATTATAATTATTTTATGTCTCCAACAACACATTAAAATAAATAAAATAACAAATTCATAGGAAGAAAAAAAGAAGTATGTATAAAGAAATGTACTACTTTTATTTTAAATTGTATTTAGAAAAAAAAAATTATATATAAGAATAGAATATACATTTGATCAATTAAGTTTTGAAATATAATTCTACTATATGCATTAGACTTTTAAATTACTATTTTCTTTACATTAAAATATTATTTATATATAATTTTTTTTAATTTTTTTATGAAAATGTGTGGATTGGATTGGATCGATTACTTTTACATGTCCATCAACATCTAATCCGCACAAGTGCAGATTTTGAATTTTCCAATCGCACAAGGATCGTGCGGATTGGATTGGATCGACTATTTTATGAACACCCCTAGGTACTGACACCAGCACGCCTCCACTACTTGTACCAAATACATGCCCATGTACGTCCACTACTTTGTCTTAGCTTTTGCAGCTATCGTAGTTGTGCTTTCTAACCCATCCTTTCTTAAGCGTGCCTTTAATTCTCTTTAGAATCTCTCATCGTATCTCAAGGTGCTTGCTTCCTCCCTTTAATCCCATCTCTAATGGCTTCTCTTCCAACGCTTATAAGAAGATGCCTTTTTGGTGGCGATGACCTTTTGGTGGTGACACCCTTTTGGCTTTTGGAAGAGATCCCTCTGTTCAAAGTTGTTTACTTTGGTAGCACGTTGTTATGATGTGATAATGAGTGAAACCTCCTCTCGCTGAAGAGGGCAGCGTGGAGAGATTCTCTCTCTGATGGGGGCAGTGCAACACAAATGATGGTGAGAGATTCTCTCGCTGATGGGGGCGAGGCGACACGAAGACAGTGAAAAATCTCTCGCTGAAGGGGACGGCACGACACTAATGATTAGCGAGAGATTCTCTCGTTGTTGGGGGTGTCGCGGCATGGAGCTCCAGTAAGCTCCTTGGTTTCATGCCTCTTCCTTTCTTTCTTTTCTCCAATATTGATGTGATCCCTATACTTCTTCTTAATAAATTTTCGGGGTTAAAAAGTATGCTCTTCATTTTCTCATATTATTTTCTCACATTTTCTCTCTCTCCTCCTTCTCTTTCATCACTTTCTCACTTATCATTTTCTCACATTATTTTCTCTTTCCTCCTTCACTTTCATTGCTTTCTCACTCATCATTTTCTCATATTATTTTCTCTCTCATAATTTTCACACATTATTTTCTTTCACACTTTCTCTCTCATCACTTTCTCACATTATTTTCTCTCTCCTCATTTTCTCTCTCATCATTTTCCATGTTATTTCTCTTTCATTATTTTCTCTTCACTCTCTCTTTCTCTCTCTCATTATTTTCTCACATTATTTTATCTCTCATCATTTTCTCATATTATTTTATCTCTCATCATTTTTTCACATTATTTTCTCTCTCATCACTTTCTCTCTCATCATTTTCTCACTATTTTCTCTCTATTCAAGGTCTGGGTCTGGGGTTCGTGTCCGGATCTGGGGCCGGGGCCAATTCCAGGTCCAAGTCCGAGTCGAGGATCGGGGTCCAGGTTCGTGTTCGGGTCTGGGTCTGGGTTCGGGTCGAGGGTTGGGTCTAAGTCTGAGGTCCGTGTTTGGGGCTGATCGAGTCTAGGTCAAGAGTTTGTATTTGAGTCTGGGTTCGGTTTCGAGTTTGGGTTTGGGTCGAGGTTTGGGGTCCAGGGCCAGGGTCGGGTCTGGGTCCGTGTTCGTGTCTGGGTCTGAGTCTGAATTGGGATACAAGTCCAGGGTCGGGGCCGGAGTTTGGGTCTCGGGCCAGGTCTGGGGTCCAGGGTTTGTGTCCGAGTCGAGGTCTGGGGCCGGGTCAGGTCCAGGTCCGAGGTCCGGATCTGGGTTCGGGTCCGACTCCGAGTCGAGGTTCAGGGTTCGAGGTCCGGGATCGGGGTCCAGGGTCGGGTTGGGGTTCAGGTCTGGGTCCTGGTGTGGTCTTATTCATGTTAGGGTCTTAAAGTATTGAAGCATTTTTCAAAAATTAAAAAAAATAAAAATAAAAATAATTTTTTTTAGAAAATATTAACCAAACGCAAGTCAACTTGTGTTTAAAAACTTCAAAAGGTGTTTTTCATTTTTATTTCTAAAAATACTTTTGTAAAAATAAAAAACAAAAAAAAAATATTAAATATGCTCTAAATTTTTAATGTTCAAAATGATACTATTTAAGAGTAGTTGGTTTTGCGCAAAAAGAGAATGCATAAAAAAAGAATAGTAGCATATGTCATTGTAGACATATAATGTTTGAATACATTATATCATGAATATATACCAACAAATAAAAATACATATCCTATGATACTCCAAATTGTATTATTTTTTAATTATTATATATTTTGCAATTAAAATTTGAGACTGAGATTTTGTCAATCAAACCTAACTAATTCCATTACATATAAAAAACTACAGTAGTCAAAATTTATAATGACCGAACTCATGGTCAGTAAAATGAAGAAAATAAATAAAAAGTTGGGGTTCATATGTGATTTGCTTTATTAATTTATGTCTACTAATAAAACTTTAACATATCAATTAAAAAAACATAGTAATAAGAAAGGAGAATTAGGGTGCAAGGCATATATAATACCTCATTTGCTACCATTTCAAGTAATGTGAATGAAGACTGTTCTACAATACATCCAAATCATATAATGATGATAAGAAACCAATTATTACATGTAGCTTGTCACAACCAGTACTAGTGTAACTTAATTGGCCACCAAATGCCTATATTAATAATTGCTAATTCTATTATTTGTGTACGTGGATTAATTAATTATTTCTTGAAGTGACAAAATAAATATAATAGAAAAATTTACATTGCACAGTCCTGAAAAAAAGGTTATTTTTTAGTTTGTTTTAATAAATTTTCAGTAAATTCCAAATGGATTATAGTTCGGAAAATAAAATTTAAATAATTATTTAGTATGTATATAAAAATAAATTAGTCACAAGTGCAACAAAATGTATTTAAATCTACTAACTATTCAATTTTTTTGAAAAAAAATTATAAATAATCTTAAATAGTTATCATATTTAATTATATAAATATATATATAAATTAGAGTAAAAAATATCTCAAGGTTAAATGAATGAAAACTGAATTAACATGACCATATATTAATTAAGGGTAAATATTATTTTGAATTTTGTGTTTTGTAAACGTTATCAATTAAATCTTTAGTTTTATTAAATGTTAAAATAGACCATATATTTTTTAAAATAGTAAAAATTAGATACTAAATTGATTTTTTGTTAAAATAACTCTTTATAATAATCCGATCTAGAAATGTTATGACAAACTGATTATATTTTTTTCTATCTGTTCATGCTAGGAATTATCTTCATGTTGGTTATATTAAGAAAAAAAAAATTGTAAAATATTTACCTAAGGGTTCTATTTTTATCATTTTCGAAAATATAAAATTTATTTTATAATTTAACAAAATAGAGGATCCGATTAATAATTTTTATAAATTTCAGAATTGGCTGGCAGGGAGTTTGTAATTAATTGTAGTTACGTACATAAACAACTATTTGTGATGTGAGTAAAACGTAGCATTTGTGATGATAGAATATATAACGTAGTGTGAGGTGAGGCAGACCGAATTTGATTTTCTAGAAAACTTTGGGGAAACTAAAGGAGACTTCATCATAATCCTTAAGAATAATGCATAACTACTTAAGTTTAATTCTTAATTCTAAATAGATATTTAAGTTTAATTTTTTGTGGTAATAATACCTATTATAATTCTAAAACTTTTGTAAGTATCTAGCTATTAAGTATCACCTAAATTATTATGTGGTCAATTTTTGATTGGTTCAGGTCATTAAATTTTTATTTTATTTAAAAATTAATTTAAATATACCAATAAATAAATAACACGTGGATAATGACTTGCAAATAATCTTATTTTTAGTCACAACAAAATTTACGATTAAAAGTAAAAAAAATTGTGACTAATTATAAAATATCATTCTTATGTTGTGACTAAAAAGTCCGTGGCTAAATGTATTAGTCACAAAAATTACAATTTGTTGTGACTAAATGTGTTTTTCGTCACAATACTTATTGTGACTAAAACTAAATTAGTGACAACTTGTAACTAAATGTTATGTTTTAGTCACAAGTAACATTTTATTGTGACTAAAAGTCACATTTAGTTACAAAAAATTTATGTTGTGACTAAAAAATTATCACTAAAAGTGACTATTTTTTGTAGTGTTGATATTTAATTGCTAAGTACCTACAGAAGTTCCAGAAATATAACTTATGTATTATTACCGTCAAACATTAAACTTATTAGGTATCAATGTACAACCGAAAGTTAAACTTACACTACAAATTTTTTTACTTTTAGTCACAAAAAAACTTGTGATTACAAATA
Organism: Cannabis sativa; assembly: GCF_029168945.1. NCBI lineage: Eukaryota > Viridiplantae > Streptophyta > Magnoliopsida > Rosales > Cannabaceae > Cannabis > Cannabis sativa. The sequence goes on along the minus strand of NC_083610.1, from coordinate 37,723,387 downwards.
AAAAAGTTGTGACTAATTATAAATTATTATTCTTATGGTGTGACTAAAAAGTTCGTGGCTAAAAGTATTAATCACAAAAATTACAATTTGTTGTGACTAAATGTATTTTTAGTCACAATAGTTGTTGTGACTAAAACTAAATTACTCACAACTTGTATATAAATACTATGTTTTAGTCACAAGTAATTTTTTATTGTGACTAAAAGTGACTTTTAGGCACAAAAAATTTATGTTATGACTAAAAGATTGTCACTAAAAGTAACGTTTTTTTTAAAATATATATATAGTTAAAAATGTTTGCTCTTCTCTCAGCTTGAGCTTGTGCTAATGGCGGGGAGAACCAAAGTTGCGAAGAATAAGATCATGGTGAGGAAGAAGAGAGGGCCAACATCTTCAGATCCAGTAAAAAAAAAAGAAAGAAATCTATAGCTAAGATTCTACGAGTGGAACCTATTGATTTCAAACTGGATGTAGATGAGGAAACAGAGGATGAGATTGAGAAAAAAGCTCCAGACGAATAGAGACTGGAATCGCCAGAGAGATCGCAACCAAAGAAATTGCTAACGCAACAGTTAGAGATTAAATCGTCTCTGAAGGAGTGGATAAGAGTTTTGAAAGGGGATTCTATTTCATCTTCAAAAAGCTCAAGTAACCTTATTCCAATTCTGAATATTGATTTGGAAGGCTAATTTGGGGAAATCAGGGAATGATTGGTTCAGATTGAGCTTGAAGATTAGAGTGTGTTGGAGGTTAGAGATGACTTTTAACGACATGTAGCGAATTTTAGCAATTTTTTGTGATGCTGCTATCGATATCTAGCGACATGAGTAGAGTGCGCTGGAGGCTAGATGACTTTTAACGACATGTAGCAACATGTTTGCAATGAAATTTACGACATTAGGAAAGACGACAGTGAAATGCTCAAAAATCAAAAGCTTAAGTTCATGAACCATCTAACTACTAAAACACATAAAACAGTGTCGCAAAAAGTTGCAAAATAAATCGTCAAATATCGCAAACTAAGTCGCCATAAATCGACAATAATCGCTAAATCATACACATTTTTTGTTAGAAATAATCCAATGAATATGTCGCGACATGTCGACAAATGTTTCGCCACATGTCGCTAACTACAGCAAGGCCTTCATATGCAATCAAAAGACATTATAGTCGTAGACTATGTTGACAACATATCGCTTCATGTCGCTATGTGTCTTAACTTCCAATAACTTAGCTAATATCGCGAGATGTACGAACTGTATCGACCAATGTCGCTAATTATAATAGCTTCCTAGCCAACTATGTCGACAAAGGTCGATAATATGTCGACAAATATCGCTAAAAGTAAAATAATTACCATATCTTACTTTATTTTAGACAAAGTCAAAAGACATCGCGAACAAAGTTGATAAATGTCGATAATCAGCGAAAAACCAAAAATTGAACATAAAACAATGAAAATCAACCAAAACACCAAAATCGAACCTAATCTAAATAAATTTTCTTATAATTAACCACAAACAACAAAAGAAGAGTGGGTTTTGCGATGGCCTCTTGGGTTTCGTCAGGGGTAGAGAAGAGTGGGTTTCGTCCAGATGGGAGGCCGAGCGACGATGGTGCAGTGGTTGTGGGTTTTTTTGGGTGGATTTGGTGAGAGTTAGAGTGAGAGAGAAGGAGAGATAGCCGAGAGAAAGATAAAGAGTTAGAATTAAATGAGGAGGGTATTTTAGGATTTAAAGAATTTTAAAGTATTAAACCCCTATATATTTTAAGGTGAGATACGTACTAAAAGACCATATAACCTCATTTTAAGCATGGATAGAAAATTTTCCTATGTATTTATATATATATTATAGGCATGCACGTACACTTTTTTTTTATACATGATGTAACATATATCTATATACACACACATATGATCAAAATAGAATAACTTCACTTTAAGAAATTGGAATTTATCAGATTATTGAATTTTTTCAATAATAAACTTAAAGATAAGGCTCTTATATATTATAGTCTAAATTCATGATTTTCTAACCAAAGGAGATTTAATTGAGGAGACAATATATAATTCTGGATACACACTTATTTCACACAATAATATTCATAAATATTAGCCACTTATATATATCATTAAGTAAGAATCACATTACTTTTAATTGTGTAGTTAAAATTAAAAAATTTTTACATCAAAAATATAAAATTTTTATTACCTAAATACCACTACACGGTAAACTAAACATTTATATCCTTCATCTTTATTTTATTACTATTTTATCACATGCACACTCTTCCCATGCATCAAACATGTGTGTGACCACTATCAATTAATCAACCATCCATCATTTCCCTTTCTTTTTTTCTTCTTTTTCCTTTTATTTTCCATTTCTTTTCAGTTTTTTTTTTTTAAAAAAAAAATTTAGTAACCTCCATTACACTCTTCCCATGCATCAAACATGTGTGTGACCACTATCAATCAATCAACCATCCATCATTTCCCTTTCTTTTTTTTTTCTATTATTTTCCATTTCTTTTCAGTTTTTTTTTTAAAAAAAAAATTAATAACCTCCATTGTTGAACATTGCCTCTCCACGATCCCACCATTTTCCCTCCTCTTTGTGTTCTTTAATTTTTTTTTTAAAGCCCATAATCGTTTTCCCTCTTTCTATTTCTTTCTCAATCCGTATATATATGGCTATTACCTGTTCTTCATCATCTCCTTCCCCCGTTCAAAAGAAAAGCTCTACAATGGGTTTGAAATCCTTAGCTAATAAGAACAAGTAAACGACCTGTTATGGAGGGAGATGACTCTGATTTTGCTCTTCCATTATTTAAGCGTGGTCGAGCTCCTCCTAAGAAGAAATCGAAGGTGGGTGCCCAAGAAAAAATGGCTCAAGATGTTGCTGAAAAAAAACGATAATATTAGTGGTGGTCTTCGAACTGAGGTTTGTTTACCGTTTCTTTTTAGTTTTCTCCTTTTTCTAGATTTTGTTGTATTTTGCATTTTTCTCAGTTTTGTGTATTTCGTTTGTGCTATTCTAGGTTTTCCCCCATTTTTGAAATTTTTTCATATTCAACTTTTGTGGGTTTTGTGTTTATTGATTTCTCATTTTGTAATAGTTTTTTCATAGTTTTTTATTAGTGTAAACACTTTCTGTATGTATTTTTTTTAATATGTTTTTTATCTAGTTGTTTCCTGTCCATTTTTATATCATCAATGGGTAACAATGAGATTTATCATGGATGTTGATGTTCAAAGAGTTTTTCCTGTATTTTAGTTTGTCTACAGTTGTTTTGTAGTTTTATTATAGTTTTGCTACTTGCATATGTTATTTCATTATAAAACTAATATGCAGCTATTTGCACAAAACTTACTATGTATATCTACTATTTCTTAGTCCCCGTCAAATTAAATTCCTGCATAATATATAAACTATCATAAAACGATAATGCAACTATAAGGCAACCAAAACAAAAAATAAACAGACTTATACGTAACTGGTTGTACCTTAATTCGAATTTACTCTTCTTATTGTGTTTCTAAAAAAATATATTTATATTGGAAACCAGTAATCAATCAAAATGCAACTGTATATAACGTAGATGTATTATTCATGAGGTTTTTTTTTTAAATTTTTCACATCATACATTATTTTAGATTTGGTGGGAGCTCCAGATCTGTTTGTTACAGATCTACATTTCATGAATATAGATTTCGATATTAGGGGGAGTTATTTTGATCGAATAAAACAGAAAACAAATGTGTAATTTCAGTTCCTTCACAATTTTTCTGATTTTTTTTCGTCATTTTTTGTTTAGATCATTGCAGGTCTTCTTTTCCAGTTGATTTTGCCAGAATTAATAGTTGTATTTTCTTCGTTTTTGTTTCATTTTGGTTGTATTGCGGTTTTGAAACGATCGAGGTATTTTTCATCTTCATGGTTCGCTCTGTACAGCTGAAGACTTAGTGCATGTGGTATTTTTGTAAATATTATATGTGGACTGTATAAATGTTTAATGGGCCGGCCCAAAGTATTTTTGTAATTTTTTTTCCTTTTTTATATTTTTCTGTTTTTTTCCCTAAAATTAGTTACTGCAAAACTTACAGAGTGGACTATTATGTATGTCGATAAAGCCATATATAATTGTCTAGTGCCAAGATCCTATGTGATAGGAATCAATAATAAGATAAGCTGCGAATAATAATAATAATAATAATAATAATAATAATAATAATAATAATAATAAGAAGAAGAAGAAGAAGAAGAAGAAGGAGGAGGAGGTAAGTTACAGCTACAGATAGTTAATATTATTATCCATTTATAATTTTTCTTTAATAATATTTATTTAAAAATTTTAATAGATAGTAACCCATATATATTTGAGAGAATATCGTTTATTATTATTTGTAATTTTTAATAGCGTTTTCTTGCATGTTTGCCAATTTCATACTATTAATTTAAATTAAAAAAATAATATCAAATATACTTTAACATTATACATTTTTTCCCTATTTTAAATAAATTTATAAACAACAAGTATTAAATGAAAAATTATCATTTCTTTGTAAAGACAAATTTAATAATAACAATAAAAAATAAAAGAAAAGAAAATAAAAATTGAGGGGAATTGCCCTCTGCACAAGATAGATATCTGCCATAATAATAATAAAGATAATAATCAGTGAAAACAACCATATATATATATATATACACATACTATATACTCATTCTTTTTGAAAGGACAAGCATATACTCTGTCTGTGATTTTGTTTTCCAAAGCATATATACATACGTACTCTGTTTTTTCATAATTAATTTTTATTTTCATTGTAAGAAAAATATGTATTATCTGATCTCAATGATTTTGTTTTTGAAAGCACTTATTTTTCTAGGGTTTTTATATATGAAGAACAAAAATTAATATAATAGTATTTTTCTAAAAAAAAATAACAAAAATTAATGAAAAACATATTATTGATGAAGACATTTTCTCTTCTTTATTATTAGTTGGCAACTTTGTAGCTATCAAAATGCCAAATAATTAACTTAGAGCATGCCATGTGCTAACGAAAAACCCTTATTATTATTATTAATATAGAAAATTCAATGAACTATTTTTTTTCTATTTTAATTCTATGAAAGTTATCAAACTAAAATATTTAATAAGAATTCTTTAGTAATTGGCAAATTAATTTACAAAAATTAGAGGTGATAACATATGAAAAATGGCATATATGTAACTATATATTTGTGTTGTATAATTAATAACGATATTAATATAACATTATGACATCAATCAGATAATTATATTTTATTGAGAAATAAATTAATAATGTAACTAATCATAGAGTTACTATAATAATTACTATTAATTATTATTGGCAGATATTCTTATCTCATTAGACCTTCAAATTTTCTAGTACTCGCCCCCACACACACATACACACAAAATGGTCTAATAATGAGTTTTGAACTGTGGAAACGTGTGTGTGAGGGGGAGAGAGAAAAGAGAAATATTGAAGATAATATAAGCCTATATTGAGAATATTGAGCCCTCAATTGATCCCTTACGAATAATGGTAGTCATATTTTATAAAAGTTATTATATTAAATTATAAAAAAAAATATTATTAGTATCTTGCATCTTTTTAATGTTATACCGTATAGTTAAATATTGAGTTTTATATAATTTAAAAAAAATAATTTTCAAAAAAATCGCTAAACAACCAAGAAGCACTAACTATAAAAAATAATGAGCACCACTAATATTTAGTAAGAATAATGTAAATTATGTTAGACCTAATACCACTAATTGTACAAATATCGGTAGCTCTTAACATTTTTGTAAATTAAGAGTAATAATAATAGCATATATATAAATCACACAAATTTATACCTCAAAGTCACTTTTAATAAATTGAGACTCGTGTTAAGCAAATAAAGATGAGTTGTTTAAAAATATTATTACTGGCTATTTAAATATGTATATTATTACAAAGCCTAAGCTATTGAAGACCAGTACTACTAATACTACCTTTTTCTCTCTCTCTTTCAATCTCTATCTCTTTCTTTCTTTCTTTCTTTTCCTCTCTCTCTCTCGTACTACTCCTGGAATTAGTTGTAATATTATTATTAGGAATAAGAAACTAAGTAGATCATATATGGAAAAAGAATATTTTTCCCAGGAAAATATTGAACATGATCATCATCATTCTTCGTTTACTAGTTGACCAAACAGAAATAACCCAATAACCAAACACCGTGTACCCAGCACTACAAACACAATTAACCAAAACCAAAAGCCAAACAAATTCTCCCCACCCAAACATACTCTCTCACTTGTACGGACACCAAACAAAGAAAGAAACAGAGAAACACCATTAATATTATATATTTAACCTTATTTATTTATTTATATATATATATATGGAAGGAGAAAGATCAGGATCAGTACTACCGAGTTACGACCTTCAGGTGTCGTCGTTTTCAGTGGCTACTACTCCGGCTCTAGCTCCGGCACCGATCCACGACATGGGTTTTGTTCACTTCCAAGATCATCATCATCATCATCATAATCATCATCACAACATTTATAGCTTCTTGGCTCCAGCAGCCGCGTCGACTCAACAGCAGGCAGCTGATCTCAACACCACCACTACTACCGGCTCGGCTTCAACTACGGCGGCTGCAGCTACGGCTATGGCTGGATCGAATTCTGGGTTGGGGTTTTGCCATGGTGACCAGTTTGTTGGAACTACGACTACTGATAATAATAATAATAATAATAATGTTAACCAACAACAAATGGTAATTAAAAATCTAAACCACTTTTTGTTTTGAGGGAATTTATAATAAATTACCTTTATCTCTGTGTGTGATTAAAAAAATGTCTCCATAATATATAATTCTTTTTTCTTCTCATTTGCAGGGTTTCTAACTTGAAATTTCTATTTATTTTTTTAAAAAAAAATTACTAATTAATTGAGTAATTATATTGTATAATTAACTAATTAAGTTCTTAATTAAATGAATGATCAGGTGGGAACGTTGGATCCTAAAGCTATTAATGAGGATAATTTAACCGGTAATGCTAGCGATGGTGGAAATTCATGGTATATATTTATTAATATGTAATCTCTCTCTTTCTACACATATATTTATATATGTATAGATATATTAATATGTTGATTGTTGTGTATGGACAAAATAATATAATCATGGAAACATGCAGATGAGAAGAAGGGCTAGCTAGCTAGGCACGAATAACGAGACATATAATATAAGTGATGAGATTCTGCAGCCATAATATATGGAAGAGAATAATATTATTGCTTCGTTCAATATTTTCAAAGAAACCATAATATTACTCTTTGTGGAATATTATATATGTGATCATGATGAGTATTGAGTACGTACGTATAGAGAAAGAGGCCTATAACTAGATCAATTATTAATCTACCATTCTACTTACCTCTGACAAATATATAAAGAAAAAGTAAAACAATTTTGGGATTGTAATTAATTAATCAAGTTTATTATGTTATAACAAGTGATGATTAATTAGTATTAATATATATATGGAGGTGGAGGAGTTCAAGTAGTGCAGATAAAAACAAGGTGAAAGTGAGGAGAAAACTGAGAGAGCCAAGATTCTGCTTCCAAACCAGAAGTGATGTTGATGTTCTTGATGATGGTTATAAGTGGAGAAAATATGGCCAAAAAGTTGTCAAGAATAGCCTTCATCCAAGGTACATATATATATATATATACCTTTTATTCTATTATATTTATAAATGTTTATATATATACACACATATAATTCTGATCTACCTTAATTATCATATGGTATGGTACCTTGATCATGATTAGGATAACTAGTATTCTTCCGAGTGATCCAATTATATGATTAGTTTTATTTTTTGAAGTATGATTAATTTAAAATGTATGATAATTAATTATTAATTTAATTTATGAGCTTAATTAACTGGTATTTAATTAATGCAAGTTAACTTATATATAGTTAGGAAATTAGGAAGCTATAGTACTAGCTAATATGAACTAAAAATATATTATGAAAAAATAATGTGCATGCATTTTTATTTAATTTGAAACATTTTATATATATATATATATGCTGATATGCATATATATTTTTTTTCTTTGATTTTTGTATCTTTATATAAATATTAGGTTGCGTAAAGTAACACTTTTTTAATTAGATTTTTATTTTTAAAATTAGAAATATAAAAATATTTTTAAAATAATATTCTATAAAACTAATTTTATTTTTTAATTTTTTAATTAAGAATCTAAATTAAAAAAAAATATATATATATATTTCAATTTTTTTTTTAAACAATTTTTTTAATTAATATTTTGGACTCTAACCCAAACTTAGATCTTAGCAACTGAACCCAGACCCTGCCCCAGACTTGGACCCGCCTTCGGTCCCGGTCTCGGACCCAACTTTATGCTCGACTTAAATAAAATCAACAAATGAAAATAAAAATAAAATATACATAAGACAGTTTTATTTTTTATTTTTAAAATTGAAAATAAAAATAATTATAAAACACATTTTATTTTTCAAAAATAAAAATTTTACTTTTTATGATTAAAAAATTTAAAAATAAAAGTGTTATTAAACATCACTTTAATTAGTTATTTTAGATAAAAAAAAAAAGTATTTTTAAAATAAGCTTACTGTTCCATTTCAATAAAAGAAAAAAAGGCTTACTGTTTTAAAATGTTTAAATACGTACGTATAATTACACATTTTATATAATAATGTAGAAATTTGTGCATGCATTTTCAATTTGGCACTCAGGAAAAATTTCCAGAAATTATGCATATATATAAGTTTTTTAATTAAAAAAATAAAATAAATATTTTCACTTTTTAATATTTTAATTGAGAATCAAAATTTAAAAAAAAAAAATACTTTCACAAGTTTTCTAAATAGTTTTTTTTTTCTTAATTAATCAATATTTTAGACTTCGACTCTAATCTGTACCTTAGGACTAAGACTCCGACCTTGGCCCTAAAGTCCCGGACTCGGACCACAGCTCCAGCCCCAAATACGAACTTAGACCCGACTTAAATAAAATCAAAAAATAAAAATAAAAATAAAAGTTATAGAGCATAATTTTGCTTTTTGTTTTTAAAATTAAAAAATAAAAGTGGTTATACAACACATTTTTGTTTTTTAAAAACACAAATTTTACTTTTAATTTTGTAATTAAAAAATTCAAAACAAAAAATATTACCAAACGTCTCCTATATGTTAAAAACTACCAGAATGTTCATGTAATACCTAATAATTATTAAGGTTTTTTTTATTTTTACATTTTAAACAGTTTTTTTTACATTTGTACGAAAACCTACATAGCAAGCAATAGAGTAACTTAAATCGCAACTAAAATCTACATAGCAACCTACATAAAAACTACCGAAACAACTCAAACCATAAATAAAAAAAATAAAAAAAATGATATTTAAAATAATTCTCCTAATTATTAATTATTCTAATCAGTAAATACTAAAAACACACATTTTTTACACTTAAGTGTCATTTCCTAGAGTGATATGATATATAATTCCACCGAATTAATAACAGTTTGAGATTTGATTAAACATCTTCATTCGAATATAATGTATCATTCTATTCTACAATGCATCCCTTAGATGGAGATACACTAATTTACTTTTTATTTGTTTCGACATTTATAATAAATTTTTTAGTCTAATTTTTCATTTATATTCATGTACATTATAATTATTTGAGATATCTAATAAAATTTTGAGAAATTTGAAATAATTACAATATAGAAAGCAGTGTTCAACAGTCTATTTTATACACGTATAAAATAAAATAGTCACGCGCGCGTGCAACATAATATTTGAACGTCATTTTCAGCGTGTTAACTAAAAAAATTTTAAAATTTTACTGTAGGTCTTAAATAACTATATGAGAAAAAATATGACTAAAAAATTATGTCACATACGAAAACAGATACATGGTAAAAAATTTCTATTTTATATACATACATTTTTTTTTTATTTGTGCTTATCATCCTGCGGGGCCATGCTTTCCAATTTTTATTATATACATACATTTAACTTTTGAATTTCTTCTATTTATTTTCCCTAATTATATAACTAAGGATAATAATATGAAAGGTTATTATCCAATAAATTAATATAGCTACGTAACTAATAACACAGTTTCAAAGAAAAAAATATTAATTATGGATGAAAAGTACGTCTCATAATTATATATATAAATATAAAAGAACGAACTACGTATATGAGGAGCTTCATTATATATCACAATAATGTTATGTTTAATCAATTAATAAAAGGTACTCATTATATAGTTTCAGCTATATATATTCAAGTGTGTTTTAGAAAAGCTAGATTAGTTCTTCCATTTCTATATATAACTATAAATCTGCTAATGAGAAATTAGCTTAACAAGTATGTATAAAAGAAAACATACATAATGATATATCTACATTTATTGAAGTTATTAGAAAAAATAGAGCATAATGAAATTATCCTAAGAAGAAATTTATTAATCATTCAATCTTCCTCATATACATAAATTATTAATATATATATACATCCTAATTAAAACTAACTTTTAGGGCCATAACTAAGTTATATATAACGGGTGTTTGGGATATATGGCTTCTCTTTTTATTTGAATTTAAATATGTACTTCTTTAAATTCTTTTGTATCCTTCATATATTAACAAAATTTAAGGTGTGATTTCTTAATTTTTTTAATAACTATGAATTTTTCTTAAGTATTTGGCTATATTACATTTTCATTGTTTTTTCATTTAGTTAGTGAAATAAAGCGCAAAATTATATTCATATAAGTTGATCACTTGATAAGAAGATATCCATTACCTTTTTCATTTATAATTAAGCAAATTTTTTTAAATAAATAAATAATATGACATCTATAGAGTCGACCCTTTTTTCTACCTACATTTTTCTAACTTAGTAAGAAATATTTTAAATATTTAGACGTAGAGGATCTATATATATAACCTTAATGGATAACATGAAATATTTTTTGAATTTTGAATATATTTAAATATTTATTACACGTCCTGTACATCCCGCGCTTCGCGGCGGATATATAAAATATTTTAAATTATATATAAAAAAATAAATTGTGTATTGTAATTAAAAAATTTGTGACATAAATACTTAAAATATTAAATTTATTGCTAATAAATACCGAAAATCGAGAAATAGTAGCATAAATCTTTATTTATGGTTTAATTTTTATTCTGATGTGTGTGTGTTAAGTTCTGGGTTTGAATTTTATTGTATGTGTCTTTAATGTTTGAGTTTTAGTGTTTTGCTGGAGTTCTAATGTTTAAGTTTGTGTTTATGAAATCTGTTTTTTTATTTATTTATTTTTATAGATTTTGAGAACTTAAAATTTGATGTTGTTTCTATTGATTATTGGGATTGAGAGTTTGATTTTTCATACGGGAATTAAAATTTGTCTTTTCATTTCATTAATTGAAAAATATTAGTAGAAAGATTATGGAATACTTGACATTAAAGTTATCATTTCAAAAAATGATGTAAAGTAGGCTTTTGTTAAAAATTAATTAATATTCTTTAATAAAAAATTTAAACACGGTAAAAAGTAATTAAAATATTATTTTAAGTATCATGTACACCTGATTCTTTTATTATTATTATTATTATTATTGTTATTGTTATTATTATTATTACTATATCTTATTTTTTAAAAAAAAAATAAAAACTTACACATTAGAGTCATTATTATTTTTATATTTTTTTTAAAAAAAAATTAAAAACGTTAAGGTATATAATGTTGATTGATATTTTATGTATATAAATAAAATTTACGATTCATTATATTTTATGTTTTAATATTTTTTTTGGAATTTATTTTTTATTTTCTAATTTTTTAAAATATTTTGTATTTTTATAGAAAAATATTTAAAAAAAAATAGCAAAAATCAATTTGTAGATTTATGCTTTTTTATAGAAAAATTATTAAAATAATAGTAAAATATCAATTTATAGATTTATGCTTTAATAAAATATTAAAATTGAGAGAATTAAGGAGATAAGAGAAAAATAATTTAGAGTGATTTTAGAATATATTGATTATAATAGATATTTATAATAGTAAAAAAAATCATAACTGCACGTGTGTAGTTTTTTTTTCAATTTAAATTTTTATTTTTTAATTAATTAGTAACATAATATTATAAAATTAATAATATATATAATTATTTTTTAAAAAATATCATTTAAAAAAAATAATAACTACACGTGTAGTTTTTTCTCATTTAAATTTTTATTTTTTAATTAATTAATAACACATTATTATAAACTTAAAAATATATATATTAATTTTTTGAAAAAAAAAATATCCTTTTTAAACAAAAAAAAAAAACAAAATGTGATAATTGATTTAAATTTAGAGTTATGATATATATAAAATATATTTTAGATTAATTGATATTTATAAATTAATAAAAAATTAAAAAATTGGAGAATTAGGGAGAGAAGAGATAATGCTGTTTGAAATGATTTTAAACCGCCACGTCATCGCCTCATACTTCTCCTTTAGATAGATATATATTATTTTATTTACACTTGTTACATAATATTATATGACATATATTAATTGCTTGATAGTAATTTTTGCACACTCATTAATTTTTTACTTGATGTCAGTTCAAAAGGTATTGATTCTTCCTTTATGATTTTGTTATTTTGTTCAAAAATCGTTAATTAATTGCTTAAATTTTTATATTTATCTGTTTATCTACTTTTTTTAAGAAATCCACATGGTATAATTTAGCTGAAAAAAATGAATAAATAAATAAAGAGAAGAAAAAAATGCGGTAAGTAAAATGAAAAAAAAAAAAGAAGAAGAAAGAGTATAGTATTTCTAATAATGAAAATCGACATTAAAATAGTATAATAAGATAAATGTATAGGAATAATTTATAAATAATATAATAATTAAATTACATAAAATTAAGGCCAGTATAATCAAGTAGAAAAAGAACAAAAACACGTATTTTACTGATCGGACCTTAAACTTCATATATCATGATACCTAAGAATATTATCAATAATAGCTTTCCCACTCACGTTATTGGTATAAAAAAATATAGAAAATGAGACTTTAAAGGTTTGAATTTTCTTACTTTGATATTCAAAGTCTTTTTCATATTTTTCACATATTTATATTGCTATAATGCTTTATTGCTTGATCTAAGTGATAATAATAAAAATTTAAAACAACCGTTAAAAAAAATAAAAGAATAAATATATAAATAGATAAAAGTATTTGAAGGAAATTTAAATAAATATATAGATATATAAATATTAAGGGAATTCAAAATGAAATATGCTATTAACATTGAAAAAATAAATTAAATCGGTAGACTTGATTATGAAATTATAGAATAAATATAATTATATTTATATAATTTTACTACCATACATATAGTTATGAAAAAATTTGTTAACAAATTACATGTATATTTAAATTAATATTATTATTTACAAATAATTAATTTTATAATTATATAGATACTTTTAAGTTCAAAAACTCTATATAATACTAATTTTATTCTTAATTAGTATTCAAATATTTAGTATCAGTTCAAATATTTAGTATCAGTTCAAATATTAATAGGATTTGTTTTATTATTATTTTATTATATATAAATAATATTTTATTATTTTATTAAATAAAAATTAAAAATCACCCCTGAATTTCTCATAAACCAAGAATTTCAGTTATATAGGCACACTTTATATAGAATAGATATTTATATATATATTATCAATGAATTAATTATTTTGACTATCTTTCTAACTCTTAGACCATCTCCAAATGGTACACATTCCACCAAATATTTTTTTTTTCACAAACCCATATTTTAATTTATTAAAAAAATAATCTTACATTTAACCCTAAACAAAATTTATTACAAAAGTAATAATTAACTTAAAACACTATAATATATTTAAATATAAAATAACAATAACTAATATTAAATAATATAACTTAAATTATTTTAATATTTTAAATTCACATATATTAATTATTTAATTTGTAAACAGTATTCATGTTAGATCATAAATTACCTATTATGTATTATTATTGTAAATAATGTAAAATGTGAAATTTTTTAAGTAAAATATATTTATTTGGTGTGACATTTAAATTTTAGTACCGTACGTAGTTTGTAGCACCAAAAATAAAAAGTTTTACGCTAAATTAATGTAAAAAAATATACTAAAATGATGTAACTATTGGAGATAGTTTTAACAAGAATATTTACAACTCCTATTGTTATTATTATATAAATATTGCACATATTTATAAGTTCAACTCCAAAACTAAATTTGGGAAACAAAATGTTGATATATTTCCGTCTTTTTTTTTCTTTTGGTTTTATAACTATTTATATTATTAATATGTTGGCTTTTCAAATACATTATTGAGTGATTTGTTACGTCATGACTTAGATACATGAACTCACTGTTCATTTTCTTTAACTTGTTAAAAAAAACAATGAATAATATGATCATGATTCATGGTAATATTATTTTTTATTGGTCGGCAATCTTTTCATTATGTTAAAATCCTATTATTAATTTCCTCATTTCCATACATAGTGTTACGAATATTATAGTTCTCGATTAGATCTTTTATCGGTATTGATAGAGGTACCATACCTACTTTCATTAACTAATTAAAAAGAAAAAAAAGAAAAGCACAGTTACCTTCACTACTAACTGATCCATTTCCTTTTGCCCAATTAATTTGTATATCACACATTTTATATTTTTCCTTTTCTACACTACTATAGTATATATTAGAGTATATAGATTAGCTTTCTTCCTTAGAGTTAGACATTCTTTCAATCCTATATATATAATGATATGAGTTCTATTATGGGCTAGCAAAAATTATACAAGAAAAGACACTTAAATATTGTAATTTTCTCTAATTTTCTCTTATAATGGTGTTATTAGGATGTAAATTTTTAAATTTTTTTGAATAACTTATAATACTTAAATTAGGGTTTCAAATAGTTTGTTTTTGTTGGGGTATCATTAATCTAAGTCACACACCAAAGATAAACAAGAATTACCTAGAATATAAATATTTCATGTACCCTATTAATATAAATCCTTTTAGAAAGGTGCTCGAAAACAAAACAGGCACAAAACGTAAAAATTTATCAAAAAACCGCCGGCCTCTAAATGTCAATTTCAAGCTAGACGGTTTTTTCACATCCCTTAACTTTCTTTTTTATAAAATAAGTTGAAAAAACAGCTTCTAAAGGTCCATACTATATAGTAGTGAGTACACATGCCTCACCAGTTGAATTTTGGCGAACCCACCCCACTCTAAACACTCGTTGTATTATATATATATATACAAACATTGTTGCATGAATTTCTATATTAATTGTTTATGTCTGGTTTTTACTCTTGATCTTAGTAAATATTTTTAGGATTGAAGATACATTTTAATAAATCAATACACTTAATAATTAGGTCAATTTCCTTAAAAAAATTAGGTCAATTTCAGGTCGGTTATGTCGATATAGAGCTATTTTTCTTAGTAGTGCTAGTTGATCAAATCTCATAATCTAAATGTATAAAACCAAACAACTGGCAGCACATACCACAATTTTTTTTCCTACAAATGGGACAAAATCGATCCAATCCCAAAATTTAATATGAAATTTTATCTTTTGATGATTTTATATATATATATATATACTACTCATGAGAATCTGTTTGTTAGTATCTAAAGATCCTTAGGTTTCACACAACTATATTACATATATTTTTGTAATATATATATTGGTAAAGCTAAAGTATATATAATTAGTTAATTAATTAATTAACAGAAGAGTTGTTTGTTTTGATAATAATAATGGCAGAAGTTATTACCGTTGTACTCATAACAACTGTCGAGTGAAGAAGAGGGTTGAACGACTCTCAGAGGATTGTCGTATGGTGATAACGACGTATGAAGGTAGACACAACCACACTCCTTCTGATGATTCAAATTCATCAGAACATGAATGCTTTACCTCTTTCTAATTATTAATTAAAATTACAAGAAGAAGAAGAAAAATTAAAGAATTCATTGTAATATTCTATTATATTACAATGTTTTTTAATTTAATTAATTAGCTCATATCATCTAGACCCACTACTCTTTTGTCAAATTTATAATTATATTAGAGGGATTGCCATCGTCTTAAGTTATTTATTTTTATGTGTACCTTTCAATGTAATTATAATTACAAACACTACCTAGCTAGGTGTTATATATATAATTTATATACAATGTGTTTTTTTTTTTGTCACAATCACATATATATGCATTTATATTTATTTCTCTATATCGTATGTCTAGTTTCATTCCTATATATACTTTAAGTGAATATTACACATTTCACTACTATAATTATAGGCTTTAGAGATAGTTTTTTTAATCCTTTTTAGCGTCAGTTTTGATAAAATTTATTACCGACGCTGATCCAAATAACGTTGTAGGATCAAACACAAACGACGCCATAAAAGAACCCTATGGCATCAATTATTATTAAATGACCGACGCCATAGTATACACTATAATGTCGGTTATTTAATAATAAGCGACGTCATATGTAATAAGAACCGACAGCATAGTTAAAAAATCGACACCATAGTGTGTAAAAATCAATTTATTTTTTAGTTTTAAAACCTATTATAAATTCACAAATTAAATTTATTTAAATTAAATAATTATTATTTAAATCAAATTAAATATTTATTATTTTAAATTAATTTCATGACTAGTCAATATACTTAAATTAATTTCATGGAAGCAATTAAAAAAATTACAATTATATTACACAAATATTTTAAAATTAGTCCAAGTATTAACAAGTTAATATATCTAATTAAACATATAAAAATTACAAATTAACATAAAAAAAATAAATTAGCGAAGAAAAATTCTTATACATTTCAACATCAATCGTCCAACTCTTCATGAACCAATACCAGCAATTGTTCTCTCCACTGTCGCTGTAATAGTAACAATACAATTTTCGCATCATACATCTTTTTTTTTCTCAAAATGTAAAAAAAAAATATTTACATTAGTATATATAACAAATAAGATAATTCATAATTAAAACTTACAGTTTTTTTATCGTTTAAATAATTAATGATTAGGGTTTACACGTGCGACGATATCACTTGTGTATTTTTCAATACATAAAAACCGCATTTTTAGTTTTTAGCTTGTTTTGGACAATTTGCTAGTGAAATTCTTAACCACGTCCCAATAAACGCATTTGATCCCCCTAAATCTCGTATGCTCTATTTTAAAAATTATATTAACATTTCAATTAATTAACATATATATAACTTAGTTAATTAATTAAAAGATTTGTTACATAAAGAGTAATTAAATTATTACCTTTTCAATTTGACATGCATTTGTTGGGGAATTTTGTGGCCCTCTATAAGGTCTAAATGGATAATTTTCTCTAGCGCAACGACCTCTAGCATCCAATTGGACACTAAAAAAATATATATACATGTATATATAAGATAGTGTAAATAATTTCAAGTTATAATAAAGAAAATAATTTTAAATTATCTCTTAACTATTATGTTTACCCGATATTCCAGGAAATAAAAAATATTTAGTGTTGGCTATTCATCAATGATAACCAATGAGTCAATCCTTCTAATGCAACATTAAAAGACTCTTCCTTCTCTAAATTATTATTACCGTGCACTGCGAGAAGCTCTAAGTCGTAAAACTTAAAAATTCATCTCAAATCATGTAACTCCTCCCAAATCACTATAAGAATAATAACTTACTAGCACGATACAACTTGGCATCACAATGGGTCGTGCCCAATTTCTTAATATTCTATACACATGTATAAAAACACATTTCTCAAGTCTTTTCTCAAATCTCTATCTTTACTTTTCTATCTTTATTATTATTAAAACAATAAAATTATATAACTATATATTATATCAAACATTGGGACTGCACGCGGCTCCCACATCTCTCAAATTTTTTTCTTTACCTTTTATTATATTTTTTAGGGTAAATAGTGGCATAAGAACCTGAAGTTTTAAGTTTATAAGCGGCATAAACCCAATGTTTATTTTTAGCGGCATAAGTACCCAATGTTTGTAAAACTGTAATTTTCTTCCAGTTTTGTCAGTACAGACTCTGTTTTGAATATATTAAAGGAACATTTGAAAGTAACTGATACTACATATTTTATGTCTAGACCCAATGATCAAGAATCTGAACCTTATATGTGGGCTGTTTAAGAAGATAATAGAGCTTGTACTGACAAAATTAGAGAAAATTTACGGTTTTACAAATATTAGGTACTTATGCCGCTAAAAATAAACATTAGGATTATGCCACTTACAAACTTAAAACTTTAAGTACTTAGCCACTATTTACCCTATTTTTTATTTAATTATTATATTTACATACATAAATATAAATGTATCACTCTCTTCATCCAACTCTTAAAGAACCCTAGCCGCCTCCATTATTCCTTCTTCTCCTTTCTATTTTTTTTTTTCTGGTTGAGCTCATCTCTCTTAAAATATTGAAGACATCACACCTCTTCGGTGTAATCTCTCTCAAGCAATTTAAGCAAATATGGGGTATACCTCGTTGTTATGGAACGACGCAATTCGACAAGAAACTCTTGGTGGTGATGGGTGTACAGCGAGACAATATCACAATGGTGGATCGGTGTTCAAGGCGTCTCCAATTTCATGGTGCATGGGCTTTCGAAGAGGCACAATAGGATACGATGGTGGTTCAAGGCTTTGACATAGTTCGTGCGTACTTCGACGGTAGTTCAAGGCATCTTCATAAATTATTGTTTTTTTTTCTTTTTGTAATAATATTTTTCATCTTTGTAATAGATATTTGTATATAGTTTTTTTTTTTAATTATTTGTATATAATTTATGTTTATAGATTCTAAATATTTATTGGATAGCATATAATTAATTTGTTGAATAAATAAATTTTTTATGTCAAATGTTCAAATTTATATAAATTATACATCATGTTATATAATTTTGTTTTAATAAATTCATTATATATTGTATAATGATATATATATATATTGTATAATGATATATATATATTGTATATTTATTTTGTTAGAATTAATATATATATTTATTTTTATGTATAATATATATTAATAGTCTTTCGAAAAATATATATTTTTTTATTTAAAAATTATTATGAGGCCCGATATTTAAATGTGGTGCCCATAAACTCTCTTTAGGCACGACAGAATAGGTACCACATATCGTGTCTAAAAGTATATTAGCAAGAAAAATGAAGTTTTTAGACACGAATTTTGTAGTGTCAAAAGACTTTTTTTCTTGTAGTGAATGTGCTTGCATTAAATTTTTAAATATTAATATTTTATAATAATTTTAGTAGAAATTGATATATAAGGTTAATTAGGTTAAAGAAGAGTATACATCATTCCGAAAAGCATTTCCTAGTTTCCGATGAAGTCACATAACGCCACCTGCTGCAAATCTTCTCCAGATATCGTGATCTGGGTACAAGGCATTGTTATTTAGTTATTCAACAAAAAAAAAACGAGTATATGTTTAGTTATTAAAGTTAACACAATGTGTTGCCCAATTAATTTCTATATTAAAATGAGATTAATATCGTGTTGTTTATTCATTGTTATTAAGTTGTTTAACCAAGAGAAAAATAAGTATATGTTTAGTTTTTTATGGGTATATATATTTTTGAGTTGGTATACAAGTGTTTTGCAGTTGTTTTTAAATTTATTTTATAAATTATTGGTATTTTTTCTTTTTTGGAGTTTGTTTTCATACTCATGTAATTTGCATATTAGAGTAAAGTTATTATACAGATGTTTATTTGTTGTTATTAAGTTATTTAACCAAGAAAGAAAGAATATACTATATACATATTTTTTTTTATTTGTATGTTATTTTTATTTATTTTTAAAGTTGACGCTATGTGTTGATGCCTAATTAATTTTTAGTTTAAAGTGAGTTGTTATTGAGTTGGTTATTCGTTGTTATTTAGTTGTTCAACTAAGAGAAAATTAGTATATGTTTATTTTTTACTGGTAAATATATTTTTAAATCGGTGTACATAGATTTTTTTAAAATTTTTTTAGAGTTTATGCAACCTGTGGAGTTATTTTGATTCCTATTTTATTTACATTTTATAGTGAAGTTGTTATAAAATTATTTGTTGGTTGTTATTTAGTTGTTCAATTAAGAAAAAAATAAAACTATATATATGTTTAGTTTTTTATGGTACATATATGAAGATTGTTGTTATGTTTTTTTTTATATATATTTATGATGGAAGAAATAAAGTTATATATGAAGATTGTTGTTTTATTTATATATATATATATACATATATTTTGTGGGTATTTATGATGAAAGAGAAAAATAAAATTATATAACCGTGTAGTTTTTTTTTAATGTTATATCTGTGATTTTTATTTGTTTAACTGAAATTGTTTGTTTGTTGTTTCTTTATTTCATTCAAATTGTTTACATTATTTGTTGATATCTAATTGATTTACATATATATAAGTAGTATTATTATGCAATTATTTTTTAGTTATTATTAAGTTGTTTGACCAATACAAAATTGAGTATATAATTATTTGTTTATGGGTACATATATATATATATTTTTGAGTTGTTTGCACAAGTATTTTGTAGTTACTTTTAATTTTTAAACTTATTTGGACTCGTTTGGTACGCCGTATTGTATTGTATTGTATTGTGTTGTGTTGTGTTGTGTTGTGTTGTGTTGTGTTGTGTTGTGTTGTGTTGTGTTGTGTTGTGTTGTGTTGTATTGTATTGTATTGTATTGTATTAGTATTATTTAATACAATACAATGTTTGGTATTAACTTGTATTAATAGATTGTGTAACGTTATAATATATTTTTAATACACTCGACCCCAACGAGTCTCGGGTCCCGGGTCCCAAGTTCGAGTCCCGAGTCCGAGTTCGGGGTCCAGTTCGGGTTGGGGTTTCGAGTTAGGGTCCAGGTCTGGGACTGGGTCCGAGTCCGAGTTTCGGGTTCGGGTTGGGATCCCGGGTTAGGGTCCGGGTCTAAGTCTGGGTCTGGGTCTGGGTCTGGGTCTGGGTCCCGAGTCTCGGGTCCTAGGTCCGCGTTCGAGTGCAGGTCCCGGGTCCGAGTCTAGGTTCGGGTCCCAAGTCGGGGTCCAGGTCCAAGTTTGAGTCTGGGTCTCGGTCTGGGTTCGAGTCCGGGTCCATGTCCCGGGTTTGGGTCCCGAGTCGGGGTCGAGGTCGGGGTCGGGGTTTGGGTCTGGGTCTGGGTCCCGGGTCGGGGTCTGGGTCCCAGGTTCGGGTCCGGATCCAGGTCAGGTCCGTGTCGGGGTCTGGGTCCAAGTCCGGGTCTTGGTCCGAGTCCAAGTCAGGGTCCCGGGTGTTGGAAATTATTTTACCAGGATCTTAGATCTACTCACAAGTATGTTTATTAACATCCTAAATAAGAACTTTCTAAAACGATGAAATAAACACATATAAAGTTTAGGAAACCTTACATTGGGTGCAGCGGAATTATAATGACTCCTTCCGTTCAGATCTCTAACCCTTGATTCCTTTCTGTAGCAGAGTATTATCAAGATCTGAACCTGGATCTTCTTCTCTGAATCCTTGATGCTGAATCTCCTTTGCTGTTGATCTTTCTTCACAATCTTCCTCACTATGATTGAGGTATTGCTTGATGTGTGTGGGCACTACTCTAATCACTAAGAGAGGTTCGAAATTTTGAGGAAGAAAAGAGAGAGAGAGTGGCGGCTAGAGAAGAGAGTGGAGGCTCAGGTTTTTCTGATTCAGAAAGTGTGTAATTTTCCTGAAGCCTTCACTATCTATTTATAGCATTCCACTAGGGTTTGATTTGAATTATATGGCATTAAAATAATGAAAAAATCATTTAAAAAAGATAACACAAGTGGCCGGCCCTATGAAAGGTGGACTGGGCCTTGATTTTTGCAATTTTGCAATTTTACCACTTTTGTATCTGATTTTCTCAAAAATGCCAATTTCCTAATTCAATCATTTAAATGCCAATTCTAACTATTTAATAACTATAAATAATTATTAAATAATATTGTCATTTATCATATTTATTAATTGAACCATACAAAGTATCATAATTAACAAATATGCCCCTATAAACTCTTTCTTTACAATTTCGCCCTTACTTAGTGAAAATTTCACAAGTAGACATAGTCTAATTTGTGAATTATAATTGATTAATCAAAACCAATTACATGAGTCTTACAAGCAATATTATCTCAACTAGTGGGGGGACCATGGGTCTATATAACCGAGCTTCCAATAAGTAGATCAAGAATTTAACACTAAAATTCACTAACTTATTAATTCTTCGTTGAATCCACGCATAGAACTTAGAATTGCACTCTCAGTATATAGAATGCTCTATATGTTCCACCATATAGACACATCATTAGTTATCCATTGTTATAATCCTAATGTGATCAATGATCCTCTATATGAATGATCTACCCGTAAAGGGATTAAATTACCGTTACACCCTACAATGTATTTATTCCTTAAAACACTTGACCCCGTATAAATGATATTTCAGCTAATGTGAAATGAGTACTCCACCATTTATGTTCGTTTGGTCAAGCTCGAAGGAGATCATCCTTTGCTTACTATTCGCCAGATAGAAGCTATAGATTCCATGTTTATGCTAGCGCTCCCACTCAATTGCACTACCGTGTTCCCAAAATGTACGTATCACCCTGACCTAAAAGTAGGCTTAACTAACAAATCAAAGAACACGAATAGCCTTTCAAGATTGAGCCTAATCATATCAGGATTAAGATCATTTGATCTAGGATCAACTAGGCGATATTGACTTGAATAGATATTACGGTAAGTTTAATAAATCTAAGTCAAAGTTCAATATCGGTCCCTTCCGATGCATACTCCATGCATCCAACTCGAGCTTTACTTTAACCAATGTTGGAAAGATCATAGTATTTCTCCAAATACAAGTAAACTCTTGTTGTAGATTATCATATCGGTAAAACCCCGTGTCCGATAAATCTAGGAAACTTTATTCACATAGTCATGTTTACTTTCCAATGTGTTGACGGCACAATAAAACGGGATCAAGTATGTGAAAAGGGTTTGAGATGAATTTATACATTATGTACATATAATCATGAAATAAATCATGTGAACCATGCAACATTAAATGTTATTTCGATCTATATTAATAAGTAAATCGATTATATTGAAATGAGTTTTATTTAGGGCATAAAACCCAACAAACTCCCACTTGCACTAATATAAAACAAAAAATGCGTTTCAAATAATCTCAACACCTTGATATACAAATCAAGTGTAGTAGTAGTAAACTCCTCGTAATAGGATCTGAAAGGTTGAATTAACCACAACCTTTTCTCCACCATTACTCTTCCTTTAATCACAAAATCATTGATAATGTGAAATTCCTCTCTATATGTCTACTCTCTTGGGATACTGGATTCTATACCTTTGGCAACTACTTTTGGTTAATCAGGATATTAACACTAGTAGTTTAAGGCAATTTGGAATGGTGCCAAAGATGTATAGAACTTTCCTTAGACTGAATAAGTAACTTTCGTGCAGCTTTAACATTCAGTCTCTCTCTGGTAGACCTAGAGACTTCAGATAGGTTTTTACACTTCTCCAAAATCACTATTCCACCCCCAGAGTAATCACCATCTTATCAGAAAGATTTACTAGCACATAGGCAAATTTCGAAATCTGATATGGTGTAGTCTAAGAGTTTTAAACACACCCTTATAGACTAACATATAGTTCCTCTTCTTAATCTTAAAATTTACTTGATTGTCTTCCAATGTTCTTCTCCTGGATTAATCTGATACCTACTCATTACTCCCACTCAACAGCAGATGTCTGGTCTAAGGCATACAAAAGCATATCTAAGACCTCTCACTGTTGATATAAGAAATTCTTTCATGGCTTTATCTTTTCTGGAATAGTTAAGACTTTTCCTTAGATAAATAAAATCTATACCTAAGAAGTTGTGAAGCTTCTATAGATTGCCATTAGAAAGAAAATGCTTCAGCATCTTACTAAAGTAAGTTGCTTGCATTAGAGTAAGTAATTACCAGGTATACCACAAGCCATAGGTTTAGATAAACTCAAACCTATAATGCTAGGAACAGGAAGTTTGTTAAGTCCATAGAATAGACTTATTAACTAAAATTTCCTTTTATGTCCTTGTAATAGAAAACTTTAGGTT
The DNA here is from genome assembly GCF_029168945.1 of Cannabis sativa. NCBI lineage: Eukaryota > Viridiplantae > Streptophyta > Magnoliopsida > Rosales > Cannabaceae > Cannabis > Cannabis sativa. The sequence continues at coordinate 37,698,959 of NC_083610.1, read as the reverse complement.
ACTCCATATGAATGGATTAAACCATAGTTCTATTGGCTTTCTTCTTAGTTTCTTATCTTGACAATCCATTACTTGTTTAAACTCACAATGGATTTTAATCACTAGTGTCTCCCAAGTCATAAGAAGGTGAGTTTCTAGAAACTCTCCCACTACGACAAGGTACCGTGAATTATGTCGAAGAAAACTAAATGGTTTAAACCTCTTTGGTTGTGACAAGACAACAGAGGCAGTGGGATCATCATATGTCAAATAAGATGATAGAACACTTTTGGAATCAAGAATTAAATATCTCCTTTATTTGCTACTTGTTTTCAGACTTAGTCATTATCTTAGAAAAGTAGTATTTGTTTGAACAAACACTTTCTTATCTACTGACAATGGGATGGTCCACCCCTAATCACTTAGAATAGCTAACAAAACATGGTTAACAGTTCTAGCTTTTCTTAAGATTTTGATTAGGTCATCCATGAATCTAGTAATGATTTACATTAAGTATACAACCATTACGTCATTCTGAAATTGTATTACCATAGAAGGAATTAGGCAACGACTAGTAACTAATCATCAACATGCAACTCGAAATTTCTGGGGAGGTAAGTTTGGATATAATTCAAAAATCAATTTAATGATCTTTGAACTGCATATCTACTAACTATTTCTCCACCCCTATCAGTTCGCAAGATCTTAAACCACTTACCTTAATGGTTTTAACCATTGCTAGAAATTAATGAAATTTTTCAAACATTTCAAATTTCTTTGCTAAAAGGTATAATCTAGAGTTATCGTTTTAAGAATACAACGAAAAACTCATATCCACCCCTGAATGTGCATCCATCTGCGAATGAGATGAACTTACTTTCAGTGGATATAGGCATATTAACTCTTTGCAGAGATTGATCTTGTCAAATCCACTATGAACAAGATACAAGTGCCATAGATTAAAAAAATGTGGTAGTGTCTATGATGACATAGGTTTAGTTACATCAAAGAGTTCTTAGAATACTGCAAGTGGATCCTGGTCACAGAATACCTAACTCATATTCCATACAGTTTTAATCCATTAATAGAAGATGGATATTAAACACTTGAGAAAGTGTAACTGTATTGTATTCTGGAATTAGAAATATAAGAAAATTTCTGTTTGGATTCTAAAATTAAAGTCAAAGACTTAAATTCAACCAAATATAATGAGTAATTCTATCTTGGACCACCACTACTGATACAAACTCTAAGTCAGATTTGCCCGTACAAGTAGGAGATTTCTAAGATTGAGGATTTTTATCAATTGGGAATAGAATTTCGGGATTATAATCATATGCGTCATTTAATTTCTTAAGAGAAAATATAATGACATGAAATGATTTATAGACCATTCATCCAATGATATATTATGGAGCTAATTCGAAATGAATAAGCTAAGAGGAATTAGGATAATTTCGTTTAAAATAAGAATCCAACGATGCTTCGATTAGCGAAAGTCAAAGTAATCTTATTTATATAATCTTCTTGTTTCATATCGTAAAAATACTAGTCTAAGGTGTCATCAATTGATGAACAGCTAGATGTCGCATATACAATATTTATCTTTCGAGATCTAACACTATTATGTATGTCTAATGGTGAAAATCCACTAGGGATTTATCTCATTAGATAAACAAGCCAAGTTAGACCAACAATGAAGATTCGAAATTAAACTACAACTTAATAACAGAAAATAACATGGTTCAATATAAATTCATACACAATTCAGAAATTATAAACATATAGTAAGTAGGAATGACAAGTGAAAATACTAAAACTTACAATCCTAAATAATTTCCAAGGTTTTCAACAAACTGATATCAGTGTCCCGTTTAGGCGAGAGTCAAAGCTACCATTCATTGAATAGAGTTGTCAGCTCGTCTAAAATGTTAAACATTCTAGCAACCTTTTATTCGATCAAGATTGGAATTCAGCGTTGTCCCGTTTAGGCGAGAGTCAAGGCAATTCTATCTTATGAGCTTCCACCATTGTTTCATAATTTGCAAGTCAAGTATGGTCGCCACCATTAGGGTGATCCATACCATACAAAACACTTACAAACTACTTATCATGCGAGGTTAAACGGTGCGAAATTGCTAATGAACGTTCCTCCATTAGGGAGGATTACTCACTAAAACAAACGCGGTGTAAAACCCACAATGGAGATCGAATGTCTCTTGATAATAAAGCTCATTATTTAAAAAGAGTTGTATTTTCTTTTATTCTCTTTATTTATTCTATTTATTTTAAATATATATTTATTTATTTAAAATTTCCAATTTAGAATGAAAAATTCTAAATATAAATTTTAATTTAATATTTATAAATTTTACTTAGATGGATATGAAAATAACATGAATTATTTCCATCTTAGTAATAATTTCCAATAAATATTTAGAAAAAAATATTTAAGTTGTTACAAAATTAATTTAAATTAATTTACAACTCAAATTTAATTTTCTATAAATATATATTGCATTTCGAAAAATTAAAGTATATAAGAATACAATTTTCGAAAAATGCATATTAAAATAAAAAATAAATCCTGGAAAAATTATTCTAATTTAATGTTGGCCCAAAATTAATTAATAAAATTAATTTACAACAAAAAATATAATTTTCCTATTTAATTAAATATATAAGAAAAATTACAAATATTTAAGTATGATGATGAAAATCAACTTAAATATTAATTTTCTATTTAATTAAATATACTAGAAAAATACTTCAAGCAAAAATATCACCTATCTAGATTTTCCTTTGACTAATTAATTCTATTTCTAATAATATACTTTAATTCAATTTATTTTAAATTAATCAATAAATGAAAAAATCATTGATTTAAGTTGATCCAAGAATTAATTAAAATAATTAATTTACAACTTAATCTATTTTTCAAGATAAAATTCGAAATTCTAGCATTTAAGAAATACAATTTCGAAAATTGATTAATAAAATAAAGAAAAAATATATTTTGAAAATTATTTAAATTTAGTTGAAAAAAATAAATTTCAACTAAAAATAATTTTCTATTTAATTAAATGTCATGAAAAAGAAATATTTAAGTATGATGATAAAAATCAACTTAGATATTTAATTTTCAAATTAATTAAATGTATTAAATTCAAGAAATAAATAATTAAGTGTAGAGAAGGCTTAATTATTAATCTCTAGTTTAATACTAGGAAAAAATATATTTAAAATAAATTGTACCAAAATTAATTAATAAATAATTAATTTCACAATTTATAATATTTTCCTATTTAATATTAGAAATAATAAGTAGTCTAGAAATAACTATCTAGAAAATATCTTATTTGACTAAGTATCTTTTCCACAAAATTTGAAAAAATATCTAATTTAAGTTGTACTAGAAAAATCTAGAACTTAAATATTTTCAAATTTAAATTTAATTAAATATCAAAAATTAAGTTGTAACCACTTAATTTGAAAATATTCCATTTTAAGTTAATATTTGAAAAGATATTAACTTAAAAAAATATCTAAAGAATCTTAATAACCAATGCCTAAAATTCCTCAACTTAATTTTGAAATTTTGAATTCAAAAGAAATTCAAATTTAAGTTGGTTAGTTGAAGATAACTAAATATCAACTTAAATAGGAATATTTAATGAAAAATTTAAATTAAGTTCCAGAAAGAATCTAGATGGTTATAATTCTATATTTAATTAAATACAAGAAAATACATATAGTTTAGCTTAGAATATAAAATTCCTTAAACTATATTTTTCTTAAATTAATTTCAAAATAAATGAAATTAATTATGTTGCTAATCAATTTTATTAGGTTAAACTAGTTTAATTAACCTAGTACAGTCATTCAAATCAGGCAAATGGGCCTTCACAATTGGGGTGGTTTGTGTGAGGGGTCTTGGGTTCAGTATGTCGTACCCACTTCTATGGCTCCCAACTCTCACACAAGGCCCAAAAGAGAGGAATTTAACCTTAATAAGAACAACTGTTATTAATTGAATAAGCCCAAAACTAAATGGGCCTAAATAAAATCTATCAATGACTATGACATTTTATTTAGCAACATTAACCTATATGCATCTATAATAAAATTAAACACATAGGCTCACACAGGCACACTTTGGATGGGTCCTATCATGTTGCTAGGTCATACACAGATGAAAGAAGATTGTAAAATTTACCTGTTACAAATTATTAACTTGACCAAGGGAGCCATCAGATCATTAGATCTGGCAAAAAGTAACCATGGCTATTTGCAATCAAGTAATAATAGGTTTTAAAAAACTTACACATAAGCTAAAACACATACTCCTGCAACAAGGTTAGTTGGATAGTTGGATGTAGGATTTATTTAATTTTAAATTAAATATTTAATTTCGAAAATAATTAATTAAATAAAAAAATAATTATTGAAAAAATAATTATTAAATATTTATTAAATTTTTCGAAAAATTTAAAAAAAATTTTGAAAAATTCGAAAATTTTTAAAAAAAATTTAAATTTAAAATTAAACCTACAATTTTTGAAAAATTAGGTTTCAACCAACCTAAATATCATTTCAAAAAAAAATTGCTAACTACTTTTAAATTTTAAATGTTATTTTATAAATAAAAATTAAATAAAAAATTAGAAAAGATAAATAAATATCTTTTTCAAATTTTAAATGTAATTTAAATAAATAAAATAACAAAATTTAAAAAAAATTAGCAAAATATCTTATATCATTTAAAAATTACATGATTATTAATATCTTATTTTTAAATTTAAAATAAGATAAGATATAATCAAATTTTAAAATAAGATAGATTTTTAAGCAAAAAGATAAATACTAATTCTATTCGAATTCAAATTACACTAATATCTTGAATTAATTTAAAAAAAAAATTAAATTAATTCAAAATGATAATTAGAATTGAATTAGGAATAGTAATAGTATATATACAAAACCATACAAAAAATTGGAAGTTAATTCCATGAAAAAGTATGAAAAATTGAAGAAAAAGGAAAAAATCCGAAACTGTACGGACAGTTCTGCGATCGCAGGAAACTATCAAGACAAATTTCCGATTTTGTCAAATCTTCAAAAAATCATAACTAATTCAAATAAAATCCAAATTGAGTTCTGTAAAAGGCTAACTTGCTTAATTTTTTCCATACTATCCAATAAAAATAATTCCAGAATCGAAATCACAATTATTTTTCACGAAAATTTCACAAACATCAATCAATCATCAAATAACACTCAATACAACATGATACCATCCAAAGAACATACAAACAATCGTTTTAAAGTCCAAATTACATGTAAGTAAATCAATTACCATGGCTCTGAGGCCAGTTGTTGGAAATTATTTTACCAGGATCTTAGATCTACTCACAAGTATGTTTATTAACATCCTAAATAAGAACTTTCTAAAACGATGAAATAAACACATATAAAGTTTAGGAAACCTTACATTGGGTGCAGCGGAATTATAATGACTCCTTCCGTTCAGATCTCTAACCCTTGATTCCTTTCTGTAGCAGAGTATTATCAAGATCTGAACCTGGATCTTCTTCTCTGAATCCTTGATGCTGAATCTCCTTTGCTGTTGATCTTTCTTCACAATCTTCCTCACTATGATTGAGGTATTGCTTGATGTGTGTGGGCACTACTCTAATCACTAAGAGAGGTTCGAAATTTTGAGGAAGAAAAGAGAGAGAGAGTGGCGGCTAGAGAAGAGAGTGGAGGCTCAGGTTTTTCTGATTCAGAAAGTGTGTAATTTTCCTGAAGCCTTCACTATCTATTTATAGCATTCCACTAGGGTTTGATTTGAATTATATGGCATTAAAATAATGAAAAAATCATTTAAAAAAGATAACACAAGTGGCCGGCCCTATGAAAGGTGGACTGGGCCTTGATTTTTGCAATTTTGCAATTTTACCACTTTTGTATCTGATTTTCTCAAAAATGCCAATTTCCTAATTCAATCATTTAAATGCCAATTCTAACTATTTAATAACTATAAATAATTATTAAATAATATTGTCATTTATCATATTTATTAATTGAACCATACAAAGTATCATAATTAACAAATATGCCCCTATAAACTCTTTCTTTACAATTTCGCCCTTACTTAGTGAAAATTTCACAAGTAGACATAGTCTAATTTGTGAATTATAATTGATTAATCAAAACCAATTACATGAGTCTTACAAGCAATATTATCTCAACTAGTGGGGGGACCATGGGTCTATATAACCGAGCTTCCAATAAGTAGATCAAGAATTTAACACTAAAATTCACTAACTTATTAATTCTTCGTTGAATCCACGCATAGAACTTAGAATTGCACTCTCAGTATATAGAATGCTCTATATGTTCCACCATATAGACACATCATTAGTTATCCATTGTTATAATCCTAATGTGATCAATGATCCTCTATATGAATGATCTACACTGTAAAGGGATTAAATTACCGTTACACCCTACAATGTATTTATTCCTTAAAACACTTGACCCCGTATAAATGATATTTCAGCTAATGTGAAATGAGTACTCCACCATTTATGTTCGTTTGGTCAAGCTCGAAGGAGATCATCCTTTGCTTACTATTCGCCAGATAGAAGCTATAGATTCCATGTTTATGCTAGCGCTCCCACTCAATTGCACTACCGTGTTCCCAAAATGTACGTATCACCCTGACCTAAAAGTAGGCTTAACTAACAAATCAAAGAACACGAATAGCCTTTCAAGATTGAGCCTAATCATATCAGGATTAAGATCATTTGATCTAGGATCAACTAGGCGATATTGACTTGAATAGATATTACGGTAAGTTTAATAAATCTAAGTCAAAGTTCAATATCGGTCCCTTCCGATGCATACTCCATGCATCCAACCTGAGCTTTACTTTAACCAATGTTCTGGAAAGATCATAGTATTTCTCCAAATACAAGTAAACTCTTGTTGTAGATTATCATATCAGTAAAACCCTGTGTCTGATAAATCTAGGAAACTTTATTCACATAGTCATGTTTACTTTCCAATGTGTTGACGGCACAATAAACAGGATCAAGTATGTGAAAAGGGTTTCAGATGAATTTATACATTATGTACATATAATCATGAAATAAATCATGTGAACCATGCAACATTAAATGTTATTTCTGATCTATATTAATAAGTAAATCTGATTATATTGAAATGAGTTTTATTTAGGGCATAAAACCCAACACCGGGCCGTGGGCCCCGTGTCTTGGTTCGGGTCAGGGTCCCGGGTTAGGAAGTGGGTCCAGGTTTGGGTTCGGGTCCCGGGTCTCAGGTCTGGGTCTTGGGTCTGGGTCTTGGGTCCAGGTCCCAATCCCAGTCCTGGTCCGTGTCCGGGGGCAGGTCTCGAGTCTCGGTTTGGGTTTGGGTCCAAGTCCGAGTCCGGGTTCGGGTCCTGATCCGGGTCCCAATCTCGATCCCAGTCCGGGTGCGGGTCCCAGGTCCCGGGTCCCGGGTGCGGGTCCTGGGTCCCGGGTCTGGGTCCTGGGTTTGGGTTCGGGTTCGGGTCAGAGATTGGTGTTGACCCTAAATCCTTTTTAAATATTATAATACAAGCTAATGCGGATAATTTGTTGTGTATTAAATAATACAACATACATTGTATTAAAAAATTTGATCGTAATAATTAATACAATACATTGTTTTATCCAAATATAGAGTTATTTATTATTTAATATAATACGACTCTTATACGGTATACCAAATGAACCCTTTGTGTGTTGTTTTTCAATTTGTTTTGAGTTGATATAATATGTTAATACTTTATTTTTATTTTACAATTAAATTATTGTCTAGTTGTTTGTTCATTGTAATCTAATTGTTAAACTTAAGAAATAAAATGAATATATATATATTTAATTTTTTATGAGTAGATTTATTTCTATTTTATTTATTTTTATTATAAAGAAGTGTACTATATTTTTAATTGATTATTATTTTAGTTATGCTTTAATTGAAGTCTAGATAACTTGTTAATATTTTCATAAATTCTATAAATTGTATCTTTATATATTAAAAGTGTCTATCTAACGGCAATTTTTAGTTTAACAGAATATACTCAAAATATTCTGTTAAATTTAACGATTAGGTTTGATCTCCCGTTAACAAATAAACCCAATAATTAACCCAAAAAATTAAACAATCTTTTAAATATTAATAATCTCTTTTTAAATTAAAAAAAAATCATCTTAGCCACATATCTCTCTAACAAACCTATCTTGGGAGAATATTAATATACCACTTCTATCTTTGTGTGATTGCAGATATACTACTTCTGTCATTGACCCACTTTTTAGCTTTATAAATAGAGATGTTTATATAATATTAACACTTTACAGAATATTTATAGATATAAACTTACATTACAATGCTATGTTAAAAAAAGAACTAAATAGAATAATCTACTACTCCAATAATAAATTTATTTACAATTTTATAATTACACTAATATTATTTTTAATACATTATTAAATAATATTTCAAATATAAATATTTAATTTTTTCAAACAAAAAATTTGTAATCTTTAAAAATAAAATACATTCAAAATCTTAAAAAGACCAAAATCTTAAATAAAACTAGCAATACGTGGCTCGGCACGTACATTCACCTAGTATATATATATGTGATTGTGTAATGATATATTTTAATTTTTAAAATTTTAGTTTAATTATTTGTGTCATTTATACGGAAACACATCAACAAATAATAGTAATAGTAATAAGACACATAAATGGTTATTTAATTAGAAAAAATTAAAAAAAAATAAAAATAACCAGAGTACAACATTATTTTTCGTATTTTATAATATTAAATTTATTTAGTAAAATTTTCTCATACTCTTTGCATGTGAGATTATCAATAAAATACTAAATTATATTTCATTATTAATTTAGTCATTGGTTAAAATATCTGATAATTTTTACTTTATTTTTGTTGGTATAAAATGTTGGATCAAAATCAGTATCTCACAAAAAAAAAAACAAACAAAATTAATAATAGTTGGTGTTACTTTTCATGTAAGAGCATCTCTAAGGATATATCAAATTTAGTGTTACACTATCACTAAATTTAGCGTCAAAAAGTATTTTCACTCCAACCACAACACCAAAAATTATACTAAAAAAAATATTCCTTATTATTATATTAATTTTTAATAAAATAAAAAAAATTAATATCATATTAATTAACAAAAATTGCCACAATTGTTATATTTAAAAGAGTCACACGACAGAAAGTTTGAATTTTATTTTCGGCGTGTTAAATTTTTCTAATTTTTTTGAAATTTTGCAAGATGTCTTAAAGAACTATAATGTACACGACCATAAAAAAAGACTAAATAAATCTCTCGAATGTCGAAACAAGTAGGAGTATATCAGTGTGCCACTTTTAAAGAAATGCAGTTTTCGGCGTATTAAATTAGTCTAATTTTTTCAAAATTTTACAAAATGTCTTAAATAACTATAATATACACTACTATATAAAAAATAGACTAAAAAAATTTATCAGATGCCGAAACAAATAGGAGTAGATTCGTACACCACTTTTAAAAATGTGTATTGTAAAATTTTTCAAAAAATAATTCTTAATTTTATAATTATAATAATATAACTATATAAAAATATTAATTAAATTATAAAAAAAATACAGTGATCTATGGCATAATTAAATTATATGTCGTGCACTGTTGACAAAACTTTAAAATGGTAGCACAATTGCTGTATCCTTCGAACAAAATCACAGCATACATAAGATTTTACCGTGTCCTTGGACTTGCTCTAAGAAATTATATAATTTAGGATCTCAAGAAATATGATTCCCCACTCGAGCGTGTCTTTCACACCACCGGTTGGTTCTGTTTTTGTTTAATTTTGTATCTCAAAAGTATATTTGTAAATAACAAACTTTAAAATTAATATTTTAAATGTTTATTTTTCTATGTATTAGAAAAAATGTTTATTTGAGGTAATTATATCCTAAAATAGAAAAAATCCCTAACACTGTATAAATACAATTATGACCACCAAATCAGTATGATACATTAGATTACAAGAGATCTATACATTAGATTACAAGAAGGCTCTTCTAATGCCTTCTAAGCAGATAAAGAAGAACTCAGTTGAATGAATCTTTGAGCCTCTTCAGTGCGACCAAAACGTGTAAGAAGTCCAATCATTAAAGAGTAATGCTCTTCAGAAGCCTTGACTTCATACCTGTGAGCCATTAAGTTGAAAATCCGGCAAGCATCCTCAACAAATCCACCATCTTCACATATAGAAAGAACCACTTTGAAAGTAAAATGGTTTGGAGTAAAACCTTTGGCTATCATCAAATCAAACAGACCAATAGCTTCTCTATACAAACCATTATATCTATAGGCCTCTATAATTGCAGTCCAAGTCATTGAACCCTTTACCTGGATTGTGTTGAAAACCAAATCAGCATAATGAATTGATCCACAAATCCCATATATTCTCACAATTTCTGCAGAAACAAAATGGACTGACTCGAAATTTTTCTTCAAAACTTGGGCATGAATCTCCTTTCCAAGCTTCAAGTTTTTCAGTTCACCACAAATACTTAGCATCCTTCCTATTGCTACTGAATCCGGTCTGTGCTTGGATAACAGCATTGATCTAATCACACCAAGTGCCTCATCTAGACAATGGTTTTCAACATATGAATCGATCATAGCTGTCCATAAGATCACATTTCTCTGCTCCATACCATCAAACAATCTTGCAGAATAGTCCAAGACACCACACCGCGAATACATCATCATCAACGATGAAACTATAGATATATTAGGCATGAAACAATTTTTGACAGCATAAGCATGAATCTCTTTACCTTGGTTCAAAGCTCTCAACTCTGTGCAAACCGGAACTATAGTGGAAACTGTAACAACATCAGGCTTGCTTCCTTCCTGTTGCATCCAAATAACTGATCTCAATGCCTGCTCGAGCCTCCCATTCGCGACATAACCCGACATCAAAGCAGTCCAACAAATAGCATTCCTCTCCTTTGAGAGATAGAAAACTCGTCTACCATTTTCCATGTCCCCACACTTGCAGTACATATCAATCAAGGCAGACTGAATGAATATCTGCTTTGAATAACCCTTTGTCTTTAGAACATAAGCATGAGCTTCCCTGCCGAGTTTCAAGGCTGAAATATCACCTATTGCAGGGAGAATGATGGTCAATATGACTGAATTTGGCCTTAAACCTTCCACCACCATCCATCTCAAATAATCCAACGCTTGCCATTGCAGCCTATTGTGTGTAAAACCAGAAATCATGGTTCCCCAAACAACAATATCTCTTTCAATAATTTCTTCAAACACTTTGGTTGCAAGCTTAATCTTGCCACATTTAAAGTACATATCAATCAAACTCGTCCGCAGCATTTCACTACCAATAAAACCGTTCTTAATCAAAAGGCTGTGAGTTTTCAAACCTTGCAATAGCGCCTTTGAACCCGCAAAGCTCTTGATGGCATTAGAGAAAGTATAAACATTCAACTCAACCCCCAATTCCCGCATTTCAAAATATGTATGCAGAGCATCTCTATATCTCCTCCCACCCGAGACCACAGCGCCTCTGAGTAACGCATTCCAAGGGTAAACGCTCCGGCTAGGACTTTCGTCGAACAGTTTATGGGCATCTTCGGCCGAACCACAAGCCGTATACATATTATTTCGTACGCAAGAACTCGTTTTTATCGAGCCCATTGATCCGAATAAACGTATGGATTTGTTTACCGTGGTCCAGAGACTTCGTACGGACGCAAGCGGTGATAAGGGCAGCGAATGTGGTGGGGTTGACGGGAATGCCTTCGTGGTTGAGGTAGTCCAAGATGGTGATAGCCTGGGTCAGCTTGTTTTGCCTAGCGAAATTCTGAATGTCCTTGTAAACGAAAACTGGGTTTTTGTTGTGAAGTGGTAAGGACTCTGGAAAAGCGTCCTTCTCTGTGAAAATCGGCGGCGTTTTGGGTTTCCTTCGGCGCTTTTGCGGCGGCAGCGGCGGTTGTTGCTGCTGTTGCCCTGTGGCTTTCCGAAACGACGACGTTATAGGAGGGTTTGGCGGGAAAGGTTGGAAATGAAGTGATATGGGTGAAGAGGTTATAGATTTCATGGTGTGAATTGTTGAACCAAAAACCTTAATTGGGCAGCAAAAATTGAACCCAGAAAAATGATGGTGGCAGTGGCAGTGGCACAGTCCCAGTATCAGTATCTAGCTCTATGTGTGTGAGGTTGTGACTTTAGACCATGTACCATCTCAGATGTAAACATTGTGATATATTTGGCGCGAAAAAAAAAATTATGGTAGATTTACATCAAATTTTAATATTGTGCTTAATGCACAATTATAAAATTTTAATGTAAAATTTAATATCTAATTAATGTTTTTATTAAAAAGATTAAAACTAATAACTTTAGACGAATTACCACTATTTTTTTAACTTTTTTTTTTCAAATTTACATTTTGGGTTTCTAAAGTGGTTGCAGCGCTAGTTGCAATAGGGGTTTCTATACGATTTTTTGTTGCAATTTAAGTTGCAGCGCTAGTTGCAATAGGGGTTTCAGTGTAGAATTTCGTAAAAATACAAAAAAAAAAAACTGTTTTTTCATTTTTACACTTTAAACTAGTTTTTTTTTTTTTGCATTTTTACGAAATTCTACATAGAAACCCCTATTGCAACTAGCACTGCAACTTAAATTGCAACAAAAAATCGTATAGAAACTCCTATTGCAACTAGCACTGCAACCACTTTAGAAACTCAAACCGTAAATTTAAAAAAAAAATAGTAAATGGAGTAATTCCCTCCTTTTCATTATTACACTTCAAAACAGATTTTTTTATATTTTTACGAAATTCTACATAGAAATCCCTATTGCAACTAGCGCTGCAACCTAAATTGCAACAAAAAAATCGTATAGAAACTCCTATTGCAACTAGCGCTGCAACTACTTTAGAAACTCAAACCGTAAATTTAAAAAAAAAAAAAAGTTAAAAAAATAGTATATGAGATCATTTTCCTTTATTATTAATTTTATTATTATTTTAATATGTAAGACAATAAAAAAATAATATAAATGTTTCATAATTTTATGCTATAGTTAATTATACTAATAAAATAATACAAATGACATAAATGTAAATAAAAAAGTAGTGTATTTATTGTGATGTAAATTTTACATCACAGCAAATGTTGTGCCAAATTTAGCAACAAATTTACATCACTTTTTGGCACACCATTAGAGCATACTTTTTGTTAAATGAGTTATATTTTAACTTTCCACCACTTATTTGCATCTCCATTGGAGATGCTCTTACGTTGAAGATTAAGGAAAAGAAAAGAAAAAATTGCATCATAATCCCCAAAATATCTACTTTGATGCACATAACTCTGCAACCTGGAAATATTACAAAAATAGTCTCTAAGCTCGAAATTTTTATAAGCTTGTTAGTTTTCATTTTAACAGATACGTAGTTGCTTCAAAAAATGTTACGTGTTGATATTAAATTGCGACAAAAGCTTTCATAAAGTTTACCTTAATGCACATAAGGCTCTAATCTCGAAAAATTGCAGTAACAGTCCTCAAGTTTGAAATTATCGTTAGTCCGTAAGTGCCAAATTTAATAGCTCGACTTGTTGCTCCCAAGATTGTCAAATGCTGATATTTTATTGGTCTAAATTATAATTTTAATTAAAAATAATTTAAAATAAATAAATAAATTATTTTAAAAACTAAATTATTAACTTATTTTTTTATCTTTTCTAATTTATTTTCTTCTCGTTCACTCTCAGTCTAATCTACCCGGTCCCAATCTGCTTTACTAGCCACAATCCACAACCCACCACAACCCACATCTCCCTTTCTCAACTGTATACTCCCTTAGAATAAATCTATTAGTTTCTCCTAAAAAGTCACATGTTGATATTAAATTGTGACATAAGTTCTCAAAAAGTTCACTTTGATGTAGATAAATCCTCAACCTTGAAAAATTACAGTAAGAATCTCCAAACTCGAGTTAGGGACTATTATAGTAATTTTTTAAAGTTAGGGACTTATCTGCATCAAAGTGAACTTTTTGGAGACTTATATTATAATTTTCCCAAAAGAAAATTTCAATATTATACATCACGACATGAACCCAACCCACCCTGACCCTAGTACAGACTTTAGACGTCGGCCTCAGTCACGGATCTCGGCCTCAGCCCGAACATCAGACTTTGACCCAACCCCAGCCCCGGACCCCATATCCAAACTCTGGAATGTGAGAGAGAAAATGTAAGAAAATATGCTTTTGAAATAGAAAATAACTTTTTGATGTTATATAATTTTTTGTTTTTTATTAACTTAGTTCTTAGAAAACTGTTTTCAAAATATTTGGCCAAACAACATGTTGACTCTGTTTTAGGTCAATAACGCATAGTCAATGTTACGACAATGAAAGTGTTTGAATATGAGATAAATAAATAAACGATACAAAAATTTTATAGAGGTTCGGTCCCAATTATATGGTAATAACCTACTCCCCTTTCTTAGTATTTCTTATTGGAATATGAAGATCACAAGAACTAGAGTCAAGTGAATTTCTTAATATTCTCCAAAGGATTTCAAATGAATGTTTTTGTAGCATAATAGCTCTCTCTGAGTATCAAAAATCCATCTAAATAGTGATATAAGCCACTATCTATGGGGTTACAAGTTAATAAATGATATTAATTACAGAATATTCATTAAAGGATGATTATTCGCTCAATCCCACGATTCTAGATACCTATAATGACCTGATCCTCAGGAATTGTGGAGTTAATATTGTGGATTTGGAATAAGTCCATTATTTTTTCTGGTCGGATGGCCCGGGCAGGATGCCACCTTGTTAACGTTCTTTTAAAGAAATCAACTTAATCTTCATTGGTCGTTCACAATGATTGGCCAGTTCACTCCAACTACTTGGACGCTTGGTCGTCGTCAATGCTGAATTGTCTCGGTTGATTCAACAAATTTAACATAGTACGTTATACTTCCTTGTCTTCCAGTTAATTCGTCCAATCTTCTACCTTCTGGATTTGTTGCATGCCTACTAGCATTCCATTTAACGCCATGTGTCATTTTGTTTCGTGCCACGTCACTTGGGTAATTTTAGGGTAACATTTGCACTCTAAGTCCATGTAGGAGCGTCTGGTCGTACGTGGACTTCCTAGTTTCTTCTTTGTACGATTAAATGGCACGTATATTTTCTCATGTGATCCGACCTTTAGGATTTCGCACCTGCCTGACGTGGATCCTGTCATGTCCTTTTAAATCTTTAGTTGTCATCACTACTTACATAGGTAAATGTGCATGAAAAAACGTAACTGACAGTTACACAATTTCCAAGGAAGTTTCTCAAATACAGATGAGACCATTAATTTTTCTTTTTTTTTTGTGGGGGGGGGGGGGGGAAACAATCATTACCCCCATTAAATTTTTTGCAAAAACTCTTTCTCTCTCCTTCTAGTATAAATAACCATCCGATACTCCATTTACTTTTTGTAGCAACTTCAAATTTTTTTAGAGAAAACCTTTTTGTTCTTTAAGTTCTTCTAGAGCAATCCCAGAGTTTTCATGCTAACATCCTATGAGTTTTTAAACTTCGCATTTTAGCTTCCTCTCGACTTTAAACAGTGAGTAAGTCTTCTTCCCATCCCTTGCATGATTTTTTTACAAGTTTTAATCTTTATATATTGCACTTCACTATCTATTGGAATATTTTGTGTGAGTGCACTGCCACCGTCTATTTGAAATAAACCTTTTTATGAGGGGTGATTTTAAGTTATTTCATTGTCCGTTTGAGATTAGGATGACCTTAGGTGTTTTAACTTCACTCGAAACTATGCTTTTAGCTTTATTTGCATTGGTGGTTGATTCTTTCAACTTTTGGGTTTCTTAAGAAATTCAAGAACTTTCATTTTTTAAAGTCTTATAGAAAAATCTCCAAAACCTTCTTTCTGATTCTCTATCTGTGCTAAGTCAACCCATTAGAGAGCCAAACTCTTAACTTATAAATTCTAATGTACTATGCAAATTACTTTAACAAGATTAAAGTAAACTTATACCATTTGATTGTGTGTAGTCTTGATGTAGATGAGTTTCTTAGCTTGATTTGCGTATTTTGATCCAAAATTGACTTTACCCGAGAGTTAATTTTGACTTTGACTATTACTTTTGGGTTGACTTTTGACTTTGAGCTTTTGTAGCCCTCTTTTAAATATGGTCTTGAATTCTTGCTCTCTTCATTAAACTTTTGCTCTTATGAAGTATGAAGTAGTTGATATACTTGTTGAATCCACTTCTTTGATTATGTTTGACTTTACCGAGCAAATATTAATACTATGTGAATTTTCATGTAAAATGATCAAGAAAATATTAGTAACAAATAATAATCAAATATGTGTATATCATCAAAATAAGTGAATGATTGACTTTTGGTCAACACTTTGCCCCCAACGTGATTATCACAAAAGCCTTTGTGGACTTCACTGAGGAATCATGCAACTTATTCTTTATTAAAACATCTCATGAGAGGTAAAGAGAATTCATGCCTGTACATTACCCTATCTAGAATTAGATACCGTACAACTTATTGTACAAACTTCCGGGCTTCATTTTTTTCGTCAGGTAGTGCTCATGTTTTAAGGTAGGTCGCGATGGGAGTCATCCATGAAGGAGTGATGTCTAGCAGGTTGATCTCTTCTGAACAGGTAATGCTTGGATCTTCAAGGTATTCAATTGACATGAGATTTGTTTTGTCCACGACTGTGCTACTTGCTAGTCGGGCCAATGCATCTGATGTTGCATTTTCTTCTCTTGTGACCTGCCTTATGGTGTACCCTTTAAATTGTGCTAGTAAATCCTTAATCTTGCTAAGACATGCTGCAATTTTTTCACCCCTTGCCATGTATTCTCCTGTCACATGATTGACCACCAATTGTGAGTCATTACATATGTCAAGGTGTTCGGTGTGTGTTGTCGAGCGAAATTCGCAACACCAAAAGTATATGATAATTCTAATAATACGAAGAAATTGTTTGAAGAACAAATGCGAGTATTCAACCTAAAATAGCAAGTACTCGAGCTGGGAACGTAAATACTTAATAGAAAACTGGAAATAACAAGAAGACAAAGGATTATAGTGGTTCAGTCAGATCACGATCTGCTTAGTCCACTGTAGCAAGAGTTTCGTCGTTCTCATTTCATGGTGGATCACTCCTTTATATACAAAGCAAGTGTCCAGTTAGTTATACAAGGATCGCATTCATTGTCAATCCGTTTGCACATTGTTTTACAGTAATTAAACTAAAAACGTAAACATCAATAAATGAATAACAGTTTCTATTCGCTAAATACAGCAACGTATGCGTCTTCTAATATGCGAGTTGACTGTTCATATTCTAGTGTAAGCTCGCGGGCTTAAGATAGACCTAACATTTAATTAATTTTAGGATGTCTGCGTTCTTATATAGTAGCATCTATGGACATCGTATGACGAGCTGATAGAACCTAGACATGCGAGTCTATATTGGTTTATCGAGGCTGTCAGGTCTTCAAGACCAACTCGCATTATAGAGAATCGATCACTATGTTTTCGCAGGAGTATAGAAAGTATACCCGCACATAATCTTGATACATGCGAGTTGGATCCGTTCTCTGGTTCCATATGACGCGAGTTACACGAATGCGATCACACTACAAAAAAACTCATTTTCCCCGACTAGTTTTTTGGTCATTAAAACTCATTAATTAGTCACCCAAAATTTTTTGTGACTAATTATTTTTAGTCACTATTTAGTCGCCGAATGTCGGTCGTAGAAGAGAATTAGTGACTAATATATTTAGTCACAAATAATGTTATTTTCTATGACTAAAATTTAGTTACAAAATATATTGAAGTTAGTCACAGTAAGATTGATGTATTGGTCACATAAATACCAGTATTTACTTTCAACAACTAAAAAAGTAAACTTTAACAACTAAAATTTAGTCACGAAAAAGCTAATATTTTGTGACTAAATAGTTTAGTTGGCAATAATAAATAAAAAATTACATAAATTAATTATTTAATGACTAATAATTAGTCATAAAAACTAATTATTATTATTTTTTAATTTAAAATATATTCATTTAAATTATATAATAAAAATAAATTATTCAAAAAGCTATATTTAAATAATATTGAACACATTTATTCATTACATAAAAATTACAATAGCAATCATAAAAAATTCAATTACATAGTCCTTGCTTGAATTGTATTGTCTATGAACTACAACAACAAACTCCATGAATCAGAGTTGCCAACATGGAAAACAGAAAAAAGTTACCCCAATACAAACCAAACTAAATGAACAAAAAAAAACTAACACTAAATTAGGCAAACAAACATAAAAAAAAAAATGTGAAGCCTCTATCCTGATCTAGCTCCAACTCAAAAGCTAGAAGCACACACCCCTCAAACTCTTAAAGCATCCTTTGAGCATCTGTAGGCATGATCTGTGAAAGAATTATAAGAAAATTATGAAAATCAACAACAATACATAGCTGTCACTACAATTTTAAATGAAAAATTTATACTTTATTAGTTCCGAAAACAAACTAATCATAGACTCATATAACAAAGACCATGTAGTGTAAATAGAGGGCGAAGAAAAATGTGCAATTTAATTCTATTGTTTTTGTATCAATTTGTGTCTAAGAAAAAAAAAATCTTAGCTGTTTTACCTGTAGATGGTTCATCAAGTATGACTATAGGAGGATCTCCAATCATTGCGATCGCAACAGACAATTTACGCTTGTTTCCTCCACTTAGAGAAAATGATGGTTTGTTAGCATGCTTCAACAAGTCAAACTCCACTAACTTTTCCATTACAACCTGTGCAGGGTAGCACATAATAAGAGTCAATTATTTGGTCATTACAAGTACGCCATAGTGAAGAAAGCTAATGTTCAGTGTAAAACTTAATTTCAATGCATCAATTCTAGACTAAATATGCACTGTAAAAAAACTTAATAGCTTAAAGGAATTTAAATAATCAAATTTCTTGCGGTGTTTGTAACAGAAAGCAGCCACACTTTACAAATGTATAGCCAGGCAATAAAAAAGATGAGAAACCCAAGTTAACTGGATAGAAACGTTGAGACTGAACACAATATCTAGTTTAACAATTTTGTAGCAACAACACGAAAGAACAAAAATTTGAGATGAAAACATACATCATCTATACGATAATCTGACACTCCTTTTAATTTTGCATAAAGCTCAAGATGCTCTTGGACAGTTTAAAATTCTAGCAAAGGCATCAAACTGTGGGCAAAACCCAATCTGAAAATGAATAACAAAAAATAATCAGCTTTCAACATTTAAAAATATTTTGAGCACCAAAAAAAAATATATGACAACATACCTGCTGACGAGCTGCCTTTGGATTGGTGCGAATACTTTTCCCAAATATGTAAGCTGATCCATCTGTTGTAGATTCCTCTCCTACAGTAAAATTGACTATGGTTTCAGACACAAGCATAGTATAGAAGCCTGATTGATAGAGTATTGGGACACAAGAATTATTCATACTGGTAACCTTTTGAAATCGTTGTAGTATTCTTTTAATACTTGGAAACACACAAAAAGATAGCATTGCCACCAATGACAAAACAATAGAATTAGATTGCACAGTTCAGACATTTCAAATAACAAGTATGAATCTCTTGGTTAAAAACTAATGCATACCAGATAGCATTGACAGAGTGGTTGTCTTTCCTGCTCCATTTGTGCCTAAAAAGCCAAAACATTCCCCCTCTTGAACTGAGAAAGTCAGAGACTGCACTGCCACTTTTCCTCCAGGATACACCTGAAATTTCCAACATATTTAAAGATTAAAGAAACAGATTGTGGAGGGGTCCAAACCAATAGAACTCACTTTGAGTTTCATGCTATTTTTTTCCTTTCTTTTTTCTCTTTCTGTTAGGGACACCCAATTCTCTACTTACTTGTACTCTTCTTTATTCTTAACAAAAGTTGTGTTTCTATAAGAGAAAAGATATAAAGCTCAGTTTGAGAACTATCCAAATACTGTGAAGACATACCTTTCAAAGATTACGCAAGTAAATGATAGCATTCTCAACGGAACCTGAAAGTACTCTGTTTCTTTCCATTGCCACATCTGAGTCTTCATCGAAGTCAAGAGCAACCTTTTCTGCAGAGGATCCCAAAAGTGGTTCTAAATGAGGAGAACCATCACGTCGGAAACTTTTTATACTCCACCATTCCTTGTAGGAAGGCAAGAGTTCAAGCCCAAGTGTCAACAAGAAGTAACAAATGCTCTGTGACAAGTGAAAAAGCCATGTCAGATCATATCATATTTCTAAGGAATTCGTACTCAATTCTAATTTAAAAAATTATAAATGGCAAGATATCCAAAACAATTTTTTTTTAAAAAAAAATGAGAAGATATAAACCTCAACACCAAGATAGCATATAGAGGCACCAGTTACATTCCAATCAAAAGCTGCATCACTAGATTTATCTTTCATCCCTTGACGCAGAAGAGCTAGTGATGCAAGCTCATCAGCATAGCAAAACCCTGGAGATAGTCAGAAGAAATTCTGCAAGAGTAGAGTACACAAGTCGAGAATGATAATTAATTAATAATGTCCTACAGTGCATAGTACTGAATCACAAAAATATGCTAATTTAATAAGGTTCATTCCTCTTGTAGCGTAAAATATGCTAATTTAACAGTTTTCACAGCAGCACAGTTTCATACAGGTACTGAAAGAGAGTATTTTTCAGCTTGATTTTAATACATATTCCCCATTTCTTAATCAAAAATAAAATAGTTGATATTAGACTTTCACTCCTGCTTTTTCAATGAACAGAAAGGTTAAAAATTTATGCACAATCCAAACCTTAGTCATTTACTTTGATAGTAATGTCTGAAGAAACACTTCTCCAGTTGGGTAATAGAAACTCACCTTGAGAAAAGAATTTGCACTAACAGTTGACTTAATAAGCCCCATAATGAAAGATATGACCATAAGAATGAGTCCAGAGAAAAAGTTGATCAAGAGAACTACATTGCAGAGAATAAAATATTTTTATAAGCTTGAAAGCGTAAGCAGAAATTATGATTGTCCGGACATCGATAAGGATAAAAATATTTCTCACCTGAGCCATAGTATGGTCTGAAAAGAAGAAAGAAAGGCAATATGTTGACGATGCAACAACTAAACCATATCCCAAAAACATGATGACTGTTGGCAAGAAACAATCCCTTCCGATAAACTGATCCAGACCTACAGACAATCAATTTTAATGTAAGTAAAAGTGAAATTGAACAGGCTTATTCTATTCTGGACAATAATGCATTGCTTAAAAAATACATGCATCTATATATTTATCTAAAACACTGCAGATGTAGACACAAGAAAAAGGAGCATTCATGAGAATTAAAAAAAAAAACAATACATAACACTTTTAAGTAACAGATTTCTCAATAAATAGTTTGTATGCTTATCAAAATACATTAAAATAAAAAAAAAAATTAAATTGATATTTGTTTTTATGCATTTTGAATTGCAAAGTGATCTAATTTTTTAACAATGATTTAGTAGTTCAAAATCAACAACTTTTCTCTATAAAATATTATTTAAAGATAAGACATACCAAATATACTAAAAAGACCAATTGCAAAAGAGAAAGGAAATAAGAAGCTGATGAAGTCCCATATGTAAGTGGAAGCCCAATATGAAAGTATAGAAACCTGATGAAGGAGGGCAGAATTAAGACAGATTCAGATCAAATTAAATATGTTAAGCATAACAAACATTTTATTTTTTGAGGGTAATTGTATTTATTTTGATTGAATTATTAATAAAGCGAGTTATTGATATAAGGCAAGCTGGGTAAAAAGAAATTTTATAAAAATAAATGAAATTAGATATACCAAAAAACTTTCTTTGATTATCTTGCAACAGAAAGAGATCTACAACAGTAAAAGTTCCACTCTGCATTATCTTGCAATGAGAGAAGTTAAACATAATATAACAGTACTATAAATCTCACCTTTTGAAAGAAAAAAAAAATCATTCTTTGTGGTTATGCAATAATTGAGTTCTCAATTAAAGCTGAGCTTAAGTTCAACTATGTTTTATGTTGGCAGATTTGGTTGTTTTTGAAAAATAGTGCAACTCACAGTAATTGCATTCCTGCAACATCTGATATGCTATAATTACTTGAAGTAGTAATATGAGGTAAAGGAACTGTTTTGATGGCTAAAACTACATTCATTAATAGCTCCTGTGATATCACCACCACTGTTGAGCTCCATTACTAAATTATTTCTTTTGTCCTAGATTGAAAAATTCAATACATTACTCCTAACTTAACATAGCCAGCCTCTCATTTGTTAGCTAATGATGGTGTTTTAATTTAGATGTAAAATTAGTGTTATTTGCAATAGGAGTATGCCTCATGTGGCTAGCTAGTCATACTGCTCTTATAGCTTATTTGCCTTAAAAGTTCTCCCATGCCACTCATTTTTTAGTGCCAACAAATATGAAAATAATTGAAAAACAAACTTACAATTGCCTTGATGCTATCACCTGAAGAATCTTCACAAGTTCATCGTAACTCCAAACTATTTCTTTCATTTCAATCTCAATTCACAAACATTTAAGATCTAGTTTTTCCTATTTTCTGACACAGTTTCAGCTGCCTTAGCCTGCTAATAGAAAGAGTTGATGAAATTGATCAATGTCCCCAAACACTATGTTACTGTTCCATCTTGTATGACTTATCATATTTTAAAACATGACCAATGTGACAAACACAAATGGTCTAATGGAAGAGACAGCAATATAATAACTGTACTAAAACTACATAATTAGAGTCAGTATTTTTATTAGGATTTATTAATATTTGTATTACTTGTCTTAATTCTCTTAAATTGATTTAGCTAACTTATTTATATGAAATGTAAGAGCATGGAAAGCTTACCATTTTTTAGACCAGATGTTGCAACTGCATTGCTTGAAGATTCTCTTATTATAGGAATTACACTATCCAAATTATGAAGCCCCACAACAATACCCTATGTGCATATTCATCAAAACAGTGAGAATAACTCATTTTCTTATAACTTTGTAGGCAATCCAAAACAAAATTACAACTCCGATTTCAAAAATAATTCAACATTGAACAATTGAACATTTTGCAGCAAATAAATAGAAAAAAGAAAATATATATAACCGGAACGAAAATATAGATTAACCTGTAGTCCGTAAGCTATGAGTCTCAAGAACAAGCATCAACAAAGCAAAGAATTCATCTTCATAGTCTAAAACCTTATGAAGAAAGGGTCTTCTGAAAGCCAATACCTGTTAGGATATACAATGACACACAACCCTTAACAATGGAGCTAAGTTAATGGCAATGCTTCAATTGCTAACAATAAAAGCAATACATACATAATTAGAAAGCTAATACCATGATAACCAATGTGTGATAACTTCCTACGAATATGCCATGTCTAATGCCGAATTTTTTTATAATTAATCATATAAAATCCTCTAAATATTTGACCAAATCATATGCTATTTCTCTACTTTATTTTTATTTTAAAATGTATTATATTTGTTTAAAAATTGATCGCTGATTACCCGGAGTTAATGCAGAGAATCATATACAAATTCCATGAAAATCAGTGATAAAGAACAATTAAATAAAAAAAAGTAAAACCTGTCACAATATAAGCTTAACTGTGCCAAGAGAATTCTCTCACAATAAGAGGGAAAATAAAACCTGTCAAGAGCAATTACCTCATTTTAATTTAGCACGAGTATATACCCAACTCCCAAAATCAATCCAACTAAGGATATCATGTTCTTCCAGACACAAGCAGCTACTTTGGACCACTATATGAAGAGAGAAGCAAGATCAATTCATATATAAGTAAGCTAGTTTTTTACCTATATGAACTACTCGTAGCCGCCGCTGGCATGGAAGGTTTAACACTAGACGAGGCGTCCTTCACTGGTTTTGAGCAACCCAAGCAACAAATTTCCATTAGGCTCAAAAGGCATACTAAGAAAAATACAAGATATATTGGGATACACAGAGGAGAGATAGAGAGAATAGTAGTGGTACTACTTTGGCAGAAAAAACATATAATGTGTTGAGACATAATTTACCCAGTAACAGTACAAAAGATAAGAGAATGAACAATTCCCTTCATTACTTCCTGTCTGGTGCGTAAACTATGTCAAAACTATATTATAATACACTCAAAAAGAACATCATTAGCTATCCAGTAATAATAATCAGAATTCAGCCCTTGCTTGTTGAGCAACCCCTTAAAAACTACAAACCAATATTCCATTCCAAGAGTGAGTGAAAAATCATCTACTCTGGCTTTTTAATCTGTGCTAAGCCTCACAGCCTCCACATACTAGGCTCGCAATCGAGCAACCAGACCGTCGATGCCTTTTCTTCCGAACCATCTCCTTCCTTCTTTGAGGTTGAAGAACAACCTTAATGGCAGTATCAAAAACAGCTTTGACATTCTGTTGAGTCTTAGAACTGCACTCAATATAAGCTGTTAATTTTACCAATATATACCACATTGGAACAAGTTAGAAGCATCTTTCTAGTTTTATTCTTATACTTTCCAACAACTAGGGCTAGTACTAGCCATTCTTGGCTGAAAAGAACTAATAATGCTAACAATAGAAGTACCAAATCGGCCATGAGAGGCTTTTGGTTTATGAATACATGCCACAAGGAACATTGACTCAACATTTGTTTGATTGGCAAGAGTATGGAATTTGCTATAACATTGGCCTACTGACTCTATCTTTTTCTTTTGTAAAATTATGTAAAAATAAAAATAAAAATCAATTGAGTAAAAATAAAAAGTGGAAAAGGGAAAGCCAAATCTAAATTCTAAATATGAATTGCTCATCCCCTAGTATGCCATATGCAATAACATCTCTAGAAATCCCTATAGTATTTTTAATCGATTGAAATCGACCTTTTTCCATCGAAGAAAATATGCACCAATTTGCTTCCTTAGCTCCTCCCCCTGAGCAGATGTTATGGCGTTGGCTCCCATGTGATCAGCAAGATAACCCCTGTCATCACGAAGATCTAGTTTTGTTCCAAATATAATACCTGATTTGCTTGGTCGGCAAGAATATAAGGTTCTTCCTTATACCATTTTGAGCTGACATTTATACTTGTGATATGGTATTCTTGGTGTGTTCTTTTCTTTTTGGTATCAGTATCATACCAGTCACATTGAAAAAGTACCACTTTATGATCATATATATATGATACTTCTAAAATATCTGTTATGACACCATAAAAGTCACACGTACTGCCACCATGTTCACCTTCAACCCAAACACTGTAATTTTGAGTGGTTCGTCCGACGTCCAAAATTTCAGTATGATAGCGCACGCCATTAACTATACATCCATTATACGAGAAGATTCGATGATCTGGCATACTTGCAAGAGCTAAGACTGATTTTGTAATTTGATGAGGAGATAATTTATATTTTTCATTTATCTGTAAAAGTATTATAACTATTAGCTTTTAGTAGAAACTATACTTAACGCAGTTGTAAAAAAATACTTACTTTTTCTTTGAACCAAAATGAAAATTCCAACTCTTGAGTTCGAATGATGTCTACTACGCCTTTAGATTGTAATAAAGCTTTGTGCTCGCTATTTAATAAGAAAAAGATGATATAAATATTTGTGCAAAATGTATAAAAACTAAAATTTATACGATAATTATAAATCTTACTCGATGTAAGGTTGTAACTCCGGACAATTATTTAAAATGTACCAGTGCAGCTTGTTATACTCATTAGGTTCTAAATTGCGAAATTCCCTTCCACCAAATAACCTTGTAGGTTGATCAAAAACAGACAACGTTGATTCATTTTGTACCTCACTGAGATCCCAATTACGCTCTGGACGATTGAATTTTGTTTCAATCCCGTGAAGATACATCGAACAAAAAGTTAAGGCCTCCTTACCAACATATCCTACAGCAATTGAACCTTCTGATCGTGCTCTATTCTTAACTAAATTTTTTAGAGAACCTAAGAACCTAAAAAATTAAAATTCATCATTAGAAAAATATTCTTAATTTTTAAAATAAGATGGATAAAATTTTATTTTAAAAAATAATTAGTATTTTACCTTTCAATAGGATACATCCATCTTGTATGTCTGGGACCACCTAACTTTGCCTGCGAAGGTAAGTGCCTTTGCTAAGTGGATCATGACATCAAAAAAAGCTGGAGGAAAAATGGATTCAAGTTTACATAAGCACTTTACAATTCCTTTCTCTAGTGAATCCAAGTCTTCAACGTATAATGTTTTTGCGCACAACTTTCGAAAAAATAATGAGAGCTCGAAAATGGCAAGTATCACATCCTTTTTCACATATGGTCGCAACCCAACTGGTAATAATCTTTGCAGCAAAACATGGCAATCGTGACTTTTTAAGCCAATAATTTTACCTTCACTTATATTGACATTCCTTGAAATGTTTGCGGCATACCCATCTGGAAATTTGACCGACCCTAACCACGTACAAAATTTTCTCTGGTCAACTAATGGCAATGTGTAACATGCTTGTGGTTTAAACCATTTATCTCCTTGTTTCTTCAAGTGTAATTCTTTGCGTAGGTTCATCCTTTGTAAGTCAAGTCTGGCCTTTTCAGTATCCTTTGACTTCTTATCTATGCATAACATTGTACCGTAGATACTTTCACAAATATTCTTTTCAATATGCATCACATCTAAATTGTGTCTCAACTTTAATTTTGACCAGTATTCTAACTCCCAAAAAATACATTTTCGACTCCAAATAGGTTTATTCTTTTGGGTTCTTCCACCATTCACATCAACCTTTAATCTTTTTCTCCTTTGCACGACTTCTTCTAACAATTTTCCATTATCGTCTTTAGGTATTTTTCCTGGAATGAACTGATCAACTTTTTCCAATTGTTTTAAGATATCTTCCTCTGATAATATTTTAGGAGGAGGACGACTTTCAATTTTACCATCGTAGCGTTTATCTTTTCGCCATGGATGATCTAATGGCAAAAAACGACGATGCCCCATATAACTAATTTTACTTAATATGGGAAACGAAAAAGCATCCACATTACAAATAGGACATGCCTTGTAACCTTTTGTGCTCCATCCAGATATTGTACCATAAGCTGGAAAATCATTTATCGTCCACAATATTGCAGCACGCATTATAAATTCTTTTTTATTTGATACATCATATGTTGTTACCCCTTCCTCCCATAATTGTTTTAGCTCATCAATTAGGGGTCGTAAGTAAACATCAATGTCTTTACCTGGAGAGTTGGGACCAGGAGTTAATAATGCCATTATGAAATTATTTTCTTTCATACATTTCCAGGGGGGCATGTTATAAGGCACTAATACAACAGGCCATATGCTATAGCTTGTGCTCATGTTTCCAAATGGATTAAATCCATTGGTTGCAAGTCCCAATCTGACATTTCTGGGGTCTTTTGCAAATTCTGGAAATTGTTTATCGAATTCTTTCCAAGCTTCTCCATCTGCAGGATGTCTAAGTACACCTTCAGTATTTACACGCTTTTCTTTGTGCCACCTCATTTCATCTGACGTATGTCGTGACATAAAAAGTCTTTGTAGACGTGGAGTAATTGGAAAGTAATGCATTTTTTTCACCGGTACATTCTTTTTCTTCTTTCCTTTATGTTTGTACCTTGAAAATCCACAAGTAGGGCATTCTGTAGCATCTTTATATTCTTTCCAAAATAGAGTACAATCATTTTTACATACATGAATTGTCTCATAACCCAATCCAAGAGTGCGTAACATTCGCTTAGCTTCGTAATGAGACTTTGGCAGCTTATGATCAGTCGGAAAAGCTTGACAAAGTAATTCAAGTATCATATCGAAACATTTGTCACTCATTTTATTAAGCACCTTGATATGCATCATTTTCACCAAAAATGTTAAAGAAGAAAATTGTGAACACCCTGGATATAATTCTTTCTCTACTTCGTCAAATAATTCTTTAAAATTTGTAGGTTCATTGTAATAAGTTTCCTCCCCTCCAATTTCATCATTTTAATTAGTTTCAAAATTTACTCCTCCAGTAATATCTTCAATAACGTCAAACATTTCATCATCCTCCTCCTCAGAATCTTCGTTGTCTTCATTTATGTCTGACTCTAAATCATCAATATTGAAGCTTGAAGCAGTTTCGTCCTCGCCGTGATATACCCAGTTTGTATAAGATTTAGAAAAACCATTGACCCATAAGTGTCGCTCTACTGTTTCTAATTCATGATAGTAGAAGTTCACACAATCGGTACAAGGACAAGGAGTTTTATTCTCATCATTCAAGTGACTACGTGCGAGGTTAATAAAAGTACTAACCCCGTTGGTATATTCTTCTGATAATTTGTTATTAGACCATATCCAACTTTTATCCATTATTATTTCTACACAATAAAAATAATAATTATTAAACATGTGTAAATATAAGTACTCTTAAATATATAACATACAATGATAATTTTATGATAATATTTTAAGTTTTCGAATTGTTTATGTTTTCAAAATAGAATTTTATCGATGGTTTATTGTTGTTAGATAAATAATAAAAATTTATAAACCTAACTAATAAGTATAATGTCAAATTGATTATTAAGATATAATAAGGTAGAATACTTTGCGAACAAAGAAATAAATTGAAAGAAAAATAATTTTATTTATTAATTTTTAAAAAATATTGCTCATATAAATAAAAATATAAATGAAAATTTCACACTATTTTTTAACAAATATAAAGGTACCCAATATAATACATTAAAATTAATACAAAAAATTAATTTTATAGGAGTAAAACTAAAATTATTATAATTTTTTATATAAAATTCTAATTTATGAAAACATGAGTGGGCCCAAAGATGGTATAATTTTATTTACATAGAAACCCATATAGTATTCAATGAAATAAAATTAAAAAAAAAATAGTATTTAGAGAAATTTTTTATTTTTTTTAAAAAAAAATATATTTAATTATCATATTTCTAGTCTCATTATTATTATTTTGTTTAAATAGTTTCCTATTATATATCTTTCCAAATTAAATAATAATAATAATAATAATAATAATAATAATAATAATAAATAAAATACAACAGATAACACCACCATCATAAACTCTTTCTCATTCATGAAAACCTAACCCTAAAAAATTGCCGTCACTCCTTCTCTCCTTCTCGTCTCCCTCTGTTCGACTTTGGCGTCCCTCCCGTTGTCGCTGTATTCCAATTCTCCGACGTCCGTGGCAGCTCAGGCAGTACACGGAACGAGAGCGGTCGCCCGAACACATTCGAGGTTGGAAAGAATGGGAATACATGAATGATATTTTATTTTGAATCAATTTATCTTTTGTTTTTGATAGACACTAAATATCAATCCCTACTCTCCTTCTTTTTGGTTTTTGTTTATTTTTGTATCACTAAAATTTTTCAGGATTCATGATGACTTTTAATTGTTTGACCTTGTTTGAATATATGATTCCGATTTAAGATAATCATTTTTAAGCCTATTTAATCTCTCTAGAAAAGCCTATTTAAAATCTGAAATCGTGCACCTATATCTCTCTGTTATGCCTGTGTGTAATATTTCTAAGGTTTACTGTGTATGTGTAATTTTACTAATGTTTTGAGGGTTTATATACTTTTTAGTTTGGTTGGCTGGTGATACGACTATTAAATGCCTTGTTCTAAGTAGTTGGATATCTAATTCTTTCTTAGGTTTGAAGTTGTATTTTTGTTTGTCTCTGTTGATAGCCAAAGAAAAAACAACTATATGCATCCAAAAACGAAGATGATTAATCCATGTTAATATATTTCCTAGTTAGTTACAATGCATATTGTTTTAGTGAAATAGGATAGAAATTTTTTCAAACCTGGTTGGATGTACCGACTCCTTCTATCTTCTTTCAAATCCCTAACCAGTTGAAACACCTGAAGAGTTTTTAATTAACAACCAGTCAATACAAGATTGTAAAGCCATCATAAATTTAATTTAGCTCATACCTTAACAAATATGACCCTGATTTGCTCTTCAGATTTGTTCAGGCCAATTAAGATTTGTTTGCGTTAAGAAAAATTAAAGTGAAAGCGAACAAAGTAAAGAAAAAAAATTAATTGAAGATAATTTGTGTATATATAGTATATATAAAGATATAAAGATATTAAAAAATCAAAATTTAAATTTTAAATTTTGAAATATTTATTTCAAATTTTTGTTAAATAAATGCTTTTTTTACCCTAGATTAGTGTAATCTGTTATGAATTTAAATTTAAATTAATATCTTTATTTTATTTTAAATCTTTCACTTAATGTTTGTTACTATACGTGTTTTATTTTTCAGATAAGTTAAAGTTAATATTTATAAATTATTGTTAATTAGCCTCTTGTTTCTTGTATGGTTTTTGCACTAACACTGCCTTTTAACTAATTCAGATATTACGAATTGGATTCGCAACATCGAACAACATGCTTCAGATAATGTCAAAAAGATCCTGGTAGGAAACAAGGCTGATATGGATGAAAGTAGAAGGGTATGCTACTTTTCATTGCGACTTGAATTCTGGCTTAAAGTTTATTTTGACTTTTTTCTGTCATTATTTGATCATATTACCTCCTAATTTGTAGGTTGTGCCCACCGCTAAGGGCCAAGGCACTTGCTGATGAGTATGGATCATTTCCTTTCAACCAATTATTTTTTTCCTCTTTCATTTATTGATTTATTCTCCCTCTCTCTCTTTGATTTTTTTTTCTCTTTTTTTCATTCTCAGATTTGAAAATGAAAAATGAGAATAGCATAATAAGAGTAGCTTGAGGAAGAATTTTTGTTGTTGCAGGTATAATTCTGTTGTATTTTTTTTAATCTATAGGGTTTGGAAAGTTTGAAAAAAAAAATCTCTGCTTAACTTTCACATTTAATCTTTGAAATGGATTTTGGATTTAATTTGTCATTATTATTTTATTGTTTTGATATGTCAAGAAATTAGGTTCTGATTCGAGTATTTATAGTCTGAATTAGGAATTTTTTATTTATGTTCATATTCTTTTGGTTTTGGTTCAGATTTATTTGATGGGTTCTTATTGATACTAGTGTTTAGGTTAGTCTTTCTCAGAAATGGTGACTTTCAGGTTTCATCAGTACCAGGTTGTGGGAAGGGCTCTCCCTACTGAGTCAGATGACCATCCTAAGATTTACAAGATGAAGCTTTGGGCCACCAATGAAGTCCGTGCCAAGTCCAAGTTTTGGTAAGCCAATGTTTTTTTTTATTATGATCTTTAGGGTTTTTGGAGTTATTTGATTTGGGTAAGTGATTTGTTTTTAGTTTCTGCTTAGGTATTTTCTGAGGAAGTTAATGAAGGTGAAGAAGACCAATGGACAAGTTCTTGCTATCAATGAGGTACTTTATTTGCTCATAAGCTTGAATTTGGATCATCTAAACATTGTTCATTGTAAAAATCATAGCTTTAGTATATGAATATGAATCCTAGATAGACATTTGAAATAAAGGAAGTTGATTCCATTTTAGTGTAACTTTTTTTTTTTTTTAATTTTTTTGTGTTTGGAAATGAAAGTTATCCCATTTGGTTAAGAGTATAATTTTAGCTATCTCATATGATTTTTGTTGAACATTTCTTTTGGTTCTAAAATGGAGTTTTTTGAGCACAAAAAGCCTGAGGATTACCAACTCTTAATGTGGCTCAATTAGGGAGATAGTACAACAATAATGTTTTGTACTTTGGAAATTTTTTGATAACGATGAAAGGTAGTATTGTTTTGTCTATTGGTTTTGGCTTTGATAACAGAGGTTAGCCGTTGAAATGCAAATGTGTCTTTGCATCACCAAACTTTTGAAATCGAAATCCTTTTAGTGAATATGTACTTGATGACAAGTATTGGTATTTTTTCAATTGAAATTTTGATTAGAAAACTCACATTTGACCACAATCATTATTCTTCTCTACTCTTTTCTAATAAACTACATATGAATGGGGCATTTTGACATACAAGTCATGCCATTTATTGGTGTTTTTTTCAATGTTTATTGCTTTGTATTGATAAATATTTCTAAAACTAATTTCAGATCTTTGAGAAGAATCTTACAACAATCAAGAACTTCGGTATCTGGTTGAGGTATCAAAGTAGAACTGGTTATCACAACATGTACAAGGAGTACCGTGACACCACACTTAATGGAGCTGTGGAACAGATGTACACCGAGATGGCTTCTCGTCATAGGGTCAGGTTTCCTTGCATTCAAATCATCAAGACTGCAACTATCCCTGCTAAGCTTTGCAAGAGAGAAATCACCAAGCAATTCCACAACTCGAAAATCAAGTTCCCATTAGTCTTCAAGAAGGTTAGGCCACCAACCAGGAAGTTGAAGACCACATACAAAGCAACAAGGCCCAACTTGTTCATGTAACTTGGTTATTTAACAATCAAGCTATAAAGAGAAGTTGAGTGAGTGAGTGACTCAGTTGATTCCTGAATCTTTTTTTTGGTAGAAACCTTTTTTGTCTGTTTTGTTTTGAAGGATATTTCAGTCGTTTGAGCATAAATTTTAATTTATTTTTCTTTTTTTAAAAAAAATTGTTACTTTTTTTTTAAGGAATTTTAGGATTAGTATTGTAATTATATGTAGATTTACTTTATCAGCATTCTCTTATATAAAAGTGTAAGTTCAGCATTCTCTGTAAAAATGTTTTCTGTTTGCTGTTTCACTTTCTTGTGTAGCAACTTATGTGATTTTCTTCCTGTTCTAAACTTCTCAATGATATATGGCTGTGGTTTGTTTAAAAAAAATTGATGTTATGCATATTTTTCCTTGATTGTCTTCTCCCTTGTATTTTTAATAGATTTATTGTTCAATGAAAATATTTTGTGAAATGTGCATGTTAGTTTTGAATTTCATGATTCTACATTACACAAGCAGTGCTGAGAAAAGATTATTCTTCCATTCTTGAATATTTAAATGAGTCTTACGTAATTACATTCATGATTTGGAAAATTTTAGTGAATATCCAAGGATTTTTACCTTTATTGTGCTCATTATCGTTGTTTGGATATTGTTTTCAGTACTTGATGAAGGTGGAATAATTCAAGTGGATTATTGTAAAGCCCGCTTAGTTAATTTGGAAATTAGCAGTTGGTTATGTTTAATTATGAAATTATTTATAGCTATTTAAATAATTTATGATACTGTTATTTATGTTATTCAGTAGCTTGCATATTTTGCATTTTCCGGTGTCCGGTATTTTGGAACTCGGCGTTTGGCTCAGTAGAAATCACAACTTAGTATGTTAGCAATTTGGGGACGGGTTTTAGACATTGGGAATGTCGGGAATGGCCGGGAATTTAGAATTTCCCAAAAATACCCCTTTAGTATGATTTATGTGATTTTATGGTGGAGGGGCAAAATGGTCTTTTTGCCCCATTAGTGTTTTGTCTTTTGTGGCTTTATGAAATGGAAAAATAAATGTTTATTTTATTATTACTTGGCTGAAATGTTTATTGCCTATAGTCATCCTTTTTTTTCTCTTTTTAGCAAAAATCTCTAAGTTAGAAAAAGAAAGAAAATTTCCAAAAATTTCACTCAAAACTCTCTCTCTTTTCCTCTCTCTCTCTCGGCTGTGCATGTGGGTGCAAAGGGGGGATTTTTGCTTTGATTTCTTAGTGGATTCTCATCCAAAACCAAGCAATCTTCAAGCTAGGTTAGCTCTTTGGTTTTCTCTTGAACTTTATTGAAATTTTGATGAAAATGTGATAATTCTTGCATGATTTATAGTTGCTGTTGCTGCTGTAGTTTTGTGTTAATTTCTGAGGTTCAAAGCATGTTTAATTGATGTTAATTGAGTTGTTTGAAGCATGATTAGTTAGGTTGTTCAAGCTTTGAGTTTTCTATGTAAAAATGTGGTTTTTGGAAGGAAAATATTGTGAATCCGTTCTGTGATGTTGCTGTTGTTTCTATTAGTTTGCAGAGGTGATATTATGCTTAGTTATGTAGAATTAAGTTGGTTTGATTGCATGTTTAGGTGTTTTTGCTCAAGTTTGAGTTTAGAACTCAAGCTTGAGCTCCAATGGCATTTTTCGTGTTTGAGGTTTCTGGGTGGTTTTGATGCCTTGGATTTGTTCTAGGGATAGTTTAGAACAGGTCTGGAAAGTTTGGGACCAATTGGGGTTGAATTGGTCGAGTTATGAGAATTTTAGTTGGCTGCCTGCGAGGAACCGGAATTCCGGTTGTGCATCCGGAATTCCGGATGAGGGTTCAGTAATTCCCGAACCGGAATTCGGTTGGGCAACCGTCTGTAGGTTGGGGAATTTTTCCGAACCCTAGTTTTCCTCGTTTTGAGGTTTTTAGGGGTATTGCCATGCTTTTTATCGATAGGGAAACTTTTAGTTCCTAGTTTTAGTCCGGGAAGTGATTTAGCGTGTCACTTATAGCGTTGTGATTTTTATGGTTTAGGAGCCGCAATCCGCCACTCGGCTTCGGTTCCGGTCGGGTTGGCCACACCCGAAATCGGAATCCGGGTAAGATTAGTATAACGGTATGCATATGTAGATTACATGTTTAGCGTGCATGTAGGAAGCTTTGCTAGATTACATTAGTCATGTATTTAGGCTTCGAACCATCCAACCCCGTCACGTCGGTACGAGTTTGGAGTATGACCAACGGCGGAGTATGACCAGGTTCGACCGATCAGCCGACACTTGGTTGGTGGTTCGGTCTATTGACCTATCCGTCGGTACGAGTGGAGTATGACCGACGGCGGAGTATGACCGGTTCGGCCGATCGGGGAGGATACTTGTCAATAGTACCGTCCCCTGAACGTTCAAAACTCAGTACCATGTTGGACATGGCAGTAGTGGCTCAGTACCATGTTGGACATGGCAGTAGTGGCTCAGTACCATGTTGGACATGGCAGTAGCGGGACTCAGTATCGTGTTGGACACGGCAGTTAGTATTATGTATGATATTATTATGCTTTTCTTGCGAGTCCGTCGACTCACGGTTTATGTTCATGTGTAGGTAAAGGCAAGGCTATGGCCGATGGACCGTGAGCGAGCTTATGAGATTGTACATGTCGGGGCGGTTAGGCTGGAGCGTACGATCCTCGGGACGGCAAGGCTGAGTTTTTGTAATTGGTCGTTAGACGACTTTATTTTGATGTAAAAGTTAAACAGTTAAAACGTTTGTAAATGATTTTATAAATCGGGATCCCGAGACTTTTATAATATGGTTTATAAGTTTAATTAAAAAGCAAAATTTTAATTAACCACGTTTTTCCATAAACCTCGTTGATTAGCAACGAGCTGCACAGTACGTTTAAAAATCACGTAATACGCCCTGGGTAGTTAGGGTGTTACAATTTGGTATCAGAGCCGCCAGGTTGTCTTCCGAAGATCGTCACGACATGTACAATCATCATCAGCAGTTAGCTCGGTTCACGGTTCAGTAAGCCTTTATTGCTTTAGTAGTTTATTTTATTCAGTTATGAAAAAGAGAAAAGCCTGTTAGGAAGCATGTTAGTAGCCTGATAGTAGAATAGGCGCATGTTTCATTTCTAATTTCCAAATTAAGCGGCATTAGTAAGCTCGCCTTGAATACGACCTGATATGCCAACTCTTGGTTTCGCAGGCGGTTCTAATCAGATGGACGCCAGGCGGACTACCAGGAGTCAGGGCAACTCCGTAGGGTCGAATCAGGGACAGGGAGCTCAGTTTCCCCCACCTGCCAGGGGCCGAGGTAGAGGTCCCCGAGGCAGGGCTCGTGGCCGGGGTGATGAGAACCCGCCACAGCCGCCTGTGCTCCCCAGTCGATCGGGGAGCCCGGTGGGAGTTGCGGTTTGCGGAGATGCAAGCCCGGATCGAAGAGCAAGACCTCGAGATCCGAGAGGTTGAGACGAGCGGGGTGCTCCTGCCGGTTCTGTGCCCATAGTTCCGGTGGCACCGCCCCCTTTGCCTGTGCCGAGATAGTGGTGGCGGCCCATAGATTGGAACCATTGTATGAGCGGTTCCGGAAGCAAGCACCTCCGGTTTTCCTGGGAGGTCCGGACGTGATGAAAGCCGAGCAGTGGCTGACGGTGATCACCAAGATTTTAAACTTCATGGGTGTCACCGGTAATGACAGAGTGGTGTGCGCCACGTTTCAGTTCCAGGAGGACGCCCTGGTATGGTGGGACATGGTGTCTCAGATTCACGATGTCACCACCATGACCTGGGAAAGGTTTCAGGAACTCTTTAATGCGAAATACTACAATGAGGCGGTCAGAAGCGCCAAGAGGAAAGAGTTCGTTCACCTGACCCAGCGGGAGAACATGAGCGTCACTGAGTATACTACTCAGTTTGATCGGTTGGCGAGGTTAGCCTCGGGAATTGTGCCGACCGACTTCAGCAAGAAGGAGAAGTACTTGGACGGGTTGAATCCCAAGATCAGGCATGACCTGATGATCACCACGGACGACAGCACCA
Source organism: Cannabis sativa (assembly GCF_029168945.1). Taxonomy (NCBI): domain Eukaryota; kingdom Viridiplantae; phylum Streptophyta; class Magnoliopsida; order Rosales; family Cannabaceae; genus Cannabis; species Cannabis sativa. The sequence goes on along the minus strand of NC_083610.1, from coordinate 37,662,263 downwards.
CCTATGCTCAGATGGTGGAGAAGGCACTGCGAGCTGAGGGCGCAGTGGGGTGCATGTCAGAATCAGTCAGTACTCCGGTTAGTGGCGGAGCTCCTACCCCTCCTGCATCAGGTTATAGCAGGGGGAGTAGTGGTTCGGCCATTGATCAGAGGAAGAGGGCACCCGCTGCTTCCGGTGGCTCGAGTCAGAACAAGAGGTTCCGGGGGAACCAGAATAGAGGGAGTCGTCCTGGTGGTACTGAGACCCGATTCTCCTATCCCGAGTGCCCTAGCTGCAAGAGGCATCATCGGGGTGAGTGCAAGGGTCAGGGATGCTTTCATTGTGGCATGCCCGGACACTTCAAGAGGGAATGTCCCCAGCTCGGCCGGAGGCACCGAGAGCTCCGGCGATACCCACTCCGGCCCGGGGTGTTCGCTATCACGCAGCCGATGCGGATGCCGGCCCATCGGTTGTTACAGTCGGCTTTTTATTAACAACTCGCTTTATTCGGTCTTTGTTTGATTACGGGGCTACACATTCTTATGTGGCGGCCGAGTCTTTAGTAAGTTGGGTAGACCCTTTGATAGATATGAATCGGGGTTTGGAACCCCGTTACTCAGCGGAGAATTGGTTATCTCCAATAGGTGGTTTAGGTCTATGCCGATCAGGATAGATGGTAGAGAGTTAAGCGCTGATCTGATAGAGATGAGCTTAGTCGAATTCGATATTATTTTAGGAATGGATTTCCTATCTAAATATTCGGCGAGCATTGACTGTAAGAGGAAGATGGTGGTCTTCCAACCGGAAAGTGAAGAACCGTTTGTATTTGTGGGTTCGGTTCAGGGATCTCGGATCCCGGTGATCTCGGCTATGTCAGCGAGAGAATTATTGCACGGTGGGTGCTTAGGGTTTCTGGCCGTGGTGGTGGACACCACTCGGCCAGATACCATTCGGCCAGAGGACATCAGAGTGGTTCGGGAATTTTTGGACGTCTTTCCCGAAGAACTTCCAGGGTTACCACCTCAGCGGGAAATCGATTTCGTGATTGACTTGGCACCAGGGGTGGATCCGGTTTCCAAAGCCCCGTATAGGATGGCTCCAGCTGAACTTAAGGAATTAAAGATTCAGCTCCAAGGGTTGCTTGACATAGGGTTCATTCGGCCCAGTGTGTCACCCTGGGGAGCCCCGGTTTTGTTTGTCAAGAAGAAGGATGGATCTATGAGAATGTGCATCTACTACAGAGAGTTAAACAAGCTGACGGTGAAGAATAAATATCCATTACCTAAGATCGATGACTTGTTCGATCAGCTTCAGGGGAAGACGGTCTTTTCTAAGATTGATCTCCGTTCGGGTTATCATCAGTTGAGAATCCGAGAGGAGGACATTCCAAAGACGGCTTTCCGCACTAGGTACGGACATTACAAGTTTCTAGTTATGTCATTCGGACTAACCAATGCTCCTGCGGCATTCATGGACCTGATGAATAGAGTATTCAAGGATTTCCTCGATATCTGTGTGATTGTGTTTATCGACGACATCCTCGTGTACTCTCAATCAGAAGAGGAGCACGAGTTACATCTTCAGATGGTACTGCAACGACTTCGAGAACATAAGCTCTACGCCAAGTTCAAGAAATGTGAGTTCTGGTTGTCTCAGGTGTCCTTCCTAGGGCACATTGTGAGTAAAGATGGGATCAAGGTGGATCCCGGGAAGATTGAATCCGTCAGGGATTGGCCGAGACCGAAGACAGTGACAGAGATCAGAAGCTTCTTGGGATTAGCTGGGTACTACCGTAGGTTCGTGGAGGGGTTCTCCAAAATCTCTATGCCCCTAACCGAGCTTACAAAGAAGAATCAGCGATTTATCTGGTCAGATAAATGCGAAGCTAGTTTTCAGGAGCTGAAACAGAGGTTGATTACTGCTCCGGTACTAGCTTTGCCTTCGGACAAGGAGAAGTTTGTAGTCTACTGTGACGCATCCAAACAGGGTTTGGGGTGCGTATTGATGCAAGCCGATCGGGTTATCGCTTATGCCTCCCGACAGTTAAAGGATTATGAACAGCGATACCCGACTCATGATTTAGAATTGGCCGCAGTGGTTTTTGCACTGAAGATTTGGCGGCATTACCTTTACGGGGAGAAGTGTGAGATCTATACCGACCATAAAAGTCTCAAGTATTTCTTTACTCAGAAAGATTTGAACATGAGACAAAGGCGTTGGTTGGAATTAGTGAAGGATTACGATTGTGAGATCCTCTATCATCCCGGAAAAGCCAATGTAGTGGCCGATGCCCTGAGCAGAAAGGGTCCCGGGCAAGTAGCTAGCATGGTTCAGATCTCACCTCAGCTAGCAGAGGATATGGTTAGATCCAGCATTGAGTTTGTGGTAGGTCAGCTTCACAACTTAACGCTGCAATCTGATCTATTGGAAAGAATAAAAGTCGCTCAGATGACAGATCCGGAGTTAGTGAAAATCCGAGATGAGGTATTGGCTGGTCAAGCCAGGGACTTTTCAGTGTCAGACAGTGGGATGCTTTTGTATAAAGCCAGGGTTTGTGTTCCGAACAGTGTGGAACTTAGAAATGAGATCTTCGAGGAGGCTCATTCTACCCCCTATTCTCTGCATCCCGGCACCACCAAGATGTACCAAGATTTGAAACCGTACTTCTGGTGGAACGGTATGAAGAAGAATTTGGTAGAATTCGTATCGAGATGCCTCACTTGTCAGCAGATCAAGGCAGAACATCGAGACCGACGGTGTTGTTGCGGCCTCTAACCCTACCGAGAATGGAAATGGGAGGATATTACGATGGATTTTGTGGTCGGGTTACCTAGGACCACGGGTTTGTATGATTCCATCTCGGGTAGTGGTGGACCGATTTACGAAATGCGCTCATTTTCTCACGGTTAGAACAACATTTACAGTGGATCAGTTGGCAGAGTTATATGTCAGGGAGATAGTGAGACTTCACGGGGTACCGAAGTCTATAGTTTCGAACAGGGATCCGAAATTCACCTCCAAATTTTGGCAAAGTTTGCAACGGGCAATGGGTACGAAGCTGAAATTCAGTACAGCATTCCATCCTCAGACAGATGGTCAGTCCGAAAGGACAATTCAGATATTGGAGGATATGTTGAGAGCCTGTGTTATGGATTTTGAGGGTTCATGGAGTAAATATCTACCGTTGATAGAATTTTCGTACAACAACAGTTATCAGAGTACGATAGGGATGGCTCCCTATGAACTGTTGTACGGTAGGAAATGCAGATCCCCTATCCACTGGGATGAGACAGGGGAGAGGAAATACCTAGGTCCAGAGTCAGTTCAGCGGACCAATGAGGCAATAGAAAAGATAAAAGCTAGAATGCTTGCCTCACAGAGCAGACAGAAGAGTTACGCAGATCCGAAACGCAGGGATGTTGAGTTCCAAGTAGGGGAACATGTATTTTTACGGGTATCTCCGATGAAGGGGATTAAACGTTTCGGGAAAAGAGGCAAGTTATGCCCTAGGTTTACAGGACCTTTCGAGATTCTCGAGAAGATAGGTCAAGTGGCATATCGGTTAGCATTGCCTCCAGCCTTATCAGCAGTGCACAACGTATTCCATGTCTCAATGTTGAGAAAATACGTTTCAGACCCCTCTCATATACTCAGTTATGAGAGTCTTCAGCTTCAGCCAGACATGTCATATGAGGAACAGCCAGTGCAGATCCTGGATAGAAAGGATAAAGTCCTTCGGAATAAGACCATAGCATTGGTCAAGGTTCTCTAGAGAAACAGTAAGGTGGAAGAAGCCACCTGGGAGCTAGAGTCAGATATGAGAGCTCAATACCCAGAGTTATTCAGGTTAGATTTCGGGGACGAAATCCTTTTAAGGGGGGAATAGTTGTAAAGCCCGCTTAGTTAATTTGGAAATTAGCAGTTGGTTATGTTTAATTATGAAATTATTTATAGCTATTTAAATAATTTATGATACTGTTATTTATGTTATTCAGTAGCTTGCATATTTTGCATTTTCCGGTGTCCGGTATTTTGGAACTCGGCGTTTGGCTCAGTAGAAATCACAACTTAGTATGTTAGCAATTTGGGGACAGGTTTTAGACATTGGGAATGTCGGGAATGGCCGGGAATTTAGAATTTCCCAAAAATACCCCTTTAGTATGATTTATGTGATTTTATGGTGGAGGGGCAAAATGGTCTTTTTGCCCCATTAGTGTTTTGTCTTTTGTGGCTTTATGAAATGGAAAAATAAATGTTTATTTTATTATTACTTGGCTGAAATGTTCATTGCCTATAGTCATCCTTTTTTTTCTCTTTTTAGCAAAAATCTCTAAGTTAGAAAAAGAAAGAAAATTTCCAAAAATTTCACTCAAAACTCTCTCTCTTTTCCTCTCTCTCTCTCGGCTGTGCATGTGGGTGCAAAGGGGGGATTTTTGCTTTGATTTCTTAGTGGATTCTCATCCAAAACCAAGCAATCTTCAAGCTAGGTTAGCTCTTTGGTTTTCTCTTGAACTTTATTGAAATTTTGATGAAAATGTGATAATTCTTGCATGATTTATAGTTGTTGTTGCTGCTGTAGTTTTGTGTTAATTTCTGAGGTTCAAAGCATGTTTAATTGATGTTAATTGAGTTGTTTGAAGCATGATTAGTTAGGTTGTTCAAGCTTTGAGTTTTCTATGTAAAAATGTGGTTTTTGGAAGGAAAATATTGTGAATCCGTTCTGTGATGTTGCTGTTGTTTCTATTAGTTTGCAGAGGTGATATTATGCTTAGTTATGTAGAATTAAGTTGGTTTGATTGCATGTTTAGGTGTTTTTGCTCAAGTTTGAGTTTAGAACTCAAGCTTGAGCTCCAATGGCATTTTTCGTGTTTGAGGTTTCTGGGTGGTTTTGATGCCTTGGATTTGTTCTAGGGATAGTTTAGAACAGGTCTGGAAAGTTTGGGACCAATTGGGGTTGAATTGGTCGAGTTATGAGAATTTTAGTTGGCTGCTCGCGAGGAACCGGAATTCGGTTGTGCATCGGAATTCGGATGAGGGTTCGATAATTCCCGAACCGGAATTCGGTTGGGCAACCGTCTGTCAGGTTGGGGAATTTTTCCGAACCCTAGTTTTCCTCGTTTTTAGGTTTTTAGGGGTATTGCCATGCTTTTTATCGATAGGGAAACTTTTAGTTCCTAGTTTTAGTCCCCGGGAAGTGATTTAGCGTGTCACTTATAGCGTTGTGATTTTTATGGTTTAGGAGCCAGTAATCCGCCACTCAGCTTCAGTTCCAATCAAAGTTGACCTAAGACACCCGAAATCGGAATCCGAGTAAGATTAGTATAACAGTATGCATATGTAGATTACATGTTTAGCGTGCATGTAGGAAGCCTGCTAGATTACATTAGTCATGTATTTAGGCTTCGAACCATCCAACCCTGTCACGTCGGTACGAGTGGAGTATGACCGCGGAGTATGACCAGGTTCGACCGATCAGTCGACACTTGGTTGGTGGTTCAGTGCTATTGACCTATCCCGTCGGTACAGGCTGGAGTATGACCAGCAGCCGGAGTATGACCGGTTCGACCGATCAGGAGGATACTTGTCAATAGTACCGTCCCCTGAACGTTCAAAACTCAGTACCATGTTGGACATGGCAGTAGTGGCTCAGTACCATGTTGGACATGGCAGTAGTGGCTCAGTACCATGTTGGACATGGCAGTAGCGGGACTCAGTATCGTGTTGGACACGGCAGTTAGTATTATGTATGATATTATTATGCTTTTCTTACTGAGTCTGTCGACTCACAGTTTATGTTCATGTGTAGGTAAAGGCAAGGCTATGGCTGATGGACCGTGAGCGAGCTTATGAGATTGTACATGTCGGGGCGGTTAGGCCTGGAGCGTACGATCCTCGGGACAGCAAGGCTGAGTTTTTTTGTAACTGGTCGTTAGACGACTTTATTTTGATGTAAAAGTTAAACAGTTAAAACGTTTGTAAATGATTTTATAAATCGGGATCCCGAGACTTTTATAATATGGTTTATAAGTTTAATTAAAAAGCAAAATTTTAATTAACCACGTTTTTCCATAAACCTCGTTGATTAGCAACGAGCTGCACAGTACGTTTAAAAATCACGTAATACGCCCTGGGTAGTTAGGGTGTTACAATTATCATGTTGGATTCAACAGTTTCTACCTCTGCATAATTACAGTAGCACGCTGATGTTAGTGATGCAAGTTGGTGGCCAACCTGGAGACTCTTCTATAAGCAATTTTATTTTTAACACATGTATTAAATAATTAGGTTAATATACCAATAATAAAATTTTATCAAATAGTAATTACATTAGATTTCATTTGTGACAATTCAAACAAAGAAAACACAAAAGTTAACATTAACAAAGTGTTATCATTAAAAGAGTTTGTTGACTCTCTTTTTCCAAGTTTGTAATTGTTTCTCTCCCTTCTCCTCTTGTGGGTTGTTGCAATTACATCTAAAAAAAAAGTGTTATCATTAATAAATTGTAACATTAACAAAGTATTATTATTGTAACCTAACTTGACTGAAACAGAAAAAGGTTCTGTTCTTTTCAAGTGATCTGGATGCTAAGAGAATTGTAATAATAATATTAATAATAGTGTTGTGATTTACAGGATGTTAAGTTTGATGAGGGGCCAGGATTGTTGTTGTAGTAACTAAAATTAAATATTAAAAATAAATTCAACTTAAAAATCATAAATCAAATTAATTTATTTTGCAACAAAATTTTAGTAGTAAAATTCACTATTTGTTATGATATTTTGTTAGTAAAAATAATTTTTTTTAACTATATATTTGCTACTAATTCAATAACTATATATATTTTTTAAAAAAAATATAATTTATGTTAATCATATTTTTTTAAAGATTAAATTAGTAGTTAATGTATATTCAATATAGTAATAATTAATCTTATATTTTAAGGAAACTAAATAATTACTTGGTACATATAAATTATTAATAATTGTAAAAATAAAATATTTTAAGACTAATATTTTAGTTGTAAATGATCATTAACTTTTACTGACTAACTATTTCGTCACAAATTTTAAATTTTTAATGACTAAATAATTTAGTCACCAAAAATTATTAGTCTCGCCACTATTATAATTTGGCGAAACAGTTTTAGTGACTAAATACTATTTTAGTCACTAAATATAACAAACTGTGACTAAAAAATTGGTCATTGATTTTTTTGGTTCCAAATAAACATTGTCTCGTGACTAAAATTATTTACGACTAAAAATTAGTCACAAAATCTAACTATTAGTGACTAAGTTGATTTGGTCACAAAAAATCTAGTCGCTGAAAATGTATTTTCTTGTAGTGTCAGACTTTGATTATGCTCGCATCATCTCACTGATTCTAGCTCATGCGAGGTTTTAAACTCGAGGAGTCTCTCATGGACATCTCAGCTTTTCTTGGAAAACTGAATACACGTGTCCTCCAAACAGGAGTCTGGTCTCGAGTTTCTAGGTGAGAGAAATCTCACTATATCAGTGTGTACCCCCTTAGCTAACTTGAGTCCAGCAATTAATGTTTCATACTTTGCTTCATTATTCAAAGCATGGAATCTAAATTTAACCCCATGAAGCCTTTTCCCTTATGGGGTTATTAAAGCAATTCCTGCACCATAAAGTTGCTCGGTGGATAACCCATCTACGTGTAGTTTCTAGATCAGCCCTTGCTCTTCCTTTTTCTCTAGTTTTTGCTTCTGCTCTTACTCTTGTTTCTTCTATGGCTTAGCAATATCTTCAATCTTAAGATCTTGATTGTTCGTTCATTCAGCCATAAAATTTGCTAGAGCTTGTCTTTTTATTGCTATCCTGGTTGATATGTGATCATATATTGCCCTAGCTTAATTGCCCATTTTAATAGCTGACCAGATGCATCTAGTTTTTATAAAACCTGTCGAAGTGGTTGGTTGGTGTACACCTTGATGGGATGAGCCTAGAAATATGGTCGTAATTGTTGGAAATTATTTTACCAGGATCTAGATTTACTAACAAGTATGTTTGATTAACACCCTAATATGAATTCTAAAACAATGAAAATAAACACATATAAAGTTTAGAAAACCGTACAGTGGGTGCAGCGAAATATTATGACTCCTTCCATTCAGATCTCTAGCCCTTGATTCCTTTCTGTAGCAGAGCATAATCAAGATCTGAATCTGGATCTTCTTTTCTCCTTCTTTGATGCAGAATTTCCATAGTCTTACATACTATGATTGAGATACCACTTGATGTGTGTGGGCACTACTCATTCACTCAAGGAATTTCGAAATTTAGAGAGAAGAAAAGAGAGAGAGGTGTGTGGCTATCTCAGAGAAACTAATTGTTCAAGGGTTGTGTAAGTTCAATGTTTCCTGAAGCCAACACTTTATATTTATAGAAAACCCTCTAGGTTAGAATTGTATGGCATTAAAATAATGGAAACTACAAATGGAAATCCTCATGCATGTGGCCGGCCATACAAAGGGATTGGGCCTCACTTTGCAACTTTCCCATTTTGTTATTTTCCATTCCCATTTTCTCAAAAATGCCAATTTTCCAATTTAACCTTTTAAATGCCAATTCTAATTATTTAATAATAATTATTAAATAATATTGCCATTTAATATATTTATTAATTTAGACATATAAAGTCTTTTAATCAATAAATAAACCTAGAATCTCTTTTCTTTACAATTTCGCCCTTGCTTAGTGAAAATTCATAAAGTAGACATAGTCTAACTTTTAGAATTATAATTAATTAATTAAAATCAATTAACTGAGTCTTACAAGCAGTATGGTCTCAACTAGTATGGGGACCATGGGTCTATATAACCGAGCTTCCAATAAGTCGAACCGAATTTACCAAGTAAATTACCTAACTTATTAATTCCTCATTGAATCCACACTTAGAACTTGGAATTGCACTCTCAGTCATATAGAATGCTCTATATGTTCCATGATATAGACACGTCATTATTCATCCATTTTTATAACCCTAATGTGATCAATGACCCTCTAATAGATGATCTACATTGAAAAGGCACTACTGTTACCGCTACACCTTCAATGTATTTTATCCTTAAAATACTTAGCTCCATATAAATGATATTTCAGCAAAGTGAAATGAGATCTCCACCATTTATTTCTGTTTAGCCAAGCTCGAAGGATATCATCGTTTCACTTCTAAGTTCCTATAGAAGTTATAGATTCCATCTTTATGGTAGCGCTCCCACTCAATTATACTATCATGTTCCCAAAATGTACGTATCACCCTGACCCAAAAGTAGGCTTAACTAACAAATCAAAGAACATGTATAGTACTCTTGAGATCGAACCTACCCATATCAGGATTAAGGTCATTTGATCTAGGATCAACAGGTGATATTGAATTGAATAGATATTACGGTAAGTTTTAATATATCTAATCAAAGTTCAATATCGGTCCCTTCCGATGTATACTCCATACATCCGATATTGGTAAACTTTGCCAATGTCCTGAAAATGACACAACACTTTTCCAAGGTGTAAGAATACCTATCACTGATTATACCATGTCAGTCTAAATCCAGTGTTCTGACAAATTAGGGAATAAACTTTTGAACATATAATTAAGATTATATTCCACTGTGCTGACAACACTATAATCTTTAACAAACTCATATGTTCTGGACTTAAAAAGAATTCATACATTATATACATATAATCATGAAATAAATCATGTGAACCATGCAACATAAAATATTATTTCTGATCTTTATTAATAAGTAAATCTGATTATATTGAAATGAGTTTTATTTAGGGCACAAAACCCAACAGTAATTTCCTTGATGTGAGCAGAAGACAGTAGGTTAATTTTTTAATTGGAGGGTACCAGCCCTTTGCATCAATTAGCCTTTTGCTGACATAATACATAGGATGTTGGGCGCCTTCTTCTTCTCTAATCAGGATGAAACTTACTGCAAATTCTATCGCTACCAAATAAATTCCCAACTCTTTTTCATCTAGAGGTTTTGATAGGAAAGGAGGTTGTGCGAATTATTTCTTTAGTTCTTGGAAAGATTGTTTGTACTTCTCAGTCCATTCAAACTTCTTATTTCCTTGGAGGATATTGAAAAAAGGGAACACATTTGTTAGTAGACTTTGACACGAATCTATTGAGGGCGACTATCTAACCAGTTAAGCTTTAAACTTCCATGATTTTTATAGGTGATTTCATGCCCACAAGGACTTGTATTTTTTTTTTTTTGGATTGGCCTCTATTCCTCGGGAATTTACGATGAAATTTAAGAATTTGCCCGAACCTCATCGAAATGAACACTTGAGGGGATTAAGCTTCATACTGTATTTTCTCAAGATTTTGAAACATTCATCCAGGTCCTCTATATGCCCCTAGCTCTTGAGGATTTTCTTGAACTGGAAGGCTAGTAAAGGAAACTTCTAGATGGACGTTCTAAAGTCGGAATACTCCATTAGCAAACATCTTTGCAAACAACTGAAGATCATCCAATTAGAAGTGGAAAACTTAGAGGGAAAAGAGAAAGAGAATTATTAATAGTTCGGTTGCTCTCAAACATGGAATGAAATGCTTAAACAGAGTATAGACTTATGTTTAAAGGTAGTTTAGGAAGTATAAGTCAAAGAGCCCTGACTAAAGAATTACAAACAATGAGTCTCTAGTAGAAATTCATATACAAGTGAGGGTATGGGAGGTATAGCAGTGATGGATAAAGTAAGGTCTGTTCAGCATGGTGCCAATTATATTTATTGTATCCTTACCCCAAAACTTTACTGGTTAATATATTATGAGTTTGTATAATTAACCTATCGTTAAAGGTCAACAGTAAGTTAATACATGGGCTACAATAACCATAGTAGAGTTTACACTTCCATATTCTAACTGATCTGATCTTTGAACATTCTATTGACCAGGCATTGGTAGGTAGCTTTAACATTTTTTAGTTCGAATGGCATAACCTTGTAGCAATATAGGTCAACATCTGTTCAGAAGCTTGTGTGGTCCTGATCAGGTAGATACATCTTAATCTGATTATATTCTGAGTTAGCATCCATAAAGCTTAAGATCTCAAGCTTGGTCGTAGCATCCACCAACTGGTCAATCCTGGAAACTGGAAGTAATCCTTCGGGCATGCCTTGTTCAAATTGGTGAATTCTATGCACTCTCAATTTACCATTAGGTTTTGGGACCAACACCAAATTTAGCACCCAAATTGGATAAAATGCTTCTATGATGAACTTATTAGCTCGAAGCTTTTCCACTTCCTCTTTAAGAGCTTAGGCTCTTTTTTGTCAAGTAGTCCCCTCTTTTGTTATACTGGTAGGAAATTATGAGTATCAATATTTAGGACGTGGAAAATTATAGATGGATAGATCCTAGCCATGTCATTGTGCGACCAGGAAAAAAATTGAGATTTTCCCTTAAAAATTTGATCAAAGTAGATTTTATTTCTGTCAGTAAACCTCGACATATCTTGATTATCATGGTTGGTTTGGTTGGGTCTATCTCCATGTCTTATAATTCTTCTACTATCCATATATTTGCATCAGGGTCCCCAAAGCAAGGATCCATCTCATCATCCCCGCCTTGGACGGATTCTTATTTGTTTTCAATTTGTTCATCCTTTTAACTTTGGTCAAACTTGTCTTCCTTCTTTTTCTTTGTGAGCGTGATGTTGTAGCATTGGCGGGCCAAAAGCTGGTCTCCCTTTATACACCCAACTTCATTTTTGGTGGGGAACTAGGTGATAAATGGAAGTTATTACCTTCAAGTCATACATTGTTGTTCATCCTATCATAATGTTTAAGGCGGATGGTACATAAATCACCAAAAATTGTGCCATGGCAGTGCTACCAGTGAGCACTTTTCCCATAGTGAGAGAGAGATGGATGACTCCCAGAGGTGCAATACTATGGCCTAAAAAATCATAAATTAACTATTCACATGGAACGAGGTCTTTGAGCTAGAGGCCCATCTTTTTGTATGTTGTTTTGAAGAGGATGTTTGATGAGGCCCCGTCATCGATCACGGATCGAGCCACAGTCATGTTTGCTATTTACATTTCTATGACCAGTGGGTCGTTGTGGGGGGAGGGGGTAATGGACGTGTATAGATCGATGTCACTAAATGACACAAATGTGTCATCATGACGTGGTTGCTTGGGAATTCGTTCTTTGACAATTAACACTTCCTCTTTTTTCTCATATTGGAGTGTTCGAGCTTATCTTTCACGTGCTTTACCAGTGTTTCCAGTAATGTAGGGTCCTCTAACTATCACATTCAGATGCCCATCAACTAGGGGTGGCATCAGACAATTTTGAGCGTTATCCCTTTGTTGGGGGGTCACTGAATCTGGTCATTCTTTACGTACCGATTTAGGTGGGAAATATTTCTTTGGATGAGAAATTCGATCTCTTTCCTCAGGTTGTTGCACTCGTCGGTGTCATATCTTGGTGGAAATAACAAAATTTAGTGGTGTCCCTCTTATTTTTTTATCTTTCTTGATAGGAGGGGGTCTCCTATATGGTACCACCATCTGAGTAGCCATGAAGACTTTTTCCCGAGTATTAGTGAGGATGGTGAAGGCAATGAATTGAAGAGCCCTCTCACAAGGATTAGGATGATTGGTGTTGGTAACTTTTCCCTTCTTCCCATTTCCGAAATTGTTGCTATTTCCATTGTTTGGCCTCTTACCTCCATTGCCATTGTTATTATTATTATTCCCTTGTCCCTAGTGATTTTGATTATTCTAAGTGGGGGTTTCAGTTGGTTTGCTCACATCTGGTTTGGTGTTGTGCACATTGTCAACCCTTCATTCGACCTCTTCGAGCTTTATGAACCAATCTGCCTGGTCTAAAAATTCTCTGATGGATCCTATAGTCAATCGCTCAATGTCTGATCAGAGTCTTCCTTTTGGCTCTATGCCTGCTAGCATTGTGGCCAGACGTCCTTCATCAATCAAGGATTTGACTTTGGTGGCCTCTGTCATGAAGCACTAGATATAGTCTTTTAATGGTTCTCTCGGTACTTGTTTTACTTCGACCATGCCTTTAAGGTTAGTAGGTATTTGGCGAGACAAGGAAAATTGGCTGTAGAAATTAAAAGTGTGTTCCACGAATTGGATATTTTGGTTGGAAACTTGAAATACCACTATTGGGTGGAATCTATCAGTGTTGCTAGAAAATTCTACATCTCGCATCTCCCTTTACCTCCTACAAGTAGGTTTGAATTTTGAAATAATTTATGTGGGATAGGGGATCTTCCTTCCCAATGTAAATCATTTAGGTCGACATTTTAAATTTGGTAGGGATTTCCAAAGTGTTGATCTTGGGGAGAATGGGGAAGCCCTACTCCGGTTGAGTTTTAGGTCAGTGAGTTTTGGGTTGGTCATGCTTCGTATTAGTTGTGTGAGTAAATTCAATTAGGCTTGCATCCCTAGATTCTCATAGGTTGTCTGTTAACTGTCTTGTGCCACCGGTTGTCCCCCTAGAACTTCATTTGGCATGAAGTTTCCTTGGTTGTTCGGTTGGTTTTCCCATGGAGGGGAAAAGTTTAAATCTCGATTCTCCCTCATTCAGTTCAAGTCTTTCATGAGATAATCGTCTGGTCGTGGTCCCATTCTCTTGAACACAAAGTCTATTTGAGGCATTCCGCCAACATTCTACCTATCTGCTTATTCTCCGGCGGGAAGTTGCCTGTTATTGTTGTTGTTATCTTGACCAGCATGAAAATTGTTATTTTAACTGCCATGTTGGTGATTGTTTCTAGGATTTGGGTCATCACGCACCCGAGTCTTTTCCTCGTTGTCATATTTATCAGTGTATTATCGTTGGCTAGAGACTTCAGGATCATTCTTTCTTCATTGACCTTACTGCTATTGTTGGCCATTGTTTTGACAATGATCATACACCTGGACCCCTTGATTTCCCTAATGCAGGATGACCCGTCCCCGCGAGCCTCTGACATGCTGAGTAGGTAATGTTCGGGCAAGACTTGTTCATATATGGGCGGCCTTTGTTGGCCATTTGAATTAGCCCTCTGACATGTTTGGCCAATCGTCTATTGATTAAGGGGACATTCTTTCGGGCCATAAGCGGAGCCTTTACCCTATTACTGTTTTCCCTAGGAGGCTGAACGTTAGTTTGTTACCCTCAGTCTATTGCGGAAACTGTTTGATGAGTTCGATATCTTATCTTACCCGACGATTGATTTCCTCCTATTGAGCCCTCATTTCTTGGGTGTTGGAATCCATCCATTCTTGAAACTCACGTCGTTGTTGGTCGAAGGCCTGATTCATGGTGGCGTGAGTTTCCTCGTGGTCGTGATGGAGGTTGTTTGTGTGATTTTGGACCTGCCCCAAAGCTTCTCAGAGATTTTGACATTGTGTTCTCCAATGGACGGTTGGCAGTTCTAACCTCAATCTCTCCACCATATGGTTTGCTGGTGTCCCCTAACTCTTGCTTGTCTGGGGTAAACCCATGGATATCAATGGTGAACCCAACAAAGTTTCTAACCCCTGCTCCTAAATTGAGTCACTGACCCCTGTTCCTACTAGAGCATTATTGTGAGGGTTGTCCACATTGGTGTTGGCAGGCACCTTGATATTTGGATCAGCGACCATTGGGTCACGTGGTTCAGTGGATGATGCTCTTTTGGTTTGCACCATTGTTTCAAATAAATAATTTGAAAATGATAGAATACTAGTGTATTATCTTGAGTTCAACTCTTAATGAAAGCCCTAAAATATTGATCCTATTTTTAGTCAACAACAACAACGCAGATTTAATGTTATGACAACGAAAGTGTTTGAATATGAGATTAAGATAAGTAAATAAATGACACAAGAATTTTATAGAGGTTCAACCCCAATTATATGGTAATAATCTACTCCTCTTTCTTAGTATTTCTCATTGGAATATCGAGACCACAAGAACCAGAGTCAAGTGGGTTTCTTAATATTCTCCAAAGGATTGCAAATGATAGTTTGTGCAGCGTAATAGCTCTCTCCGAGTGTCAAAAATCTCTCATAAATAGTGAAATGAGGTACTATTTTTAGGGTTACAAGTGAATAAATAATTTAATTACAAAATATTCATTAAAGGCTGATTACTCTGTCAATCCCACGATTCTAGGTACCTATAATGACATAGTCTTTAGGGATTATGGAGTTAATATCGCATATCTAGAATGAGTCCACTATTTTTCTAGTCGGATGGTCTGACCAAGATGTTTCCTTTTTGACGTTCTTTAAAAGGAATCAACTTAATCCTCATTGGTCGGTTCACTCTAACTACTTGGACGCTTGGTTGTCATCAATGATGAATTGTCCCAGCTGATTCGACAGTTCTAACATAGTACGTTACACTTTCCTGTCTTCTAGTTAATCCGTCTAGCCTTCTACCTTCCAAATTTGTTGTGTGCCGACTAGCCTTCCATTTAACGCCACGTGTCATTTCGTTTCGTTCCATGTCACTTGAGTAATTTTTGGAATAATGTAATGTCTATTGATTTTTGAAATCAATTTTTTGTTTTTAAAATATGTTATTGTTTAAAAAAAAAATGTGTGTATGTATATATATTTGAGAAAATTAGCTTCATTAAGATCTCTTGAGTAAACAGGAGAAATTTCTTGAAAAAAAAGAATGTTGAGACAATACAATTAATCAATAAAAATCAGTCTGTAAAGAGATATTAATACCACTGAAGTAGTCAGGTTACCAAACAAAAGTAAAAGAGCTAGTTTTGTTAAGAAGTGAGTCACATTATTAGCAATCTTAAGACAATAAAGGATTGAATCACACCCAGTTTTATCATTAGGAATGTCCAACGCAACATCACAATTAATTTTAATGACACCACCACGAGGCTTCTCCCACTTGTTTGTGTTTCATAACCGACATACTATAATTAGTAGCTTCATTCACATACAAACCACTAGTCTTATGATAACGATTAGTTTATCCGAGGCTCCAATCAACAATAAGCTTATCATGAATTATTTTATTTTCATTAGCAATGTTGTTATGTCTATAACAATGGTGTTATCATCTTGACTTTTAATTGATTTGACTTTTTGCTAAGGCTAATTAGAATTTTTGTTTCCTGAACTAAATCATGTCTCCTAAACTTTTTTAGCCGTTAAAAATCTACCTGAACTATTGAGATTGTTAGATTTAAGGATATTTGTCTAATTTCATTCAACTTTACTAATTTTGTAATTGTCCATGTACTAAATCATGCTCCCTAGACTTTGATAGCTACTAAATCATGCTGCTCAAACTTTGATATGTATTAAATTAAGTTTCCTGAACTTTCATCAATGTTAGACTTTCCTTACTAAAATTAGAAAAAATATCTTAAATCCAACAATCTCAATAGTTCAGGAGAAATTTTTAACGATCTTAAAAATTCATGGAGCAAAAATTCTAATTAGCTTTTTTATAAATTACTTCCTAATGGTTGGTCGATCATTTTAAATCGTGCAAGGTGTTTCTGTTGGAAATTATTTTACCAGGATCTTAAATCTACTCACAAGTATGTTGATTAACACCCTAAATATGAACTTCTAAAACGATTATAAAATTAAACACATATAAAGTATGAGAAACCTTACATTGGGTGCAGCGGAATAAAATGTCTCCTTCCGTTCAGATCTCTAACCCTTGTATCCTCTCTGTCGCAGAGTATTATCAAGATCTGAACCTGGATCTCTTAGTATTATCAAGATCTGAACCTGGATCTCTTTCTCTCCTTTCTTTAGTGTTGAATCTCCTTCTTGTTGAATGTCTTTCTTCACGATCTTCCTCACTATGATTGAGGTATCACTTGTTGTGTGTGGGCACTACTCTATCACTAAGAGGTTCGAAATTATTCAAGGAAGAAGAAGAGGTTGAAGGTGGCGGCTAGGTTTAGAGAGAGAAAGCTCAGGTTTTTCTCTGAAGGAAACAAGATGTGAAAGTCTATATTTCCTGAAGCCTTCACTATCTATTTATAGCATACCACATAGGGTTAGGTTTGAATTATTTGGCATTAAAATAATGAAAATATCAGATGATAAACCCTATTAAAGTGGCCGGCCATGGCATATTGGATTTGGGCCTCACTTTTTGTAATTTTGCTGTTTTATCATTTATGTATCTCATTTTCTCAAAAACGCCAATTTTCAAATTCAACCATTTAAATGCCAATTCTAACTATTTAATAACTATAAATAATTATTAAATAATATTGTCATTTATCATATTTATTAATTGAACCATACAAAGTATCTTAATTAACAAATATGCCCTAAAAACTCTTTCTTTACAATTTCGCCCTTACTTAGTGAAAAATTCACAAATAGACATAGTCTAATTTGAGAATTATAATTGATTAATCAAAACCAATTAAATGAGTCTTACAAGTAATATTATCTCAACTAGTGGGGGGACCATGGGTCTATATAACCGAGCTTCCAATAAGCAGATCAAGAATTTATAACCTAAATTCACTGACTTATTAATTCTTCGTTGAATCCACGCATAGAACTTAGAATTGCACTCTCAGTATATAGAACGCTCTATATGTTCCACCATATAGACACGTCATTAGTTATCCATTGTTATAATCCTAATTTGATCAATGATCCCCTATATGAATGATCTACACTGTACAGGGATTAGATTACCGTAACACCCTACAATGTATTTTATCCTTAAAACACTTAACCCCGTATAAATGATATTTCAGCTATGTGAAATGAGTACTCCACCATTTATTTTTGTTTGGTCAAGCTCGAAGGAAATCATCCTTTACTTTCTATTCGCCAGATAGAAGCTATAGATTCCATATTTATGTTAGCGCTCCCACTCAATTGCACTACCGTGTTCCCAAAATGTACGTATCACCCTGACCCAAAAGTAGGCTTAACTAACAAATCAAAGAACACGAATAACACTCTTGAGATTGAACCTAATCATATCAGGATTAAGATCATTTGATCTAGGATCAACTAGGCGATATTGACTTGAATAGATATTACGGTAAGTTTAATAAAATCTAGTTCAAAGTTCAATATCGGTCCCTTCCGATGCATACTCCATGCACCCAACCTAAGCTTTACTTTAGCCAATGCTCTGGAAAGAACATAGCATTTCTCCAAATGCAAGTAAACTCTGTTGTAGATTATCATATCAGTAAAACCCTGTGTCTGATAAATCTAGGAATCTTTATTCACATAGTCATGTTTACTTTCCACTGTGTTGACAACACAATAAACAGGATCAAGTATGTGAAAAGGGTTTGAAATGAATTTATAAATCAAATAGACAAGCAATTGATAACATGAACAAAAACATACACAAATGAATGAAAAATACTTCTATTTCTTTATTGATGTTGAATAAAATGGATTACATTGAATTGGAGTTTTATTTAGGGCATAAAACCCAACAAACTCCCACTTGCACTAATATAAAACTAATCAGTACATATCAATTAATCCTAAATTCTGACGGTGCTTTTCGAATGCAGTTACGGCCAAGACTTTGGTGAATGGATCTGCTAGGTTGTCTTCTGTGTCCACTTTCTACACCAGTACGTCCCCTCTTGCCACATATTCTCTGATGATGTGATACTTCCTTTCTATATGTTTGCTTCTCTTGTGGCTTTGAGGTTCCTTACTATTGGCTATTGCTCCATTATCATCAGAAAGTAGGACCAGAGGTTTTTCCATTCCAGGCACGACACCGATACTGGTGAAGAACTTTCTTAGCCAAACAAGCTCTTTAGCAGCTTCTGCTGCAGCTATGTATTCTGCTTCCATCGTAGAGTCTGATATCGCGGTTTGTTTAGCACTTCTCCAAACCACTGCTCCACCCCCAAGAGTAAACATCATCCCAGATGTAGATTTCCTCTTTTCAAGACATGCCTGAAAATCTGAATCAGTATAGCCTATGGGATTTAAAGCACCACCCTTGTAGACTAATACAAGATTTCTTGTACTCTTTAAGTATTTCAGAATATACTTAACTGCATTCCAATGTTCCTGTCCTGGATTTGACTGATACCTGCTCACGATTCCAACTGCA
Organism: Cannabis sativa; assembly: GCF_029168945.1. Classification (NCBI taxonomy): domain Eukaryota; kingdom Viridiplantae; phylum Streptophyta; class Magnoliopsida; order Rosales; family Cannabaceae; genus Cannabis; species Cannabis sativa. The sequence goes on along the minus strand of NC_083610.1, from coordinate 37,643,184 downwards.
TAGCAGATGTCAGGTCTAGTGCATAGCATTGCATACATTAGACTTCCAACTGCAGAAGCATAAGGAATTTTTGCCATGTCCTCTATCTCTTGAGGATCAGTATGAGACTGTTCCTTAGATAGACGAATACCATATCTAGAAGGCATGTTCGCCCCATTGGTGTTGTTCATGGAGAATCTCTCTAAAACTTTGTCAATATAGGTTGTTTGAGAGAGAGCAAGAGATCTGTTCTTCCGATTTCTGATAATCTGAATACAAAGAACATAGGCTGGCTCACCCAAATCTTTCATATCGAATTGAGTGTTAAGCCATTCCTTGATGTTAGTCATTTTCTTGATATTGTTTCCAATAATCAAAATGTCGTCAACATAAAGGACCAAGAATACTACTACTTGGTCTTCCTTGAGTTGGTAAACACGAGGTTCATCTTCATTCTGAAGAAAGCCGTAGGTCTTGATGATTTCATCAAACCTTTTGTTCCATGAGGGAGAAGCTTGGTTAAGTCCATAGATAGACTTATTTAATTTGCAAACTTTCTTTTCCTGCCCTGGAAGAACATAGCCTTCTGGTTGCTCCATATAGATAATTTCTTCAAGTACCCCATTAAGGAAGGCAGTCTTGACATCCATTTGCCAGATTTCATAATCGAAAGCAGCAGCTATGGAGAGAAGAATTCGAATGGATTTGAGCATGGCAATAGGATTAAAAGTTTCCTCATAGTCCACACCTTCTCTTTGTGTATAACCCTGGCTACAATTCTAGCTTTAAAAGTTTCGACTTCGCCTCCAGCGCCTTTTTTCTTCTTGTAAACCCACTTACATCCGATTGGATGATAGTCATCAAGTGCGTCTACATATTCCCAGACTTTATTCTTTTTCATGGAATCCATTTCTGAATCCATGCCGGCTGACCATCGTTTCCGTTGCGGACTTGTCATTGCCTGTTTATAGGTTAATGGGTCGTCATCAATACCGTCACCAACGACCATATTGATTTCACCATCCAAGCCATAACGAGCTGGTTTTGTTGAAACCCTCCTACTACGACGAGGAGCGGTGATCTTCTGAACGGGAACTTTGGTAGTAGTTTTCTCAGTTGGTTCGACTGAGGGAGTGGGATTATCCTCTTCTTGAGTGGAAGAGGACGGAACATTGGAAGGAGTTATATCTGAAAGCATTTCCTCTAATACAACTTTACTTTTCGGTTTGTTGTCTTTAATATAGTTTTCTTCAAGAAAAGTAGCATTTGTAGAAACAAACTCTTTGTTATCCTTGTGACTATAAAACAGTCCACCCCTAGTCTCTTTAGAATTTCCGACAAACATGCAAACTTTAGTTCGTGATTCAAGTTTGCCTTCTTTCTTTCTCAAGACATGAGCAGGGCACCCCCAAATTCTATAGTGGTGTAAACTAGGTGTACGACCATTCCATAGTTCGACGGGTGTCTTAGGGACTGCTTTAGATGGAACAACATTTAAAATTTCATTTGCCATCTGTATAGCATATCCCCAGAAAGATGTAGACAGAATTGAATAACTCAGCATAGACCTAACCATTTCCAAAAGAGTGCGATTTTTTCTTTCTGCAACTCCATTTTGCTGTGGAGTGCCTGGGACAGTGTATTGGGATTCAATTCCAAGTTCAATTAAATGATCTTTGAACTGCATATCCATATATTCTCCACCCCTATCAGTTCGCAAGATCTTTAATGTTTTACCTAATTGGTTTTGAGCCAAAGCATGAAATTCCTGAAACTTTTCAAATGTTTCAGATTTCTTTTGCATTAGGTAAAGAAAACTATATCTAGAGTAATCGTCAATGAAAGTGACAAAGTACT